>NW_028245947.1:0-600000 GCF_964263255.1 Lissotriton vulgaris
GCTCTATCACCAGTACCGGGGCAAAATACTTGATCACTGCTCAGTCTTGGTCTCTGGATGTAGAAGTGCATGCAGATGGGACCTTGAAAAGTTGGGAACACACTGAGGACTGTTGAAGGCAGGGAGAGGGATGGGAGCCTTGTGATCCGGAGCGATGCGCCTTGTGATATACTTCCTCCTTCTCATTTTCTTATTTGGGTCTGCTTACATCGGATAGCACTTGGTTACTTTTTTGGCTGTACTGTATTAAGTGTTAGATGCAAATAAAATGTGTTATGCAAAAATTGGAAAGTAGAGTTAGAAAACAACTGGGGGGGAGGGTATTTTTCCATTGACATATATTAAAGAAGAAGGAATTTTAGGCAGAAGACAGCTAAAATAAAATCAAGAGTCTCCCGCTTCAATTGGGTATGTTGGCATATATGGGAATATATGTCTGTGGGGTGTTTGGGGTAGCATAATCCATTAATGTGCTATCAGGTTGAAATTTGGTCTTTCGACCAGAGACAGGTGAAACAACGTCTCTTGGGGCTAGCAGTATAGTACATCAAAGATGTCTGCCTCCAACACACAGAACCGAGCAGGGAAAACAAGTGGAGTAACGTTACTTATCGTGGTCAAATAGCACACTGCTCTCTTTAAGGAGCTGCTTGGTAATTCTATGTCAGGACGGAGGCTCCGATTATGCTTTCTCTATTTCTTTACTGAAATAAACAGCAGCCAATCAGCACACAGTAAAGAAAAACGAAACTACAGTACCCATGAACCTCGGGTAACCATAGAGTACATAACAGTATATATAGCATCATAGAGGTCACAACTTTCTCTTTCTTTGTCCAAACTGTGAGAAGGTGGCCTGATATGCAGTGCTCACTATTCTAGTGAACACTATGTATCAGTCCAGCAACCCTTATTGATGATTGGTTGAAAGTCAACCTTATAGACCAGCTATCCTAGTAGCGTGGATACGAGCAGTCTAAGGCTAAAGACTCGAGAGGGCGTGTTAAGCCAGCTGTTATACCACACATATACCCCTTGAACACCAAGTGAAAGGACACCACACAAGTGTTATGAAAATAAACAGTGTATTTATTAAGATCACAACAGCCCTGTACTCTTTATGAGGACAGGGTACTAAGCACAACACAAAACTCTTACGAAAATACTTAAGTTAGCACAGTATATACAAATGCCCGAGGGGCACGGAAAACCATATACTCTGAAAGTGGAATGCGAAATTACTAGCAGGTAAGTACAGTACTAATAGGCTTTGGAATCGCTAGGACTTGACTATAGAATCGTTAGATTACTTCTAGGAGACCCAGGGGACTCGGGTGCAGAGTGTGCACTCTCACGCGTGATGCGGGACAAAGTCTATGGTAGCTAGTAGAGACAAAGTTAGTGTTCTCGGGCGAACCCGACCTGGTAGGAGGAAAACGAAAGTGGATTCTGACCCTTGGATAGTGAGGCTATGCTGGGGCACCGAAATGCCGAAGTTACCTAGCCCAGGGGCTGCAGCTGCATAGGTCTCAAAAGACGTCGGGAATCCTCGTAGACGGACCAGGAGCCTGGAAGGAAGATGCTGGCAGGCGACCAGTGAAGAGAGTTCGAAGTGATCCAAGCCTGGATCTTGAAGATAGATGACACCTGAAAGCAGAGGGGACCAAGTTCGTGACTACTAGCCAGTAGTCAGGTGGCACCAGGAGGGCACCGGATGGTAGTCACCTCGACTAGGTGAGTGGGCGACGCTGTGCTCTGCAGATCTCACGGACCAGGAGGCGTTGTCGGCGACCAGGATGGAGGAGCGAGCTGTCCCACGATGGATGAAGCTGTCGGCGTCGCTGGACCCAGGATTGGGCAACAAAGCCTTGGCTAATTCAAGCCCACGCGGTGGACCTAAAATGGCGTCTGGAGTGGACCAGGAGGGTCCGGGGTGCTCCTCTCTTGGAAGGAAGCAAGGGCCAGTCTGGAGCAACCAGACCAGCAGCAGTGATGTCGTCGGGCGTCGTTCAGAAGGCCACAAGCTAGCGGGCTAGTAGCCAAACAACGCGGTGAGCAGCAAAAAGCAGAAGGGCCCCACGCAGATCGTGGAGATGCTGGGAGGCTGATCTTCAGTGCTGGAGCTGCTCAGGGTCGGGGCTTCTCGGACCCCAAAGCACTCACCAGAGGGATACTCGGCGGGCTTGTTGTGAAGAAGTCGTGCAGTCTTGGCGATCGTCGGTCCCTTGAGGTCTCGTCGCACTCACGGTTCTCAGCTTGGCTGTAGAGGTGAGTAGAGGTCAGAGGTGCCAGGGAAGCCGGGTCTCATCGAGCTGTGTCGTCGGATTCCTGAGGAAGGACTTGCAGCAGACTGCAGTGTTCTTGATGGTGCCTGCGGATGCAGGGTGACTACTCTTTAGCCACAAGGGAGAATCTTGAAGAAGAAATCTTGATGTCCTTTCGCAGAAAGTCGTGTCTTGATTCCAAAGATGATCTAATTTGAACAGGGGGCCCGCTCCTATCTTTATACTAAGAAAAGGGGCTGACCCGGTGACTAGGTCCTGCCTATGGGTGGGACTAGGAGGGGGGTGGTTACACCCCTCTCCCATGCCGGACTTTCCCCAGGCCAGGGGCTGGTGTGCCCCTGGAACTGGTTCTGACCGGCCTATGCGTAGTGAGCACCGGGGTGCCACTCAGCAGTCACCTTCCTGTAAAGCCCTGCCTACCCAGGATACACAAAACCCTGTCTGGGATGGTGCTAGCACCGCCCCTGACAGGAAACCCTTTGTCCAAGCTCTCCTCTCTGGGAGGACTCCCAGCAGCAGGAGGTCAGACTCGTGTCTGTGGTGGCAGCATCCATTTTGTGGAGCTGAGGCTTCGTTTAACTTTAACCGGGGTTCACAGTTACATACATGTCGTGTCCCTCTAGAAGGGTGGAATGCTAACCCCGTCGCCAGAATTGGCGAGGGGTTAGTATTCCAATTCGTATGACACCTTACTCGACATGTTTTGATAAAGCAATACCAAAGATAGCATTTAACCGCGAGGATTATAATGCACTTAAGAGTATATGGTATGCGTTATCATGGAACAGCTATTAGGACTTGGTTCCGCAAGCTGCAGACAGGCTCAGCTCATGCCAGAGCACCATCTCACACGATTCCATGCACTCTGCCTTCAGGATTGTCAAGGCCTGCCATAGGAGTGACTGATAGGAATCTGTGTGTCCATTTTTAGGGTTAGATATAGGTATACTATATCTAAAGCAAAGGGTGATTACACGACTTTGCCCCAGCTGTCATGCAGCCAGTTGTGCCAAATTTAGGAGGCCAGCCAGGGGTGGCATAATACATGCTTCAGCCCCTGGTAGGCCCTGGGTACACCTATGCCCTGAGTTACAGGGTCTGATAAGGTGGCCCAGTACCAATTGGTAAATGCACCTAGGGTACATGTTGTAATTTAGAGAGAGAACAGCCAGGCTGTGGGTCTGATTGGCAGGCCCACAGCCAGAGAAAGTCGTAAACCAGTGAAACAAAAGCAAAAAATCTGGGTGATCATAGGATTGCAGACCCTACTCTCCTACACAAACCATCAAGGAAAAGTTCAAAACGGTAAGTCCAACAATCCACTAAGGACTTCCTGCGGAGAGATCATCATCAGGGTGAAGAGAAGAGGGAACCTCCCAGATCCACAGGAACAACAAAAGGCCAACCAACAGAAGAAATTCGAAGCACACTTCATTTAAGGTCGGAGCCTAGAAGAAGTAAAACAGAGCCATAAAATCCATCCCAAAAAGGAATAAACACAGAATTCATGACAGGGCGGGAAACATTTCATAAAACGATCAACATTATGACATAGCAGAAATGCGTGAAATAATACAATCAATCATAAATAATGAAATAATGAAACAAGGGTGGGATAATCCTCGCCTCCTGTCCTTAATAGAATTGAAAATTCTTGGCACGAATGTTAGCAAATTTTTAATTCTATGTCAGGACGGAGGCTCCGATTATGCTTGTTCAAAGCTCATCCACCACTACTGAAGCAACACTTACAATAGGTTTAAAATAGATTTTTTTAAAAACAGAATCAGAAGACCAATCAGCGGCCTTCATGATGTCATGATGACTGGCACCCATGGAAAAGGCTTTGGAAGCCATAGCTCCCCGTGCCGAGTGGTCACCAAAGACGGAAACTTCAATGCCTGCTTCCAGCATGAGCCATCTTAACCAACGTGCTAGAATAGCAGGAGTAACATGCTTGAAAGGTTTCTGCAAAGCAATCAGTAACTGACCTTGTAAATCAGAACGAAAAGGAGCAGTGCTTACCTCGTAATCCTTGATACATTGGACCACACACAGCTGTGGGTTGTGAGGAAAAGAAGGATATGAAACTGAAGACGTATTACATTTAGTCCGTCTCGACAGAGTAAAAGTAACACCCTCTGGGGAGAAGGTGCGACCTGCCAGGTCCAAAGCCCGAACATCAGAGACCCGTTTGCAGGAAAGCAAACACAACAACATAGTTAACTTAGCTGATAGTTGCTTACAGGTCAATAAAGAATTAGATGGCCAAGAGTCTAAGAAATGCAAAACAATTGACACATCCCACAAGGTAACATATTTAGGGCAAGGAGGTTTTACCATTCGGATGCCTCTAAGTAATTTAGATATCAAGGGACGTTCGCCAGCGGGTTTACCATCAATAGACACGTGACCCGCAGAAATCGCAGAACGAAAATTGTTTACAGTTCTATAAGCCAACCCAGAAGAAGCGATGGAGGCCAAAAAGTTGATAATCAAAGTGAGATCTGCTGTAGCGGGATCCACCGACCGGTGTGCGCACCAATCACACAAGCGTTTCCAACTTGATGCATAACGCTTGCGTGTGTTGGGAGCCCAAGCTTCACTGATAGAGGCACCAGTTTTGTTGGAAAAATCGTGCTTTAAAATTGTCCTGAGAAGTCCATACATCAAGGTGTGGTCCAACGTGACCTGTTACGGCATGGTTAAGGTCAATAACACAGTCCAGTCTGTTAATGTCAACAAATGACAAGACAAATTCCAAACCACTCAAAGTGTTATCCACTGAAGATCAAAAAAGAGGAAAAAGGGTTGTAATGAGAGGGGGTTAACTGGATATGATCACTGGATACCCGAATTCTGATCATGGAGTCTGCAACAAGCACATATGCATTGTAAAACATATATGCAGTGCTGCTCAGAAGGCACTTGCCACATTAGTATTTGTATTGTTCAGTCGAAAAAAAACTTTGTTAAAGGTAAGTTATAGTTGCATTAGCTCCTAATATATTAATGATTGTTTACAAAAGCCTCCAAAATCGATAAAAAAAGATCTAAAAACAGACACAGTAACAGTTTTAGTAAGCAGCATATATTTATTTCTTTATTTATTCAATTTATATAGCGCGTTATCACCAATAGGTCCCTAAGCGCTTGTACTTGGAAAGACCGAACATTACAGAAACAGGCAACCAGATTATATCGCACCCCACGCATCTCGGAAGAGTACAGTTTTTAACATCCGCCTGAAAGGAAGTAGATTAGGTTCCTTCCGAAGGCAGAGTGGTAGTTTGTTCCAAGCTGCCGGCAGGGTGGTCAAAAAGGCACGTCCACTAAGGGTAGACATGCGGTAGCGAGGGCTAACCAGAAGAGTGTCCTCAGACGAGCGCAGAGTCATCTTAGGGATATACTGCACCAGTCTAGCTTTGATGTAGCTAGGCGCATTACCATAGACTGCCTTGTGCGCGATGCATAGGCCTTTGAATAATATCCTCTGCCTAATGGGGAGCCAGCGTAGTTGGCACCGGAGAGGAGAGGTATGCGTGCTACTGGGTTTTCCAAAAATCAGTCTGGCTGCATCATTCATGACTATTTGCAGTCTTGAAAGTTGTTGCTGGGGAAGCCCAACATAGAGGGCATTCCCGTAGTCCAGGCGTCCTAAGATCATTGCGGACACCACAGTCCTTAAAGTAGAAAAGGACAGCAGTTGGGAAATTTTACGCAGTTGCCTAAGGAGGCCAACGCATGTGCCCACCACAGAAGACACTTGATTCTTCATAGATAGGTTACCATCAATGTGGATGCCCAAGCTTTTCACCACCCCTGCTGGTACTGGAGTCCTACCCAGCTCCTTGGACCAGAAGCGATCGTTCCACGGGTTGCCCGAGATGGTAATGGGCAACACTTCGGTCTTCTCTGGATTGATCTTCAAGGAGTTGGTGGAGAACCAGTTACTCGTGAACTTTAAGATGTTATGCAGCCTGGCTTGGGCTCCAGATGAGTCCTCAATTTGAATGATGATCTGTGTGTCGTCAGCATAGTTGTAAATCTGACAATCCATCTGATTGAGAGCTGAAATCAATGGCTGCAAGTATATATTAAAAAGGAGCGGTGAAAGAGCAGAACCCTGCGGAACTCCACAGGCTATGGCTGCTGCTGTAGATACCAGGTCTGACAACTGAACCCTCTGCGATCTTCCCTGCAGGAATGAAGTTAGCCAGCCTAGAGCGGTCGGTCCCCCCGATGCCCAGATCTCTCAGACGCTTCAACAGTAAATTATGACACACCGTGTCAAATGCGGCAGAGAGATCTAAGAGCACCAGGGCCCCGGGGATCTTCTTGTCAGCTCTGCATCTTAGTTCATCCAAAATGGATAACATCACCAGCTCCGTGCTATGATGTTTTCGAAAGCCAGCCTGTTTTCGCTCTAACAGATCGTTGGTCTCCAGATGTTTCGAAAGATACGTCAGAACATGCTGCTCAACCACTTTAGCTAGGAAGGGTAATTGGGAGATGGGCCTATAGTTCTTTAAATTTTTAACATCGGCCCCTGGATTCTAAAGAAGCGGGATCAGCCGGGCCTTTTTGAAGGAAGTTGGAACCTGTCCCGTCTCCAAAGCCCTATTTAAAAGGGTAAGGACGTCCTCCTCAATCCCCGGCATAGCGAGCTTAAAAACACTGGGTGGGCAAGGGTCCACCTGAGAGCCAGATTTCACTCTCTCCACCAAACTAGCTAACATCTCCTTAGTAATCAAGGGTAATGTGTTTAGGGAGTAGTGTGCCTCAGGGGTGTCTGGCATAATTTGTAGTGGACAGTCAAGAATTGGGGTACGAGATATTTCGCCCTGAAGATCTTCAATTTTACTTGTAAAGAAATCCTGGAAGTTCTGGCAGTCTTCCTGAGAGAACTATGGCTTCTGCTCTTTATTGTTCCTCAGTTCCGTAAGTACCTTGAAGATTTCTTTCTGCGGGTCTCGAGCGGTCGCAATTCTGGTCTCAAAAAACTCTGCTTTGTGAGCCAGAATAGCCTTTTTATAAAGTGCAAGCTCCTGCACGTATAGGCTCTGGGCATTAGTATTATAATCCCTCCTCCAGGCTCTCTCCACCAGGCTCTCTCCACTTTCCGGAGAGCCTGTTTCTTAGTTCTCAGGGTATCGTCAAACCAGGGTGCCCCCATCCCTTTATCAACCCATATACTATAACTCATGCCCCCGCCAGGTGCTGCTCATAGATAATAGAGATAATATAAATCCAGCCATTAACCCATTGTCTACAAATACACCTGCTATGTTATACTCTCCTGGGTACATATGTTTCTGTCACTCAAGTATAACGTCCCTGCATGCTCATAAATAATATTTGGATGCCCCAAATATTTTAAGGAAAGTATGCTTCGAATAAGTTATGTTTGGTGATAAAACCAGTTACAATTCCAAGGTTTTATGAATTAAGATGACTACGTTATTGCGTTTTCAGAACTAGAGGACAAATTTGAACTTACATTCTAAATCAGTTTTTATATAACAATATAAAAAAAGGCCGGTGGATGCCCCCGGAAACACACGAAGATATGGCGGCGATGGGCTGGTTCCCGAGGCCTTATCTAGAACGTTCAACATTAATCGCCAATGCCATAGATATTGAAGTGCAGACAAACGATCCAGTAGGGTGAGATATATAGAGAAACGCCATTATAGGACCATGGACATCGCATGGGTAAAACATAGTGAGATACAGACAAGTAATATCGCAGTGGGTATCAATGTTATAGTTTTGTCATCAATAATTTGCAATGCAATATTATTTCATGGAAAAATAAGTTTATGTATATGTAGCCCGTTGGGCTGCATGATGACAAGAAATGCAATAAAATGCATTATGAAAAGAAATGAATGGAGTACGGCTCGATCCTTGTGACCAGAATCTGGAAATCTTATTTCTGGGCTGATGCACCACGACCTCACTGACAGTCCTGACTGAAAATGCTTCTGTTCGAAACACATTTTAGTTCATTTTCCTTCTGCCTACAAAACAGGGGTGACCTTGGATCTGGCACTATCTTGCACTGAGGCTTATCTATCTACCTTTATATTGTATATTACTTTCTTGAGCCTGTTTACATCCTGACTATGACTACTGTTAATTAAGTTTTCTTATGTAATGGCTACTTCTTATTTAAATCACTCTGATATCTTCGGGTAAAGTTTGCACTATATAAAGCCACATTAATAATAAATTAATTACTTTGTGAACTAATTAAACAGTGACAGAATAGGGGTCTTATTGAAGCGCTGTAACCTGAGGAGGAAACTATGTGGGGCTCCAAGATCCTTTTGTTTGGTTAGGAGAGGATTGCAAAGTGCAACGTGGCTTCGGACTGACAAGCTCTTTCTCTGTGTTTCATCTTCATTACCTATGGAAACATTTCAAACAGAAAAGCGCACCTTTACATCATACGACTATGCAGGTGTATGCATTTGTGTATGTGTCAGTTTCATTTGGGGGTGTGCTAAGTGTATTTATTGAACTCCATGCACTAACACTAATCCATGAGGTAACAACACAAAGCAGTGGTCTATGGTGTTAAATGTAAAAGATTAGGATGTAACCCCACAGTGAATGAACTTCACAATGTGCGATCTGGAAACTCACTTGACCAAACTGCGATACGCGACCTATCGCTTGATTTATATGTACATCATTTTATTTAATCAACCAGCTTTAGAGTACATTGAAGTCATTCAGTTCAGGATCTATGCTCTACACATAGATCTCAATTATATAAGGTTAGATTAAAAATAATCTTGCTTCACATTTATTAACAAAGTAGGTCATACAATATATATCATGGAAAACTAACATGTTTTGGGTGGCTCGTGGCAAAGTTGTCACATCTGAGGATATGCTGGATTGTTTCTTGTTTGAAGAATATTACTTTCAATGCGTCACTTACCTCAGAGATGTAACTGCCTTTACTTATTCGAGATTCTGAGAAATATTGAAAATAATTGTATTCATATTAAAGTCCTTATCATGATTTTTAACGACATTTGTTGCCTGATTTACATCTTTTGGTGGCTCGAATCGTCCTTTGGCTCATACAGTTGAGCCGGACTCCTGGCTCAGCTCTCCCCAAGGCTGTCAATGTCACCTCCAGAAATTTGGTGTCTCCTAAGCCCTTGAGATAGGGGCACTGCCTGCAGTCTTGGGCTGCTGGAGAATTCCATTACCTTGCTGAAATATTCTGCTTCTTGTTCTGTGCTACTAGCACACACAAGACTGTGAGTGAGTGAGTGAGTGAGTGAATGACCCGTATTCTGAGAGTGAGACAGGGAGACATTGTGCACTAAAAGAATCTACTGATAATGAAAAACTCAGACGGCTAGCATTCTAGACTACACCTCGCTCCATTTGATTCTCATTCACCATTTCACTATCTGCTTCAATGTCCCCTCGCCCCCTGCTGTTCTTGTGTTTCTTCGAGAGACACTATGTTGAGTGACACAATAAGATGAGGCCATAGGCATGTCTTTGTCCAGGTACTGGCTAAGCAGGACCTCAGTTGCCTCTGTGAAACATCTCAATCACTGTTTTCATAATTTCACAAATCAGAAGGTGTAGTGTTCCGAGCATACTAACCTCCAAGCAAAATCAATGTTCTCATGGGTCTATATAAATTCTCTTTCATGTGACTTTTATTTTTAATTCCTTTGCCCTTTCATGTCACTTGTCATCAAAGCTTATTTCAGTTTATTATTGGATTTGTTATAGCTCAAATGAATGGGCTGACAAACCACATTTCACATAGTTAATTCATTACACAATTTTGAAAAATACTTTAACATATTCCATGATTTGTGTAATACCAGATATTTTGTAGCATTGATTATAAAAAACATAGCTTCGTTAGCTTCCTTGATACTGTGCTTTGCAAATATAGGTCAGAGTAATACCTGTCTCAAATCATGCATCTTAGTACATATACAAAACATTCTGTGACCATCAACTGAGCGGTTGTTCGGGCTTTTCTCCCATGTTTGCCTCTACCTCCCCATGGTGAAATATTTCTCAGCTTCATATTTACATTAACATTCCCCTAATACATCCTCATTCATTACAGCTGCCTCCCAATTTCTCAAATATAGTGCTTAGTTACAAAAGCACTTTAGCTGTTGCAACTCCTGAATTAGGCAGTTTGAGACAGCTAAATCATTTTTTTTGATGTGCTAACTCTATTTTGTAATTTGGAACTTTTTTCCAAGTCGCAAAATTAGATTAAAAACCCATTCTAAATCGCAATTTGGAAGGGGTGTGTTAAGGGTGTTCCTTCCAGATTGTGTGTGGCTAAGGAATGTATCAATGTTTCGTCAGACATTGATATGTTATTGACTCCTAAGATGGGGCGGTAAAATTATGCAGCACTGTGAGGAAAATTGAATTTTATATGGCCAAGTATGTCCCCTATCGTGTACCCCAACGTTCAATGTATGTGCATGACATCCATGCATTCTCCCTCTATGGCCGAATTGAAGACGCAATTGCATTTGCGTCCAACGTTAACATGTCATCTTCCAGGCCCTCCATGAACGAAACGATAATTCAGCTTCAAAGCCTACGTTTCCAATGCATTTACATGGTGCACTTTTAAATATCGCAAAGCACATGTTTTACACGTTTTTCTGGTTCAGTCGAGCCAGGCCCTTAATTGAGGCTCCGAGCCTCTCCTGTCTCTGAAAGCTGCAGTTTAGGTATGCATCCCTGACCTCTACCTTACTTCCTGCCCAGCCAAGCGGTGCCCGGCTCGGCCTGGCCTGCCTGCCAAGACGGTATTTTGCCTACAGTTATCTGCTCAGCCTCCGCAAAAACACATTCCAGTTTAGTGAAATAGGTAAACATATTCCCGGCTGCAGAGCAAAGGGTCCTGCTTTCCTGTCTCCTTGCAAGTGATTTACCGAACCTGTTACCATGGTAGGCCCATGGCCCCCGTACATGCATGAAGAACCATATGCACGCACTTGCATTCAGTATTGAATGGCCTCTGCCCGAGAGACCTTTAACTTCAGACAATACATCCTCCAAACACTAGATATCAGATATGCTATAAGTGCAGGTCGTTCTGACATCCCAGACACCAAGACTCCTCTACTAGTGCTAAAGTCAAGCCCCCCAGCTCCCCCCAGATACACGTCAATACCACGTCATGCTCAGTTGCGCACGCATCCATGGTAAAGGTTTCTGCTGACCCTGCAGAATTTCTCTATGCATCCACCCACCTATGACACTTCTGTGACACTTCCAGCACACACCTCCGTGTACGCCACTGTACACGCCTTCTTTTACGCCCATGTGTTCTTATCTCTCTCTTTTCACTTGTTACGCCTACTGTATTCATTTCAATTATACAGTTTTACTATATATAATGTGTGATGTTAATAAAATGTTGAATATCCCTTCCTGAACCTTAATGGTGATGTAACCCGATGTCCAGTGTTTCGAGCCACTTAATTAAAGCCCGTATGACTCAGATATCACGGACTCTGCCTCTCATTTTATTGAGCTATCCTTATTGTCAATTAATGTATAGAAAAATAGTCCCGGTAATTTTATTTACCACATAATCTGGCGCCCGAAGAGGGACCCTCCCCTTCCCCACGCGCCGGCGATGTAACGCAGGCCCCTGACCCCTTCTACAGCCGTGACGGACTCCTGTGCACACCTACGGGTTTTCCTGCTATCTCCCTCAGGCCCACGGAGGAGACGGAGACTGCGACCCGGCATCCAGACGAGGCGGTGAGGAATGCGTAGAGTCCCGACCAGAGCCCAAGCCAAAAGAGCAAGGTCCGAGGTATCTGGAGGCCCACCTGTTCCGAAGCGCATGCGTAGTAGCAGCCAGACGCCATAGCAGTCCAGTCCAGTCCAGTATCGAGTTTCCGAGGCCTTCAGTTCTGCTTCCCGGTGAGTACCGTTGTTGGGAACGCATATAGACGGGTTCATTGATTTGTGCCCGGTCAAGACGGGTCTGGGTACACAGATCCGGTCCAGACGTGTTCACTTTGGTGGATACGGTATGACGTGTCTCTTTATGGGACCGGTATGTCTGTACTGTTTTAGCAGTACATCCAGTAATTCAGTATTCTAGTATAGTCTCTCGAGATTTTCAGAATTGTGTTTTTCTATGTACCAGGTAGTATCTGGCCGAAATGTTTTAATGTGTTTAATGTCGTGGTATGAATGATTGTTTGCAATTCATTACTGTGTTTATTGTGTTCACGTTCAAGTAAGTTCAAACATGCCGCTGTTCTCGAAATTACGTCAGATAGGAACCAGGAAAGGGATACTCGAAGAAGCAGTTCCCGTCCCACCTAGGGACACTCCCGGTCATTTTATGTACCATAAACATGGCTTAGATGCCATACTGTACTTAGACTTATGGGTTGACTACACCAAGGATCTGGAAGAGAAATATAGATGGCCTGTTTCAGGGACATGGGATGCTGAATGCATCATGAGAGTAGAGGAAGCACTTTGGAAAAAGAAAGCCAGACAATCCCAGAAAGATGCCATAGAAGTATGGTGTAAAGAAGCGCATAGAAGAACAGAGAAAGAAATCAAGAAAGCAGAGAGAAGTAGAGAAGAATCCGAAAAAGCTAAAGAAAGAGAACTACTAGAAGAAGGTGAGCGAGTTAAAGCAGAACAATTAGACAGACAAAAAAATGCCCTTATTAAAGGCATGTATCCCGTTCTTGCCGAGGGCCTGCCTAAGGCGACCCCGGAAGTGCCCAGTAATTTACCGCCACCATTGGTCCCGACTAAACTTCGTCATAAACAGACCGCAGCGGAAATTTTTCTTTCTTCCTACTTAGATGACACTGTCCCAGAGTATGTAAATACAAATCCTCCTCCAAATATTCATCCTCACAACCCTGTTAATGACGCGATCCCCCCCACTGTTTCTCCTGCCACTGGTCCTGGCAATCCTTTTAATCCACCTGCAACCCAGGACCAACCTACATTACCTACACCTACTCTACCAGCACCAATATTACCAGTGCCAGTGCATCCTGCAAGCCCCGGCGGCTCACATCTAGGAGCCGCGGCAGGAGGTTTCTCCACCCCTCCTCAAGTAAAACGAATATCATTACGAGACTTAGCACTGGAACAAACGCCAAAGGCAACATACGCAAATCTTAGAAAGAACCTTACTGATTGTATATATGATCCAGTACCGGGTGAGGACTCATTGGTCTTACACTCGATACGATTAAGGCGCGTTGCAGATTATTTGATCACTTTACCAGGCATGAGAGAGAAATTAGGCAAGATATATCACTTCATTAGAACGGGGGAGGGACCAGAAAGCATACATGAGGCCATGGCACACAGAAAGGTGGAAACTCAACGCATGATTTTACAGTTCTTGATAAATTGTTTGATCAGGGAACAAGATCAACCACACAGAGAAGTAACTAAACATATGTTAAATTGGAGTGATAACATAGCGGTCGGAAAGCATGATAAACAAACGAGTGTAGAGTCAATGTACAGGAAAATCCGTAAGGAAATTCTTGACATACGTGAGAAAGAAAAGGCCTTGGCACAGGCCGACGAGAACGAAACTGAGAAAGAGGATGAAGTCTCAGAAGACGATGATATAGAAACTGAGAACCCAACTAGAATAGCGTACGTAGGTAGGGCAAGACCCTTTGACAAACCCATACGCCCAGAATGCAAGAAACGTTTTCTTTCTCCCCTACCAGAACAATGTTCTCTTGAGCATCTATTCCAGGCCACTGATAAAGTACTGAAACAGCGAATAGGTTACAGTGAACTTAGTACCATGCATGAACAGGAACTAGCCCGGTCAGCAGTACAATGGGCTGGCAATACCAGCGTATATAAAGATGACGTAGTAGCGCAAACATTTTTGAATCTTTCCCCAGACGAACAGCGATTAGCTGGTATGTACATGATTCAACATCTCATTACATTGTATGAAAGTCAGCATTCTGATCCAGGTCCCCTATATAATATATTGGAAGAGTTACTCCTAGGTAGATGGAGAGGCCTAGGTACCGATTTAATTAATATCATTCTAGAACAGCGACACAAATACAGGACTTTCCTGACTCCACATTTTGTTCCCGTTCCACCCCCAGTAAGGAAAACATTTTACATAGACAGACAGAATCCCTTACGAGAAGTTCATCCCGTTCGGACAACAGATGGTGAGCTTGAACGAGTATTTGTTTACACCCCCTTAACGAAAATAGAATTATTGGAAATGAAAAAATTAGTGCCCTGTCATTATAAAGATCCAGCAGGGTTTCACCGTGAATTAAAAGATATGCTCCGCATGGGGGAGTATACGTATCCTGATATCATTAAAATGTTAAAAGTACTGTTGCCTGCAGGGATTTACGAAAAACTTAAAGAAAAAGAGTGGGAGGTGGGAGAGAAAAAGATTGATTGGGCAGAATTAGAAAACGAAGACAATACACGAATCCCTGGTACTGGTCTTGGGGAAAAAGCTAAAGCATTACCAGAGTTATTAGTACAGGTTTTGCCAAGATTACTAGCCACTAAAAAGGAAGACTGGGATGCTATCTCAGCCTGCAAACAGAAACAAGACGAAGACACTAGTGATTTTTATTCCAGATTCGAGAAATGTTTCATTATTAATAGCGGCCTAAAGACAAGCAGTGAATCATACCCACATCTTTTTGTGACCAAATTAGTAGAGAATTCCTTACCACAAATTAAAAATAGAGTACTGAAAGTCGAGAGTACATGGCAAGCAAATAGCCCTTCCCAAATGTTACAAATGTTACAGTACCACCAGAACCGAATAAGAGAAGAACACGAACACGAACAGAGACGTATAAAAGACACGAAAATGAAAGTACTAGTTGCTCAGTCTGTCCCAGCGGATAGTCAGAAGAGGGGTACGGCACCGCCCGGTCATTCTGCAGCTCTGTTAAAGGGAACTGCAATTATTGTAAACAGCCAGGTCACTATATAAACGAATGTGCCGTTCTGAGGCACAATATCGCTACAGGCAAAACGAAAGAAAGACCGCGTCCTCCTAGACAAGAACATGTTCCACAAAACATTCCGCAGAACATGCAAACTCCACAGAACGCACAACAGACAGTAGCTGTACCCCAACCCCAACCCATTGCTGCCACACAACATGTCACGCAACAAATGTACCAGTATGCTCAGTCAGACTACCCAGATTATCAGCAGTACTCATGAAACAGCCTAGAGAGGGAGGTTGGCTTGCCCCTTATCGAGGTTCCTGTAGATCAAGAGGGTCCCTATGCACATAGTCAGGTATTAGGGAAAGACAGAAAATTTTTGATTGACACAGGGGCGAGCAGAACTACCATCAGTTATGACGAGGTTCCAGGGGCACCCCTCTCAGGCTCACAGAATGTTTCCCTGGGATTTTCAGGAAAGCCTATTGTTAATGAAGTGTCACAGCCAGTTTCCCTAGAAGTTGGTCCATTGTCTCGCACTACAGACTTGTTACTTACGAAATCATGTCCAGAAAACTTGCTTGGTATAAAAACATTGAAAGCGCTAGGAGCAGTGATATGTTGTTCTCCGGAAGGAGTGAGATTGTTTTTACGTGATTTTAAAGGACATTATGTGTTAAGAGATTTTGATCCAAGATTACAGAATGTACCACAGCATTTATGGGCGCAAGCTCCAACTGATGTAGGTTGTATGCACATTACACCATATCGTGTTACTCTCAAACAAGGAGTTGTACTGCCCCGGATCCGACAATACAAGTTACCACCTGAGGCTGTAGCAGCCTTACTGAAAATTATTGACAAACTCATTGCACAAGGAGTGGTTGTAGAAACTGACTTGAATGTGTGTAATTCTCCAATCATCCCGATTCTTAAACGAACTGACCCTAATGCACCACCGGTCTACAGACTGGTGATTGACCTTCGAGAATTAAACAAATGCATAATACCCCAGTACCCAGTGGTCCCAGACATTTCTTCTTTATTGACTGCCATTGATTCCAAAGCTGCGTTCTTCACTGTAATCGATCTCAAGAACGCCTTCTTTAGTGTCCCCATTCATCTGGAAAGCCAGTATCTTTTCGGATTCTGTTTAAATGGCCGAAGCTTCAAATTTGCACGTGCTCCTCAAGGGTTCATAGAAAGCCCTAGTATTTACAGCCAAGCACTGAAACGACAACTAGACAGTATTCACATGCCTACTGACACTGCCCTACTCCAGTACGTTGACGATCTATTGATCACCGCACGAACAGAACGTGACTGTGAACATGCATCACTGATAGTCTTCTATTTTCTGGCCGAAAAGGGGCATAAAGTGTCCCCTTCGAAGCTACAATTCTGTGCCCAGCAAGTGGTTTACCTTGGGCACTTGCTGTCCAAGAGGGGTAGACAGTTGACACCTGACCGCATTCAGTTAATTGCACATCTTCCACAACCCAAGAGACAAAAGGAAGTACGGACCTTCATTGGCCTCACTTCTTACTGTAGACAATAGATTCCCCAGTATGCATATCTAGCCAAACCACTCATACAGTTGACAACACAGGAGGCAGCGACTTCGACTGTCCTCCCTTGGACTCAGGAACATACACAAGCTTTTGATGAACTGAAGAAAGCCTTATGTCAAGCACCTGTTTTAGCGACACCATGTTACAGCAAACCTTTTACACTTTTTGTCACTGAACGCGATGGCACAGCATTATCTGTTCTCACACAAGATCAAGCAGGAAAACACAAGCCTTGTGCTTATTTTTCGAGTACATTGGATCCAGTAGCCCAGGCTCTGCCTGCGTGCCTAAAATCAGTTGCAGCAACAGCTCTAGCTATCAGACAAAGCGACTCCATAGTATTAGGACAGCCCCTGACAGTACAGGTTCCACACTCCGTGGAAGTTCTCCTAAACCGGACACAGACTCAGCACTTGACCATAGCACGATTGACAGGATATGAACTGACACTGTTTCAACCACACATAGAGATCAGACGTTGCAACACGTTAAATCCTGCTACATTGTTACCCTCAATTACAGCAGACCCTACACCACATGACTGTGTGGAAGTCATTAACACAATTACGAAACCAAGACAAGACTTGACAGACATTGCATTGCCCGATCCAGACCTGACACTTTATGTGGATGGTTCATGCATGAGAACAAGTACAGGAGAGTTAGTGGCCGCATATGCAGTGACTACTGAAACTGAAGTCATAGAAACACATCGTATTGACACCTTGTCTGCCCAAGCAGCAGAGCTCATCGCTCTGACCCAAGCCTGCATACGAGCCAAGAACCTGAAAGTAAATATATACACAGATTCACAGTACGCATTCGGAGTCGTTCACGACTTCGGTGTCCTCTGGCAAGAGAGAGGTTTTTTGACCTCCCATGGAGCCAAAATCCAGCATGGTCCCCTCATTCAAGCTCTGTTAGAAGCAATACACTTGCTTACAGCCATTGCCATCATGAAGTGCAAAGCACATACTAAAGTTACTGACACTATTTCCCAGGGTAATGACCTGGCAGATCGAACAGCTAAACTCACAGCTCAGACTCAAACAGACATTCCGACTGACACGACAAAGACTGAAGTAACTCCACTGACGCATTGCATGACAGTCAGGGATCCCACACAAGATGTACTCGACATACAGACACATGCCACTCCAGACGAAATCAAGAAATGGACAGAACAAGGAGGGGTCCAGACAGATCAGGGATGGATGACGAAGGGAAAAGCCACATGGGTTCTCCCCGACTCTATGGTTCAAGTTATCCTTAATACAGCACATAGTCCAGCACACTTAGGAGAGAAAGCCATGCTAGATAGCATACAGAATATTTGGTTCAACAAGCATTTACGTGCAGCAGCAAAACAGAAAGTGCGTACCTGCATGATCTGTTGTCAGTTCAATCCAGGCAAAGGCATTCCCGTGGAACAAGGTGGATTTCATCCTCCTGACCACCCTTTTGAAGTCCTCCAGATGGATTATATCCAGATGGACAGATGCCGAGGATTCAAGTATGTCCTCGTAGTTGTATGTGCCCTATCCAGATGGACAGAAGCTTACCCAGTCCCAGATTACACTGCTGTAACCACTGCCAAGCAGTTGGTTCGTGAATTTTTCCCGCGATACGGCTTGCCCCGTGTCGTGTACTCAGATAATGGACAGCCATTCTCGTCCGAATTGATGAAACAGGTATCGCTCCTGTTAGGGTACCAGTGGAAATTCCACTGCGTACGACACCCCGAAGCAGCTGGTCTCGTCGAGAGACATAATCAGACTCTGACAACACGGTTAGCGAAGGTCTGTGCAGAAAAAGGTGTAGATTGGATGGTAGCCCTGCCGGTTGCCCTCTTTTACATGCGTATGGTAGCTCATTCCAGAACCGGACTATCTCCTTATGAGGTAGTCTTCGGCAGACCACCAAATATGTGGGGTACGCCTATGCCGCGCAAGATCACCGATGTTGATAGTAATATGCTGACAGATTACCTGGCTTCCTTGATGTCTGCACTACTCTCTTGTCGTTCACAGGTCGCGGCAGCTTTCCCGGACAACACCCAAGTGAAACCGCATGAAATCGTTCCGGGTGATTATGTTTGCATAAGGAACTTCGATCGCTCAAGCCCTCTGGAACCCAGGTGGAGGGAGCCGAAGCTGGTGTTGATGACCACGAGGTCCGCGGTGAAAGTAAAGGGAAGAAAAGGCTGGCTTCATTCCAGCCACATCAAACGATTTCATGGACTGTGTCCAGAGACTTTTCCCAAGGACTGCCCTGATTCTGATACTGACTCTAAACTCCCTTTGTTAGAGAAAACTCCGCAACAGGAGTATAAAGCAAAGTTAAGGTCTAGTAAGTCAGACAGCGTTTAATTGTTTAAGTCCCCCTCGGGTGAAGCGGTTAGACAGGTTTCTGACATGTATAAGATAGACCCAAATAGTGAGAGAGATAGACAGAAAGTCAAGAAAATGAAATACTGTAAAAATCTACGTAGTAGATGCATTGTTACATTGCTTATTATGTTTTTTCTGAGTATTACGATTATATGTATAAGCTGGACGTTACATGTTTTCTTTCCTCCTTCTGGCTCACATGTACATACTTCTTTCAATGACACTATAGAGCACACTTTCAGTGACCTGCCACCACACGAATTGTCCTATCGTCTAGCGCTGCGCAACAACACTTTTATCCGTATGTTACACCATTCTCACCAGACCAGCAATGTCACGAATTGCTGGGTATGTGGCCGACTCCCTTCTTATCAGAAATATAAGGGAGCTCTGCCCCTCTTTCCCTATCCGTTTACACATAATGGTTCGTGCGGGGCATGGTTTACTTTAATGTCCTCATTAGACAGTAAGTCCAAAGTTTCCCAGGGCAATTGGATATGGGGGAACCTGAATACAATTATGAATAAAGCATGTTTTCCAGACGCAGACGGCCTTCCCCAAAGGACAGGGACCGATCTAGAAAATGAAGTGTATGGATTAGGAAATTTTACCCTTAACCTCATGATTCTGAACGTTCAGTCCGAGACTAATTCGGACTTGCCGTTTATTACAGTTTTACCAGTGAAAGGTGAATTATGCGTTAGAAAGAATGGTTCAGTACATCTAGGACACAGTGATTGTAATACTGTGGTCGAATTCAGTGATAAAGGAAAGTCTACTTTCAAAGCTTCCCGCCATTCCTATTTTATATGTGGTCAGACAGCTTATGTACGTCTGCCATTAGATTGGGATGGAACATGTTATATTGCATTCCTACTGCCACCAGTTTTTCTAGCCCCATCCGATTATCATCGAAATTCACACCTTGTACATATAAGACCTAGAAGGGAGATCGAGTCCCCGATTGTTGATCAGACTGAAACAACATTGGAGCAATATACCGATTTCAATAAAGGATTCTTTTTTTCGTAGGCCCCATTCAAAATAGTAAATTAATCCGTAGATTAACCAGAACCTTGGAAGCAGTAGTGAATGAGACTACTTCTGCCTTAGGTAACTTGACCGAAGAGTAGTCTGCTATGAGATTTGTTGTTCTTCAAAACCGCCTTGTTCTTGACGTCATCCTGGCCGATAGGGGCGGAGCTTGTAGAGTGATCGGCTCCAGTTGTTGTGTGTTTATTCCTAATAACGCACCATCAGTGTACAAAGCAATAACAAGGCTTCATAAAATAGCTCACCAGATACACCAGAATCGAGGCACCTGGACATGGTCCGGTTGGCTCTGGAGTGTGATATCAGCCTGGGGATGGAAAGTACTGTCATTCCTAGGAATCAAGTAAGAAACAGATTGATTCCCTTGGGTAGTATACACGAAAAGCTATACTACCCAAGGGAATCAATCTGTTTCTTACTTAGGTCTAAGACCCCAATTCCCTTGCTTGTTTCAAGGGGTTCCTCTCTATCTTTACATTCCTAGGAATCATACTGCTCATATTATTCAGTTGTTGTCTCTGTCTGCAATGTGGGCCAGCGATTTGCGGCTTGTGCGCCACAGCTTGTATTCCCCGTCCACGTTCACGTTCCCGTTCCCGAATGAAGAAAGATGAGCAAATGATGCTATACGAACAGATAGATGGTCTCATGAGAATAGATATATCCTGAAGGGAACGTAGGGGACAAGGAGGGAATGAGAAAAATTGAATTTTATATGGCCAAGTATGTCCCCTATCGTGTACCCCAACGTTCAATGTATGTGCATGACATCCATGCATTCTCCCTCAATGGCCGAATTGAAGACGCAATTGTATTTGCGTCCAACGTTAACATGTCATCTTCCAGGCCCTCCATGAACGAAACGATAATTCAGCTTCAAAGCCTACGTTTCCAATGCATTTACATGGTGCACATGTTTTACACGTTTTTCTGGTTCAGTCGAGCCAGGCCCTTAATTGAGGTTCCGAGCCTCTCCTGTCTCTGAAAGCTGCAGTTTAGGTATGCATCCCTGACCTCTACCTTACTTCCTGCCCAGCCAAGCGGTGCCCGGCTTGGCCTGGCCTGCCTGCCAAGACAGTATTTTGCCTACAGTTATCTGCTCAGCCTCTGCAAAAACACATTCCAGTTTAGTGAAATAGGTAAACATATTCCCGGCTGCAGAGCAAAGGGTCCTGCTTTCCTGTCTCCTTGCAAGTGATTTACCGAACCCGTTACCATGGTAGGCCCATGGCCCCCGTACATGCATGAAGAACCATATGCACGCACTTGCATTCAGTATTGAATGGCCTCTGCCCGAGAGACCTTTAACTTCAGACAATACATCCTCCAAACACTAGATATCAGATATGCTATAAGTGCAGGTCGTTCTGACATCCCAGACACCAAGACTCCTCTACTAGTGCTAAAGTCAAGCCCCCCAGCTCCCCCCAGATACACATCAATACCACGTCATGCTCAGTTGCGCACGCATCCATGGTAAAGGTTTCTGCTGACCCTGCAGAATTTCTCTATGCATCCACCCACCTATGACACTTCTGTGACGCTTCCAGCACACACCTCCGTGTACGCCCCTGTACACGCCTTCTTTTACGCCCATGTGTTCTTATCTCTCTCTTTTCACTTGTTACGCCTACTGTATTCATTTCAATTATACAGTTTTACTATATATAATGTGTGATGTTAATAAAATGTTGAATATCCCTTCCTGAACCTTAGTGGTGATGGAACCCGATGTCCAGTGTCTCGAGCCACTTAATTAAAGCCCGTATGACTCAGATATCACGGACTCTGCCTCTCATTTTATTGAGCTATCCTTATTGTCAATTAATGTATAGAAAAATAGTCCTGGTAATTTTATTTACCACAACTGGCAGCGCAGTGATTTACAAAGCCACGTAAAGTCACCCTGCGTGACTTTTCATGGCCTAGTAAATATGGGCCCCTTTCACGCAATAACCTGCATGAAAGGGGCGTTCCCTGGGTGTTGCTGTCGGTGTTTCCACACATGGAACTTGACCCAGTCCCAGATTTACAATATTTTGTAAAACTGGGAATCTGTCAGAATCCTACGCCTCACCAGGGGAGGCGTAGGAATGGCGCATTGAGGGGAAATACTTTTATATCTCCTCATTCTTTCCTCTTTCTATGTTTGCTGTATTCTGCAGTATGAATAGAAAGAGGAAAATGCCATTAATGATTGTTTTTGTGCAGGAAGGCATCCCTTCCTGCACAAAATCCATCATCCCCGCAGCGCAGGCACCTTTGCAAAATGAATGCAGGGTGTCTGCGCTGGCACATGGCAGCCAATTGTGCACCAGCGCACAGGAAAGTGCAGGGATGCGTCTTGATGTTGTGAATATGATGCATTCTTGAGCATTGAAAATGATGTAGCAAGGCACAGTTAAATGGCTTTTGGCGCTGCGCCATTTACTTGTAAATGAGGCCCCAGGTATATGGATCTTATGAAGGTGTTGTTTGCCATGCTGTTGCATAGAAGATCCTCCTGGTGCCATGACCGCCTAAAATGTTTAAGCACCTGAGAAGAGTACTACCCATCACATTCGTAAACATTGTAAATAGTGTAAGATTTAATGTTCAGAAGCCAAAGTTACAACCTGGATGCTTCCGAAAATCTTTGCTGGGTTCACTTCAAGGGGATCCCTCTATGCTTCCCACATTCCATTAGAAGAAATCCTGGAACGTCTATATAGCATTATGGGTTGTATTTAGGTGGATTCTCCAATTTTAGTTTGCTGTTAACCATATGCTTAAAAATCTCTGGGCCATATACACAAAACTTTTTGGGAGGTTGCAAACAGTAAAAAATTATTTTGAGATGTACACAAGCCAAATTGTGATTCAGTAACTTGTTACCGAGTCTCAGTTTGGTTTTGTCATTCAGTATTTTTGATGGAACGTGTTTAGGCGTCCCTTTCCAAATATAGAATCGTAGGGGTATGTATGAATATTTTGTGACAAATTAAGGTTGGAAACATATATTTGTTTTACAGACATCTTGAAGGACATGGTAACCATTTGCAAATGGGATAGGGTTCCCATGAGACCCCTTCCACTTTGAAAATATTTTTAAAGAACAGGCAGTGGTCCCATTGATGTTTCATTTTTTTGTTTTTTAAATGTATCCCAATTTCTTTAGAGGGATACGGGCTGTATTTAAAAAAAAGCAATCACAGACATGGTGGTCTGTTGACACCAGCAGGCAACCATCCCTATGATGGCTATCATTCCTAATGGTTTGCAAACTGAGACCTATCTCATTAATATTCATGAGGTAGGTCAATTTACAAACCACTAGGAATCGCTATTTAAATGGCCCAAGGTTTCTAATATTAGGAATTGCGATTTCCTAATTGCGATTTGGTAAGAATTACAAACGCCAGGTAATCATTTGCATTTCGATCTTGACAGGAGAAGTGATATGAAAGCAGAATAAACACACCTACCACTAATGAATCAGTCATGCCTTATTCTCTGCGATCACATGATTTACAGGGTATAAATGCACTATTCTTTGACCAGGCATTGTCAAATAGAGAAGTAGTAGAAATGTTGAAACCTCTTGTGAGGGGCCATGTGCTTTTAAAGTCTGTAGAGGGAATGGAGCAGTATTTCTTGCAGGTTACCAGTAGGCCTGTCCTATTTCTCTTGGACGGTTTTGTTTCAATCAAATTCATCATTTACTGACCTCTCTTGTTGTTTAGGTGCACCCTGGTAATAGCTTGCCCTGCGGCTGCAACAATAGGTCTCTGCAGGACACATTAGATTACACTTTGTTATGTTTTGAAATTACTACAGTTGTCCGAGAGAGAGGTTCTTGCTAACACTGCTGAGGTCCCTGAACTTTAACCAAGTACGCTCTCTCTTATGTATCTATAATTGCTCCCCAACGAATATGTTTGACTTGCGGTGTCGAGCTTTCGATGGGCAGACTTGGCATCATAGCTTGACTGATGATCTTGTGTATATAGCTGATATCGAGCTTTTAATTCTGCTTTTACTCTGCATTTTATGCTGTCTTAATACAATTGTGTTCTGTGTCTTATTTATATTTGTTATTGTAATGTATGTTGCACTTTTATGGCTGCTTTCTTTGACTGAATAAAGATTTTATGAAGATAATGAATCAATCATCGTAGGGGAAGAGGAGTGGACATCTTTAGGTCGACGGTGAGGGAAGCACCTTGAGGCAAGTGTGACTACTGGGGTCCCTTTATCCTCTTCCCATGGGGCAATTAGGACCCTATATGGGGGTATAAAAGAATACCAATTTTAGTTAGAGATTGGCACAGGTCACCCTAACATAGTGGTAACATCTAGAACTAAATTGGTAAGATAGGAGGCCAATGTCCGTCCTGATGAATGTCGCGGACCCACCTGGGCCAATGGCAGAAACATGTTGGCGATAAGGGTCGTGATGGGGTAATAGTTCCCTTAATCCCCACATTCTAAACCCAAGTAATACTCTGCGATTAAATGTAATTTGGGGGTAATACATTGGCTTTTAAGTCACTACTTCACGGGCCCCCACTTAGATTATTAGAAGTGCCTCCCTGTCTCCAGGTGTAGGCCCGCTCTCTATCAAACCTGGTTTTTAGAGAGCGAGGACTGCCTATGATGAAGCATGACACCTGGTGGTGTGTGAGGACAGTCCTTAACATTTTTTGAAATGCTCAGCACTCTATTTACTTAGTGCTTTGCAGGGATACGGGTACAAGTGACTAAATTAAGTGACTAATATTTCAGTGTAGCTTCTTTTGTGTGTGCATTTGATAGGTTTGGAAGCCAGCTCACCCTGAAAACCCTGTAGCCTCTAGTTACCTCCCTTGGATAATTCCAAAGGTTTGTGTGTTTATGCGATTAATCAGTCATGCCATAGCATTGTTGTCATTATTTACTCAATAGAAATTGATGATTTCATTTTTCAAAGTCTTTATCTCTTATAAACCTACATAAACATTCAATTAAGAAAATATCCATCTTTATTTCATACAAAGTCTTGTGTTTTACAGTGTGACTTCATAAAAAAGACAAATCGTATGGTGCTATGCACAGACATCAGAGATCAATGAACATTACAATGTTATCATACTAATTTAGGATCTTTTAGCAAAAACAAATAGTGATAGATGTGTTTTATCGCACCAGGTCTCTGTGAACTTTCAATGTATATAATAGAAGATAACAGTACTTTTTTGGCATGTTTCGGACAGCTTTGGGAGTGAAGTGGTCATCTGCAAGATATAGAGTATACAGTGAAAGATATTGTAGGTTATTTCAGTCTTTTCCTACCTGGGTGCTAAAAGCCATCCACGTTGACTCTAGGTATTATCCAAGTGCAATCATTTTCATAGGAACATTAAGCAAATAGGCTTACTTCAAATTCAGCTAATCTATGAATGAATTTCCTTGTTACTGCCACATATTCTTCAATAGGATAACAAAGGAGGGAGTTGTTAACAACTGTATAATTAGACTTCTTCAACACCCTAAATTGCTCTTCCCTGGTGTGTTGCAAAGGTTAAATTTAGCTTCGCATAGCATACTGTGGCATAGTATTCCAATTATAAATGAAATACTTAATTACACATTGGGATTCAACTTCAAATGTTCTTACATTGTACAATGGTCATTGAATATTTTCATATTGCCATTTGAAATGTAGTATCTATTGAACTGGTGCAGTTATATTAAGGTTTTGACCGACTACGTGTCCCAGATTTCCGCTTCGGGAGGGGCGCTCCAGGCTCTGCAGGTCCAGGGATTCCTGTTGCCTGAGGGAGCTGTTTGGGGAGCTCTGCTTCCACTGAGGGCTGGCACAAGGGTTGAGGTGGTGCCTGAAGGCCCTGCGGAACTGCAGGGAGGTCAGGTTGTATAGCAGAGGGTTGATGCTGGAGCTCAGGTAGTAGAAGGAGTTGGTGATTGGCTGGAGTGTGATGTAGGAGCGGTAGTAGCCTTCCGTCCATTGGCTCTTGGAGCGCAGCACCATCATTAGACGTCGGGCCTGGAACGGAACCCAGCACACAGCCAGTGCGCCAACGATGCAGCCTGGGAAATGAAAGGGTAGGGTGAAGGACATTAAAAGCTTATGATAGCAAGAACCAACTTTCCCAGTCCCACCATCATTCATGAATATACAAACTATTGGCGCCGGCCCAGCACACTGCAGAGAATTCATTCCACACTGAGGTCTCTGAGCGTGCTTATGAGGAGGTGTGCAACATAGATGGTCTAGTGGGGTTTGGAAACCTAGGCAAGCCATCAGGGGACCCACGCTGAGCTAGGAATGCGTTGATTGACAGGTGAGGGTAAAGGCAGGGGAGTAAGGGAGCATAGGTGGGCTAGCATGCACAGATTAACCAGTGATGGGAGAAGTCAAGCTCTCTAGGGGTGCAGGGAGCAATATGCCTTGATTGGGCTGGTTTCCATGGAGACAGTACTGAGCGAGGACCGTGGAGGCTAGAATTCCTCTTCTGTCCATTGCTCAGGTGGGCACCCTATTCCAATCCACGAGTCACTACTCTTGTCTAGGTGCTCAGAAGTACCCCCCAGTGTCCAATGCAAGGGGTGCCCTGTGTTCAGGAACACCACCCGAACCACTCTCCGCAAATGCACGAGTGACAAGTGCTCAGAAACACCCACAGTACCCGTCCTCCTCCGTACCCAGGGCTCAGAAATGTCCCCAGTGCTGTTTGATCTCCCCGTCCTGTTCACAGAACCCCCACCACACCCGTTCCCTGCTCAGTACACTTCCCACTGTGTCCACCTCTCGGGAAATTGTCAGAAAACCCTACAATGTTCAGTGCCAAACAGTACCCCTCCTGTACATAGCTCTCAGTCGAGTGATCAGGTAAATACCCTAGTGCCCAATGTGTAGACGTAGGTCCAGTGCCAGTCCTTGAGATCACCCCCAGTGCCCACTGCTCAAAAAGCCCCACTATCTAGTGCTCTGGGAAACAACCAGAGTGGAGCTCGGGAATATGCTAGTGCCACTGCTCAGATAGAGCTCAGTGTCCCGTGTACAGGAATGCCCGGGTGTCCAGTGCACCGGATGGCTCCAGACTCCGATGTATTGGAATACTCCAGACTCCAATGCACCGGAATTCACCAGTCTCCAATGCACTGGAATACACTAGTGTCCAGTGCATCAGAATACTCCTATCTCCAGTGCACGAGAATACTCCAGACTCCACTGCACCGGAATACTTCAGTCTCTGGTGCACCACAATACTCCAGTCTACAGTGAGCCGGAATTCTCCAGTCTCCAGTGCACTGGAATAACCTGGTGTCCAGTGCACCGGAATTCTCCAGTCTCCAATGCACTGGAATACTCCAGTGACCATTCCCCCAGAATTCTCCTGTCTCCAGTGAACCAGTATACCCCAGACTCCAATGCATCGGAATACACCAGTCACCAATGCACTGGAATACACCAGTCACCAATGCACTGGAATAACCTGGTGTCCAGTGCACCAGAATACTCCAGACTACAGTGCACTGGAATAACCTGGTGTCCAATGCACTGGAATACTCCAGTCTACAGTGCACCAGAATACTCCAGACTACAATGCACCGGAATACTCCAGACTCCAATGCACCGGAATTCTCCAGTCTCCAATGCACTGGAATACCCCAGTGTCCAGTGCACCAGAATACTCCTATCTCTAGTGCACCAGAATACTCCAGACTCCAATGCACCGGAATACTTCAGTCTCTGGTGCACCACAATACTCCAGTCTACAGTGAGCCGGAATTCTCCAGTCTCCAGTGCACTGGAATAACCTGGTGTCCAGTGCACCGGAATTCTCCAGTCTCCAATGCACTGGAATACCCCAGTGTCCAGTGCACCAGAATACTCCTATCTCCAGTGCACCGGAATTCTCCAGTCTCCAATGCACTGGAATACACCAGTGTCCAGTGCATCAGAATACTCCTATCTCTAGTGCACCAGAATACTCCAGACTCCAATGCACCGGAATACTTCAGTCTCTGGTGCACCACAATACTCCAGTCTACAGTGCGCCGGAATTCTCCAGTCTCCAGTGCACTGGAATAACCTGGTGTCCAGTGCACTGGAATTCTCCAGTCTCCAATGCACTGGAATACTCCAGTGACCAGTGCACCAGAATACTCATGTCTCCAGTGAACCAGTATACCCAGACTCCAATGCATCGGAATACTCCAGTCAACAATGCACTGGAATACACCAGTCACCAATGCACTGGAATAACCTGGTGTCCAGTGCACCAGAACACTCCAGACTACAGTGCACTGAAATAACCTGGTGTCCGATGCACTGGAATACTCCAGTCTACAGTGCACCAGAATACTCCAGACTACAATGCACCGGAATATTCCAGACTCCAATGCACCGGAATTCTCCAGTCTCCAATGCACTGGAACACCCAAGAATGACTTCAGGGAACATTACGATGTCCTAGTGCTCAGGGAGGTATCTCAGTGGGCAGGGCCCAAAAATACTCAGTACTGAGGAATAACCAACTGTCCAGTGATCAGACATAATCTCAATCTCCTGTGTTCAGAAGTACACTTTGTGTTGTTGGACATCCCAAGTGTCTAGTACTTAGGAAACCCGGCGTCTTGTTTCCGGCAATGCATCTAGCGCTAGTACCGGGAACCCTCCCCAGTGCCCAGCATGTAGGAATAACCCTGTCCTAGTGTGCACTGCGCAGAAATGCCCCTTGTGCTCAGACGTACAATCTCCCTGTGCCAAGTGCCCTTAAAAAATACCAGTGTGCAGTGATCAGGTGTACAGTCAGTGCTGGTGAACAAAAAGTGTTCAGTGATAAGAAATACCGGAATGTTCATTGTACAGTAACACTTAGGACAAGCAGTGTCTTGAAGGCCTCAATATCCAGTGATCCAGAATACCCATTGTTCACTGTACAGTAACACTAAAGACAAGCAGTGCCTTGAATATCCCATTGTCCAGTGATCCGGATTACCCAGTGCCCACTGCATAATATTACTACAGACAAGCAGTGTCTTGAATACCCCAATGTCCAGTGATTTAGAGTACCCAGTGTTCACTGCATAGTAACACTAAAGACAAGCAGTGCCTTGAATACCCCAATGTCCAGTGATCCGGAATACCCAGTGTTCACTGTATAGTAATACTAAAGACAAGCAGTGTCTTGAAAGCCTCAATGTCCAGTGATCCAGAATACCCAGTGTTCACTGTACAGTAACACTAAAGACAACTAGTCTTGAAAGCCTTAATATCTAGTGCTCAGGAATACCCAGTGTTCACTGTACAGTAACACTAAAGACAAGCAGTGTCTTGAAAGCTTCAATGTCCAGTGATCCGGAATACACAGTGTTCACTATACAGTAACACTAAAGACAAGCAGTGTCTAGAAAGCCTCAATGTCCAGTGCTCAGGAATACCCAATGTTCACTGCATAATATTACTAAAGACAAGCAGTGTCTTGGATACCTCAAAGTCCAGTGATCTGGGATACCCAGTGTTCACTGCATATTAATACTAAAGACAAGCAGTGTCTTGAATACCTCAATGCCCAGTGACCCGGAATACCCAGTGTACACTGCATAGTAACACTAAAGACAAGCAGTGTCTTGAAAGCCTCAATGTCCAGTGCTCATGAATACACAGTGTTCACTGCATAGTAACACTAAAGACAAGCAGTGTCTTGAAAGCCTCAGTGTCCAGAGACCTGGAATACCCAGTGTTCACTGATTAGTAACACTAAAGACAAGCAGTGTCTTGAAAGCCTCAATGTACAGAGACCTGGAATACCCAGTGTACATTGCATAGTAACAAAGAAGACAAGCAGTGTCTTGAAAGCCTCAATATCCAGTGATCCGGGATACCCAGTGTTCACTGCATAATAATACTAAAGACAAGCTGTGTATTGAATACCTCGATGTCCAGTGGCCCAGAATACCCAGTGTACACTGCATAGTAACACTAAAGACAAGACGTCTTGAAAGCCTCAATGTCCAGTGCTCATGAATACACAATGTTCACTGCATAGTAACACTAAAGACAAGCAGTGTCTTGAATACCCCAATGTCCAGTGCTCAAGAATACACAGTATTCACTGCATAGTAACACTAAAGACAAGCAGTGTCTTGAAAGCCTCAATGTCCAGTGATCCAGAATACCCAGTGTTCACTGTACAGTAACACTAAAGACAAGTAGTCTTGAAAGCCTCAATGTCTAGTGCTCAGGAATACCTAGTGTTCACTGTACAGTAACACTAAAGACAAGCAGTGTCTTGAAAGCTTCAATGTCCAGTGATCCGGAATACACAGTGTTCACTGTACAGTAACACTAAAGACAAGCAGTGTCTAGATAGCCTCAATGTCCAGTGCTCAGGAATTCCCAATGTTCACTGCATAATATTACTAAAGACAAGCAGTGTCTTGGATACCTCAATGTCCAGTGATCCGGGATACCCAGTGTTCACTGCATATTAATACTAAAGACAAGCAGTGTCTTGAATACCTCAATGTCCAGTGACCCGGAATACCCAGTGTACACTGCATAGTAACACTAAAGACAAGCAGTGTCTTGAAAGCCTCGATGCCCAGTGCTCATGAATACACAGTGTTCACTGCATAGTAACACTAAAGACAAGCAGTGTCTTGAAAGCCTCAATGGCCAGAGACCTGGAATACCCAGTGTTCACTGATTAGTAACACTAAAGACAAGCAGTGTCTTGAAAGCCTCAATGTACAGAGACGTGGAATACCCAGTGTGCATTGCATAGTAACAAAGAAGACAAGCAGTGTCTTGAAAGCCTCAATATCCAGTGATCCGGGATACCCAGTGTTCACTGCATAATAATACTAAAGACAAGCAGTGTTTTGAATACCTCGATGTCCAGTGACCCGGAATACCCAGTGTACACTGCATAGTAACACTAAAGACAAGCAGTGTCTTGAAAGCCTCAATGTCCAGTGCACATGAATACACAGTGTTCAGTGCATAGTAACACTAAAGACAAGCAGTGTCTTGAATACCCCAATGTCCAGTGCTCAGGAATACACAGTATTCACTGCATAGTAACACTAAAGACAAGCAGTGTCTTGAACGCCTCAATGTCCAAAGACCTGGAATACCCAGTGTTCACTGATTAGTAACACTGAAAACAAGCAGTGCCTTGAATACCCCAATGTCCAGAGATCCAGAATACCCAACGTTCACTGCATAGTAACACTAAAGACAAGCAGTGCCTTGAATACCCCAATGTCCAGTGATCCAGAATACCCAGTGTTCACTGCATAGTAACACTAAAGACAAGCAGTGTCTTGAATACCCCAATGACCTATCGAACCTACGCCCCATCTCTCTCTTACCAGTTCTTGGTAAGATAACGGAAGCCATAGTACACCAAGAACTCTCTAATTTCGTGAAGCTGAATAACATCTTGCATCATCAACAATCCGGGTTCCGTCCCAAGCACTCAATGGAAACGGCTCTTATGGAATTGGCAGATTCCATTAAATTCTTGCAAGACGAGGGAAAGGAAGCCGTCTTGATATTACTTGACCTATCAGCGGCGTTCAATACGATCTCCCACGACATACTCATCGACAGATTGAGAGGCAATGGCATTACTGATAACGCCCTTGACTGGATCAGTTTGTTCCTTTCGGAAAGAACCCAAGTTATATCACTGGGCTCTTTTCTCTCTAAGGAAAAAAAATCAATGCAGGAGTACCCCAGGGCTCGATTCTGAGTCCTCTCCTTTTTAATTTTTATATGATGCCCCTCATTTCCCTTATCGAGTCATATGATATATGTGTTACTTCATACGCTGATGACACGCAATTGATTGTTTCCTTGGAAAAAAATTCTAATAGTGCCGAATTAAATTTCCAAATTTGCTTGACTGAGATCTTTAGGTGGATGGATAACAACCACCTTAAATGTAACTCAAGCAAAACGGAAATGTTGCCCATATGGAAAACTGTTGAGTTTTGTCCTAGCAAATGGTGGCCTGAGGGCACTACTCCCCCGCCTACTGCGGTCGAGTCGGCAAGGAATCTGGGTGTTCTTTATGATTCCTCATTATCTTTCGACCCTCATGTTAGAAATCTAGCTGGCTGCTGCTTTAATACCATAAAATCTTTGAAGAAATTGTTCGACTTCTTGCCTATTGATGCTAGAAAATCTGTTGCAGTCTCTTTGATACTTTCACGACTTGACTACTGCAATGGGCTGATGGCAGGAGCAAAAAAACAAACTGAAGAAATTACAGAGTGTTCAACACGCAGCCGCACGGCTGGTTCTCAAACTGCACAGAAAATCCTCAGCATCTAAAGCGCTTAGAACCCTGCATTGGCTCCTGATTCATAAAAGAATTCTTTTTAAAATCTTATTGACCATTTTTAGAGCACTAAACAATATTGGACATAGTACTTAATAAATAGATTCACTCGCTATAACCCAACCAGAGCTCTGAGGTCAGCAGGACAGAACCTTGCGAATACCCCGAAATTTCTTCTTAAAAGGAAGGGTGGCAAAACACTCAATGATCTGGCCTCCAAAGCGTGGAATGCCATGCCTAATGCCCTGAGAATGTTGCCCACTGAGTCCCTCTTCAGGAAGAGACTTAAAACTTGGATATTCAATCTAACAGACCCTTATGTGCTCAATGCAATCTAGTGCCTCCTTACAGTACTCACCCTATGTCCTATAACGCCAGGATGCTCCTTTCGGAATTATAGTTTGCGCTTTATAAATGCCACGTAACATAACATGTAACATAACTTAACATATCCAGTGATCCAGAATACCCTGTATTCACTGCATAGTAACACTAAAGACAAGCAGTGTCTTGAATACACCAATGCCCAGTGATCCAGAATACCCAGTGTTCACTGCATAGGAACACTAAAGACAAGCAGTGCCTTGAATACCCCAATGTCCAGTGATCCAGAATACCCAGTGTTCACTGCATAGTAACACTAACGACAAGCAGTGTCTTCAATACCCCAATGTCCAGTGATCCAGAATACCCAGTGTTCACTGCATAGTAACACTAAAGACAAGCAGTGCCTTGAATAACCCAACATCTAGTGATCAAGAATACCCAGTGTTCACTGCATAGTAACACTAAAGACAAGCAGTGCCTTGAATACCCCAATGTCCAGTGATCCAGAATACCCAGTGTTCACTGCATAGTAACACTAAAGACAAGCAGTGCCTTGAATACCCCAATGTCCAGTGATCCAGAATACCCAGTGTTCACTGCATAGTAACACTAAAGACAAGCAGTGCCTTGAATAACCCAACGTCTCGTGATCAAGAATACCCAGTGTTCATTGCATGGTAACACTAAAGGCAAATAGTGTCTTGAATGCCTCAATGTCAGCGCACAGTGTTAATTGCACAGTAACACTAAAGACAAGCAGTGTCTTGAATACCCCAGTGTCCAGTGATCCGGAATACCTAGTGTTCACTGTATAGTAATACTAAAGACAAGCAGTGTCTTGAAAGCCTCAATGCCCAGTGCTCAGGAATATCCAGTGTTCACTGTATAGTAATACAGTTAATACTAAAGACAAGCAGTATCTAGAATGCCTCAATGTCCAGTGATCAGGAATACCCAGTGTTCATTGCATAGGAACACTAAAGACAAGCAGTGCCTTGAATACCCCAATGTCCAGTGATCCAGAATACCCAGTGTTCACTGCATAGTAACACTAAAGACAAGCAGTGCCTTGAATACCCCAATGTCCAGTGATCCAGAATACCCAGTGTTCACTGCATAGTAACACTAAAGACAAGCAGTGCCTTGAATACCCCAATGTCCAGTGATCCAGAATACCCAGTGTTCACTGCATAGGAACACTAAAGACAAGCAGTGCCTTGAATACCCCAATGTCCAGTGATCCAGAATACCCAGTGTTCACTGCATAGTAACACTAAAGACAAGCAGGGCCTTGAATAACCCAACGTCTTGTGATCAAGAATACCCAGTGTTCATTGCATGGTAACACTAAAGGCAAATAGTGTCTTGAATGCCTCAATGTCAGCGCACAGTGTTAATTGCACAGTAACACTAAAGACAAGCAGTGTCTTGAATACCCCAGTGTCCAGTGATCCGGAATACCTAGTGTTCACTGTATAGTAATACTAAAGACAAGCAGTGTCTTGAAAGCCTCAATGCCCAGTGCTCAGGAATATCCAGTGTTCACTGTATAGTAATACAGTTAATACTAAAGACAAGCAGTATCTAGAATGCCTCAATGTCCAGTGATCAGGAATACCCAGTGTTCATTGCATAGTAACAATAAAGACAAGCAGTGTCTTGAATACCCCAATGTTCAGTGATCCGGAAAACCCAGTGTTCACTGCATAGTAGCACTAAAGACAAGTAGTGTCTTGAAAGACTCAATGCCCAGCGCTCAGGAATATCCAGTGTTCATTGTATAATAATGCTAAAGACAACCATTGATTGAACACCCATGTCCAGTGATTCGGTATACCGGTTGTCTCTACATAGTAATACTAAATACAAGTGTCCTGAACACCCAAATGCCCAGTGCTCAGTCAAAATACCTGGGTGTTCAATGTGCAGTATTACTAAAGACAAGCAGAAACAGTGTCTCGATCGGCCCAATGTCCAGTGATCCGGAATACCCAGTGTTCACTGTAGAGTAATACTAAAGACAATCAGTGTCTTGAAAGCCTCAATACCCAGTGCTCAGGAATATCCAGTGTTCACTGTATAGTAATACAGTTAATACTAAAGACAAGCAGCATCTAGAATGCCTCAATGTCCAATGATCAGGAATACCCAGTGTTCATTGCATAGTAACACTAAAGACAAGCAGTGTCTTGCATACCCCAATGTTCAGTGATCCGGAAAACCCAGCGTTCACTGTATAGTAATACTAAAGACAAGCAGTGTCTTAAAATCCTCAATGTCCAGTGATCCAGAATACCCAGTGTTCACGGCATAGTAACACTAAAGACAAGCAGTGCCTTGAATACCCCAATGCCCAGTGATCTGGAATATCTAGTGTTCACTGTATAGTAACACTAAAGACAAGCAGTGCCTTGAATACCCCAATGCCCAGTGATCTGGAATATCTAGTGTTCACTGTATAGTAACACTAAAGACAAACAGTGTCTTGAATACCCCAATGTCCAGTGATCCGGAATACACAGTGTTCACTGCATAGTAACACTAAAGACAAGCAGTGCCTTGAAAGCCTCAATGCCCGGAGCTCAGGAATATCCAGTGTTCACTGAATAATCATGCTAAAGACAACCAATGATTGAACACCCATGTCCAGTGATTCGGTATACTGGGTGTCTCTCCATAGTAATACTAAACACTAGTGTCCTGAACACCCAAATGCCCAGTGCTCAGTCAGAATACCTGGGTGTTCAATGTGCAATATTTTTATTTTTATTTTTTACACTTATAAGACGCACAGCTACCCAAAGAGGGTTTCCCGGCGCCGATATTATTAAAGACAAGCAGAAACAGTGTCTTGATCGGCCCAATGTCCAGTGATCGGGAATACCCAGTGTTCACTCCATAGTAACACTAAAGGCAGGCAGGGTCTTGAATGCCTCGGTACCAGCGCACAGATATACCCAGTGTCCATTGCATAGTAACACTAAAGACAAGCAGTGTCTTGAATGCCCCAGTGTCCAGTGATCTGGGATACCCAGTGTTCACTGTAGAGTAATACTAAAGACAAGCAGTGCCTTGAAAGCCTCAATGCCCAGAGCTCAGGAATATCCAGTGTTCACTGAATAATCATGCTAAAGACAACCAATGATTGAACACCCATGTCCAGTGATTCGGTATACTGGGTGTCTCTCCATAGTAATACTAAACACTAGTGTCCTGAACACCCAAATGCCCAGTGCTCAGTCAGAATACCTGGGTGTTCAATGTGCAATATTTTTATTTTTATTTTTTACACTTATAAGACGCACAGCTACCCAAAAAGGGTTTCCCGGCGCCGATATTATTAAAGACAAGCAGAAACAGTGTCTTGATCGGCCCAATGTCCAGTGATCTGGAATACCCAGTGTTCACTCCATAGTAACACTAAAGGCAGGCAGGGTCTTGAATGCCTCGGTACCAGCGCACAGATATGCCCAGTGTCCATTGAATAGTAACACTAAAGACAAGCAGTGTCTTGAATGCCTCAATGTCCAGTGCTCAGTAATAACCTGGTGTCCAGTGCACCGGAATTCTCCAGTCTCCAATGCACTGGAATACTCCAGTGACCAGTGAACGGGAATACTCCTGTCTCCAGTGAACCAGTATACCCCAAACTCCAATGCATCGGAATACACCAGTCACCAATGCACTGGAATACACCAGTCACCAATGCACAGGAATAACCTGGTGTCCAGTGCACCAGAATACTCCAGACTACAGTGCACTGGAATAACCTGGTGTCCAATGCACTGGAATACTCCAGTCTACAGTGCACCAGAATACTCCAGATTACAATGCACCGGAACATTCCAGACTCCAATGCACCGGAATTCTCCAGTCTCCAATGCACTGGAATACCCAAGAATGACTTCAGGGAACATTACGATGTCCTAGTGCTCAGGAAGGTATCTCAGTGTGCAGGGCCCAAAAATACTCAGTACTGAGGAATAACCAACTGTCGAGTGATCAGACATAATCTCAGTCTCCTGTGTTCAGAAGTACACTTCGTGTTGTTGGACATCCCAAGTGTCTAGTACTTAGGAAACCCGGCATCTAGTTTCCCGCAATGTGTCTAGCGCTAGTACCCGGAACCATCCCCAGTGCCCAGCATGTAGGAATAACCCTGTCCTGGTGTGCACTGCGCAGAAATACCCCTTGTGCTCAGACGTACAATCTCCCTGTGCCAAGTGCCCTTAAATAATACCAGTGTACAGTGATCAGGTGTACAGTCAGTGCTGGTGAACAAAAAGTGTTCAGTGATAAGAAATACCGGAGTGTTCATTGTACAGTAACACTTAGGACAAGCAGTGCCTTGAATACCCCAATGTCCAGTGATCCAGAATACCCAGTGTTCACTTCATAGTAACACTAAAGACAAGCAGTGTCTTGAATACCCCAATGTCGAGTGATTCAGAATACCCAGTGTTCACTGCATAGTAGCACTAAAGACAAGCAGTGCCTAGAATAACCCAATGTCCAGAGATCCAGAATACCCAGTGTTCACTGCATAGTAACACTAAAGGCAAGCAGTGCCTTGATTACCCCATTGTCCAGTGATCCAGAATACCCAGTGTTCACTGCATAGTAACACTAAAGACAAGCAGTGTCTTGAATACCCCAATGTCCAGTGATCCAGAATACCCTGTATTCACTGCATAGTATCACTAAATACAAGCAGTGTCTTGAATTCCCCAATGCCCAGTGATCCAGAATACCCAATGTTCACTGCATAGTAACACTAGCGACAAGCAGTGTATTGAATACCCCAATGTCCAGTGATCTAGAATACCCAGTGTTCACTGCATAGTAACACTAAAGACAAGCAGTGCCTTGAATACCCCAATGTCCAGTGATCCAGAATACCCAGTGTTCATTGCATGGTAACACTAAAGGCAAGTAGTGTCTGGAATGCCTCGGTGTTAGCGCACAGGAATACCCAGTGTTAATTGCACAGTAACACTAAAGACAAGCCATGTCTTGAATACCCCAATGTCCAGAGATCCGGAATACCTAGTGTTCACTGTATAGTAATACTAAAGACAAGCAGTGTCTTGAAAGCCTCAAAGCCCAGTGCTCAGGAATATCCAGTGTTCACTGTATAGTAATACAGTTAATACTAAAGACAAGCAGTATCTAGAATGCCTCAATGTCCAGTGATCAGGAATACCCAGTGTTCATTGCATAGTAACACTAAAGACAAGTAGTGTCTTAAATACCCCAATGTTCAGTGATCTGGAAAACCCAGTGTTCACTGCATAGTAGCACTAAAGACAAGTAGTGTCTTGAAAGCCTCAATGCCCAGCGCTCAGGAATATCCAGTGTTCACTGTATAATAATGCTAAAGACAACCATTGATTGAACACCCATGTCCAGTGATTCAGTATACCGGGTGTCTCTACATAGTAATACTAAACACAAGTGTCCTGAACACCCAAATGCCAGGTGCTCAGTCACTATACCTGGGTGTTCAATGTGCAGTATTACTAAAGACAAGCAGAAACAGTGTCTCGATCGGCCCAATGTCCAGTGATCCGGAATACCCAGTGTTCACTGTAGAGTAATACTAAAGACAATCAGTGTCTTTAAAGCCTCAATGCCCAGTGCTCAGGAATATCCAGTGTTCACTGTATAGTAATACAGTTAATACTAAAGACAAGCAGCATCTAGAATGCCTCAATGTCCAGTGATCAGGAATACCCAGTGTTCATTGCATAGTAACACTAAAGGCAAGCAGTGTCTTGAATACCCCAATGTTCAGTGATCCGGAAAACCCAGCGTTCACTGTATAGTAATACTAAAGACAAGCAGTGTCTTAAAATACTCAATGTCCAGTGATCCAAAATACCCTGTGTTCACTGCACAGTAACACTAAAGACAAGCAGTGCCTTGAATACCCCAATGTCCAGTGATCCGGAAAACACAGTGTTCACTGCATAGTAATACTAAAGACAAGCAGTGTCTTGAAAGCCTCAATGCCCAGCGCTCAGGAATATCCAGTGTTCACTGTATAATAATGCTAAAGACAACCAATGATTGAACACACATGTCCAGTGATTCAGCATTCCGGGTGTCTCTGCATAGTATTACTAAACACTAGTGTCCTGAACACCCAAACGCCCAGTGCTCAGTCAGAATACCTGGGTGTTCAATGTGCAATATTATTAAAGACAAGCAGAAACAGTGTCTTGATCGGCCCAATGTCCAGTGATCCGGAATACCCAGTGTTTACTACATAGTAACACTAAAGACAAGCAGTGTCTTGAATACCCCAATGTCCAGTGATCCGGAATACCCAGTGTTCACTGCATAGTAACACTAAAGGCAGGCAGGGTCTTGAATGCCTCAGTACCAGCGCACAGATATACCCAGTGTCCATTGCATAGTAACACTAAAGACAAGCAGTGTCTTAAATACCCCAATGTTCAGTGATCTGGAAAACCCAGTGTTCACTGCATAGTAGCACTAAAGACAAGTAGTGTCTTGAAAGCCTCAATGCCCAGCGCTCAGGAATATCCAGTGTTCACTGTATAATAATGCTAAAGACAACCATTGATTGAACACCCATGTCCAGTGATTCAGTATACCGGGTGTCTCTACATAGTAATACTAAACACAAGTGTCCTGAACACCCAAATGCCAGGTGCTCAGTCACTATACCTGGGTGTTCAATGTGCAGTATTACTAAAGACAAGCAGAAACAGTGTCTCGATCGGCCCAATGTCCAGTGATCCGGAATACCCAGTGTTCACTGTAGAGTAATACTAAAGACAATCAGTGTCGTTAAAGCCTCAATGCCCAGTGTTCAGGAATATCCAGTGTTCACTGTATAGTAATACAGTTAATACTAAAGACAAGCAGCATCTAGAATGCCTCAATGTCCAGTGATCAGGAATACCCAGTGTTCATTGCATAGTAACACCAAAGGCAAGCAGTGTCTTGAATACCCCAATGTTCAGTGATCCGGAAAACCCAGCGTTCACTGTATAGTAATACTAAAGACAAGCAGTGTCTTAAAATACTCAATGTCCAGTGATCCAAAATACCCTGTGTTCACTGCACAGTAACACTAAAGACAAGCAGTGCATTGAATACCCCAATGTCCAGTGATCCGGAATACCCAGAGTTCACTGTATTGTAATACTAAAGACAAACAGTGTCTTGAATACCCCAATGTCCAGTGATCCGGAAAACACAGTGTTCACTGCATAGTAACACTAAAGACAAGCAGTGTCTTGAAAGCCTCAATGCCCAGCGCTCAGGAATATCCAGTGTTCACTGTATAATAATGCTAAAGACAACCAATGATTGAACACCCATGTCCAGTGATTCGGCATTCCGGGTGTCTCTGCATAGTAATACTAAACACTAGTGTCCTGAACACCCAAATGCCCAGTGCTCAGTCAGAATACCTGGGTGTTCAATGTGCAATATTATTAAAGACAAGCAGAAACAGTGTCTTGATCGGCCCAATGTCCAGTGATCCGGAATACCCAGTGTTTACTGCATAGTAACACTAAAGACAAGCAGTGTCTTGAATACACCAATGTCCAGTGATCCGGAATACCCAGTGTTCACTGCATAGTAACACTAAAGGCAGGCAGGGTCTTGAATGCCTCAGTACCAGCGCACAGATATACCCAGTGTCCATTGCATAGTAACACTAAAGACGAGCAGTGTCTTGAATACCCAAATGTCCAGTGATCCAGAAAACCCAGTGTTCACTGCATAGTAGCACTGAAAACAAGCTGTGTCTTGAAAGCCTCAATGCCCAGTGCTCAGGAATGTCCAGTGTTCACTGTATAATACTGCTAAAGACAACCAGTGATTGAACACCCCAATGTCCAGTGAGTGGGCATACCGGGTGTCTCTGTATAGTAACACTAAAGAGAAGAAGTGTCTTGAATACCCCAATGTACAGTGATCCGGAATACACAGTGTTCACTGCATAGTAACACTAAAAACAACCAATGATTGAACACCCATGTCCAGTGATTCGGCATACGGGTGTACTCTGCATAGTAATACTAAACATGAGTGTCCTGAACACCCAAATGTCCGGTGCTTAGGAGTACCTGGGCGTTCAATGTGCAGTATTACTAAAGACAAGCAGAAGCAGTGTCTTGATCGGCCCAATGTCCACTGATCCGGAATACCCAGTGTTCACTGTATAGTAATACTAAAGACAAGCAGTGTCTTGAACGCCTCAATGCCCAGTGATCCAGAATAACCAGTGTTCACTGCATAGTAGCACTAAAGACAAGCAGTGCTTTGAATACCCCAATGTCCAGTGATCCAGAATACCCAGTGTTCTCTGCATAGTAGCACTAAAGACAAGCAGTGCCTTGAATACCCCAATATCCAGTGATCCAGAATACCCAGTGTTCACTGCATAGTAACACTAAAGACAAGCAGTGTCTTGAATACCCCAATGTCCAGTGATCCAGAATACCCAGTGTTCACTGCATAGTAGCACTAAAGACAAGCAGTGCCTTGAATACCCCAATGTCCAGTGATCCAGAATACCCAGTGTTCACTGCATAGTAGCACTAAAACAAGCAGTGCCTTGAATACCCCAATGTCCACTGATCTGGAGTACCCAGTGTTCACTGTATAGTAATACTAAAGACAAGCAGTGTCTTGAATACCCCAATGTCCAGTGATCCAGAATACCCAGTGTTCACTGCATAGTAGCACTAAAGACAAGCAGTGCCTTGAATACCCCAATGGCCATTAATCCAGAATACCCAGTGTTCACTGCATAGTAGCACTAAAGACAAGCAGTGCCTTGAATACCCCAATGGCCATTAATCCAGAATACCCAGTGTTCACTGCATAGTAGCACTAAAGACAAGCAGTGCCTTGAATACCCCAATGGCCATTAATCCAGAATACCCAGTGTTCACTGCATAGTAGCACTAAAGACAAGCAGTGTCTTGAATACCACAATGTCCAGTGATCCAGAATACCCAGTGTTCACTGCATAGTAGCGCTAAAGACAAGCAGTGCCTTGAATACCCCAATGTCCAGTGATCCAGAATACCCAGTGTTCACTGCATAGTAACACTAAAGACAAGCAGTGCCTTGAATACCCCAATGACCAGTGATCCAGAATACCCAGTGTTCACTGCATAGTAAAACTAAAGACAAGCAGTGCCTTGAATAGCCCAATATCCAGTGATCCAGAATACCCAGTGCTCACTGCATAGTAACACTAGAGACAAGCAGTGTCTTGAATACACCAATGTCCAGTGATCCAGAATATCTAGTATTCACTGCATAGTAGCACTAAAGGCAAGCAGTGCCTTGAATACCCCAATGTCCAGTGATCCAGAATAACCAGTGTTCACTGATTAGTAAGACTAAAGACAAACAGTGTCTTGAATACCCCAATGTCCAGTGATCCAGAATACCCAGTGTTCACTGCATAGTAGCACTAAAGACAAGCAGTGCCTTGAATACCCCAATGTCCAGTGATCCCGAAAACCCATTGTTCACTGTATGGTAACACTAAAGGCAAGTAGTGTCTTGAATACCCCAATGTCCAGTGATCCAGAATACCCAGTGTTCACTGCATAGTAGCACTAACGACAAGCAGTGCCTTGAATACCCCAATGTCCAGTGATCCAGAATACCCAGTGTTCACTGCATAGTAGCACTAAAGACAAGCAGTGTCTAGAAAACCCGAAAACTGAGTGCGCAGGAAAACCCAGAGAGTCCCGTGCTCAGGAACATATCTGGCGCCCACTGCTGAGAAAAACCCTGGTGTCTTATGCTCAGGGACAGTCCACTCCTAGGACATCACTGCACTGGTCGAGTTGTCTCCGCAGTTCTTTGTACCCTGCCTCAACGACACTTGTTGTCCTGCCTCAAAGGCATTCACTGTCCTGCCTCACCTGAACTCACTGTCCTAACTTACCTGCACTCACTTCCTGTCTCACCTGACCCTACTATCTCCGTGCTCTCACTGTCCTGCCTCACCTGCACTCACTGTCCTGCCTCGCCTGAACTCACTGTCCTGCCTCACCTGCACTCACTATCCTGCCTCACCTGCACTCACTGTCCTGCCTCGCCTGAACTCACTGTCCTAACTCACCTGCACTCACTCCCTGTCTCACCTGACCCTACTATCTCCATGCTCTCACTGAACTGCTTCACCTGCATCAACTGTCCTGCCTGACCTGCACTCACTTCCTGTCTCACCTGCTCTCACTGTCCTGCCTCACCTGCACTAGCTGTCTTGCCTCGCCTGCACTCACTGTCCTTCCTCCCCTGCACTCAATATCGTGTTCACCTGCTCTCACTGTCCTGCCTCGCCTACACTCACTATTTTAACTCACCTGCACTAACTTCCTTTCTCACCTGACCCCACTATATCCCTTCTCTGACTGCCCTGCCTTATGTACACTACTCCATTCTACCGCAACTACAGTCACCGCTCTCACTTCCGGTCTCACCTGCACTCACTGTCCTGCCTCATCTCCACTCTCCCTGTCTCACCTCACTATCCCATTGCTCCCACTGCCCTGTCTCACTTTTACACTACCCATCCTACCGCAACTACGTTCACTGCCTCTCACTGTCCTGCTTCGCCTTCCCTCGCTGTGCTTTCTCACCTATTCCTACAACCGTCTCGGCAGCTCTTACCTCCCTATCCCAAATGTTCCCCAGTTTCAACGCACTTTCTGTCTCACCTTATCACATTGCCTTTTCCCACCTGCAGTCACCCCTCTCACCTTCATTCACTTATTCTCACATGCACTCACTCACTGCCATGACTCACCAGCCCTCGCTGTGTGTCTCCTCTCCACTTCCTGTCTTGTCTCGTCTGCTCTCACTGCTCCGTTTACCCCCACTCTACCTTCTCTGCACTCGCCATACTGCCCACCCGCACTTACTTTACTGTCCTATCAGCTCTCACTGCCCTATAGTGCTCCACCTACCCTCACTGGCCTACTTCATATGTTCTCCGTCACGTGCCCTACTCCACCTACCCTCACCTCCCGATTCGCCTGTGCACACTGCCCCACTCACATGCCCTCATAACCCTGCCTCACGTGCCCTCGTCGCAACATGTTGAATGGAACATGGATGGCGCACGCTCTGATGTTTTCTAGGAAACCCTCTGTTATTGGCACTCAGCGGGCGCATTTGCCCACTTCTAGCTTTTGCTTCTCTGCCTACTCTACTCTTCTCCTCTGCCTGCTATCTTCTACCTCCTCTCCTCTTCTCCTCTGCCTGCTCTCCTCTTGCTCTCCTCTTCTCCTCTGCCTGCTCTACTCTTCTCCTCTGCCAGCTCTACTCTTGCTCTCCTCTTCTCCTCTGCCTGCTCTCCTCTTCTCCACTGCCTGCTCTCCTAGGGTGACCAACTGTCATGGGTGCAAATTCAGGACGGTGAGTGTAAAAATTCAGGACAAAGGGTCAAAATTCAGGACAAAAATTCAGGACAGGGGGTCAAAATTCAGGACAAATCTTCGGGACAAAAGGTAGGCTTCACAGACACATCAAAGGAGATCGCGCTATAGTATATAAGTAATCCCATTTATATCCAAACATATTCATCCATTTGCAAACCTATATATTGTGTATCCTTTCAGCTATCATTTCACTCATCCATCCCTCCACCTTTTCACCCTATCCATCCGTACACTAATCCATTCACTCTTCCATCCAGCCATTTACCCTTTCACCCATCCAGCTATCCTTTCACTTACTCATTCATCCAGTCACTCATCCTTTCACCCATTCACCTTTTCAGTCATCAATCCATCCTCCCTTTCTCTCTCCATCGACCCTTTCACTTAACCATCCTTCCTTCCATTCATCCACCCACTTATCCATCTACTCATCCACTTGTGAATCCATCCATTGACCTTATCACTCATCCATCGTTTCACTCATCCATCCACCCATTCACTCACCGATCATCCACCCTTTCACTCATCCATCCATCGGCCCATTATCCATCTATTCACCTTTTCAATCATCCATTCACCAATCCATCCATCCACCAATCCATCCATCCATTCCTTCACTTACTCGCCAACCTTTTCATATTAATTATGAGCTGAACCTTCATCTGCAGAGTTCCAAACAGAAGAGGCCCATCAAAAATGTCACACTTGCTGTAGTTTCTAAAGCAAGGTGTGGGGGTGGGGAGGGTTCACTATGCCCCTGCACATAGGCAATCTGAAAAAGTGGAAGTCATGAGTCATCCATGATGCACAGGGCCAGGCATGAGGTGACTGTGACATGGTGTTGTTTTCAAGGCTTAAGCGGGATGAAAAAAAAGGGGGGGCGTCTCTCAAAAGGGGGTGTTTGATGTAATTAAGGGCGGGGCTTAAAACAACTAAGCTAAAAATCTGTGTTTAGCATAGTGTGCACCGGACTGGTATTTTGCCTCTTCTGTCATTGTATCCAGAATTTCCAGATATATAACACAAGTAACGTTACACCTACAACAAGCCAGAAGTATTGGCTTTGTCAGTGGTTGTTAGATGCATAAAATAAAAATGCAGCAACCATGGCTTTGTTCAATATAATATTGAAACTGCACTTTGCTAAAATGATGAGACTGAAAGAACTCTAGCCCGGGCCCCTTCTTTTCAACTTTTTTCACCGGGCCCCTTCTTTTCAACTTTTTTCACCGGGCCCCTACTTTTCAACTTTTTTCACCAGCTTCTTTGAACTGGATTCTGTGGCAGCCTGTGCGTGTTTGCACATTCCTTTCATCTAACAAAATGCGCTGCCCTAGACCAAGGCAGGAGGATGCCCACCACATGCAGTAACACTCGAGACGGCCCATTGTCATTCTGTATGTGGCAATCATCAACCCCATACAGAATGACAATGGGCGGGTGGGGCTGCTCTAGTGCTCCGAGGAGGAGTGCGAGGCGCCAGCATCAAGGGGCTCGAGGCTTCTCGCAGGGAGCAGTGCTGCTCCCTGTGATGGCCAAAATTACGGACAAAAGGCGTCCGTTTAAAAGGAAGGATCCTCACTGACAACGGACGTGAGGTCCAATTTACGGACTGTCCGTGAAATTTACGGACGGTTGGTCACCCTAGCAGGAGAGCGGCTCTCCTCTACCTCCTCTCCTCTTCTCCTCTGCCTGCTCTCTTCTGCCTGCTCTCCTCTTCTCCTCTGCCTGCTCTGCTCTCCTCTTCTCCTCTGTCTGCTCTCTTCTACCTCCTCTCCTCTTCTCCAATTCTCCTCTGCCTGCTCTCCTCTTTTCCTCTGCCTGCTCTCCTCTTCTCCTCTGCCTGCTCTCCTCTACCTCCTCGCCTCTTCTCCTCTGCCTGCTCTCCTCTTGCTCTCCTGATCTCCTCTGCCTGCTCTCCTCTTCTCCTCTGCCTGCTCTCTTCTACCTCCTCTCCTCTTCTCCTTTTCTCCTCTGCCTGCTCTCCTCTTCTCCTCTGCCTGCTCTCTTCTATCTCCTTTCCTCTTCTCCTTTTCTCCTCTGCCTGCTCTCCTCTTCTCCTCTGCCTGCTCTCCTCTACCTCCTCTCCTCTTCTCCTCTGCCTGCTCTCTTCGTGCTCTCCTCTGCCTGCTCTACTCTCTCTTTGACACATTCGGTGACATGGATGGAAAAGGAGCTGAAGAGGGAAGGGTGGCCTCCCGGAGCTGCCACTCACCCAGCATGAGGACGTTCTGCCTGCGGATACAAGTCTTGCCCGGCCTCCGGCACGTGGCCAGCACCTGGCCGGCGGGGCTCCGCACACAGATGGAGCCGGCGCGGCTGCGCTGCAGGGCCAGCATCATCCGCCGGCAGGTCACCGCCACGGCCAGCAGCACCAGCACGTACAGCCCGAAGGACACGAAGACGGCGATGGCGAAGAGGTGCTCCTGGGCCAGCAGGTTGGTGCAGATCCAGAGCGGGGCCCGCAGCGGCTCCCCGGCCCGGTGGAAGGGCAGGTAGGCGTCCTCCAGGCCCATGGTGAAGAGGGTGGGCAGGGCAGCCAGCACGGCCAGGGCCCACACCAGTGCCACCAGCCTCCGGGTGCGCGAGCTGGGCATCAGCTTGACCTGGAATGGGTGGCAGGTCACCAGGTAACGCTCGCAGCTGAATGCCAGGATGTTGAAGATGGTGGCGTAGCTTGACACCTCCCAGAGCGCGTAGAAGCCCTTGCAGCCCACTGTGCCGCTGGGCCAGGGGTAGGGGCCCCAGATGATGCTGTAGAGTTCCGTCGGGATGCCCACCAGTAGCACCAGGAGGTCGGAGCAGGCCAGGCTGCAGAGGTGCTGGCTGACGGAGGCCTGGATGAGACAACGGGCCCTCATCTTCCGGATGACCCGGATCACCAAGGTGTTCCCCAGCACCCCGCACACGAAGAGCGCCCCATAGGTCAGCGTGATGCCCACCTTGGCTCCCAGGCTCAGCCGTACCAGGCTCTGAAGGTCCTGGACTGCCTCTTCTGTGCTGTGGCTAATGTTCGTGAGTGCCATCCCCAGAGACTAGGAGGACTCTAGGCGCTGAAGGAGACCTCTGCTGTGCAATCAAAACATGTCATTGCTGTGGAGAACGGCCTCAAAGCAGACAGAGGGGGCTCCTGTAAAGCCTTGAGGTTGAGATGCAGATGCCGTCCAGTGGTTCACAGGACTCAACTTTTGGGAGCATCACGCACACTCCAGAAGAATCGCACTGGCTTCACCTGCTGGGGAGGGGACAGGACTTCGACAGGCATGAAGGACTCTTGGTTTCATCCGTCCATCCACGGGAGGGCGCACTTCTTTTTGATGGGCTGTCCGGGTAGTCAAGTGCTTCCAGTGGCCACGGCATGCACCTCTGTGTGATGAAAGGACACCGGAGCTCGGAAGGCTGCGACTCGCACGGCCCCTCCTCCCGCCTCTCTCCATCCACTCTCCACGCTCCTCCAGCATGCAGAGCAAGGACCACGCGGTCCGCGCTTAGAAGGAGGGGCAGGGAGGAAGTGATGGATGAAGGGTCCGGGAGCTCGCGCCAGGGGAGGTGCGCGGGAGGGGGGGGGGGGGAATGGATGGGGACCAGCTGCCCGCTGGCACTTCCTTCCTCTCATGCACTCTAAAGATTCCTGCTTCACCTGCTGGAGGCGATTGACGGGGAATCGATGGCCCCTGCCGTCACACCCAGCCACTGCCAGAGCTGCCGCTCCAGGCCTTTACAGTCGAGTTTAAGGGACCCGAGCTCTGCCCCTCCCAGTTCCTCTGAGTTTGGGAGACTAAAGAGAGAAATTATGAAACAAAGAACAGGCCGCTGTGAGGGGGGGGGGGGAGGGGGGGGGAGGGGGGGGAGCCATGTGACAAAGGAAGGGGGGCGATGGCCATAGGAGGGGCGGACAGGTGATGACCTATAGGGCGGGCAAGGGGTGATAGGGCATTGGACAGAGTTTGATGAGATTTGGCAGGGAGTTTGGAGGTAATAGAGTTCCGGTGATCGGGTGAAGTAGGTGTGTGGGTAATAGGTCATCAGAAGTTTGGGGTGATGGAACCTACTCAGGGTGTACACCTTAGGGAATGGGGGACACCCAGTGTTGTGTTTAATACCCCTCACACACCAACAGGCCCCTTGGTGTCATGCTTCATCATCGGGGTCTTCGCACCCCGCTGGAGGGATGCGGCGTGCTACGACCAGCGGCTGCGCGGGAGCACTAGAGTGGTTGACTATGTGTGGTGTGTGTTATGTGCTTGTGCTGGGGTATATGGGAGAATGTGAGTGAAGGGTGTGGTGAGGATTAAAAAGACACCTGGCCAGTAGGTTGTAAGAAAAATTTATTCGAAAACTCTGGCTGGTGCTATTAAAATAAGTGCAAGGCGAGGTTAGTAGTCTTGATTATGGACTTTACCTCTGGTGTGCGTCAACATGTTTCGGAACTCAGTGTTCCTTCTTCAGGACGGGTGCACAACTTCCCAACCCTACTCACGTGTGTTTTTTAGTAAAAAAATGTTGTTTACTAAATTTTTAGAAAAAAGTGAAAAATAGTTACAGTGAGAGACTAGGCTATAGTGTGCCTACAGCGGTTTGTCGGGATCATGCAGTTGCATGTCTCATTTAGACTGTCATGTTCTGCCTTACGAGCATGTCCAGAAAGCCAGGGTAGGTAGGTGGACTCCTAATAAAGTCCGCCAAAGTAGGCCTCTTTCCTCCCTGCTATACTCCGCTAAACATTTTTTTACTAAAAAACACACGTGAGTAGGGTTGGGAAGTTGTGCACCCGTCCTGAAGAAGGAACACTGAGTTCCGAAACATGTTGACGCACACCAGAGGTAAAGTCCATAATCAAGACTACTAACCTCGCCTTGCACTTATTTTAATAGCACCAGCCAGAGTTTTCGAATAAATTTTTCTTACAACCTACTGGCCAGGTGTCTTTTTAATCCTCACCACACCCTTCACTCACATTCTCCCATATACCCCAGCACAAGCACATAACACACACCACACATAGTCAACCACTCTAGTGCTCCCGCGCAGCCGCTGGTCGTAGCACGCCGCATCCCTCCAGCGGGGTGCGAAGACCCCGATGATGAAGCATGACACCAAGGGGCCTGTTGGTGTGTGAGGGGTATTAAACACAACACTGGGTGTCCCCCATTCCCTAAGGTGTACACCCTGAGTAGGATTCTTCTTGTTTAAATATCAGTGCCCGTGGAGTGAGAATCCTATCTCCATACTCTACCTCCCTCTGTTGATACTTGTTGGTGATGGAACCTAACCTGGATCTGGCTATAATGTGACTTTAGTGAGGTTTATTGTATTGTAATTGCATTTATATAGCACTTACTACCCCTGACGAGGTGTCAAAGCGCTTTAAAACAATGGTGGACATTAGGGTTTGGAGTGAATGAGTGAATGAATGAATGAATGAATGAACGAATGAATGAATGAATGGGGGTCTTATAATGTGCAACTTAGCCCAGGGGCATCAAGGCACCTGAAAGATCGGACAGCTGGTAAATTTTTCTAGAGCAAGAATTACAGGTACGCCTCTATTAACAGCCAGGTTTTAAGTGCTTTGCGAAAAAGCGTAATAGAGGGTTGTCCGGACAAATCAGGTGGAAGAGTATTCCACAACCTAGGCGCCAGGGAAGCGAAGGCTCTCCCTCCCACCTCACTTTGCGAAATCGAGGGATTGCCAGAAGTTTTTTACTGGAAGATCGGAGAGTAAGCCTGTAAGAGGGACCTAATGCCCTCAGATCCTGACCCATACAGAGCCCCGTGGGCGAGACACAGGATCTTAAACGAGATCCTTACTTGGATGGGAAGCCAGTGTAGGCTCTTTCTGGCTGAGGAGGCTGAGGAGAATCTGGGGAGATTAAGAACCATTCTGGCCGCCGCATTTTGAACAGTCTGTAAGCGCTGAATAAGGTTCTTATTTATACCTGAGTAAAGTGCATTGCAATAATCAAGTCTCGAGGAAACGAGAGCAACAGTGACTTGCTTCCTCGCACCAGGAGAGAAATAATGAGCAATCTTTCTCAGAATCCTAATAATACCACAGCAGGTGGAAACGGTCCTGCTGACTTGACGTTCAAAAGATAGCGAGGTGTCTATCAGCACACCCAGGTTCCTGGCAGATTGAGAGGGAAGTGGACAGGGCCCAAGGGAAGAAGGCCACCAATCACTCGGCCAGATGTTTTGGTCGCCTCCAAAGATCAGAACTTCTGTCTTCTCACCGATTAATTTCAAGGAATTCTGGATCATCCATTGGGAGACGGCATCCATACAGTTCCTGAAGTTAAGGGCGGAGGAACTCACCGAGTGAGAGAGGGAGACAATAATCTGGGTGTCGTCGGCATATGATAGTACACCCAACCCAAAAGATCTTACAAGCCTGGCAAGAGGGGCCACGTAAATATTAAAGAGAGTGGGGATCAGGGCAGATCCCTGGGGGACCCCACACTGTACGAGGAGAGGAATTCACCCAGCTTAACCCTCTGTTCTCTTTGATTGAGAAAGGAGGTCAAAAGGCTCAGAGCTGTGCCTCCGACACCAATCTCCCTGAGACGAGTGACCAGAATAGAGGGAAACAGGGTGTTGAAGGCTGCCGTAAGGTCGAGGAGGAGTAATTTGCTGGGATATTTATTTTCTAGTACTGTGATCCTAGAGGGACAATAGGACACAGGAGACTTTGGGTGAAGAATCTTCTGGAGAATGCAGGTCATGCATGGGTGTATGGGGTGATGGAAGATATGGCTTTGGGGGTGATAGGAGGGCTTTGGACACTGATGTGAGATTGGCTGGGGTTTAGGGGAGCAATGTGATACTTTAGGGCCTTGGGGGAGATGAGGCATAGGTTGGGAGATGATGGGACATGCGAGGTGGCTTGAGCATGATGGGATCTGGGTGGAAGTTAATGGGAACCATGGAGAACATTAGGGATTTGGGGTGATGGGACATGTGAAGAGTGTGGGAGCAGTGCTGTAACAAAGGCCCCAGCAGTGCAACAGACCCCCAAGGTCCAGGGGCCCCCTCAGCACTGCACTCTGGCCTTTAGAGCTCCTATGCGAGTCCGGAGAGGAGCCCCCTCCAAGTACTTTGCAGGGGGGGCCCTCAAGTTTCGTTACAGCACTGTGTAGGAGTGGCTGTGCCCAAGACTCACTTGGGTACGAGGGCATGTGCATGGTTGTTAATGGGGTTCATGGGGCTATGCGAAACATCAGGAGCCCGGGGTAACAGCACATGGGAGTTGTTAAGGAGTTTTGCCCATGATGAGCAACTGGGGAGCTACATGTATTTTCATCAGCTCCAAAGAATGCCAACTTATAATGAAAACCATATTTGCAGGGGCGTTGCTACCACTGGTGCAGCAGGTGCAGTGGCATGGGGGCTCAGAGCCCTGAGAGGCCTACTGAACTCTGATAATTACTGTATTTTACTACCCACAGTCAAAGGGGCCATTTTCCTTGCTTGCACCAGTGCTCACCATGGGACACTACTGCACATTTGATTTGGGCAGACTTCAGTAAGTGGCGGGGATGAGACATGGGGATACAGGAGAGAGAGGCTAAACCAAAAGCACAAAGGAAGGGAGGTTTGATGTACATTTCCATGCGTTTCATTGAAGACTAGGTTTTATCTTACTGCAGTCTTCAGCAACTGTAACATAAATCTGACATGTTATGTTTTTCATTTAACATATATAAAAAAATTTACTAAAGCTGTAAGGTGGGCGAGCTACTGAAATCCCGAGCCAGGCTCGAGTCTGAAGCCTAGCTCGGGATCAGCACCAGGTCTTGTTTGAACCTCGAGCCCATAATGAGCTGAGATTTCATGTAGCTTCTGCCTGCCACTCTCCCTCTGCTCACTATGTGGCGTTAGGCCCAGAGCTGCCCACTTTGTAACTAGAGAACCAGGCAGTACAAAAGGGGATGGTGATGGATGGAGCATCTGAACCAATCAAACACTCACACCCAGTCAAAAGATCTGGGTTTAATCCATCACCGTTCTTTAGCCCACTCTGCCACCCCAATTCAGACATGGCCATATGCAAATCACTCTGACCCTGTGCCTCATGGGAACAGTCCAGCCCCAACTGCCAAGCCATGCTTTCCCTGGGTCGGAAACAAGCTTCCTAAAACCGGTTTCTGGCATTACAGCCGTCTTCAGCCAGGCTTGCTTGAATCCAGTGGCAAAGTGAGCAAGGGACTCACGTCTGAGCATACCCTGCCAACTTATGGCGAACAAAGCGGTACAAATGGGGGTGGTGATGGATGGAGCATCTGAACCAATCAAACACTCACACCCAGTCAATAGATCTGGGTTTAATCCATCACCGTTCTTTAGCCCACTCTGCCACCCCAGTTCAGACATGGCCATATGCAATTCAGTCTGACCCTGTGCCTCATGGGAACAGTCCAGCCCAAACTGCCAAGCCATGTCTTCCCTGGACCGGAAACAACTTCCTTGGACCGGTTTCTGGCATTCCAGCCGTCTTCAGCCCGGCTTGCTTAAATCCAGTGGCAAAGTGAGCAAGGGACTCACGTCTGAGCATACCCTGCCACACTTATGGCGAACAAAGCGGTACAAAAGGGGGTGGTGATGGACGGAGTTCAAGTCTCGGCATTGACTCAACATTCTGTGATTCTGGGCAAATCAGTTAATCTCCCTGTGCCTAAAAAAAATGAACATGACCTTGTGTACTGTACCTGTACTCAGGTATAGTAAAGACTACTCAGTGCTATAAAGTGACTTATTAAAGTCAAAGATTCCACATGCACAAGAAATACACTGCTTTGAAGAGACATATTTTACGTGATTTTTTTAAATGATTTAAATAGCAGACATTTTTAGGCTTGGCTGGTAATCCGGCTCTTAGAGCCGAGCCAGACCCTGGGCTCGGCTCTCCCTGTTAATTTGTTGACCCTCACCTCCAAAGTTCTAGACAACGCATGATTTTGAAAACCCTTTGTAGAGTGCATTGTAGCCTTTCTATGCTGACTCTGATAACGTTGGCTCCAATTGTGTTTTTTACTGAGTTATTTTTTTTATATTAGCTTTAAGTAGCGTTTATTTATTTTTGTTAGGCTTTCAAGTGCCAAATAAGATGGTGATTTATTTTCTGCCTCCATTTTAATGTTATAAAGTGCTTAAGTTGCATAGTAATATTTTAACTGCCCGTGACTTGAGTGCTAGGTTAGGAGGTGTTATTTTTGCCTCCTTCATAGATAATAATAACAAAATGCATGGCACAACTGAAAAGCTGTTATATATAGAAAACAATCACCTGTAAACCGGTCGTATCAGTGAATGTTTTGTAAATGTACATTTTTTAGTGCCAGCATATGGCAGCCACGTTTCGTTTTTTCTTTAGCACCAGTTTATCGAGGCCCTGCCTATTGGCTTTGGTAATGTGTGCTTTTCGTATCCTGAAGGTATTTTGAAACAAATCATTCCAGGAATTTGTAAGTCAGTCAAACTTTATAGGTGCATGCGGAGTCAGTGAAGGCCCGCAAGTTGGGCTGGCCCAGTTTGGTGTGTTTTTTAAGAACAAAAATGGGACACAGACACATTTTGGGAATATCCTAGTCTCTTGATCTGCTGTGTGTGAAGAACAGCATAGCAGGCCGTGCCTTGGTCGAGGCCGGATGTGGGCTCACCATCCATGCATGGTTCTCTGGAGTGACGTAGGGTAGGGTCCCTCTGACCAGATTCAGCCTGTCCTAGAGATCCCAAACCCTCCCAGCCCTGGCAGCAGCTGGTGTGGTCTGACAGGCCGCCGCACCTGCAGCATCTGGAGGCACTAATGGACTTTTTACGAGATGGGAAGTCAAACACGAGAACCAACAACCGGAAGCTCTGTTTGGTTGCCGAGGACGGCTCGACTAACGAGGTGTAGGACAGCGTGAGGACGAAACGTACCATTCATCGACACCTGTACCATGAGCGATAGCTCCGCTGTTTTGGGTATGCTGGCAGGTCAGTCGCTGAAAGGGCATTACGGCTTGAAGGGAGCCAGTCACGCCAGGCTGGTCTGACAAATGACTCACAGCCATTCTGAAGGCCGTACTACGCTCCACCGAGACAGACGTGACTGACACTGCCCCAGCCCTAACAGCTTCGCAGTAGTTTTGGCCACTAAACAGCTTCTCACGCATGTCTCGGACTATCTCAGCCACTCTGACCTTGCTGCGATAGCGGCCTGTGAGGGAGGACTTCTCTTTGCAAGCAAGTCTGATGCGATGTGTAGGGTTCCTTTTCATTCCCATGCTCTGCCCTGCCTTAAACCATGGCCCCTACAGTGTGACAACCGGGGAGTGATGTGCTTCATTCACACAGCCAATTAAAACGAGCAGGGCATCTATTAAAGGCAGACATCAGGGTGACCTCTGGCTTGCATCTCGCGCCAAGTGAGTTCAACGAAGCGCGCGGACCCATCAGTCAGATGATGTCATAGGGACTGCATTCACCCTATCTGAGGGTCAGAGCTCTGCCGGGGCCTGGCAGCTGCTTTCAGGGGCATGCTTCCTGCCTCGAGCTCTGTCGCCTCACACCCCCTTCTCCAGTCTTCCTCCTGCTAATTGCCATATTTACATTTCTAACTTTTTACTGCACGTCAGCCTTGCCCAGAGAGGCACGGAAGCGGAAAATGTATTGAGCACAACAGTGGCGTAACAAAACTTGAGGGGGCCCCCCTGCAAAGTACATGGAGGGGGCCCCCCATTCTCCGCGCCAGTCAAAAGCTCTTAGGCCAGCGACCCGCATTACTGCAGGGGATCACACCAGTCATAAAAAAGGATTCTGGTTCCTCCATTGGTCAGTTCCACCCTCTCATCAGGCGATTTACATACATCAGTAAATACTGCTGCTGCACCCTCCAGCAAAGTTACATAACACTGCCTCCAGACAGCCCACCAAACACATCTTCCTACTTGATGACCCACCTCCGAGCGAAGCCCGCTCAGTTAACCACCTCCAAACACACACCACTTCTGTTGTGCGTGCTACTAACGCATCCATTAACTCTACTCTCACCCCTACGAAACCCGCAGTTATGCTTTTCCGCCCGCCATTAAAACCACCCCTTGGATGTCATTGTGAACCTGTAACAGCCGCCCACTGCTCCCCTGTCCACCACCGACAGAAAGACTGATGGGCAGTCCCCATCTAACCACTGCCTACCAGTAAAGACCGAGCCTTTCAGCTGCTGCCCTCCCCAATGCCACTGTGGTAGTTTAAAACATGTTCAACAATCTCTTTAACTGACCACCCCAAAACAGATCTTCCTGCTAGCCTCTACAGCATCAAAGACGTTCCTGCTGCTTTTCATCCTCTGGATGATGCACACAATAATATTAAATGTACTAAGGGTCCGATTTTTGTTTCCTCACACCAAAATTAATTTACACTATGCACTCCACTAAACCATACCACCTGTCAAAGGCAAACCTGTTCCCATATGTAGCACCAGTCAGCAAGTACCCCAAGGACAAACAACAGAGAGCATGCACGATTCTTGTAAATAAACCTACAGTGACAACGTAGCATTTCCCCACCCACTGTCAGCCCAGCGAAGTCTGCAACCACACAGTTGCCTTCAATACCGGCAAAGTCTAAAGCACATTTCCACTTCCTTTCATTGGCAGCTCCGGAGTCATATACCTATGCCTTCTGGAGGGCATCTACCACAGAATTCTTAGTCTCCCTAAGACTAACCGAATGCTGTCAGTGAACGCTAATCACAGTCACTGGAGCACTTCCTTTGTATTGTATTGTAATTGCATTTATATAGCGCTTACTACCCCTGACGAGGCGTCAAAGCGCTTTTTCGGCGAGTAGCACGCTAATCCGGGACCCAAAGACGATTAGTGTTGAATTAGTATAGTGAAACAAGCAAGTACATCTTAAGTGGTGGATAGGTTAGTCTTATATTTGGATTTGGAACGATAGCAGAAGGATAGAGGAGGAAAAAGGTTTGTATTTATATAGCGCTTGTTACCCGTGATGGGGTGTTGACGTACGCTATTCAGGAAGCCCATAAAGGATTAGTGGTGAATTAAAATGGTGAAATATGAAGTAATTTCAGTGGTGTATATTAGTCAGTTACTTCGAGTGAGAAGGATAGCAGAGGGATAAAAGGGGAAGAAAGATTTGCATTCATATAGCACTTGTTACCACTGATGTATGTTGAAGAGCTTTTCTGGCAAGTAGCACGCCACTCCGGAACCCATAAAGGATTAGTGTTGAAAATTAGTATAGTGTAAATATGAAGTAATTTGAGTAGTGGATAAGTTATTCAGTTATTTGGGTAGTATATTAGTATAGTTGAAGATGGAATTTGAGAAGTGAACATGTTAGTCTGTTAATTTTGATTGAAATGGATAGTGGAGGGATAAAAGAGTTAAGGTTTTTTTTTTATTTGGTCTTAGCAGTAGGAGGAGGCTTTTGGATGAGTAAAAAGGAGTTTTATGAGGCAAACCTGGTAAGAACCTCGCGTGGGTAGGTAATATTTGTGTATCGATCGGGGCTCTGACTTTAAGGACTACTATGCGTGTTCAGTTATCTGGCCTGTTTCCTCGCACGCCCCACTGTACACAGCGTAGCTGTCACTTGTGCAGCAAGTAGGGGACCAACAACATCAGTGCATGCCATTACAGACAGATTCCATTCCTGGGCTTTTGTGTCTCAACTTCATACATTCTGGGTGTTCTAGTCATGGTTTGGGTCTACTGAACTAATTAGACAAACAGCTGATAGTAGTGATTTGTAGGTAAAAAGTTCCAAAAAGGGAGCACTGCCAATGGTGATGTGGAGTGAGGTATCCACCCTGGAAGCAATATCAGTGGCACTGAGGCCCCTGCAAAATGCCCCACGCCACTGCCTTTGGGTTATGTTTGTGCTATAGAAATACCCCATACACATTCACCCCAATTCGGACTGCCCGTTACTACCCAATAATCAGGGCCACTGGAATTATGCAGTCAGGGATGACCAAGTTATGTGGTGGGGAAGACCAAATTATGTGGCAAAAAAGAAAATGATGCAGTGTAAGACAGCACACTTTGTGATAGTGCTTACGTGTAATAGTGACAAAATAATGGGGTAATACTATTTGGTCAAATGCTTTAAACTCACTAGAACCAGTTTGACACCTAGATGCTGCAATAAGTAATAGAAATGTGACCGGTCAACCCTTCCACTAAGCAAAAACATGTGTTGCTGCATTTTTTGTAACTTTTTGAGCTAGAAACGTTTTTTTTTAATTCTGCAAATAATGCTGTATGTATAGCCTCTAGGAAGGGTATCTTGACGCTAAAGAAGCATCTGTATTGGCCGACTCAATGCTGGTGCTAGGTTAAGAGCCCCGAACCTGCATGCACAGATGATGGATCGAATGAAAAATCCATATTTATGTGGAAAATAGCAACAAAACTTCAAAACTCCGGTCGCCATGCCAATAATTATGGGCTTCCGTGTTCTGATACTGATTTTATAGTATATTAAACTAAAGTACAGAAAATGAATCAACTGGGAAGTCGAGGTTAGAACCCTGGCCTAAACAAGAAAGGAACTCCGTGTTGGCAGCTCTATGCTTTTAAAAGAGAATAAAAGCCGAGTTCGGATATAAACCGGCCACCTGCATGACATCCACAGATCTCAGCAGCAGGCGCTTGCCCTAATGAGCAATCCCGTCGGCTGATTGCTTTAGAGCTGGGCAATATCAGATTTCTGAACCCAAGGGCCTGACAGTAAATTAAGCACAGAAGGGAAACACAAAGGTAAAGTATAGAACAGGAACTCACCAACAGAAGAGCTAACAGAGACAAAACACAAGACGAGTAGGGGAGACAGGAGCACGGCTTCCCCCCTTGCTCTCTCTGGTGGAGGGCTGAGTGAGGCCCGCTCTGGCCCAGGCTTGTCCCTTCAGAGTTCATTGTTACTGCAGGGCTATGCAGACTTTAAAGTGGGGGAGGGGAGGGGCCTGTGCATAGGTGTGAGAGAAGGAGCTGAAAGGATGTGGTGCTATGGTCTAGGGGGGCTGCGGTCTGGCGATCAAAGGGAGTTTGCTGAGCCAAGGGATTTCAAATTAAGAAGATCACCGTACACCTGCTCATTCTTGCTCATATGCAGTTCGTAGGACTCCTCCTCGCCATAGTCTCTCCTCAGTAGGTTGAAGTCGTGCCTGCAGCACACCAGCCAGCATTGCCTCGAAAAGGCATTCAATCTGCGCTGGGCCCTGGGCGGAGCATTTCAATGTTTTTTCGAGTGGGTGCAGAGTCGCATTCAGTTCTCCTCCAGGTGGATATATAATGCTGGAAGGGCAGGCTGCAGCGCCGCTAACTGTATTTGAATATTTTAAGTGTGAGTGAACAGCAGGCACACTTAACCTCTCATTCCTTTTTTCGCGCTCAATGGCTTTCTGCTCCGTGGAAAGACGAGACCAGAGCAGGAAGCGGAGCCTCGTTCAATGACTTTCTTAATTGAGCAGCCCCGCCCGCGCCGAAAATTCGCAACATGGGGGCAGATTTACAATAACTGGCGCATCCCCAGGGATGCGCCAGTTATTGTGCGCTGCAGCTCCGCCACCCATGGTGCGCTGCATTTACAATGTGGCGCACCATGGGGCAAAAACGGCACAGATGCGTGACGCATCTGTGCCGTAAAAGCGGCGCATTGCTGGAGTTGCATCGCAAGCGCGACGCAGCTCCAGCAAGGCTCGGGGGTGCCCTATCTGTCCAATGCTGCGTCAAGCCTTACGCCTGCTTCAAGCAGGCGCAGGGTCTTGACGCAGCATTGGCCTAAAAGTGACTGAGTGAAATCTTGTAGATTTCACTCAGCCACTTTTGCGAGGCGCACCTGCCCCGGAACGCCCACCCTGCTCCGGAACGCCCACATGTGGCGCAGGGCTTTACAACGTGACGCATCTCCCTAGATGCGTCACGTTGTAAATGCCTCGCAGGGATGCGCCACGTTTACGCCGCTGCTGCGTCATGCAAGGCGGCGTAAACGTGGCGCAAGGGGCTTGTAAATCTGCCCCATAGTCTGTTCCAGGGAGGCTGGGCGGGGCTGACAGAGGGAGCAGCAGGAAAATACTAAATACACAATATATATCCGTGGCTGGTAATCAGAACGAGTCCTCCAAGCGCAGGCAGGATTAATTTCTCGAAGGGGGCCCCCTTCAAGTACTGAAGACTGGGGGCCCCCGCACTGCGTGGGCTGCGGGGGTGTTTGTTACGCTCCTGCAGCACAATGCTTGAAAGTTACGTTTTACAAAACATAGCCAAGTAGTTTACTTCTTTACTTCAATTGTGTTTTTTTTTGTATTTGTTCTGCCTTTAAATTGTTTGGAAAGGTTTAAGAAGGACTTAACAGTAGCATTGTTTGGAGAACAGCCAAATGGATGCAGAGAGACTGGTCAGTGGGCAAACAAGCCAACTGGGGAAATGTTGGGACATGGGCTCAAGACACAAGGTGCAGTGAGGTGCAATCTATATTTCCCAATGACATGCCTGTGGCAAGACACTGGGTATTTATTTATGCATTTTTATATAGCGCAGACTTTACCCAAAGGTGTCAGAGTGCTTCACAATAGGACCAGTTACGTTACTTGAGGAGAATGTTACAAATGTACATGTTACAGAAGCGAATAAGATACAAGAAGAGGTATAAAACAGCAATAGATGACAGTCACTAAAAAACACAAAAACTCACTAGGATGACACTTGCACAGGCATAGAATACAAAATGTACAATAGTGAATGAACTTCCTTGAGGGACTTGAAAGGGCGTGTGTTAGTTCTGGAAGAGTCTTTGGAAGAGAAGAGATTTGAGGTCAGTTTTGAAGGACCGGGTATAGGTGGTGGTGCGGAGCTGCGGCAGAAGTTAGTTCCAGATTCTCACTGCATTGCCTGAAAAGGATTGCGCCATAGATCTTTCCCTTTTGAAAGTGGGAGGCTCAAGCAGTAATTTTTCCGCATTACAAGACGGTCTAGAGCTTCCAGAGATTTTCAGTTTATTCGCCAGGTAGCGAGGGGAGGAAGTGTGCATGACTTTGTGGGTGATATAAGCCGTCTTGTAGATTGATCTTGCCTCGATGGGAAGCCAACAAAGGGAAGACAAAATGGGTGCGATGTGATCACTTCTTTTGGCCCCAACTATAAAACGAGCAGCTGAATGGAGACCGGATTTTAGAGGAGAAAGGTGGGATTTGGGGAGGCCAGTCAGAAGAGAATTGCAGTAGTCCAATCTAGAGAGTACCAGCAATTGGACCAGGGTTTTCAGGTCTTGCTCCAGGAAGAAGCGTTGAATCCCCCCAAAGAAGGCGCAGTTGGTATTGAGCATTCTTTGCAATGGAGTTGATGTGGGAGAGTAGATTGAGCCTTTTGTCGAGTAAGACACCAAGGGATTTTGCGCTGTTGACAACAATAGGTTTATTGTTAAGTAGATTCAACTAATCCATCCAAGACTGAACAGGAGGAGGAGAGAGAGAGGTTGAGAGGAGGAGGAATTCTGTTTTGGAGGGATTCAGAATGAGTTGATGAGTTAACATCCAGTTTTGAATAGAGTAGAGAGTAGAGTTGAGGATTGAGCAATCGTGTGTGGAGGACACCTTAAGGTAGATTTGGGTGTCATCCACATAAAGATGGTAGAAGATCCCAGATTTACTTAGGAGATTTCCCAATGGTTCCAAATGGAGATTGAACAATGTGGGTGCAAGGATAGAGCCTTGAGGGACACTTTGACCTACCGCCAATGAAGATGAAAGACTGTTCGCTATTTTGACCATTTGGGATCTATCCGAAAGGAAAGAGGCAAACGATTTAAGCACTATGCCTTCCAAACCCATTCTCTGTTGAAGAGTATTAAGGAGAGTGTTGTTATTGACAGTGTCAAAGGCTGCAGAAAGATCAAGAAGAATCAGAAGACAAGACTTCCCTGAATCGAGTATACGCAGTGCATCATCTATCACTTGCAGCAGGGCTGTTTCAGTCCTGCAGTTTTGAATGAAACCAGACTGGAAATTGTCAAGAAGATCATTGTCCTTGATATGACGGGAAAGTTGTTTCGCTACACATCTTTCTGTGATTTTCGCAAGAAAAGGGAGGTTGGTGAAGGGGCGGAGGTTGTTGAGGTCGTTGACATCAGCGGTGGGTTTTTCAAGGAGAGGGTAAACCTGTCCTGTTTTAAAGGTAACAGGAAGGGAGCCTTGACTGAGGGAGAGGTTAATCCGACTGGTCCAATAAGAAAGAGTATGGGTGTAGAAGTCAATGGCAATGTTACAAGGGATGGGGTCAAGAGAATGGTTGGAGGGCTTTGTTTCGAGGATGCATTTGAGGAGGGCATCTTCACAGATGGCGTAAAAGTTCTGCCAAATGACTAAGGATTTACTCTCCTCTAGAGGGGTAGGATGAATGACCTGATCCACCAATGATTTCACTTTTTCGTCAAAGAATATGGTGAATTCCGCTGCTTTCTTTGGAGAATGGGGACAGCAGTTTGAATTTTTGATGAGGTCGAATAGTTTTTGGGGTCTGTTTGTGGCTGAGTCGAGAGGGGTTCTGAAGTATGATGCTTTTTTAAGGAATACGTGTTTGTGGTATTTGGATCTTGCTGATCGTTACGTAGCAAGAATAGTGGTGGATGGAGCTTGTCTCCATTGTTTCTCCAGGATTCTAAAGTTCTTCTTTCTTCATAAAGGGATTTGTTGAACCAATGTGCTGAGGGAATAGGCCTTTTCCTTTTGTTTTGGGGAGAAGTGACACTATCAATTTCGACTGCAAGGCCTAAGATGCATTGAGAGGTGAGATTGTTGACATCCAAGTTTGGGTCTAGCCTTGGAAGTGATAGCAAAGCAGAATCACAGAGAGTATCAAGATTAATCTTTTAAGTGTTATGGAACCAGGTAGTAGTCCCTTTAGGTTGGCCTAGAGTAATAGAATGTGATAGGTGAAGAAAGAAGGGGATGAGAAAGTGGTCAGACCAGTCTACATGAATAGGGATAGCAATAGTAAGCATGTCTGCTTTAGATATAACAAGGTCCAGAATTGAGCCCTTAGAGTGTTTTGTTTCAGTGCAGTGTTGGATAAGATCGGTTGCTCAGAGAAAGGTGGCCAGCATATTAGCAGAGGAATCTTCCAATGAGCCCCAGTAAAGATTGAAGTCTCCCAGGAAGATCTGTCTGTCACTTTGCGAGTATTGGTCGCTGATGAGGTCGGTGAGTTCCTCTAAAAATGAAGGAGAGGAGGCACCAGGCGCGTGGTAAATGACATGGAATCTAAATGGTGAGCAATGTTGCACTTGAAGCTCTAGAGATAAGCATTCGAATGAACGGAAGTTGCTGTAAGGAAAAGCCTTAAGTTGAAGGGAGTTTCTAAAGATGATTGCAACACCTCCCCCAACTTTGTCTGTTCTGTCATTTCTAAAGATAGAGTAGTCAGTGGGTAACAGAAGATCAACTATAGAATGAGAGGTGTCGTTGAACCAGGTCTCTTTGAGGAAGAGCATGTCGAGATTGTGAAGGATGATGGTATCAGAAATTTCCAGTTTGTGTTTCATTGCAGATCTGCAGTTGTGGAGCAAACAGCGGAGCTCTGACGAGACTGTTTTGGTGACAGGGGTGATTGGGCTATGTGGGGTGATGAGAATATTATTCTTGTAAGAGAGTGCCCGGGAGGAAGAAGGCAGATGATTAGTTCTGACAGAAGAGATGGTCGGAATAGTGTAGAAAGTAGGGTTACTTGGAGAGGAAATTGGAAGGGGGGGAGGCGTTCGAGGTCTTGTAACTTGCCAGTAGGTTAGTGATGTCTTCAGAGGACAGATTGTGATTGGCTTTTTTGGGGTGTGGGAGCGAGGTGTTTCTCGGGGGTTTGGGGAAGTGAGTGTTTGCCATGGGAGTTGGGGTGTTTGGAAAGTTGGACATCTTAGTGCTTAAGAGTGAGATGGGCATCACACTGGGTGATGGAGGTGATGAGAGCTCCTAACTTATTTTCCAGAGAGAGTATGGCTTCGCACAGTAAGTTAGGTGGCTCGATGGTTACAGGAGGGGGTGCAATTGGCGAGGGAGGGCAGGGAGAGGTGGGAATGCGAGAGGGGTGTTGGGGTACAAGGTTCAAAGGTGGAGATAGATGATGGTTGAGAGCAGTTGGTGGTGCATCGGAGGTGAAAACAGAGTTAACTGTTGATATTGTATGGAGAATAAGAATTGAGGTCATAGTTAGGGGGCAATTGGTGAGGAAGGAGGAGAGAGGGCGGCAGGCAAGGAGGGGAAAGAGGGGAGGCAGAAAGTGGCAGGGAGTTTGTGTAGAAGAGAGGGAAAGTGATTGGAAAGGTCCCGTAAGCTAGGAGAGGTGGATGTGAAGCAACGGGCCCCAGGTAGAGTGGGGGGGACGGGTTGTAGGGTAGTTGAAGACAGAAAGTGGTTCTGCTGGGTCTGAGGGAAGGAAAGGGAGGGGATTACTGAGGAGGGCTATGAGGTTGAGCAGCATTACTGGAGGAATAGGGGGTTGAAGAGAGATGCAAAGGGTTAGAGAAGAAATCAGGGAACAAGGCGAGGGGGGAGTTGGTAGAGAAGAAGAGTAGGGGAGGGAATAGGGGAATGTATGGAAAGTTAGCTTGGGGAACAGGTTGTAGGAGAGGAGGACTAAATAAGGGGTGGCAGGTAGGGGTAGGTAGAGAGGAGGTAAATTGGAATACCGGGACGGTGCAGATGGAAGAAGAGAGTATTAGCTAGAGGTATGGCAGACATGTTGAGGGGGAGCACAATGGGTGGGTGGAAGAATGGGAGAGGAGGGTACAGGGGAAAGGGGAAAGGGGAAAGGGGGGAAGACTAAATAGGGAGTGACAGGTAGGGGTAGGAGGTAAGATTGGTTATGTCTTGTAATACTATCTTCCCAATTTGGTGTCTGTGTTTGGGAGTTGTGTAGTGAAGAGTAAGCGTGTTGGAAACACACCCAGCAGAGAGGAGAATGTCCATACTTGGATACATTTGCTCTCAGCATCTGTGTAGGAATCTGAAAGGAGAGGCTTCAAGGCCCAAGAATCTGGTGTTCCAGTGCACCAGTGCAGAGTGCAGTGCTCCACTGAACTTCAGGACCACATACAGTGTGCTGTGCTCCACAATACTCCAGAAATGATGCAGAGTGTTGCAGCCATTTTGAGCCATGGGCAAAGTGGGCAACTGCCCAGGACCCCACCTTTCAATGGGTGTCCTGGTACAGTGATTGGGACAGTCAGATATACTAAAGCAGTAACAGTTCAAACACATTCTTATTCAATCTGAGAGCTGTACCCCTCTCTCAGTATACCTCTCTAAGATCCCGCCTCTCTCTCCACCACTCTATGAGTCTGTCACTACATTCTCTACCTCAACTCTCTTACTAACTCAACCCCTCTCTCTGAACCTCACTGCTCTGTTTCCATCTCATCTCTCTGTACCTCGGATCAATGACTCTCAGCCTTCTCTCTCTATTTATTACACCTCTTTATGGTTCCACTATCCCACTTTCTCGTTCTACCACTGTTCCCTCTACTTCATCTAATTTACTATTTCACCTTATCTTATCTCTTTCTCTACAGCTACATCCTGTGCTATAACTATCATTACCTTTCCCCCTCATCTCAGCGCCCCTTCTCTACTCCACCTCTCTCTGTCTTACCTCTCTGCCTCTTTCTCTTTAAAGATCTCCATACCTCAGCTGTCTTTAACTATCTACCTCACAACTCTCTCTACCTCTCTTTCTCTACCTCTGTATGAGCCTCACATGTTTTCCTTTACCTCACCCTTGTCTCTTTACTTTACCTTGTTTGTCTCTACACCTCATCTCTCTTTTTACTCGATTCCCCTCTCTTTACCTCTCTAGCATTCTCAATACACTCATTATCTGCTCTGTGTTTCCATACCTCTTCTCATGTTTCTCCTTTTCTCTCTATTACATCGCTCTTTCTTGTCTAACTACCTCACTTCTCTACTTTTATCACCTCTAACTTCTCTAACTCATCCCCCTTTCTATATTATTCTATATTCTATATTGATCTCTCTACCTCACCATTTGTTTTACCCAAACCCTTGCTCTCAATCTATATTTCCTTCTCCATTTCTCTAGCTCTCCCTCCCTTTCTCTAAAATGCTACCTATCTCTCTGCCTCTTTCTCTACCTATCCTTTTCTACCTTCCTTTACCTTTCTTCAAACTACTTCATCTTTTTCTCTTTATCTTGCGTCTATCCCTACCGTACCTATTTCCCTACGCAATCTCTATCACTACCTCTCTTCTTCCTCTACTTCACATCCCTCTCTATACTGTTCTCTTTACCTATCTGTTTTTGTCTTGTCCCCCATCCTGTCTCATTTGTCTTTCTGAGCGGAGCAGAGGTCAGTGCCTACATATGTGCACAATAAACAAAAGGAGGGCAGGGGTAGAACATGAAGGTGTAAATGATCAGAGTTTAACCAATGGAATGGAGAAGACCCTAAGAGCAGCGCTTTGATTTTCACTGTTGCCGCTAGAAGGGAAGTTGTGCAGAGGACTTTGTCATTACAAATATTGAGCTACAATTTCAAGAGCAATGTCAACAAGTCTAGTTGTTCAACTTTCGGCTGGTTTTTATACCACTGTTTCTTAGAGTGCAACATAGCATCAGTATTATTTGGCATCACAAGAGCTTGAATTATATGAAAATGAGTAATACATTTAGACTTGTGCTCTAACAGAGGGCATCTAAATATGTCATGCCTGGAAATCCCCAAAAATCCTAATCCTAAAATGGCTCTATTTAGTGTGCCGCAAGCCTGTTCAACCTCAGAAGGAAGGAATCAACAGGGGAGCGAAACTACTTCATGGGAAGTTCACCTCTCCCACTGGTACAACATTGGAATTTGGCCATGATAGCTTCACACTGGATAAATCAGGCTTGTTTTGGGACAAAAAGACGGAGTTCTTCTTTCTTGTGCATAGGTTACCTTTCTCTACGGAGTCTGACTCTGGCCTTTACTGTTAGGCTGTGTAGCGATGACAGGGCGACCAGATTTAATTAAGCCAAAAACTGGGATATTCCACAAACATAGAAGTAGGACTACACATTTGCAGCCACATTGGGGTATAGAACGACTTCATTTATAATGCTCACCAACATAGAAAATACAGACAATGTGGCACTAGGGAGAATTAAATGCTTTTTTTATATACAGTATAATCTCTGCAAAGTTAAATTGATTTCGTATAAGAACTGCTCACTAACTCGGCACTAAACACATGAAAACTTGCCTCCCCGTGTGTTCTGTGGTCCATCTCCGAATACCAGAACATGTGCTAAATCCACTGAAAGGTGATGGGAAGGTGAAAAACCCAAACTGTCCTGGAAACTTTGATGGTCACGTTTTGTTCAAGTAAACAAGAAGTGAGCACTAAGGCAGTCCTACTTGGGAACTAAGCCCGCGCTTCCGCGACTTCCACACAGCATACCTAAGATAAACATTAGGGTTTCACATCCCATGAGTAATCAATCATTGGTAAGTTCAGTTCGAATCCTGTGTCATTGCATTACCTACATTCACAGATGGCCTTTCATGCAGGGGCTAGCTCATAAGGGTTTGTGGGACTTGAGCCCCACCAATAATGTATAAGTGCAGAAGGTTTCGGCCAGGACAGTCGCCTTGTTTACTGGTTGGATGTGCACAAGGCTCGTTTATTGCCAGGGTCCTGGTTTCAGAAAGACATGTGACAAGGTGGGGAAGAGTGATCCGCGTTTCTAAAGGGGACTGATAATGGGTGCCATGTAAGTCTGCAATCTACAGCCATCTCTCATTTCTCGTGCCTTAAGCACACACGCATTATAATATTCAAGGCAGAACACCCACATGTTGAAATACTGCCCATTTTCAGTGTACCAAGCAAGTGTGCCCCGAGTATTAAAATGTCATATTGATTCATTCATAAGGTCAGCTCCTCAATACGTGGAAAATATGGGTGTTCTTTTCACATTTCCATTTGGGATAATATCTAGTTTATGTTTTTATATAATGTTCAAACGGTCAGCATGCCTTTTTGGGGCACAACTCACTACAAAACAGGAGTAAATCTCTGCTTATGGTTTATGTATGAAAAATGCACTTTATAAAATGAAAAAAAAAGTTGCGTATTTATAGTCCTGGACTTAGGGTGAGTTCTTTCCTTCCAGGGTCCTTTCCATGGAGCATCGTGCATGTGAGTGAAGGCATTCTGCTGGCATACTCGTCATCTCACCTGTCCATGGAACTGATCATTTGCCCTGGGCTCCACCAATAACTGGGTGAGCCCGGCTACTATGGGTGGGCGCATTCTCTGACAGTATGTCAGCTCCTTAGCAGTAGTAAGAACAACTGAAACATGTTTGATTCATCCTTATGGACGTATCCATCTCGATCTTTTCTTCTACCTGTATGTGAACAGAAGGACGAGTTTATCAATTATATTTCCAAAATAGAGGATAATATATTTCCAGGTGCAAAAATGTAATTGTTTTGTAATTGCATTTATACATCACTAGCTACCACTGAACGAGGCGGTGAAGAGCTTTGTGGACGAGTAAGACACTAGTCCATCTGAGGGCCATCATTGAAGCTCGTATGTGTTATGTGGCCCATGTTGCTATTGCAGGTTTATGTGTGTGATGAGAGTTGTCCTCTTATTATCCTATTTTCTGATGCTAGTGTCTGTGAGCGCAGACACACAAGACATTTTTTGCCGCAAAACCCGGAAAGTGGCCTCTTTGACCCAGTTTCATAAATGGAATGGTAAATCTGCATCTCTGAAAAAAAACTTCTGTTCACAGGTGCATATTTATGATTTCCCTATTCACAAACATTTCAAAATAGAATATACTTCCAACAATGTTCAGAATAAAGTTGGGGGGAAGGGTGGCGGTCCGCCCGGTAGGCACTCTGTTTGGGGGCGGCGGAGGTGAACAAGTTGTCTGTCGACTACCAGACCCCTGCCCCCGAGAACAAATCATCTGCCGTCGCTCTCTACCCTCCTCCCTTGGAACAAGTCATCCGTCGACCTCCAAACCCCCCCCTCCCCGCTCTTACCTCCACCTGGCGGCAAATGGAGGCAGACGCGGATGACAATAGGTCTAGCTACACCACTGATTTTATGTTTACTGTTTTTTTCCATTATTATGAATGACGCACTACTGGGAACGTGGCATTTTTGACAGTGCAAATTATGCAGAACTGTGTGTAGGGTAATGTAGTGTTTTGAAATGATATTTATATCACTTTTGATACCCCTTGTGAGGCCAAAAGAGCTTTCTCGGTGGTTTGAATGCATTATTTATATAGCTCTTCAAAACCCTCATGAAGTCGTGAAGCCCTCAATTCGATATATGGAAAAAGTAGCCTGATCTACAATTGCATTATTTTGTTATCCTTTTCTCCACAGAGAAAACCTTTTTGCTTTGTGGAGAAACCCCTCCGTCTAGACTCCCATCAAAATTGACGGTATTCAGTTTCCCTTCCCCATCTTGAAAGAGGATTTATCTCAGATTTTTGCAGGAGCAAAACTCCAATTCATTTCCAGGTTAAGAAAAGGCCAGAAAGGAACTTGTGAATGTCCCAGAATCATAAGGCTAATCACGTCTTTATCCTCTTTCTTCCCATCCCTTGTGTGGTACGTTCATCTACATAATTGTATGCAATCATTGTGCACATTTATACAGGAGTTAATAGATTTGTGGCTACCAGGTCACCTGTACTAAATACCTCATAACTGTAAATCCTGTCATCAGTCCCATTCCGAGGTCCCCAGGGCAGCCGGAGCTACTGGGTCCCAACCATAACGGTGAGGTTGTTTGCCAATGGTGTCCTGGGGTCTGTCCTGCTATGGTCCTCTAAACCGTACCAAGTACGTGACTCTCATGGTTGGAGAGGTGAGCAGTCACAGACTTCTCAGTAAGATATTGTGTGGAGGGAGGGGTACGAGCTCAGAACTCAACAGTCAACCAACAGACACAATAAATCAATGTCCGTCTCAGTGCTTGTCTTTGGCAAGAAAGTACTGTTAATCATAGAGCAAAACCAAATACTACCCAATTCAGTTGAAGTATGCAGGGTAATGTACCCCTGAACACGATTCCCCAGTGGGCATTTGTAGGAAACTAGGTTTCTGTTGCAGTAAACCCCCCAATTTTTGCCAGATTTCTGATGCACTTTGACTTGATGTGCCCTGGGTCCCTGACAATCAGGTTCCCAGGGTCTATGTTCTTTTCCAAAACTGTATATTTGTGCTCCCAATTAGCACCTCTCTAGCCACATGTAAGTTCCTTGTAAAAGGTGCCATGGGTACAGAGGTCACTGTGACTCAGGAAGGCCTCTAAGGGTGCTAGCATATATTGTGCCATGCTTAGAGGTCCTGTGCCTTAACACACACACACACACTGCTATTGCAAGCCGCGTGTTTTGGTGCAGAGAAAAGTGAAGAGTTGACATGGCGCACATACCTGTGTGCCTTGCCTGCAACCCACTGCCTATGGTATAGATAAGACACCCCTCTAGATGGGTGCACTATTCCACTGGTGAGGGTCCAGTTGCGTGAGCACTTTACACTACAGTGTCTAAGTCCATTATTAGACATTATAAGTGAAGTAAAGCTATAAAAGAATATATGGTCTGGGAGTTTGTCATTACGAACTTCACAGCACCATAATGGCTTTACTGAATTCTGGGAAGTTTGGTAACAAGCTTCCCAGCATAATAAATCCTCACTGATACCAGTGTGGGATTTATTATACAATGCCCTCAGATGGCATCTTTGAGATGGCCCTTGAAAAACGACCAGCCTCTGGTGGGTTCTCTGACTGGTAAACAAGTCCCTGGACCCCTGGGGTGGGAGCCTTCACCCCCTGAGCCAGAAACAAAGACTTTCCTGGTCAGAGGTGTTAACACCTCCCTCAGGTCAGGAAGAGTCATCTGTGGCAGAGGAGCTTTAAAGGCCTTGCTGCCTTTGCAACACGACCCCCAGGTTCTCATTCTATCTTGCCAGCTCAACGAACCCCAGCCAGGCTGCCGACAACCTCACGAAGGGGATCAGCAACTGCGCGGACGAACTCGCCCCTCTGAGGACCCCGCCCAGCAGACCCGGCAGCAAGAAAGCCCCATGGTTCACCGACGAACTCAAGAGCTCCAAGAAGAACTGCCGAGCCCTCGAGAAAGTCTGGAGAAGGGAACCAACACCGGGCAACATGACCACCCTCAAGCTTGCCACCCGGGAGCACCACCAACTGATCCGCGCCGCCAAGAAAACTGCATTCAAGGACCGGCTGGGCAACAACGCACACAACTGCAAGGAACTCTTCAACATCGTGAAAGAGCTCTCCAACCCCAACGCCGCAAACAACGACATCACCCCATCGCAAGACCTCTGCAACTCCCTCGCCTCCTACTTCCACAACAAGATCGCGGACATACACAACAGCTTCAGCATTCAACCGACGCACGCCACGACCGCAGCAACGTCGCCCACCACCACCCTCCGCGCCTGGACTCCGATCAGCACCGAAGACACCGTCCGCATGATGAACTCCATCCACTCCGGATCTCCGACCGACCCCTGCCCTCACCACGTCTTCAACAAGGCCGACGCTGTCATCGCACCCCACCTGTGGGACATTATCAACACCTCCTTCGACACCGCCACCTTCTCTGAGAGCTGGAAGCACACCGAACTCAGCGCTCTACTCAAGAAACCTACAGCGGACCCCACCGAACTCAAGAATTACCGCCCCATCTCGCTCCTCCCGTTTCCAGCCAAAGTCATCGAGAAGACCGTCAACAAACAGCTGGCCGCCTTCCTCGAGACGAATGGATCCCTCGACCCCTCACAGTCTGGCTTCCGAGCCAACCACAGCACCGAGACAGCCCTCATCGCTGCCACCAACGACATCCGAGCCCTGATGGACAACGGAGAAACAGCGGCCCTCATCCTCCTAGACCTCTCCGAGGCATTCGACACTGTCTGCCACCGCACCCTAGTGCAGCACCTCAGCAACGTCGGAATCCAGGAGAAGGCACTGGAATGGATCATCTCCTTCCTCGACGGAAGAACACAGAGAGTCCGCCTACCACCGTACAAGTCAGAGGCCACCGAAGTCATCTGCGGCGTCCCTCAAGGATCCTCGCTGAGCCCCACCCTCTTCAACGTCTACATGAGCCCCCTCGCGGCCATCGCACGCCAACACAACCTCAACATAATCTCCTACGCCGACGACACCCAGCTGATCCTCTCCCTGACCAACGACCCCGCCGCCGCCAGAGCCAACCTACACGAAGGGATGAAAGATGTAGCCGAGTGGATGATGACCAGCCGCCTGAAACTGAACTCAGACAAGACGGAGGTCCTCATCCTGGGCTCCTCGCCCTCCGCCTGGGACGACTCCTGGTGGCCCCCCGCCCTGGGCACCGCACCCAAACCGACGGACCACACACGCAACCTGGGCTTCATCCTGGACTCCTCCCTCTCCATGACCAGACAAGTCAACGCCGTCTCCTCGTCGTGCTTCAACATCCTGCGCATGCTACGGAAGATCTTCTGGTGGATCCCCACCGAGACCAGGAAGACTGTCACCCAGGCCCTCGTCACCAGCCGACTGGACTACGGCAACGCCCTCTACGCTGGAACCACCGCCAAGCTCCAGAAGAGACTCCAGCGGATCCAGAACGCCTCAGCCAGACTCATCCTCGACATCCCACGAAACAGCCACATCTCCGGACATCTGAGAGACCTGCATTGGTTCCCCGTCAACAAAAGAATCACCTTCCGTCTCCTCACCCACGCACACAAAGCCCTACACGATCAAGGCCCGAGCTACCTCAACAACCGAATCAACTTCTACCTCCCAAACGCCACCTCCGATCAGCCAGCCACGCCCTCGCCGCCGTCCCCCGCATCCGAAGAGCGACAACAGGAGGAAGGTCCTTCTCCTACCTGGCCGCCAAGACCAGGAACTCCCTCCCGACCGACCTGCGCCTGACCCAAGACCACCTCTCCTTCAGGGAGAAGCTCAAGACCTGGCTGTTCGAGCAGTAACGGCCCCCCCCCCCCCGAGCGCCTTCAGACCCTACGGGTAAGTAGTGCGCTCTATAAATGTCTTTGATTTGATTTGATTTGATCTTCCCGTCCCACCCCCTTTTGGCTGGAGGATAGGCAAGATAAAAATATAACAGCCCAGAAGGTGTGCCCACCTCTGCCAACCTCATCCCTCAGATGGCAGACACTATCCCATCAGGATTAGGGGTTGTGCCCGCTCCCCCACGTGGGGTGAGCTCACCAAGGGTGCAGTCACCCTAAGGTCAGTAGCCCACTGGCTATTACTCGAGACACCTAAAACGCCCTCTAAAATACAGTATTATGGGGCAGCCCTGAACCTCGAAGACAGATTCTCGCAACCTTCAAAGAAGGACGAAAGAAGACGCACAGCAGAGGAGACCGCAGAGGAGAACTAACTTGGCCCCAGTCTGCAGTTTCCAGAGATCCTGCGCCAAAAGTCACCTTGTCCTGCAGCCAGCGACCTCCAGAACCCTTAGGAGGACTGATTGCAGTTCAAAAAAGATCAGGTCTCCTGTGAACAGCAGCTCTGTTTAAAAGAACTACCAAAGTAATACTCCGAGCCTGCTGAGGACAAAAAACCCAATGCCTGGAACCACCACTGTACCTGATGCCTACGACCGGAGTCCAAGTGGACCACCGGTCCCAGCGAGGTGCCCCAGCACTCCAGACTCCGTGTCCACTGTGGATTAAACCCCCTCCAGGACTCCCTGACATCACCGGCAGCCTCTGCACAGAGACCCCCACCTAAACGCCAGTGGCCCGGTAAGGTGAAATCCGACCTCAAAAGGCACCGTTGCATCCTGCGCCAAGGAGAAGAGGACCTGAGGTACAACTACATCTCCAAGCCCTCCAACTTACCTGCCTAGCTGTTGGTTCCTTCCGGGAGACTTCCTGGCCAGAGCCTACAGCCAAAACCTAAAATCGTCAACTCTCATTGAAAACAACAGAGCACCCGAAGCAAAATCAGGACTCTGCTCCTGACTGTGCAGATCCCCCTATCCCCTATTGAATAACATTGGGCCTCAGCACTCTGCACCCGGCTGCCCTGTGCTGCTGAGGGTGCTTTTTTTGTGCATCCTCAACCCTGGGAGAACCCTCATTCTAACCCTAGAAACTCAACCCCCAAGACCGATTACCTACCTTTAAACTGATAACTTAATTTCCTCCCATATGATTGCATTGACTGCTTTTCTGTGAAACAAAGTGTGGAGTTGAATAATTGTACCAAAACCCAAATAAGTGTGTTTTGATAAGAAATTGCATTACTTACCTTTAGCCAGGAAATGTCCCTGTGTAGTATCTAGGTATACCATACAGGAAAAGTAATCTGAAAAGTAATCTAACTAGTACTTACAAAGTAACTGCACAGTAATTTCAACTGTATTTAAACATTTCATATACCTGTAACAAAACCAATTGCATTCAACTGTTTTCAACTGCATTTTCCTTGCAAAGTACTATTATACTTACCTTTACCGGGTCCTGCTTGGTTCTAGGAATAAAATACTACTAAGAAATATTTTTATACAAAACAAATTGGTCAGAGTTCAGTCTTTGAGTGTGTGAATCCCTTTCTTGCCTGAGTGAGTACAATAAATGCTTAACACTACCCTCTGATAAAGCCTTACTGCTGGCCCACACTACTACAACTAGAGAGTAATGTATTATCTACTTTAACCTCTGTAAGCCTTTGGGGATCCACTGGACTCTGTGCACACTACACCTTACTTTGGTATAGTATATGCAGAGCCAGCTTCCTACAGGCATTGCACTCCCCCTTTCCCTCTGTTCTCTAGTCCCAGTCAGCTAACTCTATCTGGATAGATCCTCAGCGAAGCACAACAGGAACATGAATGAAGTACAGGTGCCTATTTTCTTACCCACAGCTCACATGCGCAACCAGTTCAGTATTTCCCATACCCCTGATGTTATAGCGGGCGTGACACAGTATCAGGTCAGTGCACTCATCTCAGCACAATGCATCTATAGCGCACACGACCTATCGACGTAGACCACTCAGTGCCTTTAGAGTCCTTAGCAGATGCAACCTTCTTCTGGGTAGAGGCTGAAGAATACACAGCACAGGAGGTGCAGCCCGCCTCAGGCCAGTGCAGGAATAACGCAGTATGACAGTAGCAGTCCACTGGAGCCACTGTAAAATCACGCAGCTTGGGCAATTGCCGCCTGACATTGGCCAATGCAGATTCAGGCAGTAGGCAGATTTAGCCCATCAAAGACCAAAGCAGGGTTCTTGTAGCAGGGTAGTTTGCAGCCAAACTCAGACCAGTGTAGGACCCACAGTAGCTTCAAGCCTATCATGGGCCGGTGCCTACAATAGTTGCAGCCCTGCATGAGCAGGTGGAGAACTATGTAGCACATTTGTGGCCACCCAGAATGGGTTGGTGTGTTTCTCTCATGAACTGTGGAGAGAGACCCTTTGCAGCACGTGTCCCTCCTCTCTACGCTCTCTCATGCATTCTCCTTCATCTGAGTGTCCCTTGACCAGAAGAATGCTGGGACTTTCCTCCTGGACAGTTTCTCCTCCTCCAGAGCTAAGTAGACTTCTTTCTCTCAGCAGGCCTTTCCATCTTATAATGCATACATTTAGCCAAGCACCAACCTACTTAATGGCAGACAGCAAGACCTGACAACATTCCTGTAGAAGCAAGGAAGGCAGACATTGAAACATCGGTAGACATGCTCTACCCCATGTTTGGCGGGATCTCAGAGGGGGAAAAGGTGCCATCGGACTGGAAGGAGTCATATCTCTTCAAGGTCCCGGATAAGGTTACCTGAGTAACTGCACAAGCTACAGAGGGATAACTCTTGTATCAACGGCAGGCAAAGTGTTCAACAGAATCATCCTGAACAGAATAAAGGAACAAGGCAATGCTCACTTTTGAGACTAGCAAGCTGGCTTTCGCCAAGATAGAGCATGCACAGACCAGATTGCAACTTGGTGCATCATCATTGAGCAGTCGATGGAATGGAATTTCCCCCCCTCTATGTCAACTTCATGGAGTATGAAAAGGCATTTGACAGTGTGGACTGAGAGACCCTTTAGAAACTCCTAGGTCACTACGGTGTACCAGATAAACTCACATGAATCATCAGGAACTCTTATGAGGGAATGAACTGCAGGATAATCCATGGAGGACAACTCACAGAAGCCTTCCAAGTGAGGACCGACGTCTGCCAGGGTTGTTTTCTCTCTCCATTGCTCTTCCTGCTGGCAATAGACTGCATCATGAAAAAATTCTACAGCAAGGGGAGGAAATGGTTTTCAGTGGACACACTGGGCACAGCTTAGTGACCTGGACTTTGCAGACGAACTGGCACTATTCTCCCATACCCATCTGCCGATGCTAGAGAAGACCAACAATGTGGTAACCACATCAGCACAACTTGGCTTCAACATCCGCAGGCGAAAAACCAAGATCCTGAAGGCTATCATGGTCAGCACAACTGCGGTCAGTCTTGCAGGTGATGCACTAGAAGAGGTTGAGGCCTTCACCTACCTAGGCAGTGTCATAGACAAGCAGGGCGACACAGAGGCCGACGTCAAGGCAAGAATCGGCAAAGGAATGGCTGCCTTCATTCAGCTAAAGAAGATCTGGAGCTTCAAAGGACCTGAAGCTGCAAATCAAGATCAGGCTTTTTAACATCAATGTAAAATCGGTCCTTCTGTATGGAGCAGAAACGTGGAGGACAACAGTGACCACCAACATCAAAGTGCAGACCTTCATCAACACCTGTCTGAAGAAAATCTTCTAGATCCACTGGCCCTACACCTTCAGCAACAAGGACCTATGGCAGCAGACTTTCCAACTCTCTGCTCATGAAGAAATCACGAAAAGACCCTGGGGCTGGATAGGTCACACCCTACGCAAGCCAGCATCAAACACCCCAAGATAAGACCTGACCGGGAACCCTGAAGGGAAAAGGAATCCTCGGGGATGACTGCAAGGAAATGGGTTACACCTGGAGCCATATTGGAATAAAAGCCAAGGACAGAGCTGGCATATACCCCAGTAAGGGAAGGGGGCATAAGTAATTACAGTAAGTACTCTACGCTACTCCACTCCACTATATACTGTTGGTTGATATTGTTGGACCTGTCGGCAGGGTTCGACACGGTGTCATGACAGCCTGATGGAAATCCTCTATGAAAAAGGAATTTCTTCTAATGCACTAAGCTGGCTACATTCATTTTTAAGTAACCAAACACAATCAGTACATCTCGTTCAATTTCAATCCAAACCCAGCCCCATCGACTGTGGTGTCACGCAGGGAGCCTCACTAAGCCCCACCCTATTTAATGTCTATATTTCATCATTGGCTAAAATTGGTAGGAAGTGGGGCATTGCCATTTGCTCCTATGCGGATGACACGCAACTGATGGTGGCCTTGGATGAAAAAACAGAGATTACTAAATCAAAGCTGCACAATTGTCTTACAGAAATGGCCCAAAGGATGCACATGCACTGCTTAAAGCTGAATGCAGGAAAATCCGAAATTCTACTGTTTGGTTGCGCCAAATTAGTGTGGGACGCTACTTTGTGGCCACACACTCTTGGCAATGAGCCAACTCCAAAACAACACGCCAAAACCTGGGCATCACTATGGATGACTTTCTGACCATGAAGGAACATGTGCGGTCCCTTTGTGGCAAAGGTTTTGCTATCCTGAAACTTCTGGCCAGACTTTTCCACTGGATACCATTGGACTGCAGACGATCTGTGAGGCAAGCCTTGCTAGTTAGTCTGTTAGACTATGGGAATGCACTATTTGTAGGCATGAATGAGCACCTATTTACAAGACTACAGGTGGTGCAGAACGCTGCTGCAAAACTTGTCTGCAATAAGGGGAAGCTAGATTCTGCCTCAATGTGTTTGAAGAAACTACATTTGTTGCCTATGCGCCAAAGAGCAGCATTTAAACTGCTTAGTCACACTCACAAAGCTCTGCACAAAACAGGTCCTAGAATACTTCAGGAAAAGATTGAATTCTATGTTCCCACAAGGAGTTTGCGGTCACTGCAATTAGCCTTTGCCAGAACAAGGCGCATTAAGAAAGTAAGGACAGGAGGACGATCATTCTCCTACTTAGCAGCTAGGAGGTGGAATGAGCTCCCCCAGGACCTACGACCTCTAATTACATTCAGTTCCGAAAAAAATTAAAAACACATCTATTCCCTAAATTCTAAACTATAGCCTCGTAGACTTACCAGGACATTTGCTCTTAGCGCCTTGATATCCCTCGGGATGAGTGTAGCACTCTACAAATAAATAAAATAAAATAAATATACCACTCCCCCCTATACCCCTACACTCCACTCTACTCCATAGCATTTCATGACACTCTACAACACTCTACTCCACAACACTCCACTCTACTCCACAATACTCCTGTCTGCTCTACGAGACTCCACTCTGTGAGAAACTCACAAGGAAACTTGTAAAGATGGTGTACGTTATCCATCAAGTGATATCACAAACCTATGGGGCTACCACTATTCGGAGTAAACCCACACAATGATTTTACACACACTTTGCTGTAAACTTGTAACGCACAACCCACGGAGAGCAGTTCTACCCATCCACCGAAAGGCATTCTGGGGCCTCGTCAGGCGCATAAAGTAGTATGCAAATGTGAATACAATAAAAAAAATACATATGGAAATCGATGTCACAGCTGCCTGAACACAGAAAGCCCAAGGTTCTGTGTGACGTAGAAGGAGGCGGGATGAGGAACAGGGCAGGGAGGGTCAAAGGGCGAAGAAGAAGCATAATTGTCTTGTTGAGTTGCACGTCAGCTTTACGCACGCGTAATGAGGGTAATTAAAATGAAAGATTCATCTCTTCCCTCTTTAGACGTGAGGAGTTTCAATTGTAAAAACATTACCATTCAGGAACACCTAGAAAGCTTTAGCGGTTTATTTACCAGCCGTAAAAAGCCCACAGGCTAAAGGGATAACAGTTCAGCCCACACCCTGTCCATACCTAGCAATGTACAGATTACACTGGAGAGTCAGCCAATTAAGCTACACCACAAAACCCTCAAAGCCCAATTCTCAGTTGAACTTCCAAGTGCAAATAGACTGATTTGCGAGTACAAGGCGTATACCAAAGATGACCATGTATTCGTAAACCCATTTACTTGTGAAATATTACGCCACGGTTGCATGAGTAAATTCTTGGGCAATAGGCATTTGAGGGCAGGGATGTTGGAAAGTTTAGGAACACACACAAATCCCAGGATTTCTGGTTATGCGCTATCTTTTATTACAATTTACTCTTACCATGTAGTAGAGTGACCAACCGTCTGTAATTGTCACAGACTGTCCGTAAATTAGGAATCGTACTCACAGGTTGTGAGTGTTTCCTACAGTGGTTGGAAGCACACAGTCTATGTTTCAATACCCCTCACACACCAAAAGGACCATTGGTGTCATGTTTCATCATGGGGTCTTCCCGCCCGCTGCGGGACAGGGCCTGTCACGACGTACGACTACGTGGGAGCACTGATTTTCAGAAAACTATGTGTCATGTAGGAAGGTGAGTGGAAGGGTCAGAAGTGAGTGAAGTGATGAATTAAAAAGCGCCTGGCTCTGATGGACTAAAAAACTTTAATATTCCTTGGAGCTGGTACTGTTAAAAAGGTGGGTTGGAGATGTATTGCTTTAATGGGCAATCCCTCCTGTGTACGTCAACATGTTTCGAAGCGCTAAGGATTTTTCTTCAGGACCAAACAAGATCCCTTCTTTACTCACTATAATATCGAACAGATGTCGAAAGAATAATCCAAAGTAAATAAATGATTAAAAGTGATATATGTACAAGTTATGCTACTATGTGATAGGCATGCCAAATTGTCATGCACAAGATACAAAACCCAATAGGTATTTTACGCAGTAATCTGAAAGAGAAACACAACATTATAATTGCAAGACACATACTTCATCCAGGGCTTTTATCGGTGACCTGTAAGGAAGGTGATGTATAGTGATAAATATTCTCCCTAGACCTAATTGTATGATAAACACTGGTGCCATGTCCTGCAAGTGAAATGACAATACAAGACACAGAAACACTGAACATAAAACACACACTCTATATTATGAAATCTAGCTGTTGTAATTCTGAGAATAAATAGGATGGCTTCTAGAAGTATCCCTCTTGGTCATAGACGAGGTGAATTAGCATAAGTGGTTGTCCTTTGCAATTGCTAACAATAAAACATGACTATTGCTCTCCAACATTTTCATGAACCGTTCTTGGTGGCCCAGTTTCAGATGTCCTCCTTGACAGATGGACAACGTGGCGGCACACTCCTGCTCTGTGAGAGTTATTAATTAATATGACCATCCTATAAGTGCTTCCCCTACGCGCCATTAATTGTGTCGCTTATACGGTCAGAAGACTAGGGAGCATGATTGGCTGTGAGGGAGGCAATGGATATGTCTGTGCATGGAATGACCCCCCTAACATAGTCGTGAACTATACCAACAAGCATTTACAATGCAATAGGTCTCGCACTGACATTATTTTGAGCTATTGAGATTGTAAATTACATTGTTTTTTTTTTTTTTTCTTTTGTAAAACCTAAATAAAAGGCATTGTAATTTAAAATGCCAATAGTTAAAAGTTTAGTTTAAGCTATTGGGATTGTTAATACCAATGCCTTTTATTACTGTGCGGCGGCTCATTATAGACTCCCCTCCACCGCAAACATTTTTATTGTGGTCGCGTAGAGTTTGTGTCTCTTTCTGTTCTGATTAAGGTTGTGTATATATTTCCGGTTTGTTTTGGGGTTGTCTATTTGTATTTGTTGTGCTTTTTATAGCACTCTACAGTTGCATTCCAGGGTACGCAAGCAAGCATATATTCAGTGCCGCACCATCACTTTAGCACCCAGGGTAATGTACTGCATGGCTAAATGCTTATAAGGTCCAATATGCGAGCCCTATTGGCTATGCCAATGCTTGTTGGTTTTGTGTCTGTAAATTAACCCTACAGTCCTTTGTCCGTGATAGACGTCTTAACGGAAGGCATTTGTCTTAGCTTCTCCACTAAAAGACCAAAGTTAATTCCCACAATTCTGATTTCTGATTCCCCAGCTGAAGGGAGGGAGTCTCCTGTGCTGCATTCTGGAGGGGATGGGAGTGGGATGGGATGGGCAAACGGCTAAAAAGAAAGAAGCCGTCTTGTGAGAGTGGCTGCTTCTCCAATTTGAATTTGAATTTTAACATATTTGTAAAGCGCGCTTATACCGGGACGGTTTCATGGCGCTAGGTAGCGGTGAACCAGTGGACATAGTGACGGAGGCTAAACTGCCAGGGATCTGGAGAACAAGAAGGTCTTAAGATGTTTACGGAATTCCGCATAGGAAGTAGAAGCTCTGAGGGCGGAAGGGAGAGAATTCCAAAAGGATGGGGCTAGGACCGCAAATCTCGTCCCTCCGGACCTCTTCTTCCTAAAGCGGGGGATTGTCAAGAGGGCCTGGTGAGATGAGCGGAGCTCTCTAGCCGGGAGGTAAGGTGATATGACATCACAAAGGAAGACAGGGGCAGTCCCTGACCTAGCCTGGTAAGTCATGCAGCCCAACTTAAAGAGAGCTCTCTCCTTCACCGGTAACCAGTGCAGAGATTGCAGCAGAGGGGTGGCATGGTGAAATTTAGGGAGTCCGTAAATCAGGCGGGCAGCCTGATTTTGTATCTGTTGAAGGCGGCGGATCAAGTAGTCTGGGGCGCCATTATAGACCACATTCCCATAGTCAAGGCGCGATAGCACCATGGCCATGAGGATAAGCTTAAGGGCGGGAACAGAAAAAAAACGGGAAACCTTACGAATAGTGCGAAGGGAAAAGAAACAGGAGGACACCACTGAGTGAACCTGCGTATGAAGGGAAAGCTGGGAATTGATAAAGATGCCCAGGGTTTTGACCTTTGGGACCGGGAGGGGAGGGGGACCAAGTGAGTCGGGCCAGAACGATGGGGACCAGAGACTGCAACCACTCCCAGTCAAAACCAGTTCGGTTTTGTCGGGATTTAGTTTGAGGTGGTTGCAGTTCATCCAATCTTGGATGAAGAGCATCACCCTCTGGAAATTCTGGGCAGAGGAAGGAGGATGGGAAAGGTTAAAAATAAGTTGGAGGTCGTCGGCGTAATTGAACACCGAGACCTCCATCTGCTGTAAAGAAAAAATGAGGGGTGAAATGTATAAATTAAATAGCAGGGGAGACAAAGAGGAGCCCTGGGGAACGCCGCATGTCACTCTGCGAGGAGGGGCAGCAAAGTCGGCCAGGTGGACAGCCTGCTCCCTGTCCGTTAGAAAGGAACGGAGCCAGGCGAGGGCCGTGCCCCCAATGCCCGCCGCCTCGACACGGGTTAACAGAATATCATGGTCCACCGTGTCGAACGCGGCGGACAGATCTAAGAGGACCAGGGCCTGGGGGAGGCAGATGTCAATGCCCTCCCTCAATTTGTCCATCACCGAAACTACCACCTTCTCGGTTGAGTGCAGCGGGCGAAAACCTGCCTGACAGGAGGAGAGGCGGCCAGTGGACTCCACAAAGGAGCTCAGAGTCCCGGTAACATGAGCCTCTGAGACCTTCGCCAAGTAAGGGAGAAAGGAAATGGGACGATAGTTAGCGGGCAGAGATGGATCGGCACCTGCCTTTTTCAGAATCGGAATGATGACTGCAGATTTATGGGCGTTTGGGACGATGCCAGTTTTAAGGGAGTGGTTAATTAATGTGAGTGGAGGGGAATAACAGCAGGAAAAGATCTCTTTCAGGGCAAAAGCCGGGCCGATGTCCTGGGGTGAGCCCGATTTTACCCGAGCCAGTAAGGGGAGGAGGGTTTCTCGTGTCAAAGGGGGAAGCTGAGTGAGAAGTGGAGCAGCGGGAGGCGGGGGGGCGGTGGACAGTGTCGGGGGTGAGGGAGGGATGTTGGCCTTAATGAGAGCTACCTTCTCAATAAAGAAGGAGTTAAGGGAATTGCAGAGTGATTGAGACGGAGGAATTTTAGAGATCACCCTGTCGGAGGCAGCGAGCTCGTGTACCGTAGCGAATATTTCCTTAGATTGGTTTTCCGCTGCCAGAATTCTACCAGAAAAGTACTCAGTTTTAGCTTTTAGTATGTCCCTTTTATATTCATTGAGTACCAGGCAGTACTTTACTTTAAGAAGGGGACAGTAGGTGCGTCGCCATGCTCGTTCTGCTCTGCGCGCCGCCAACTTCTTGTCCCTGAGGAGAGGAGTGAACCACCTGTTGGCAGCGTGGGCGCGTTTAATAGCCACTCTCTTAAGGGGAACAGTGCTGTTGCATGCCTTTAGCAGCCAGTTGTTGATGGCTGTGAGCTGAGTGGGAAGGGATAAATCACTAAGCTCAGGGCTAGATGCCGCAAGGGAAGAGCAGACATCGGGAAGATCAGCCTTGTCCCACTTTCTGACCCAGATGTTTTTGGGCAAAGGAGGTTTAGGCGATTGTCCAAGGTTTAGTGCAAAGGAAATAAGGGAGTGGTCTGACCAGGGACAGGGCGAGATGATCGGAGAGTTGGTTGGGATATTGAGGGTCCATATTTGGTCGAGCTGATGGCCTTGGATGTGAGTAGGAGTAGCAAGCTGGGGGAGGAAGTTGAGACTAGCAAGCAAGGCTGTGAACTCCTTAGATCTGGCATCCTCTGCTGGGTCATTTGGCCAATAATTTAGATCTCCGAGGACCAGGATTGCTGAATTGTTCACTACTAGAGTGGCCAAAAGGTCCTCAATGGACGTGAGAAATTGGGGAGTGGACTGAGGGGGACGATAAATAAGTACACAAGTCAGGGGAACCCCAAATGAAGTGGAACGGGCTACTAGACAGTCTACAGCAGGAATAGGGGAGGAAGGTAGTGTCTGGAAGTGAAAATCAGTGCGGGTTATCAGGGCAACACCTCCACCTGTCTTTCCCCCAGGGCGATCCATTCTAATGGCCGAGTAGGTCGGGGGCAGCATGGCTAGAAGGCTCGGAAGGGAATCATCCCTGAACCAAGTTTCTGTGAGAAACAGTAGGTCGGGGTGACGAGAGTCGAGCAGGTGGAATAGCTCAAGCTGATGCCCGACCGCGGACCTGGTGTTGAGGAGGATTGCGGTGGTGGTGGGCTGGGGGCTACAGGGGGTGCAAGGAGGGATGAGATCGAAAGTAGTAGCCTGGTGAGCAAGGGGTGGTGGGACATGAGACAGCTGGTGCATTTGTATTTGTATTTATTTATTTGTAAAGCGCTAACATTCATCCTGAGAGGACATCACGGCGCTGAAGAACATTGCAAGTGATTTGGCATCGGCTCTGTTTGAAAATTATTGATCTGACCTGGGGAAGAGGAATGTTTTCAGTTGTTTCTTAAATGAGACAAAGCAGTCATTTGTTCTAATTTTAGGGGGTAGCTCGTTCCACTTTGTTGCCGCAATGTGAGAGAAAGCCCGCTCTCCCATCCTGACAGTACGAGCTCGGGTGATGACTGCTCTTCCTAACGTCATAGATCGTAGGTGTCTAGAAGGTTTATGAAATCTGACCCTGTCATGTAGGATGGTGGGGCCTGTGCCGTGGAGTACCTTATAAGAAATGCACAACAGCTTAAAGATGGCTCGTTGCCGCATTGGGAGCCAATGAAGCTCACGCATGCAACTTTTAGCTGAATCAAATTTTCTTTTGTTGCAGATGGCTTTGGCAGCGGCATTCTGAACCAGCTGTAATTTAGAAAAGAGATAATCCGCCATACCTACAAACAGAGAATTACCGTAGTCCAGCCTACTCATCAGTAGTGACTGGACTAAGGTTTTCCTGCAATCCGTTGGCACCCAGGGGAAGACACGTCTAAGCAACTTCAAAAGTCCAAAGCTCCTTCCACAAGTTGTAGAAACATGGGATTTCATGGATAAATCCCTATCCAGTATTATACCTAAGTTTTTTGCTTTAGCAGTGGGGTTGGGAGGTAAACCCAAGTCACTTGGCCACCAGCTGTTGTCCCAGGCATGTGTGTCTCTGCCGAACAGTAAGATTTCGGATTTGTCGGCGTTTAGTCTAAGACAGTGGTCCTGCATCCAAGTTGCTAATTCGGTCAAACAGTTCGTCAGTCTAGTTTTGGAGTCATCATTTCCATCAATGGTAACCATCAGCTGAGTGTCATCAGCATAGGAGCACATTTCTACGCCCCACTTTTTGCCAATGGTCGCCAGCGAGGAGACGAATACGTTAAACAAAGTTGGGCTCAATGACGCCCCCTGGGGAACTCCATATTTTATGAGTCGTGGAGGGGATGTGTAGTCACCCAAACGTACTGATTGGGTTCGATCCGCTAGGAACGATTGTAGCCATCCCAATGCTTTGCCCAGTATTCCTTTCTCTGCCAGGATGTTCAACAGTTGGTTGTGGGGTACAGTATCAAAAGCCGCTGATAGATCAAGAAGTATCAGTGCGACTGTTCTACCCTGATCTACCCTGGTTCTGATACTGTCTGTCACCGCTAAGAGTGTAGTTTCGGTGCTTTTGTTTGTCCGGAACCCTGTCTGTGAATCATCCAGCAGGCCATTTGCTTCAAGAAATGTGGACAGACTTCTGTTGACTAACTTCTCCAGAACCTTTGATAAATAAGGTAGCTGGGATATTGGTCTGTAATTGGCCGGATTGTTTACGTCTGCTCCAGCCTTCTTTACTAGAGGGGTGACTAGGGCCTGTTTCCATGAATCTGGAAATTCAGCAGAACTAAGGGAGAGATTGAGTACTCTGGTAACTGCTGAACATATTACAGGAGTTAACTGGGAAAAAATGTGATGTGGACAAGGGTCAAGTGGAGAACCCGACTTGACCTCAAGCATAACCTTTTCTACCTCCTCTTCTGAGAACGGGCCGAAACCATGGCAGCTGGTGCGTGCAACAGTTGGTACATCCTGTTCATGGATTTCGGTCAAGTGGTTTGGAAAGGAGGCGTAGATGGTATCAATTTTTTCGCAGAAAAAGTCATTGAGCTTATTACAATTTTCCTGTGAGGGGGTAAGATGTAGGGAGAGATTAGTTGGGTTGCACAATTCTTTGACGATTTTAAAAAGTTCTTTTGAGGAATTTTTATTCTCAGATATTCTACGTGTGAAGTATTCTTTTTTCGCCTTTCTGATTGCCCTGTGATAGAGTGTTTGAGCTTTCCTGAATTTATCTTTGGTCTCGTCAGTTTTGGATAATCTCCATTTATGCTCAGAGGAAGTACAATTTCTTTTTAGAAGCTTAAGTTCAGGTCCGTACCATCTCTCTGATTTTTTGTTGCCTGGTGCATGACGAGATTGAGTGGTCGAACAATGTTCAAGAGCATTTTTGATATTTTTGTGAAGGAGATCTATCTCCTCATGGATATTGGTGCTTGTGCACGAGGGGTGTGAGAAATGATTTCTAAATTTATCAATTGTGAAAGATTTCCAGTTTCTCGTGCTTACTGTAAAAACATTGTGCTTTTTAGTCTGGGGGATAGGAAGATTAATACAAAAGGTAATCAAGTAATGATCAGTCCATAACAGTGGTATTAAAGGGTCGATGTCTATAGATTCAATATTAGAGAATATCAAATCTAATGTGTGCCCTGCAATATGAGTTGGTTGATGGACTCTCTGAGATAATTGAAGGATAGCCATGTCTTCCACTAGTAGATTCGTCAGGGAACTACTACTGTTGTCCAAATGTATATTAAAATCTCCAAGAAGGAGGACATTCTTATTCTTCAAACAGACAGGCATGATTTGTGTAAGTAATTGTGTACTAAAATTTAGAGTGCAACCTGGGGGATTATAGATTAAAAAGCCTCCGAATAGTACATTGGTGTTCATGGACACAGTAAATGCCAGGACTTCATATTTTTCAGCCGGCACGATAGTCTCTTGCCTGCATGAGAGGTGGTCTCTAAACAATAGAGCTACACCACCACCCCTTTTATCGGCTCTATTAACATTCAATATTTTATAGTCTGGGGGAAGGGCTGTGACTATATCAGGGATATTATGGTCATCTAGCCAAGTTTCCGATAAACACAATAAATCGGGTTGATGTTCATTAAGAAGATCCCAAATATAGGTGGAATGTTTGGGTAATGATCTTACATTCGTGTATAGGCATTTAAGGGGAACTGTAGGTACATTTAGTGTCACAGGGGGCAGCGTGGGGGTACATTCCCATCTACAATTATAATAGCTGAATGGGCCATAAGTATCCATTGACAAATCAGGACGTGAATGTGCGGAGGGAAAGCTGCATAGCCCAAGAGAGGCGATGCGCTCTAGCACTGTGGAGGGTGGAGGACACAAGTGCCAGAGGGAGAGCATGGCCGGCGGGGAGTATCTGATGAATGGTGGGGCAGAGTGGCGGGCCCCTGGCCCCTGCCAGCCGCGGACGGGCGCAGACGGGCTTAACTCAGGCGCAACTCCGGCGCGCCTTCGTCGCGCCCGCTGCGCTCGTCCGCTGCGCTGACACATTCTGCCCGTATAAGTAGGGAGCAGCGTGGTGGGAGTGGCTACCAATTGAGCTCGGCTAGGAACCCAAGCCAAGATGGCGCCCGCGATCGCGGGAGCCCCTCACACAACACACAGCCCACAGCGAACTCCAGAGCCCCTAAAAACGTAAGTAGGTTAGCCAGACCTGTTAACTTTGAGCACAGGGGTTAGGGAAAAAAATATGCAGGAAATGCAAATTTCTGCAATCAGCAAATGTAAAGGCTGCTTTAGAACCAGTATTGTTTTAAATTGATGGAGTCACTTCACACATACTGGTAACAGCCATTATCTGCAAGTCCAAAACTTTAAGATGGCTTTGAATTTCAGTGAGTCATGTATTGACAAGCGTCTAAAATTGTTGTAATATTCACAGGTAAAACACATTTTCCCTAAGACCGCGCTGCTTGTCTTCTGCCCGTCCTCAGAAGTACAAGCCCATTCACTCTCTGATAGACAATAAGAGAGGGTGTTTTGAAAAGTTATGGGTTATCACTGCAAGGCGCTCTACATTTTGTGTGAAAAGCCCAGACACGCTGGTCCATTGACACATAAAAACGGAAACACATTTTTTAAAAATCATTCTCCCGGCAGTTATTTGTGTTGGGTGTAATTATTTTGTTCTCTGAAGTCAAAATGTGTCGTAAGTGCATGAATCAGAAACATTATTTGTCACCTTTGCTTAACCCCCTCACACGCGGTTTTTACTTAACAGAGCTTTTTAGGTCTCGTGGTGTTAACCGCGCGAAGCGCGGTCTCGCCAGAGACCTATTGTTTGTCTGCTTTCCAGGAGACAAGACTGGCCACGCGCATGTGAAAGAGTAGGAATTGAGCGGGACACGCGCACGCGAACGCGCGTTCCATTGAGCAGCTTATGGTTCCCTTCCAATGTGTGCTTAGAGAGACAGGGCTTTCACTTTGTTTAAGTTTCGTTTTTACTGCTGTCCAGATGGCTCTGGGAGTGCGCGGTTAGAGCGACAGTGTTGCCAGCTTTCATTTTCTTTGCACACACGCAGAGACATACACATACGCACACACACTAGCGCACATACACGCATGCATACACATGAGCGCACAGAGACACACACACCCCCGCCACACACACACAAGAGCGCGCGCACACACACAGACGAGCGCACACACACACCAGCGCACAGAGACACCCCCCCTCCGCCGCCACCCCCCACTTCAACTAAGCCCCACTCACCTCACTCCGGACTTCAGCCGCCACCGCGGGGCTCTCCCTCGGGCATGGGAGCCCCACGTCACCACTGACTTAAACATGCAGCTGAGGCAGCCAAGTCTTTACATTGAGAAACTTCACTGCATTTATCCAGCCTGGTTTCCCCCAGTAAAAAGAAGGAAGCACCGTAACAGCTGTGAGTCCGTGCCTAAGGTGCATCATCAGAGCTGTGTGAATAATAACAGCTGTGAGCCCGTGCCTAAGGTGCATCAGAGCTGTGTAAATAATAAATGCGAAGGAGCTCCCCCGCCTAGGAGGAGAACGCCCCTGAGCACAACGTGAAATTGACGAGGTGGTCTGATTCAATAAGCATAAAGTAGTCAATAGTTTATGTTCAGATTGGAAATATCCAGCTTTCCATTTTTATTTGAGCATGTATCTCTTTTTGAAGCAAGTGGCAGAAAATGTAATCCACATCAAGTTCAATGAATTAAGATATATTCTTTTTCACACATCCCAATGCATTTCGGGCGGAGCCCATCGTCAGGGGATTACTCTACAACAAAAGCAAAAGACCAGACTGTAATGGCATGAATATGCAGTAATGCAACAAACAATATAGAGGACAAGTTAAAAAAGCATCTGGGTGAGGCAAAGGAGAAAAACAAGGTGAAGCCCCGGTACGGGGATGGCTAAAGCTACCACATGATGTAGTGAGGAATACCGAGCGAGGTTCAAAGGAAAGAACTTAGATTGCAGATGAAAAACTAAACCCGTGCTCAGGAAATAAATGTATTCGTGAACTAGTACTCAATAAAGAAACAGTGCGTGAACCGCGGTGCATACCAAAGTCAGAAATAGGGTAAACATGCAAGTAAAGGCAGTGGTGGGGTCCCGGGTTGGGTACTTACACGTGTGAAAACTACGCAGGGACTCCGCGGAGTTCCGTGACGATCAACAGCGGGGTGGTGGGAAAACAGACTAAAAAAGCGGAAAACCAGTGCTAAACAACAAGGAAGGACTGAGCATCCATATAAGATAGTATCGAGACTCAGTGAAAGGTGTGAGCGCCATATTGGAAGGTGCAGGACATTAATGAAGGCTGATAGAATACGAAACAAAGTAAAAGAAATTAAAGAACACAACATGCTGTGCATGAGGTACAAGGTTATAAATAACAAAGAAACTCAATACGGTCATTTAGCCCGAAGGGGGCCATCGTGGAAAGGTAACGGATCCAAAAGTTCTCGCGTTTAAGTAGATGGTTCTTGTTATTCGGGGTGATCGGAACTTGTTCCAATATCTGGTATTTAAGTTGAGCCACTGTGTGTCTATTTTCCATAAAGTGGGTGGCAACTGTAGACTTTAAGTTCTGAGTACGGATGTTGCTCTTATGTTCCAAGATCCTCACACGGATCTTTCTTTCGGTGTGGCCAACATAACATTTGCCACATGGGCATTTTAAGACATAAACCACGTTCTTACTATTGCATGTGGCATTCACTTTAAGTTTTATGGCGTTGCCTTTCATGGGATGGTTGATGAAATTACCAAGGATACAATTATTGCAATTGCTGCAATTGTGACAGGGTTTGAGACCCGTATAGGTGACGTTGCTCTTGGGACAACCAGTTTGACTCAGGATTTCCTTGAGGTTCTTGCCCCTGGTAAATGCAAATATGGGGAGCTCGTTAAACAGTCCCTTGAAGTCCGGTTCCAAAGCTAAGATGGGCCAATGTTTGCGGATGATTTTTTGGAAACGATTGGATGCTTTGGAGTATTGGGAGACAACCACCAAGCGTTCGGAGGGTGTCTTCAACTTGGGTTGCAATAAAGAGGCTCTTGTGCATTTTTGGCTCCTCCGGGTAGCTAGATCTAGTATCGGGTTGGGATATCCACGTGCCCGTAGACGTTCCAGAACAGTCTTGATTTGCGTTTTTCTTTCATCTTCATTAGAGACTATTCTTTTTACACGGAGTATCTGAGCATATGGTAAATTGTTTTCCAATCCCATGCGATGGAAGCTATGGTAATGTAGGGTTGAATTCCTGTCGGTGGGTTTACGGAAGATGGTAGTGGACCATTCTCCGGGTTCTCTCAGAATTTTCACATCTAGGTAATGGACGCAGTGCTCACTGTAGTCCCAAGTGAATTGTATCCGTGGGGTGATGTTATTCCAAGTAGTAAGAAAGGTGACAAGTGTTTCAGTGGTGCCTTCCCATAGGAGGAATATGTCGTCTATGTAACGTAAGTATAGCCGGCCATGTTCACGCCAGATGTTTTGACATAAGATGTGGGATTCCTCAAAGATTCTCATGTATATATTCGCGTAGCACGGAGCTGCAGAATTCCCCATGGCCGTGCCGTTAAGTTGTAGGAGCCATTTGTCGAAGATGGAAAAATAACTGTGGTATAATATGAACATGGTGAGTTCCATCAAGAACACTTTCAGGTCATGGTCGAGATCAGATCGTGCCAAAACTATTTCGATCGCTTCGATACCTCCGTCATGGGGGATCGATGTGTACAGGGAGCAGACATCCACTGTACACATGATGTGTTGAGAGTTTTTCAGTTGGTTCATGACCGGTTCCAATTTAAGTAAAAAATCAGTGGTGTCTTTGACGAATGAATTAGTTGTTGTGACGAATGGTTGGAGATATTTATCCAAGAATTTACCCACGTTCTCATGGATACTGCCTCTCGTCGACACGATGGGTCGGAAGGGTGGATTTGTCGGGTGTTTATGCATTTTGGGTAGCATATACAGAACACGAGGTCTCGGGTTGTTCGGTGTAAGGTATCTCTTGGTTCTGTCATTGATGGTGCCGTTTTCAAAGGCCCTGTTGATGATGTGCATCAAGTCGTTGGTGTATTCCTGGGTAGGATCCCCCGGAAGAACATCATAAGTATTGGAATCCCCAACGTGTGCTGTGACCTGTTGTTCATAGAAGGTGGTGTCCATGATCACAAGTGCACCACCTTTATCAGCATTTTGGCACATGATGTTCGGATTGTCTGCGATTTTTTGTAACGTGTTTCTCTCTTTACGGGTGAGATTCCCATGGGTTGCTGGTTGTAAGAAAGGTAACTTCAATATTTCCTGTTTCACCAAGTTCTCAAAGGCATCGATGATTTTATGGCTAAGGGGTGCCAAGAAAGTACTGTGGGGTCGTAATCCTCGAAGCATGTCTTCCTCTTGAGTTGTGATGGGGCTGATGTTTTGAAAATAGTGTCTCAATCGAATATTTCGTATGAGCTTAAAGGCACTCACTTCTAGTTCCAAGTAGTTAGTACCAGTGGTGGGAACGAATGACTGTCCTTTCTGTAAGGTGTTGATTTCATCATCAGACAGTGTGGTCGAGGAGATGTTAATGACGAGGTTGTCGTCAGGGTTCAGCGTCTTCCTTTCGGCTTTTTGCTTTTTGTGGTCGGAGGAGTTTTTTCTGATTCCTCGGCGGGTTTTTCCCGTCCGGGATCTTTTTGTTGGTCCGGACCTGATTCTAAAAAATGAACCCCAGGGTCGGTAGAGGTGCTCGGTGTCTGTGAGTCAGAGTCGGGTCTGGCAGAAGTTGGTCGTGATCTTTGTTCTTCATCGGAAGATGAGGTTTTGTTGGCAGAGAAGGGATTGTAAGGTTTGTTAGGGCGTCGGCGGGCGTACACCTCTGCCCAGGTGTACACCTCGCCGAGCTTATACTCTATGGTGTCTCTCTTGAATTTACGTAGTTTCCTCTCTTGTGTTTCCCGTATATGCTTGTCCAGCTGGGTATTCACATCCTCCAACATTTTTTTGAGATCTTCCTCGGACATGGCGTCATCTAGCTCCTTTCTGACGCTGGTAATTTCATGAGACAGTTCATCTAATGTTTTTGACAATTCTTCCACGATCAAGAGAATCAGATCGAGGGAGCATTTATTCAAAATAGAATACCAGCGTTCCACTAATTTGGTGTTGTTTTTGCACAATAAAGGTTTTAGTGGGACCCGTAGGCCGCGAGGGATCCGTTGAACACGATGGTACCGGATCAGGGTACTGGCGTGTAGTTTTTGGTTTGATTGTTTCTTAAGTAAGTAGAGTAATTGCCGAAGATTGCTCTCCACGCTGCGAGTGTTGCCTGTGGCGGTGATATCATCCTGTATCATGCCATATATTTTGTCTGCATCATCGGTCGTGTAAGCAAAAGTGCTGGCTTTTTGATCGGTCGTGCCTGAGACCGATTCGAAATTCATAGTTGAAGCGTGCTGAGGTCCGTGGACAGAAATGATAGATATGTAAGAGAAGTAGGATCTCGCACAGCAAATATACTCGGAGTAGTAGGATTGTAATGAATTGTAGTGTGCTACTCGGGGAAAACACTGTCTGGCCAGGCAGTGTGAAGTGAGTAACTAGGAAGGAGCTCCCCCGCCTAGGAGGAGAACGCCCCTGAGCACAACGTGAAATTGACCAGGTGGTCTGATTCAATAAGCATAAAGTAGTCAATAGTTTATATTCAGATTGGAAATATCCAGCTTTCCATTTTTATTTGAGCATGTATCTCTTTTTGAAGCAAGTGGCAGAAAATGTAATCCACATCAAGTTCAATGAATTAAGATATATTCTTTTTCACACATCCCAATGCATTTCGGGCGGAGCCCATCGTCAGGGGATTACTCTACAACAAAAGCAAAAGACCAGACTGTAATGGCATGAATATGCAGTAATGCAACAAACAATATAGAGGACAAGTTAAAAAAGCATCTGGGTGAGGCAAAGGAGAAAAACAAGGTGAAGCCCCGGAACGGGGATGGCTAAAGCTACCACATGATGTAGTGAGGAATACCGAGCGATGTTCAAAGGAAAGAACTTAGATTGCAGATGAAAAACTAAACCCGTGCTCAGGAAATAAATGTATTCGTGAACTAGTACTCAATAAAGAAACAGTGCGTGAACCGCGGTGCATACCAAAGTCAGAAATAGGGTAAACATGCAAGTAAAGGCAGTGGTGGGGTCCCGGGTTGGGTACTTACACGTGTGAAAACTACGCAGGGACTCCGCGGAGTTCCGTGACGATCAACAGCGGGGTGGTGGGAAAACAGACTAAAAAAGTGGAAAACCAGTGCTAAACAACAAGGAAGGACTGAGCAGCCATAGAAGATAGTATCGAGACTCAGTGAAAAGTGTGAGCGCCATATTGGAAGGTGCAGGACATTACCAGATACTGGAACAAGTTCCGATCACCCCGAATAACAAGAACCATCTACTTAAACGCGAGAACCTTTGGATCCGTTACCTTTCCACGATTGCCCCCTTCGGGCTAAATGACAGTATTGAGTTTCTTTGAAATTTATAACCTTATGGCGCTCACACCTTTCACTGAGTCTCGATACTATCTTATATGGATGCTCAGTCCTTCCTTGTTGTTTAGCACTGGTTTTCCGCTTTTTTAGTCTGTTTTCCCACCACCCCGCTGTTGATCGTCACGGAACTCCGCGGAGTCCCTGCGTAGTTTTCACACGTGTAAGTACCCAACCCGGGACCCCACCACTGCCTTTACTTGCATGTTTACCCTATTTCTGACTTTGGTATGCACCGCGGTTCACGCACTGTTTCTTTATTGAGTACTAGTTCACGAATACATTTATTTCCTGAGCACGGGTTTAGTTTTTCATCTGCAATCTAAGTTCTTTCCTTTGAACCTCGCTCGGTATTCCTCACTACATCATGTGGTAGCTTTAGCCATCCCCGTTCCGGGGCTTCACCTTGTTTTTCTCCTTTGCCTCACCCAGATGCTTTTTTAACTTGTCCTCTATATTGTTTGTTGCATTACTGCATATTCATGCCATTACAGTCTGGTCTTTTGCTTTTGTTGTAGAGTAATCCCCTGACGATGGGCTCCGCCCGAAATGCATTGGGATGTGTGAAAAAGAATATATCTTAATTCATTGAACTTGATGTGGATTACATTTTCTGCCACTTGCTTCAAAAAGAGATACATGCTCAAATAAAAATGGAAAGCTGGATATTTCCAATCTGAACATAAACTATTGACTACTTTATGCTTATTGAATCAGACCACCTGGTCAATTTCACGTTGTGCTCAGGGGCGTTCTCCTCCTAGGCGGGGGAGCTCCTTCCTAGTTACTCACTTCACAGTGCCTGGCCAGACAGTGTTTTCCCAGAGTAGCACACTACAATTCATTACAATCCTACTACTCCGAGTATATTTGCTGTGTGAGATCCTACTTCTCTTACATAAATAATAACTGCGTCAGCCCCGTGCGTTAGGTGCATCATCAGAGCTGTGTGAATAATAACAGCTGTGAGCCCGTGCCTAAGGTGCATCAGAGCTGTGTAAATAGTAACTCCGTCAGCCCAGTGCGTGAGGTGTTTCATCAGAGCTGTGTGAATATTAACAGCTGTGAGCTTGTGCCTAAGGTGCATCATCAGAGCTGTGTGAATTATAACTGCGCCAGCCCCGTGTGTGAGGTGCATCATCAGAGCTGTGTGAATAATAACAGCTGTGAGCCCGTGCCAAAGGCGCATCATAGCTGTGTAAATAATAACTGTGTCAGCCTCGTGCGTGAGGTGCATCATCAGAGCTGTGTGAATAATAAAAGCTGTGAGACCATGCCTAAGGTGCATCATCAGAGCTGTGTGAATAATAACTGCGTCAGCTCTGTGCATGAGGTGCATCATCAGAGCTGTGTGAATAATAGCTGTGAGCCCGTGCCTAAGGTGCATAATCAGAGCTGTGTGAATAATAACAGCTGTGAGCCTGTGCCTAAGGTGCATCAGAACTGTGTGATAACTGCGTCAGCCCTGTGCGTGAGGTGCATCATCAGAGCTGTGTGAATAATAACAGCTGTGAGCACGTGCCTAAGGTGCATCATCAGAGCTGTGTGAATAATAACAGCTGTGAGCCCGTGCCTGAGGTGCATCATCAAAGCTGTGTAAATAATAACTGCATCAGCCCCGTGCGTGAGGTGCATCATCAGAGCTGTGTGAATAACAACTGTGAGCCCGTGTGTAAGGTGTATCATCAGAGCTGTGTGAATAATAACAGCTGTGAGCCTGTGCGTGAAGTGCACCATCAGAGCTGTGTGGATAATAACTGCGTCAGCCCCGTGCGTGAGGTGCATCATCCACATTGCTCAGGTCACCCAAATTCCTGCACTCTCTACCACACTGCTTTAAAAAACAACACACTCTTGCACACACTCTCACTGCTCACCAATTCAAAGTTTGCTAAAAATGTTATGCACCGCATTGTCATACACAATGCCAATAACTCAAACTTTAATGCTGCGAGACCTATTACATTGTAAATGCTTGTTTTATTTGCTTCTAATAGCAAGGTCTATAGGGTTGCAACATATGAGAGGACAACCTGCAAGACAACTCTTCTAATATTTCACTGATATGGTTTGAATGTCTATTTGAGTGCACCGAGAAACAAATGGAGTCTGTTTCAGGTGTTGGTGAAGTAAAGTGCAGCTGCATTGTTCTTTTAATGGAGTAATGTCAATTCTCGCCTATTGATTTCTGATGCAGGCCTCTCTCACTATGTACTCATCACCTCAGGAACTCAACAATCCTATTGTATTAAAGGGATCATGTAGTGTACAGAACAGACTGTTCTCTTTGCCCAGTCCTGTATCTCTAACAACGGCCAGCAACATGGGCTTTCGAGAATATTGGATGACGTGGGCTGGGGTTTTGAGATCTATTGAGACATCCTTCACGGATGCCGCATTTAAGACTTACAACGTGTTATGCATCAAGGGATCACTGTATCAGTTCAGATGGCGCAGTACGTTGCATGTTCATTGTCTATGACTATAGCCCCTCTTACATACGTCTGAATCTGTGGTGATCTCTAAGGATTGGAATGGCAACCTTTATCACCTTAAAGTTAGTTGTGAGAGCTTTTCAGAGCACTTAGTATACCGTTCTAATTCTTTGAGTTATGCAAGAATATGTATATGGTTTTTGCAATCTACAACATACACTCAAGGGCTTTAGAGAATTAATTCTTCCAGTTTTGTTTTTGATGCTATTTTTTATTGTCATAATATGACTAAGAGAAAAAAACTCACATTTTCTAACAGATGGCAACTTGTCAGGAAATAAATGGAGATTGGCGAGTCCCGTTCCTGGAAATACGGGTTAGTGTCATACTGATAAGGGAAAAATCATTATAATTGACAATATTTGTAAATGACACTGTATGAGCCTGCATTGATAGTCTGCATATCTTTGGCGCAATCTTGCTCGCTCGTATCCACCAAATACCTCAACCTAAAGAAAAATTGAGAGAAGAAGAGGAAGATATGATGGGAAATATGTGAATAATAGTAATGGAAGAAACATGGGATGATATGATAAAGGTATGAATTGTATATCTATTTCATTAATGTTGTACTAATTATAGAATTTATACCTTTAGTAATGTACTTCCTGTGACATCACCAGGATCAAAAGTCACATGGCATCACTGCCGGGAAGGCATTAAAGGCCATATGATGTTACTTCCTGTAATGTCACTGGGGTCAAAGGACATGTGATGTCACTTCCGCTACCCCTGGTATTTTGGTGAATCGACATCCATGGCACTGGGTAAAATCTGTATATTACTGAAATCTGAAGTTTAGAAGCACTTTTTATCTTTAACCTAAATGTATATGTGCAGTTAGTGGCAGCCTATATTATACTGTGTACAATGCTCATTTAAAATAATGATTAAGGGGGCGTGGCTAGCGGCTGAACATGGCGGTAGCATAGCGTAAGGTCTCCTGAGGGCACTGTGGCCTAATCAATAATCCGGCATATTAATCCGGCACATTGCTAACCCGAAGCGGCGGCGATCGGGTCCGGGTTCGAAGCGGCACCACCCGATCCGATGTGAAGGCGAAACGAAGACTGGAAACTGCCGCACTACATACTGGCGTACTTGGGCCTGTGCCCGGGAGAAAAGCAGCGGACTGGCGTGTACTGCCGGCCCTGGCGGAAGTGAGACCGGGCCGGACTGATTGTGGAGGCGCTCCCCGGCGCCCAGCCTACAGCACGGAACCACTCCTTGGAGAGACCGGCACAGAAAGAAAACCTCCTGAGGCGCTCCCCGGGAGAACAGACACCAGATACACCTACCGACAACTGCTCGTTGCTGCCGAAGGGAGGCGGCGATTACAGAGGCGGGCGGAAGACGGAGAGGTCGGCGGCGCGCTGCAGGAGAGACAGCGACCTGCTCAGAGCGGCAGTGGCTGGTGAAGCACGACCGAGACGAACGGATAGAGACTTCATTCACCCCCTGTAACGGTACGGCTGCGCGCAATTAAACCCGGCCAGTGGCGATAGAAGCAGAGACCCCCGGGGGCCCGGCAAACACAGAGCTGACCTGCGTAATACCAACGTCTATCCTGCTTCACCAGACACTGCAGTCCGGACATAGTGGGGGTGCAGAGATTGAGTCACCCAGCGAAAAGAACCCTGAGGGAGCCCTGGAAGATCTAATGACGCTAGTAAAGTACATGGCCCGTCGGTAGTGCTACAGACACCCAGCAAGGCTCCCGGCCAGGCAAAGCAGCATCTACCCTGATCCGTCCCGGTGGGCCCAGCGAAAGGACGCATAACATTCTCCCCACTCGAGGCACTCTCGAAGGTGGGCAGCGATATGACAAACTGAGCACAACTGCTTGGCGGTATACAGAACAACACGCAGTAAGACCACTTTCGCGACACGCCGGAGAGAACCGCCTAGAAGAATACCTAGCGCGGGGCGCAGCAAGACGGTTAGGAGGCGGGTGACACAGCGGGAGGTGGAAGCGAGGAAAGCTTCCCACGGACACTCGACATCGTGGGACATACGTCGACCCACTGTACCCCGACCCACATGCACCGGACAAAAAACAACGCAATAGCCAGCCGCGAAGCAGTAAGGGACGCAGCTGATCCCCATGAGCCCTAAGACATGGCGGGCAAAGGTACTAGGAGTGGGTCTACGCAGGCCACGTTGGACAAGTTTGCCTACAGCCAACACGCACAATCGCAAACCGGTGGGCGAAATTCCACGGGTGCTTCCCAAGACACGGAGGGAACCAAGAAAGTAACATTGGAAGACATTATGAGGACCCTCTCGGAAGTAAAAACCACAGTAGGCTCCATCTCCTCTGAGGTCACGCTGCTACGAGCGGACTTCCAAAAAATGACTGAAAGAGTATCCCAGGTGGAGGTGGTCACGAAATCTCTTGTGGAAGACACGTCGGAACTACAAATAGCCATGGAACGTATGGAGAAGGTCACCAGACTTCTACAGGATAAGCTGGATGACCAGGAGGGGCGTTCTCGAAGAAATAATGTACGCATCCTCGGACTTCAGGAAACAGAGGGGAAGGGAGCAATGGACCTCTATGTTAAGGATCTCATAAAGACCAAACTGCAACCAAAAGGACTATCCCACTTCTTTTCAGTAGAAAGAGCACACAGGGTCCCAGGCGGAGCACCCAAACCGGGAGCCACACCACGGCCTGTATTGGCCAGACTCTTCAATTTTAGAGACAGGGATGCCATCCTACAAGCAGCGAGAGTCTCTCCACCCGTTAAAATTCAAAACGCAACTCTGGCATTCTTCCCGGACTACACGGCGGAAGTGGCCAGACGCCGCAAATCGTTCACAGAGGTGAAAAAAGCACTGCGGGACAGGGAACTGCCATACTCTATGCTGTTTCCTGCCAAATTACGGATTGTTGCAGATGGGAAAGCGTGGTTTTTCGACAAACCGGAAGCGGCACAAGACTGGCTTGATGGATGGAGACAGGTGGGGCAACAGCACCGTCCACACAGAGAACGGCCTAATCAGCGCAACGGCAAGCAACTGAACAGCCAGGCCAGCCAACCGGCGCGTCAAGGGGACACGGAAGAAACTATGTCTGACGTTGCGCAAGATCTGCTTGACTCTGGACAACCAGCTCCGGTCTAATGATTGACTGTAAAAGAGAGGGATTGGGTGTGTCGCGAAAGGCCTGGTCCTGTTGCGGCTAAGTAGGGTGGGCACAGTTAGTGCCTGTAAGGCGCTCACCAACCCCACGAGCAAGTAAGATAGTTGGGGAAGGACTAAAGCACTCTGCAATGTTGGGGACACGGGCGGGGGTTTGTCCGTGTAGCAGGGGAGCAGGGAGGGGGGATGGGAATGAAGTTTTGTTGTTCACGTTTCTGTTTCAGGTCATCATTCAGTCCACACGCTACACTACCACTCCAGGTATCGGCACAATCCTATGCACCACCATGAGACGCACCGTCGGCATTGACCCTGGCGGCACGATACGAGTGTCACTATGTCAACGATTTAATGGCCCGACCACTTCATGCTACACCCGCCGACAGTAACCCTGTGACTGTGGGGGTGCCCCCACTGCGCCTGTTAACCTGGAACGTCAGAGGCCTGGGGGACAAAATAAAAAGGGGATTGGTCCTACAAGCCATTAAGCGTCAGAGCCCAGATTTAGTGCTACTTCAAGAAACGCACCTAGCAGGGACAACATGTAAAGCGCTTGATAGGCGTGGCTATGAGATGGCAATACATGCGGAATTCACCACCGGGTCCAGGGGGACGGGGATCCTAATAAAAAAGACGTCGCCCTTTATCATTACACACCGCGCGACGGACGATCAGGGTCGTTTCGCAGCAATTCACGGCCAATAGGAGGGTAGGCCACTAAATATAGTCTCCGTATACATACCTCCAGCACTCCACTCCGTAGCATTGCCTGCCCTGGGTCAATTCCTCCTAGACCTCCCTGAAGGGGATACGATCATAGGGGGTGACCTGAATGCAATAATGGACCCTACGTTAGATACCTTTCCCACCAGAGACCGCTCAAGGGGAAGTGCATCACTGCCTGACTTCTTAGAAGCCTTGGGCATTACGGACATATGGCGGCACCTGCACCCGGCGGCGACACAATACACTTTTTACTCCGCAGTGCACAACAGCCTCTCACGCATAGACTATTTTTTGTTCCTGGGGGTCGGACTGGGATCTGTGGACAAAATAGATATCCTGCCCAGGGGTATATCTGACCATTCACCAGTCACTATGTCCCTCACCACCAGAGAAAGGAAATGTGCTAGGATCTACCCACTGTACCCTAATTACTTCAAAATCCCCAAGATCCGGAAGAAACTCAAACTAGCAACAACACATTATTTCGAAGAAAATGCTGGCACGGTAACCTCACCATCAGTCCTGTGGGAGGCATATAAAACGGTCCTCAGAGGCGCAGCGATAGCAGCAATAACGGGACACAAACGGGATTCCCGGCGAGAACTGACAGAGCTGGAACTGACACTTCACGACGCAAACACTGCTCACATGGCGAATCCCACCACGACCACAGCACACACATTGCACTTAAGGCAGCAACAATACCAGGCACATCTCAAAACGACAGTTCAAGGTTACATAGCAAACACTGCGCACAGAATTTATGATGTGGGAGACAAAGCGGGGAGAATGCTGGCGTGGTTGGATAAGAGAAAGGGAGGAGCGAGGGGTATTCAGAGGCTTCCCACCACTGACGGCCAGGTACTGACACACCCAGAAGAAATTGTGCGCACTTTTGCAAGTCACTTCCAGGATATATACACCCCGGACCATGCCGTCACTGCACAGATGGCATCGGTCTCGCTAGCTGAAATCGACATCCCCAGCATACCGCACGAGGCTATGCAGGACCTAGAAGTGGACCCGACAGAGGAGGAAATTCAGTTGTCGATTCAGGCATTGCAATCTGGCAAAGCGCTGGGTCCCAATGGACTACCAGTGGAATGGTACAAAGCAATGGCCTCGGAACTCAGTAGACCCCTATTGGACATGTATATGGAGAGCCGGGAAAGGGCGGAATTATCGCTTGATCAGCGCACGGCCACGATAATAGCCATACCAAAGCCGGGAAAGCCTCCAACTGACTGTGCCTCCTACCGTCCGATATCTTTGCTGAATATAGAGGCCAAGGTACTAGCCAAACTTCTGGCCAACCGTTTGATGCCACATTTACACACCCTGATCCACCCTGACCAATCGGGCTTTATGCCCCACAGAAGTACAGCTTTGAATCTCCGGAGGGTCCATGGGGTACTGGCCCGTTCACACCTCCTCTCTGAAAGGGCGGTAATTCTCTCCCTCGACGCCAGAATGGCCTTTGACCTAGTAGAATGGGAATATCTCTTTGTAGTACTTGCACGTATGGGCTTTGGGCCAAAATACATAGCCTGGATATGACTACTATACACGAAACCGGTTGCGCAGGTGGTGGCCAATGGCCACATCTCGCCGACATTCCCGCTGAGCAGGGGGACTAGGCAGGGATGCCCCTTGTCACCCTTACTCTTTGCGTTAGTACTCGAACCCTTGGCTATCCTGCTTCGGACGACACCCTTATTCAGAGGCATTAAATGTGAGGAAGGATGGGAAGATAGGATATCATTGTATGCGGACGACATGCTTGTATATATGGTCGACCCGGATGTCGGAATTCCAGCCCTACGGGAACTCTGCAATACGCACGGGAGGTCCTCAGGCTATACCCTGAATTGGTCGAAATCAGTGATATACACACTGAAGGGCCCGGCACCAACGCTACAAGTGGACTGCCCTTTGACAACGGCGACGACCTCCTTTAAATACCTGGGCATTGTCGTCTCACAGGATGAAACAGCCTTCTTTACTAATAACTTAAAACCACCTAGAGAGGCGTGGCTTGGACGCCGATCGGGATGGCGGCGTGAGCTTGCAGCTCCGTGCAGGGTCCCGCTATTTCTCCTGAAAACTACACCCGGGGAGACTCCTGATCGGCGTAACTTGTCTGCGAGGTATTGGTGAACCATCGGAGAGCAGCTGAGAGCTCTTGGGAGACCGCATGTACCGCCGAGACCCTAAAAGAAGAAGCCTGAGGTGTTGCCCGGAGCGAGAAGAAAATGGCGGCGGAGTGGGACGGTGGTCTCGGAAGCCGAAGCCGAGGTGGACTGGCATCGGACTGCGGGGTGACCCGTCTTCAGCGAGATTGGTATTACGGGGGCGCGCCAGCACGGACCTGTGGGGTGAAGCTGGGGGTCTGTAGGTCAGTGTTGGACTGGTGTACAGTTTGTACGCACCCGTTTATACCTCCCCCCTCCCCCCGTCCCGGCCCTGGCGACAGTGGAGCGGGCCGCCCTGGCACTCCTGGTTATTTGAGTCGCCGGCACGGCAGAGGTGCTCCCCCACGATAACTGTTGGTGCGCACGTTCCCCGGGCAGAGGATATCGGGATTTGGAGAAGACCGGGAGTGTCCGTGTGACGACGCCAGAGGCACCTAAGATGGCGGCTGCAGGCGGGGCAGCCATTACGGAGCAGGGCCGGGAGGACTCAACCGCGCTATCCCAGGTCGATGAGGCCCGAGCTTCCCCGCTGATGATGGAGCAGGAGCAGAGGTTGAACCAGCGCCTGGATACTATTCTAGAGGCCATAACCTCGACTAAGGAGGCATTGCAACAGGACATTGCGCAGGTCGCCACGGGGCTGGGTCTCCTGAGGGCGGATCATGCTAAGCTGGCGGACAAAGTAAAGGACCATGAGCAGCTGCTTCTAGATCTGAAACCGGCGGTGGTGACCGCGGAACATAAAATTACGGACATCCTCAACCGTTTGGACACGCTGGAGAGACGAGCGGAGGATGCCGAAAGCCGTAATCGGCGGAACAACGTACTGATCGTAGGCCTGCCGGAGAAAATCGAAGGGGATGATGCAGTGGCTTACATGGAGAACTGGTTCCGGACGGTGGTGGCACCGGAGGGCCTCTCATCCTTCTTCTCATTGGAACGGGCACATAGGGTGCCAGCTCGCCCACCGGCGCTCGGCCGCCCTCCTAGACCGATGGTGGTGAAGCTCCTACACTATAAAGATCGGGACCTGTTAATCCAGAGGGCTCGAGCAATGGGCCCATTTGAGGTGGAAAATAGCCGAGTCACGATCTTCCCGGACTATACGCAAGAAGTTCAAAAGAACAGGGCATCCTTCCTGGCAGTGAAAAAGGAACTGCGGGAGGAGGGCATCCAGTACTCATTGCTCTTCCCGGCTAAGCTGCGAGTAATCCTGGATGGGAACACTCAATTTTTCCAGACTCCTGATGAAGCGTGGTCGTAGCTAGAATTGTATCGTGCCGGCACGGACAGGACTGACAAAAGTCAGCGAGAAAGGCCTAAACCGCTTCAGGTCCGGAAATCCCAACGGATCCGCTCACGCAACAAGCTTCAGAGAGCGAAACGGGAAGCTCAAATGGCGGCAGACAAAAGAGGGGCTCTGGCAGCGACGGCGAGCATCACACGGTCGCAACAGGAGAGTGACCTGGTTGTATCGGACTCTGGCGAGGACGGAGGCAGGACCGGAGAAGAACTATCGGAGGCGGAGAGCTCGAAGGGCCCGGCGGTCACCCCACAGACGTCTGACGGAATCTTTAATGGCTGACTCGTATATGGGTCTTGTGACACTGTACTTCTCGCAGAGAAATATTCAGTTGGTACTAGAAGGGCTCTCAGGTAGGGTGTAGCATTAGCACTGCGGGATGGAAGGCGCGGGGCGCGGGCTCCGCCTGCCCTGGGTCGGCGATAATTCACCCCCTCGGGGCCCTTAAGGCCTTCTGTGGTGGCGACCACAGATTAGACTGATGTGTGTTAAGTTTAAGGTTTGGATCAGGGCTGAAACTGGGTTTTTAGGCTCTGTCCAGGGGAGTGGGGTTTGGGGAGTTTTTTCTACAATTCTTTTGGGGGGGAGCAACTGCTGCAATGTGGGTAATGACTGGCTGCACCTGAACTGGATCGTTATGGATTATCATGGGGACGTTACCTAACTTGAAATGCCTAACATGGAATGTCCGAGGACTGCGAACTATGGTCAAACGCCACAAAGTGCATGCTTATTTGGTGAGGCGGGGTGTTCAGATTGCAATGTTGCAGGAGACTCATTTAACTAAACAGGAATGCACTGCGCTACAGAGGAGATGGCTAGGTCAGGTCTTTGGAACCACTTATTCCGCGTTCGCTAGAGGGGTCCTGATATGGGTTCGAGCGGGGGTACCGTTCCAGATGTTGAACCAGCTGGTGGATCCTGAGGGTAGATATGTGGCGGTGGAGGGGAGGTTATATGGCCGGGATGTGGTTTTGTGCTGTGTATATGCCCCGAATGTTGACCAGGCTCGCTTCTTTGATGGCCTATCGTGCTCACTGGCCTCTTTCTTGGCGGGTCCTGTGCTTCTGGGAGGGGACTTTAACTCAATCACTGATGTGGCATTGGATAGGTCGCACCCACCACTGGTTGATTCCCCAGTACGTAGGCTAGCTGCACACAGGAAGGATTGGCAGGAACGGTGGGGATTGCTGGATGTGTGGCGGGAGCAACATCAAGATAGTAGAGATTATTCCTTTTTCTCGGCCCTCCATGCTCTACACGTCAGGATCGACTCGGTCCTGTGCAGTGGTTCTCTGGCTACAATGGTCACCCATACGGAGTACCTGACCAGGACCATCTCGGATCATAATCCTTTGTTGTTGCACGTACAATGGCAACGTGCGAGATCCGCGATTCCAACATGGCGGCTTCGACCCGACACCTTGGAAGATTCGGTGTTTAGTGACGCGGTCCAACAGGGCATAGACCAATACTTTGGCGAAAATGAGGGAACAGCTAATAGTAAGTCCACTGAATGGGATGCGATGAAAGTGGTGGTGAGAGGAGTGTGCATGGGTAGGTTTTCGAATGCCCGAACGTCGGTGTTGAATGCGCTTGCTAGAGCGGAAGAGAGGCTGAGGGGTCTGGAACAGCGTAGACCGGACCGACCGGAATTACAAGCCCGGTTATTGGAAGCCAAGGAGGTAGTGGCAACTGAAACGGAACGGCTGCAGAGCTATGATTATAGACAATACGCCATCAAAGCACATGCTGAAAGGGATAAGGTAGGCACGCTCCTGGCCAGGCTCGCTAATCTTGAAATCAGAGGCTGCCCAATCCTAAGCATAAAAACTGCATCGGGGGAGATGGTTTATTCACAGACAGCGGTGATGGAATGTTTTCGGACCTATTATGCGAAGTTGTATGAGTGCCAACTGGGGGTGGAGGCCCGGGAGATCAGTGATTACTTGGAATCGATGCAGCTTCCGGTGCTGGATGACGACGATGCGAAGGACTTGGGAGGGCCTATCACGCTCGCCGAGATCAGGGCGGCCATTAAACATATGGCGAGGAACAAAACGCCCGGGGTGGATGGCCTGCCGATTGAATTCTATCAGAAGTATGTAGACAGTTTGGCGCCTAGATTACTGGTGGTGTACGGGGAGGCTAACAGGTTGGGGTGTCTACCCAGATCGATGAGGGAGGCGTTGATAGTGCCATTGCTGAAACTCAGCAGAGAGACGTCAGATGTAAGCTCATATAGGCCGTTGTCCATGTTGACAGTAGACTACAAGATATTGAGTCGTATTCTAGCCACCAGGTTGGCTCCACATATGACCAGGTTGGTGCACAGGGACCAAGCGGGGTTTATCCCTACGAGGAACGCGGCGCTTAATATTCGTCGTCTAATTGGGATATTGGACGGCACGACGGACGCAGACGGTGACCCGGCGGTGTTATATGTGGATATTGAGAAAGCCTTTGATAGGTCTGGAGTGGGTCTACTTAGAAGAAGTCCTGGTGAAGTTTGGCCTTGGCGAGGGGTTTCGTAGATGGACGAAGGTGTTGTATTCTTCGGCCACAGCGAGGGTACGCCTGGGCACTCTGGTATCCGCGGATTATCCAGTTTGTAGAGGGACGAGACAGGGGTGTTCGCTATCCCCATTGCTGTTTGCACTGGCGATGGAACCGTTAGCAGCGCGCGCCAGGTCAGGAGTCATGTACGCGGGGATCGATAGAGGTGAGCAATCGCACTATATATCTTTATATGCAGACGATTTGCTGCTGTATATGGCGGATGCAGAGCAGGCTCTGGAGGGGGCGATGGATATGTTAGCCGAGTTTGGTCGGTTGTCGGGCCTAATGGTTAATTGGACAAAGACTTGCATCTTTCCGCTTAGGGCGGACACACCGTGCCCCCCTCGTGCTATAGGGGTGGTCTGGGAGCCGTCTTGTTTCACTTATTTAGGAGTCCGCATCTACCACGAGGTCGCAAATCTGTTGGAGGGTAATATTGGGCGATGTATAAGAGCACTGAGAGGCTGTATGTCCTTTTGGGCTTCCCTCCCTTTGTCAGTATTGGGTAGAGTAGCTCTATTGAAGATGGTGGCGCTCCCACGATTACTTTATTATTTCCGCACGCTGCCCATTTGGATTCCTCAGAGGATCTTTAAGGACCTGCGGGCGATGATAATCGACTTCCTCTGGGGGCACGGTCGACGTAGAGTAGCATTGAACACCTTGCTTCGACCCAAGCTTGAGGGGGGGATGGCAGTCCCCGATTTTGAGTTGTACTACTTGGCCGCGCAGCTTCAGGTTCTCACGCAGCACGTAGCTAGGGTATTCAGAGGGCCGGAACACGAACGAGGGCACGGTATACAACGTCGTGTTCTGGCATACGTTATCATGCAGCAGAAACTGGAGTTACGAGGCCTCACTATGGAGGAGAAGACGCTCAGGTTGTGTTGGCATAGGAGTTTGAAGAGAGCGAAGGTGTCCCGACCTTATGCGCCGGAGATACCATTGGGAATGTTGACTGCGCTGCCTCATGGTGGCGATTGGTCTCCGCTACTGGAATGGGAGGAGCTGGGATTGCAAATGGTGAGTGATCCGTATATCGATGGAACGTTGGTCCCCTTCCAGACGCTGCAGGAACAGTTTGGGCTGCCAGAGGGGAGCTTCCTCTTGCATGCGGCTGTGGTAGCGGCAATGCAGAAGCACTGGAAAGGGGGGCTCCTTGAACCGGAAACGACTATGGCTTGCCAGTATGTCGTGATGGCCGCAGGTACATTTAAAGCGGTGACCTGCCTCCATAATAGGATGTTGCATGAGGGATTGGATCCGCTCCTAGGCCTGAAATCGAAATGGGAACTTAGCATAGGTAGGCCCATTCCGGACAAGGTGTGGGGTCATATCCTGAAGCGCACCTGGAAGGGAACAAGGAATGCACGCTTTCAGCAGGTACACTTTTACGTCCTGCACAGGGCTTACCTGACCCCGGAGAAGATTAAACGGTATTTCCGGGTGCTAGAGGCGCAATGTCCGAGGTGCCTGGCACTGGAGGCTGATATAGATCATTTGTTGTGGGGCTGTCCGAAGCTGGAGACTTACTGGGTGGAGGTTGGGGAACTCCTAAATGCAGTGACCGATCGGGAGGTGGATTTTGACATGGCGGCATGTTTGTTGCTCTGGTTCCCACACACGAAGAATACAAAGGTGACGAGTAAATTCATTGATCTGGGGCTTATACTGGCGCAGAGGGAAATCACTTGGCATTGGAAGTCCAGGGAGGGACCGTCAGTGAGGAGATGGGTGAATGAACTGTTGAGATGGTCTGAATGTGAGAGTGTGCTCCGTATGAGACAGGCAGTCAAGATTGACAATGAAAAGAGCCTAGAAATGGCGAGAGCGTGGGAGATGATAGTCCAGGCGTTGCGTGATTCTATGGTGGAGGACGAAGACTGAATTATTTGTGTTTGCGGGCTCCATGAGGCTTATGAGTATAACGGTATCAATCGGTCTGTAGCGAGACCCATAGTAGCGTTAGGAACATGGCCCACATCGTTAGCGGTTGCAGGGGGGGGAGGGAAGGGGGGTTGTTTTGGGGTTGTTGGGGGTGGGGTTAGGCACCGAGGCCCTAGTCGAGAGGCAGCAGTTATTCCCGGGGTTGGAATTGCCCCTAGCGTGACAGGAGAGCCCAGATAGGCAGTGGGGAAGGGACAGGGGCACATGAGACTGATATGATAGGGGCCCACCATCGAATGGACTGGGGTTCAGGATTATGAGTATCGCCTGCGTAACTGGAATGTTAGTGACTGCTAGATGGTGTTGGGGGAGGGTTAGGTGTTTAGGGGGGTAAAACGCAGATACACAAAGCGGTTATTGACCAATTGTCCCTCAGGGATGCTCACTGTGATGTTCTTGCTGGAAGTTTGGATTACCACGCCGCCCGGCCTCCGGGACACGGGCTGAATGGCTGTGTACGATCTATGGTTTATTTTATCCATGCGGGGGGACACCATGAGTGTGCTGGTTGATTTATTATATGCAATGGTTTCTAATTCTGCAATAAAAACAAATTAAAAAAAACAAAAAACTTAAAAGCACCTATGGAATGCCTACGTGCAGACGTTAAAGACTGGGCATCTTTACCCCTGACCCTCCTAGGGAGGGCAGCCTTATATAAAATGATGGCTCTCCCCAGGTTCCTCTATGTATTGGAAAACACCCCACATCTCGTCCCACCGCGATATTTCAAACAAATTGCGGCATTGGTCTCCAATTTGCTCTGGAATAATGGCCCGGCACGTATATCATACGATAAACTGGTAAAAAGTTGGTACGAGGGGGGGATTGCACTGCCCAACATACAGCTATATTACTGGGCAGCTCAGCTTAAAATAATCAACCAATGGCTCCATGCCCCGAGAGACGACCCGGCATACCGGGCAGATTGGTCACAGTTGGGGACGGACTGTATGCTCTCAGTGTTATATATAATAAACCGCAACTTAAACATCTGATCGGTCCAACGCGGCACACAGCGGCCCTGTGGCATATAGCACAGGCACGTCTGGGCTGGAAAGGGAAAATCACTAAAATGACACCACTGTGGGACACAAAGTCACTGGGGACTCTCAGATTGTGTAAAGGATTTGCGCAGTGGGACCAAATAGGCATTTCCACGGTAGGGGACCTTTGGGACAAAGACACAGTAATACAATTTCCACAGCTCCAGCAGCAATATGGCCTTAGATCCACTAAAACATATAGATACGTACAAATCAGACATGCACTGCTCCGGGCAATTCCAGCAGGCACTGCCATACCGGAATCCTCACCACTAGAGGATAGACTACTGACAGATTTTATGCAACATAGAGCGACCTCCCTCACATACAAAAATCTACTAAACAACTTGGAAGACTCTACACAAAAACTCAAAGAAAAATGGGAAGGGGAGGTAGGTGAGGCGGACGAATCGGAATGGAATGAGGCGTTAGCCTCCCTGAGAGAGGTGGGAATCTCGGCAAAGTTCAGATTAGTGCAACTCAAAATCTTACACCGCATCTACTATACGAGAACATTGCTCCACAAAATACAAAGAACACCACATCCCTTTTGCTTGCGGGGCTGCGGGGAGGAGGGTACACTATTTCATACACTATGGGACTGCCCACGCATACAGGAATTCTGGAGGCAAATAATGCGTACAATCTCCCAAACACTTAAAATCTCTGTTCTGCCTGAACCACGCAAATGCCTCCTAAACATCTGGGATCCCAACGACCTAGACAGACATGGACTAATTTGGGCTACATTGGCCATGACAGTGGCTAAGCGAGATATCGCGCAGAAGTGGGGGGCTCCAGAACTACCCACTGTGAACAGATGGGCTAAAAATATGGATATACTGATGGTTACGGAGAGGGCGGTGTATGTCCTTCGAGCTGCTCCCCGTAAGTGAAACAAGGTTTGGGCAGCATGGAATGTCTATAGAGGAGAGATATGTGAACCTCTGCCGGAGGGGGATGACCTGGACTCCGAGGGAGAGGATGAGTAACAAACTGGGCTGGAAATGGCGGCCTGAATGGGTTCGATATAACGGCACTCTATCACAATGTAACTGAGCAGTGACGGAGGTGGCATAGGGTCTTGCTGATGGAGAGAATGATGTGGAAGTATACTTAAAATTATGACTTATGTTTGTTTAGGGGGGGGGTTTCTTATGATTAACAAAAGGAGGATTCTAGTTAAGCAAGACACAACGGAAGACAAAAGTGGAGAAGTGTGGCTCAATGGTTAGAGCGGCAGACCTTGATGCAGAGCGCTGGCCAGGGACCAGGGTTCGATTCCCGCCTCGGCGGGATCGTGCTTAAATTCCTCTGACCGGATATTCTCGCCTCAGTGCCGAATCTAAGCATGGGCCCCACGCTGCAACTCTGGGCAATAGCTTGCTTAGTCTCCACAACGGCCCCCGATACACAAGGGATGCCTGGTTTCACCATGGGATGCCCAGGAGTGGACACCTCACAAGGAAAAGCCAGGAGGGGTTCCCTTGTGGTAGGAGTACAAGCGCCGGGATGCTTACGGGTTACTGTTCGCGCTTTACAAATACAACACATACACACATTCACATTCACAATTGATAAACTCTGGTGTATGATATCTGATCATATAAGAATGATTATGTTAGCTTTACGGTAGGTTAAATCATAGATAGAAAATGTATAATACATGTCAAACAATACGAAGATACTACTATGTATAGCAAACTATATGCTGGAATGTTACAAGATAACTGCTTAATATGCCTGCATGAAAATAAAGATTTTAAAAAAAAAATAATAATAATGATTAAAACATTCACAGTGCTTTCAGAGATCTCCTAGCATTAAAAAATACACAAGTCACTTTTCCCTACTACACTAAACAGGATTAAATTCTGTGGACCTCGGGTTGCACTCTTTTTCATCTGTAGTTTAACTTTTATTTATTTTTCAGTTAAGATGCGCATTATTTTATGTGTAGTTACCTGACGGTGAGAGTTTACAAAATAGTCAGCGGCGGCCAGCACAGGTAAACATGGTGAGGTAGGGCAGGGGCGGGCCGGGGTGGTTTGCGGGGGAAACATAAAGTGCCACCTGAATGTAGCATACCTAGAGGCAATCACATAAAGACCATAGTGAATAAATAGCACAATGTGGAAAATAGTAAATAAATGCATTGATAAAATAGCGGGGTAGGGCATCTCCTTCAATGTGTAAAACTGACCTTTTGTCCAGAGTTTTAGTCCTGAATTTTGACCCTATGGTCTGAATTTTTGTCCTAAATTTAGATCCTTGTCCTGAATTTTTTACTGTCCTGTCCAGAATTTGCCTCCACGGCAGTTGGTCACCCTACCGTGTAGTGGTAGAAGGCTTTTGTCTATCATGGGCTGGAGTAATTCACGTTTGAAGGTCGAAACAGAGCTGGGACCTCCCCCCAAAATTGGTGGGATATATATTCCCCTTAAAGGAAACAATATATATGTGCCATGTGGTGTGATGCAATTTCTAAATATGTAAGTGTGCAGCCATGCCTCTCCACAGTCGCAAGTTCAAATTCACAAAAGATTTCCAGAAGTAAACCATTGAAGATTTCCTTTCATAATCTGGGAATCCTTTTAGAATTCCAAGGATTTGGAAATCTACAACTATGCGAGGTCGTAAACCTATAAGTGCAGATTTCCAGATTTTTGGGTGCGTTGGCCCACCAGATTGTAACACATCATTACAGCATCGACAAGCTTAGGTATCAAACATAAAGGTACCTTATTCACAGTACATCTATCTACTACTTGCTGTCGTAGAACCAACAACTTGCATACACTGACCAAACCTAAAACTCCAACACAATAGCTTTCTTAGCTTACTCCAGCTTTTACCAACTCATGGTAAAAGAACATTCTACAGCTGCTGCCCGGGTGCATCGTTAGGTAATGTTAACTGTAGGTTCCCTACATGTCCCATAAAGCCCACTGCTGGAGTAGCACACAGTAACATTTGTGTGGTGTGTGTATGAATGTACAGGCCAGCACAGGACACTTGAACCACCCAAGTTTCAGAGGTCCTGAGTCCACACTCCACCAAATTTTCCCTATTCTCACACTATATGTACTTACTCAGCTATACTTTGGCTTTAGCTCACTTACACCTACAGACAGACGTTGCCAGTTCATATTACCAAACATATTCAATTTCATTAATATTCCACTTTTAGCATACGGCATGGCTGGTCTTTGTGGAGTTCACATGCTGAACATGAACATGTCCCTGATATTCCATGTTGGCTGCTCCTCCACATATCGCTGATTCACTGTCTGATACATGCATGTTGTTCACACCACTTTCCTTAACACATTTTTCTAACCAGCTGCTCCCCCTGCAAATATGAACACTCTATCTGAAAACTACATATATCTTTTACAAACATATATCAGCACCCTCAGCAAAATGTCTGTGGTTATTTTGCAAAGAGAATCAATTTCAATATTGTCAGGTTAACACATATCAGTCTATTTGTTTGATTATTGCACTTTCTTTATTTCTTCCTTGATCATACCGTTATCGGTAGACAGCGTTCAATCATTCAATCAATCAATCAACCAACCAATCAGGATTTATAAAGCGCAGATAATCACCCGATAGGGTATCCAGGCGCCTGCAGGTCACGGAGGCTTATTCAAACAGCCAGGTCTTGAGGGCCATTTGGAATTCTAGAAGTGAGGTGATGGACCAGAGGTGTGTGTGGAGGCTGTTCCAGGTCTTTGTTGCGATGTGGGCGAAGGAACATCCTCTACTTCTGCTTCGGAAGATGCAGGGAGCATGGGTAAGTCAAAGGAACCTATTAAGCGCACAAATCACCTGGAAGGTCTCATGACGCTTGCGGGGACTCCATATAGGCTAGAGATCAGATCTAAACAGCATTATTGATGGTTGAATAACCAGGTTTTTAATTCCCTGTGAAAGAGCGTGTGACCTGAGATGGAAAGAAGATGAGGCAGGAGCTTGTTCCAAAGGTCAGGGCGAGGAAAGAGAAGGATCGACCACCGGTTCTTGCAGTGCAAATTTGTCGCAGGGTGAGGAGATATTTAGTGCTAGATCTTAGCGGTCTACTTGGCTAATACCAATTTCATTTTTCAGCTAAGTAACTAGGTCCGGTTCCATGTTTGCTCTTATGGGTGAGACATAGAATTTTAAAACGACCTCTCTTTTTTACCGGGAGCCAGTGAAGAATCCTCAGGGTGGGAACTGATTGGGCTCTTGGTGGAAGATTTAAAATGAGTCTGGCAGCAGTGTCTTGCACGATCTGAGGTTTTGAGTGGAGGTCTTCGTTTATGGAGGCTAATAAGGCATTCCCATAGTCCAAACAACTTACAATATGTCTCTGTACCAATGGTTTTATGGATTCAATAGAAATCCATTGAAAGATTTTGAGTAATTTCCGCAAAATCCCATGACAAATGCCTATGACAAGATTTACATGATGTTTCATTAACAGTTGATTGTCAATCATTATTCTGAGTTTGTGCACTGCTTGTTTAGGGGATGGACATGAGCCCAGCGTTTGGGGCCCCCAGTCACTGGACCAGTACTCATCAGCTTTCCCAAACAGAATGATCTTTTTCTTGCTTCCATTATGCTGTAAATTATTGTTGCCCATCCAGTTGTTAATATGGATCATAGAATTTTCAAAAAATGGGTCATTGTGTCCATAGGGTCAGGGCCAAACGTTATTAACAGCTGAGTGTCATCAGCATATGACACTACCTCAAAGCAAGTGAAAGGGAGGCAGAGAGTATTCTTCTCGACGGTTTGGTGAAGTTCAAGCTGTGGTTACTGAGAGCTGGTCCTTGGTTGTATAGAGCATTGTGTGCCTGGGTCAACAGTGTTAAAATAGCCTGCAGCCTACAACCAACACTACAAGCAAGAACTTCTTCAGAGCAAAATTAATTGTGGCAAAATCAGGTACTCATATTCTCCATGTGCACATTCCAACAGTTAACCTTAACAATTCCATCAGGAGGGGTATACAATAATTTCATTTGGTTTCACGTTTCATCACAAAATTCAGCTATAGTTTTGTTAGATATGGTTAGGATCTCTCCGCATACATACATGGCGTAGGAAATCCACCTTTTCTGCATGGTCACCCCAAATGTTTTGCCTTTTTCTGGAACCTACACTTTTGCTGGCTTTAAAACTCCATTCCCTTTACCCACTGTAACCGCTGGTAAAATGGCTGTGGTCCACCTTTTAAGCATGGTAGAAGGTGTACCCAGGCCCTGGAGGTCGAATGCTACTGGTGGGCTACAGCACCTGTTGTGCCATTCACTACAGTGGTAGTGCTAATCTGGCTTTAGGTCTACCGTGTGCAGCCTCACTGAAGCAGTATAAAGCTGCAATTCGACCTGCCAAAAAAAACATTTGACAGGTCAAAATCTCCCGTTAAATATTAATGGGTCACCACTATGTAGGAGTTATAGACTACAAGGCAAGTTGCAAGGTATTTAAAAGTCAGGCATGTGGAAATGTAATGTTAACATGTCCATACAGTGACTGGTACCCAAAAGCTATTTTTTACTGTGGCAGGCCTAACTAGCCTATGTAGAAAACCAGAGTACAGATTAAAATTGTAATACTGTATCTCTGGAATAGGACTAGCTAGAAAAATAATTAGCAACTATTTTAATAGTTATTAAAATCCAATTCAATGGTGCAGTCAGATTTTTAATACATTTTATGGAAAAGTAACTTTTAGAAAGTAACTTTTCTCTGCCTGAAGTTACAGGAGGCTAATTTGTGTTTGCTGTTCAACCACTCCCTACCAGGGATTAGCATTTAAATAGGTTTGAAAAAGGTATGAAATGCATCCCAGGAACTACACAATAGGTCGATTGTGATGACAGGTCAATCTGAATGGGAAGGGATGACTCCTCTGAGCTCAGCAGAAAGGTCGGGGCTATGAGCATCCTTTTTGACACTACAGTATCAAAAACTACTTAAGTGTCAAATCCTGCTTGACAGATCTGTTGGTTTACATATAACTGGGGATGCACTTGAAAGGAAGGGAAACAGAATGCTAAGACAATTCCTGTGGATCTTTTGCTTGGTGGCTAGAAAACCATGCTTTTATTCTACCAAACTTCTGTCTCTGGGTTTATTGTGGATACTATGGCTACTTCAAATTGTATGCTGGTGTTAGATGTGGAAGGATACTAGAAACACCATAGTACACTCCCCACACAGACACTCAGCCCAAGTTTAGAGTGGCTAAAGATTTTCACAATCTTGAAAATGCCCAAAGTGGGTAGGGAGGGCCCTGGAAACTTTTACCCTATTGGTTAGGGCATTCCCAGGCATTAGCCCTGCTCACCAACTTGTGCCAGGCATAAATGTGGCATTTCCATGCTCTTACTTAATGACGCTCCTCTACCTAAGGAAGAACAGAAGAGGACTTGACCTGCTGCCTGTTACCTGGGAGGATCCCTCAAGGACTGGACCTGCTCCCTCTTGCACCTAGGACAAAGAAGTGGACTCCAAGGGTCATAAGGCTGACCTCCTGTTCAACTACAGGGAAACATCAAGGATGCATTTCCTGCAAATGTCCAGCTGACCAGTGGCAACTGGACCTTGACTGGACTCTGCTATTGCCTCTGCTGAGCCCCTGTGAGTATCTACGTGCCTCCCCATAGGTCTTAGCGGGCTTTAGAAGTATACTCCTGTGGTAGATTGGGCCCCAAAGAACTAAGTCATAAGGTAAAGTCTTTGACCAGGACAAACCTAGTTAATGGACCCAACCCGCGCTCCATCACAGTCAGCCTTAAATTGCAACTATGTCTTAGTTTACCATAGCCCTTGACTATTCCTACTTAAAACTTTAAACATTCACATCTTTAGTTCCCCTTATTAGATTTTTGTCATTTTGTTTATTAAATTTCACTCTATTTTTCTAATTCTGTTTGGTAGCTTTATTGTTTTGCATCTCAAATGTACTACTGTTTTGGTGGAGCATAAATACTTTACACATTGCTTCTAAGTTAGGCATGTGTGCTCTGTGCCATAGCTACCAGGCGCCTGAGCTCAGTTTAATTTAGTGACTTTGAGGATGCACCCTGACAGGGGTTGTGATTATTCTTTGAGGTGGGTAGTCATTCACCCCAAATAATTATCCTATTTCTTACACATGGTTTCACTGTTCATAGTTGCACTTGCAAACTGTCAGCCAGATTTATTATTGTCCCGTTTTGCGAGCCCTTAATAGCGATTAATAAGGAATCGCTATTAAGGACTTGCAAAACGGGATTCATGTAGGAATCGCAAAATAAATTGCGATTCCTACAGCTTCCTTATTTGCGAGTAGCAACTTGCTAATCGCAAATAAGGAATAACTCCCCATTCATTCCTATGGGTCTTTAGGCCTTTAGGCCCATAGGAATGAATGGGGAGTTATTCCTTATTTGCGATTAGCAATTTGCTACTCGCAAATTAGGATGCGATTTCAAGGGTGCCAGGGGTGTCCAAATGACACCCTGTAGCACCCCTGAAATGAAAATGTAGACTGATGTTGCGCACACACATGTCCATTGTAACGTACAACTTAGAAAAATGCACTTGTGACGGGGCGGGACACCACAGTGATGTCGACAGTGATGAACTCGATGTTGAAAATGACTGGTGGTCAGCTGTTCCCTTTTTGCCCTTTTCTGTCCCCGACAAACAGCCTACCTCCCCCTGGCGGGAGGAGTGGACTCGGGCAGACACAGAGGACGGGTGGGTAGACGAATGCAAGAAGGAACACGGCCCCTTTAATTCCGCCGTCGAGGGAGACGAGGCTCCGCCCCCTTGGGTCGTCACGAAGCCAAAAGGAGGTGGGACCCGGAAGACTACGGACGGCGTTTCCCGAGGAGAAGAAGGTGTGGGAGTCCGGAGAGGGAGAAAGGAACCGGAGTGCGGCGAGGAAGAAACCCTGACGAGCCCAGCTGTGGACTGCAAGCCAGGAGGCCAACGTTCCGGTGATTCGCCCCGCCACGTTCCCGCAGGAGGAGCGTGGCTCACAAAGGTACGGGGCAAAATGGCGGGCTGGGTTGCTCGTAGTGGCCATTCAAACGAGTAAACGGCTAGTGTAAATAAGTGTATAGTCTCCTCAAACCTTTACCCTCACGATCACTAAAGGCACAGGATCGACCGTTTGTAAATACACTTCAGCACTGGGTGTCCCTCACTTCCCCGGCCCCAAAACGTCCTACGAGGAACGTCAGAGTGACTCCTTTCTTTCTCCTTTCTTTTGCCTTCCTGACCTGTGTTGAGGACCTCGGCCCCGACGACCACTGCTGAACTTCCGGTCTGGCGGGCTCTCACCCACTGCGTGGTAGAAGCACCCTGGAACTACCGGCATTCCCCAAGGGCGTAAGGACGGAGCCGGACGAGTTTGCTCGGTTAAGACTTACTATTAGAAGACGAAAAGCCTATTGGAAAACAAAGCCTTCTTTAAAATCTCTACTTCAGGTGTCAGACTCGCTCCCTTCCACCTCTTCTGTTCCCGATCCCGTACAGCACTAAAGTGCATTTTTCTATGTTTTCGCTATTTACCACGAAGTCAGACTTCGCGGTAAATAGCGGCCAAAAATTGCAAATTCGCAAATTAAAAATGGTTAATGAATTGCATTTAAGGGATCTCAAATAGAGATTCCTTAAATGCAATTCCTCACAATTTTGTGATTTTGCTACTAGCGATTTTTGCATTTGGGATCATGAATCCCAAATGCAAAAATTGCGCTCGCAAAGGGCCAGATTCTCAGAATCTGGCCCTTTGCGAGCGCAATTTTCAATGATGAATCTGGCTGTATATGTATTAATTGTGCTTAAAGTGCACTATCTGACCCGATTTCTTTCTTTTCCCTAATTGTTTGGGAGAGAACCCTCCCCCTGTGCTCTGCCTGGAAGAGGTCAGGCTCAATCCTTCACTCCCTCGCTACAATTCGGGGAGAGTACAATGCCTCACTACTTTAAAAGTTCACAGCTGCCACTGCGAGAACAGAAGGCAAACAGTGGTTTACACTGTTTACTTTCTGCTTCAGGTGAAACTGGAACATTATGTTTTAGGTTTTGCAAAATAAATAAATTCAGCAGTGCAATGTGCACTCTTCTGATTAAATAAAAAAATGAACTGGAAACGAAGCAAATTTTTCAAGAAGTTATCACGATGTTTCATTATTATGAATACTATGAAACATGATGTGTTTGAAAAAACCTTCACCTCTGTGCTTCGCGCCAGTGATAGTACCTGGCAAATGCTCATGAATCAAAATGAATGTTAAAAAAAAGAATACTTTAAGGCAATAATATAATTCATATTCAATAAATAGTCTACATCAATGAGTAAATGTGAAAATGATGACTATGTTTGTTTAATCACTATTTATTCCTCTTCCTATGAGTTATCAATACGTTTTTTGCTGCAGTATGTAGGTGAACTATTAAATTCTGACAGTTTGTGGTATAAATAATGTAGGTTCCTAGGGCTGTTCTGTGTCAGGTGACATTAGGTCGTCTTCAGACGAGGCTCATAATTGTTCATTGTTATATGAATCTTAGACTTATTTTGAAACTTCAGCGATATAGGACGCCTGCGGCTCCCTTACTTCGACTATGCCGGGCGGCCGTGACCAGACCGGGTGACTACCAGCGTGCGTCCATTGGGGCGTAGGGGCGTAGCCCTACCAGCCACCATACATTGAATACTAGCAATCAGCCGCCGGCGGGAATTGTGTAGGGGGGTGGCCTGCTGCAGCTTGAGTGACAGTCCACACTCAGGCTGCAGCAGACCGTAGGGCACAGTTTCGTTGGGGAACTTATAGTGCGCATGCTTGGGAAAGTTGAAGACTTTCACAAGCATGCGCACTGTAAGTTCCCCAGCGGGTACCAGGGGTGCTTGTTTAGTGCCACAGCCTGGGTTTTCTAAGGGCGACAGGGCGAGCAGCAAATGTGCCTCGATAGCCAATCCTGGCGCTGCATGCAGCGCCAGGATTGGCTGGTGACACACTGGCTCAGGCTCAGCACTGCATGGCCAATCACTGTGTGACTTCACTGTGAAGCCATGCTGTGATTGGTCATTCTGGACTTGCGCTGTGAAGTTTGCCTGGCTGGTTGTTGCACAGCACTCACGGGATCTCGCCAGACCTGACTGCGGGGATAAGTGTGGTGAGTAGCAATTGTCCTACGGGTTCCAACATTAATGTGGCCTCTACAAACATAGATTGTGTGATTTGGCTTGAGCTATTGTTGAATATAACTAGAGATAAGCGCACTGCATCTTGATAAATATTTGTTTTATGGGCGCTAACAGTGTGGCTTCTCCTAAGTTGTGATGACGTCGTTTGGCTAGGGCCTTTGGGGATTATGCACCCGTTTTCGGAATGGGTGGATGTTGCTGAATTTACCAGGACAGTACCTTGAAAAACATAATTGGAGTGTATGCCATGACGGGCGGCAGCTTCCTTTTTCATTGCCGACCTGCCGCCTGTCAAGTATAGTCGAGTCCTGAGAGGTAGCTGTGCAGGTCAGTGTGCCAACTGATTTATTTTAGCTAGGCTGTTTGTATGCCTGTTTGGTCTGGAGCTCCGGTTTTTGCTGGTGATGTACACATTAAACAACAAGCATTTACAATGCAATGGTCTCAGCATCATTAAAAGTAGAGCTATTGGCATTGCTCATGACATTTCTTTTTTTTTCCTTAAATCATAAATAACAGCACTCTGCACTCAACAGCACACACCACTCTGCACCTGCACTTACTGCTCTGCACACTCACTCTGCACTCACTACTCTGCATTCTGCACTCACTACTCTGGACTCACTACTCTGCATTCACTAACCTGCACATGGAACAGCAGAGGCCTCCCGCTGGATGATAATCCGCACTCAGCTCCATTGCAGAGGCCGCTGGACACCGGGATATAGAACCTGCTACTCCTCTGACTCATCCACTTCTTTCCGGGATATATACTAAGTCAGGCTTTCACCAGCGGACTACCTTGCTTACCAGTCAAGCCTCGGAGACCCTATTACTCCTTCCGCATGTGCCCCTTACTAGGTGATATCACAATGGAAGTTTTACTAAAGGACTCGTGGCTATCATTTATCCAGATACAAAAAGCCCCTAATTAGTGCTTCCGGTCCTTCCTAACCATGCACTAATAACTCACGACATGCGACCTCATCAGCTAACCGGATTCTGCTCACCGTTAGCTATAGACTTCCCCGGGGATTCGGACTACACTGAACGCTCACAGACAATTTTGTTAATATTACATATAATACTTATAGTAGCAATACAACAATCATTTACATATATATATATAAATCCTTTAAAACATTTGCGCAATATTTGAAGCAATGCAATCAATATAAAAATTTTAGCAGCACATTTTATTTTCACGGTTTATTTATTTAACTATCTTGTCTACCTATCTTAACTAGTCCTAACCATACTACTGCTACCAGAAAATTACTGATAGAGCGCGCAGTTCACCCGGGTCACCTTTTTCCCAATTTCCACGCACTGGGCCCTGGCGTGCATACAAATGACAGTGTTTTGCGTGAACCGGGTGATTTTCCACACGCTACTATGAGTAATTCGGGGGGTGACTCTCACACCACTTACTATTCATGTACCTGACTTACCACAGGCACATTACTCCTGATGGATCAGGAGCTAGCAGTGGACAGGCAACAAGATTCCTAACCAGGGGTAGAATTTTTATACACTTGGTACATTTATCCACACTTTATAATGTATAATGACCACAGACACCTGATGGGTTTTCAAAGTTTATATAAAGAATTTTTAGAATGAATATGCCAAGATAATGAGGCAGATACAAATCAGTACATCAATAATCAGAATTAAAGCCACAATGTAACTATGGATTAGGGCAAGTACCATTAGAGTATTTGGGGAACACTACAGGGTAGGAGCATTAAGGAACATGTTATTCAGCACAGTCTTAAACTAAGGTAAGGGACATGAGAAGGGCCTAACATGTGCACTAATATTCTTATTCTAAACTTTATGCTATTCTTACTAAGTTCACGGCAACCATGCTAAAGGGAAGGGAAAATGGAACACACTAACATAATATGACAATTTTAATAATATCCTACAGGTAGGGAGAGAAGTGGAACATCACTAATAAACAATTGCATATAAATCACTTTATAGGTGATAGGGCAATATCACAGGCAAGAGTGCTTTATTAAGAAGAGGAAAGGTGAGAGTATAGTCAGACGGACACCCACATAAAATATTTACCTAGGACGGGAATGAAGACTAACCCTGGCCACGGGTCAGTTGGGACAGGCTCAGGGACAAGGACCCTCAAGGATTCAGGAATACCAAAAGGTGAGCAGGTACAGCTCACGAACAGTCAGGACAGGATACCCCTCAGGATTTGGGTCAGGACTGGGCTCACCATAGGGCACGACCAACACCTGCAGCCTCGGATGCAACGCCTGCGTTACCCTCTCTCTGCACGGAATCCGCCAATAACCCCGATTGGGTTTTCGAATCTCCCAGCAAAGTGCTTCGCCAGCACTTAGGACTATTTCCACCCCTTAGAGTTTTGTGGAAAGTGTGGACAGAGTGCTCCGCAGCGCTCTGTATCAATCACCTATAGAGTTCGTAGGGTCAGTGACAGGTCTGCTACTCGGACAAGTTGGACAATTTCTCTAAGCTAAACTAGACTAGTTATACTCTTTTGGGACCCCTAGACCACCCACAAATGTTGCAAGTGACAAGTTCTCAACTTATGATTGGTCAGGAGAGGTGGTTATGTCATGGTTACCACCTATAATTCTGTGTTCCCACAATGAATATTTAATTTTTCATACCCGCCCCTTGCGTTCACGTTCCCAGGCATAGGAATATGGAAAACAATGAGAGTGTACAGCATATAGAAACATTGTATCACAAGTTAGGTAGATATCAGCATCTTCTCCCATGACCTAGGTAGGTTCCCAGGCGCATCTTGCTTCAGGAGCCAGCTGGCTGAGTTTTGCTTCTGCGCAGTTGGGTTTTTCCCTCATCACGTGTGCGGGGAGTTTACAGGCTTCAAAATGGATTCCATCTCCCGACCCCAGCCCATGGATGCGTAATACATGAAAAGTAAGCGAAAACAAATTAGAAACACAGACAAAATGAATACACTGTATACCAGGTAATGCTTCACTGCACCCCTTACTTTATAATATCTATAGCATTAAGGTTAATGCGAAAAAGACAGATATGCAAAAAGCAGCAGGAGTGGGCAGAGAGCATGGTTAAATACAAGCGGCCATTTTCAGTAACAATGCGCATGAGCAACAAAATCCCTCCAAAATGCGAGTGCATCACATCACGTGGGTGTGACCGACGCATGCGCAGACTGGATTTTCTCCGAAGCGGCCATTCAGTAGTGCAAGCTTTGTTATTACGGAAAAACACATAGGCAAGCCTCCTAAGGACACCCGCGTGTTGGGGAAAAAGGCGAAATAAATGACGGACAGGTTGAATTAATATTATTACAAGTTAGGCGAGGTTCTTGAGTAAGAGCAAGTCGCTTTACGTGCGAATCCTTGCTCCATCAATCCCCTGTTTGATGATATTTACTATCATCACTATAAAGGAAACAGATGCCAACTTCATTCTTCCAATTCGTTCATTTCTATTTCGACAAATTTATTGTTGAGTTTTCTTTCAGCTTCTCTATGAGAGTGGTGATTCTTGGCCTTTTTATAAATCTGGTTTCTTAACTCTTCTAATTCTAGCTCATCAACATTTCTCTTCACTCCTCTCTTATTCACAGTGTACTTCTTTTTGCATTTTTGACATTTACAGCAGATGAATATGGTCAGTACAACCACACCTATTCCAGCTATTGGCATCAGTATTTTCCACAGAAGACTTTTACCTAAGTTAGAAAACCAACTACCTACAGAGGAGAGGCCATCAGTCAGTCTCTTCCAGGCACTGTCAACCTCTAATGGTTTGAGTTCTTTTTCCAAATTAGTTATGTTCCTTACATATTTCTTAAGTTCGATACTTTTATCAGGTATGTAGGTGCAACAATGTTGCGCCTTCAGCATCCTGCAGACTCCGCCCTCTTTTGCCAATAAGGTGTCAAGAGCAAGGCGATTCTGTAAAACCATTGATCTGATCGCAACCATTTCAGTATTGACCAGCAGGAATCCGGCAGCAGTGTCAGTTGATAACCGATCCACTACTGTAGACAATTTGCAGATTCTGTGAGTATTCAGAACTACCCCCATTCCAGGTATCAGTGCACTAAATATATCACCTACAATTTCTCCTACACTTTCACGTTTTCTACGCGCTAAGCCATTAGTATCTTCATTGCTTCCAGCAGCGTGGTTCACATGGTATATTTTTGGGAAAACAATGCCAAAGTAGCAGCTTCCATACCAGTGATCCGGCAATTTGAAATAAGCCTTGTTCCCACATATATAATATATTCCAGGAAACACAGGTTCTGACCCATTTTTGAAACCCCAACCTCCAATTACCTTGTAATTATGTTCACACTCGCTGGAACCGATGAATACATTGTTATAATAACTAGTCTTTTCTCTATGAAGACAGAGTTTCCCTTTCCGTTCAAAATCCAGCAACAAAGCAGGAGCAGCTTCGCCTTCTGAGGTGCTTTCCATCTTTTCTGCCCACCTAGGGGTTCTATCCTTTTCGTCAGTGGCCTTTTTCTGAAACTTTACCCTCCTTCTCTCTGCCATTTTTATAAACATCTTTTCCTGCTTCTGTAAGGAACAGGTCAGATTAGCTTGTCTAGCTTCATTTAAATCTATGTCACCTATAGTCAGAAAATATTCTCCCATGTAACGGGTCACCTCACTTCTAATATGTACAAGGTTTAGGTTTCCACGAACAGGAAGTTCTGAAAAGATTATGTCAGTGTTTGAGTAATAGTACTGTAAAGTGCTTCTATAGAATAAGCTTGCTAATATACTACAGGAAATTCCGTAGGTCAGGGGCAAATGGTGATATGTCACCCCTTCAGCTACAGAAGTGGGTAGCTTCATGCAAACATAACAATCTTCTATTTCCATAGCTTCTACATAGTGCACTAAAAGGTTAGCAAAGACATTTAAGTGTGTCCTGTTTCTCATTTTGTGAAAATGTAGTCCACCCTCATCTGATGCTTCTAATTTATGTCGTGTTTGTCTCAGGCTAACTGTATTGTCACGTTTTTCTAAACTTTGTGGTGTTTCTTCAGTCTGTACAACTTCTGAGTCTAACGTCACTGGTTCAGTAGGGTACAAGTTAGGATCTTTACTTATCATAAAGGGTATAAAGACTGTTAGTCCTATCCATATCACTATCAACATCGCTACACTACATAAGCCTATTTTACAGCAGGTTTTGCAACAACTAAATCTGGATCTTCCAATGACACTTGAATCAGACATTATAGCTTACAGGTGGTTTTTCGACCCCTCTTTGTCTCTTTACACCAGAGGCTCACTTAGGTGTGTTTCAGGGAGGGTCTTCGTCAGAACTCCGATCAGCAATCGACTCTTCGTCACTTTTGCCACTGTGGTTGGGCTCATCAATTTCTTCCAACACCAAGTAAGTCCATTCAGGGCTCCGATACAACCTGTTCTGTTTCTTTACTCTGTCGCTTTTTCTGTGAGACTTGCCTCGGGCTTCTTTCCTTTCACTTTCAGCCCTTTTTCGGTCTTTTAGTTTTTCTTCAACTGTCTTTATTCGGAGTCGCAGTCTTTTGATGTATCGGGGTTCACCCTTACTCTTGTGGCTTTCAGTGGTCGAGGAAACTTGACCTTCCTCGTGAACTCTCTTGATTTCACTTTGTTGTGGCACTTTTGTCTTGACAGTGTCTATTTCCCTTCCTGTCTGACTAGTTCCAGGTCTTTCATCTATTTCTTCTGCCTGGTGTCTAAGCTGGCCTTGTTCAGGTTGGAGTTGTATTTGTTCTTTATTTTCAGGCGATCTGGATTCTGCTTCCTGAACACGTTCGTCTATATCTATCTGTTCCTGTTCATGCACTTCGATCCCTTGATTTTCATCCGCATGAACTTCAACTTTAACCACTATCTGACCCTTTCCAGTTTCTGGAGTTTCAGGAGGAGTGTCGATGACTTGATCTGTCCCTACTTGGCCTATTTCCTGATCAGGTTTGATGTGAGTCTCGATGACCTGACCTTCGTCCTCTAATTCTGTCTCACCTTCACTATCCCACTCACTATCTAGGTAGGAATATTTTCTGGTTCGTATTGGATCAAGAACCTGTTTGTCAGCAGGGAACCAATCAACGTTTTGACTTGTGCTCGGTAGTTCGATGTCAGCGAGATCCGGACCCTCCTCGGGAGTCTCCTCAGCTGGACTACCTTCAGCTTCAGTCGCGTTTTCTCCGGTTACCCGCTTCGTGTGGCTGGCATGGATCCACTTCGGTACACCAGCACACTTTACAGCAGTTGTGGTGACAAGGATCACTTGTCTTGGCTTTCCCCACTTTGGTCCAAGGCAACTCTTCCGGGTGTGTTTCTTTAACACCACCCAATCACCTGGTTTCAGTTTATGTGCTGGAGTCTTGGGCCATTCGTCAGCAGTCTCTCCAATCTGGTGAGAGATAGAACGCGCTTGGTCACCCAGCTGCTTGCAGTATTCTGGTACCAAATCATCAGAAATACTTAGCAGTTTGTGTCCAGGTACCCATGCCTGTCGCATCACTCTTCCCATTAGCACTTCATGGGGGCTCAGGCCTGTTTTTCGGTTCGGAATACTTCTCAAACTCATCAGCACAAGGGGCAAAGCTTCTATCCAGTTCATTTTGGTGGAATCACACATCTTCGCCAGTCTGGACTTGATAGTACCATTCACTTGTTCCACTATTCCAGAAGCCTCTGGATGATATGCACAGTGCAGCCTTTGCTCCATCTTAAATGCTCTACAGAGTTCTTTTAGGACATCGTTGGCAGAGTGCCCACCTTGGTCTGTTTCAATAGTCTCTAGAATTCCATATCTAGGTATCAATTCCCTGAGTAATAGTTTGGCTACAGTTATGGCATCATTTTTCTTTGCTGGGTAGGCCTCCACCCATCTAGAAAATAGGCAAATTATGACCAGAACGTATCTGTATCCTTTGCACATGGGCAACTGGATAAAGTCCGCCTGCATCCTGACAAAGGGACCTTCTGCCTTTCCAATTGTACTTTGTTCTACTACTGTCCTCTTTCCTGCGTTGAATTGCTGGCACACTAGGCACCTCTGGCAAAGTTTTTCTGCTGTGTTCCTGAATTTTGAATTATAGAATACCTTTTCAAACACACAACACATTGCATCCCTCCCCATATGTGTTGGTTCATGTATCATTCTGACCATGGGGTCTACCAGGCTGTCTGGCAGTACAGGCACACCAGTTTGGTTAACCACCACACCATCATTCCTGATTCTGCATTCGTTCGTCCTCCATCTGTCCTTTTCTTCCCTGTCTGTTGCCTGTTGTAAGTCTCTCAATTCCTCCCATGTAGGTACACTTTCAAACAACATCAGTTGGCAGCTGTTTCCACCACCCCATAATCCAATTTGGAGGGACATTTTGTGTCGGGCACAAAACTGGGCAATTTGGTCAGCGTATCGATTTCCGGCTGTCACATCATCATTTCCAGATCTGTGAGCCGCACACTTGACCACAGCCAATTCTTTGGGCAATTGAATTACTTCCAGTAGGTTCTGTACCACCTTTCCATTTCTGATAGGGGTACCTGAGGAAGTCATGAATTCTCTTTGTAACCATAGTTGGCCGAAGTCATGAACAACCCCATAACAGTACTGGCTGTCGGTATACACAGTTACTCTTTTGTTTTTCCCCCGCTTACAAGCTCTTGTCAATGCGACAATGCGATTAGTTCTGCTACTTGTGCAGATTTTACTTCGCATAGGTAAGATGCTTCCAGGGTTGTCGCCAATGTGACTACGGCATAGGCAGCACTTAAACCTCCATCTTCATGTCTCAAACATGAGCCATCCACAAACATCATAATATCCTCATCGAGTAAGGCTATTTCTTTGATATCAGGACGTGGCTTAGTGCTGAATTCTGTTAAATCTATGCAGTTATGCTCCATTTCATCCTCTGCTTCTACATCCAGAGGAATAGGCAACAGGGTTGCAGGATTCAAGACATTGCACCGGGAAATAATTACATTCGCAGCACCTATTAGAATTCTCTCATACTTAGTCAGCCGACTAGGGGTGAGATACTGGGTCTTGGTTCGGGTCAGTAAGATTACAACAGAATGAGGAACATATACAGTGACAGGATGTCCCATGACAATATTCTCACTCTGTTCCAGACTAGCGCAAGTAGCAGCTACTGCCTTCAGGCATCCGGGTAATCCAGCAGCCACTGGATCTAAAGTGGCCGAAAAATAGGCCACGGGACGCCTGATCAGCCCATGCTCCTGTGTCAGGACTGAGAGCGCACAATTGTCTCTTGTGTCACAGAACAGTTAGAAGTTCTTGGAATAATCAGGCATTCCTAATGCAGGAGCTGAGCACAGACAATTTTGCAATTTTACCCAAGCGGACATGCTTTGTTCGTCCCAACTGACTGGGTCTTCCACTCCTTTCTTGGTCATTTTTATCAGGGGTTTGGCTAGAGCTGCGAATCCTACAATCCATTGTCTGCAGTATCCCACAACTCCTAGGAACATTCTTACTTCTTTCTGGGTTCTGGGTAGGTCCATAGTTTGAATTATCTTGATCCTTTCTGTAGTGACTTTTCGGATCCCTTTCTCTATCTGGTGCCCCAGATATTTCACTGAGTTCCTACAGAACTGTAATTTGTCTGGTGATACTTTATGTCCTCCCTTTCCTAAGTGATTCAGCAAGGCAATGGTATCAGTGACACAGTCAGTTGACTTTTAGACGCCACCAGAAGGTCGTCTATGTACTGTACCAGAACAGACTTTCTTGGCAGTACTAAAGATTCATGGCATCTTTTTAGGATCTGGTTGAAAATCGATGGACTTTCAGTGTATCCCTGGGGGACACGATTCCAGACATAGACATGGCTGTCAAATTCAAAACTAAAAAGGAACTTGCTTTCAGGATGCAATGGGATGGAGAAGAATGCATGGCACAGGTCAATGACAGTGAACCATTCCGCATTCCAAGGAATCTGATACAGTATCACTGCGGGGTTGGGCACAATGGGACAGCAAGGTACAACAATTTGGTTAACCTTGCGCAGATCCTGCACTACCCGGTACTTCCCGCTAGGCTTTTTAATTCCAATTATGGGCGAATTACAGGGACTGCTCATTACTTCCTGTATGATGTTTGCTTCAAGTAATCTGTTTATTTCAATTGCGACTCCAGCCGTTACTTCTGCACTCATTGTATACTTTCTGGTTCTTGGGTACACAGCATTTGTTTTTATGGCTATTTTAACTGGATCTACATTTGCCATCAAGCCTACATCTCTTCCTGTGAAATCCCATACTTCAGGTACCACTTTTGACTGCAATTCTTCAGGAAGGTCTTCAATGGACAGGGGTCTAATTTCGGTGTCAGGTCTTACTAACATCAATTTGTACAGGCCATCTTCATCTGGGGTCTGAATTTCGACACCATTTGGTGTGCAAAAGATAGTACAGTTCATTTTGCACAACAAATCTCGTCCTAACAGGTTCACGGGACTGGAGTCACAGACCACAAATCTGTGCATTTCCTTGAAATTTCCTATGGAAATCTCCATGGGTTCAGTTACCGGAGTACTGATTATCTGATTGGAGACACCCACTACTTGGATTGCTTCTCCCGAGAGGGGTAGGTTAGGAACATCCACTGTTCTTACAGTAGAACGGGTTAGCACCAGTGTCCAACAAAAAGGTGACGTCTTTTCCCTCAACCTTTCCTTCAATGTATGGTCCAGTCTGGTCTACCGGTAAGGAGGCGCCAAGTACGCACTCCTTGTCCTCCCCCCTCAGGCCCCGTCAATCTTGATCCTCACAGAGGAAAGAATCATTTAACAAATACTGCGGAATTGTTGCATTTCTCTCAACCTCTCCTTCCCATACCTCGGCCCTTTCATTCTGCTGACCCTGATTCTTATCATTCGGTCTAGGAGCGCGAGGCACTGGAGGCAGCTTTACCTGTTGCTGGTTCTTTCTTGTCCCCTCTTTCTGCACCTGTGGATTTAAACCATTTACGGGGGCATTACTGGCCTGCAAATGTGGACACTCGTCTCTCCAATGCCCTATCTGACCGCACCCGTGGCAGGGAAACTTTTTCATAGCCTCCTCCCGACTCATTTTTACCCGGGGTTTCCCTCCTCCCCCAGCATTGGAATTTTGGGCATTATTATTAGTATTCAATTTACTTAACTGTTTTTCTTGCTGTTCAGCCAATTTCACCTGCGCCCACATAACCTTCTCCTTGAGGGCTTTCTTCTTGTTTTCTATCTCATCCTCGCAGTACTTGGCATACTTGAGGACATCATCTATGGGCTTTCCCTGCCAACTGATTTTATTATCTCGAATCCACTGGGATATTTCAGGTCTTAATCCTAACACGAATCTATAACTGAAATGGGTCATGTCCTTCATGTCCACATTATCAATTCCACTGTAGGTTTTGAACACCTGCAGTAACCTTTCATAAAAGGAGTGGACGGTTTCATCGCGCTCTTGGGTAGTTCTATCTATCCGGGTCCAATCAGTTTCTTTTGCGGGCACCTTTTTCTTCAGGTATTGTATGACTTGATCATACTTCCTCATTACTTCAGGTGAGGGAGCTCCGGTTTTGGCGTCTCTCTCATATTCATCATTGGGCCAATTAATTTCAATTTTGCACTCAGTCCATAAATCTACAGGCACCACAATGTCGAAAAACCCATCCAGGTCTTTCAGAAGGCATTTCTGAACTTTTATGAAACGTTCGACCTGTCTGTACCAATCAACTGGTTTTTCCCGTAATTTTGGAAAGTCATTAGTAAATGACACAATGTCTTGTCGGGACCAAGGGACATGAACATATTTTCCCCCAGGTACTTCTCTCATGGGACACAATTTCTCTGTGGGACCTACTTCTTTCAGCACGTATTCTGACGCCATGGGTTTAGCCCTACTATCTTCCTTTTTCTTCGCCCACCGGGTTTTCCATTTTTCTACATCCCCCCATTTCTGTAGGAGCTTCAACAATTCTTTTATCTGAGTTTGTTTTCCTGCCACATTCATGTTCTCTAAGTCTTTGTCGGAAAAATCTGCTCTGTAGGGTTTCTGAAGGACTTTGGAACGACTAACATCAATTCCCATGTCTGCGGCAGTGTCTATCAATCTCTCATGGAGCAATCTAGGGTTCCGGGTAAGGTGTTTGCTGATGAACAGTAACTCGTCTTCACTAAAGGAGTTCAACCAGTCCAATCCTACGTTACCAGCCATTAGTTCCTCTATTTCTATCCTTAGTCTATAGATCTCTAAGGGTTTTGGTTGGGGTGTGTCCTTTTCTAACTCTTTGGTCCATCTATCCAATTCTTCTGGAGAAACTACAGTGGCACTTCTGACCCCTGAAGTCGTTTCAATCAGGACCTCCTTTGTCCTAGCCTGAGTTCTTGCCCTTGGTACACTGGTTCCAGGTTCCCTGATAGGCAGATCCATTAGGGACATTACAGATTCACATTCACTTTCTTGATCATCGACTATGAGCGGCTCTTTTCTCGGGGGAGGAATGGTAGGGGTTTGTACATTTGGAGTTATAATAGGAGTTCTTGGACTAGCCAGTCTATCCCCATAAAGAGGTATGGCTGGACCGATAGTTACTGGGATAGTCAGTGAATCCGGACTGGGATTTATCTGGGCTATGGTCTGAATCAATTCAATTCGCTGTTTGTTCAGGGCTTCCCTTTCTCGCTCACGCAAAACCCTTTCTGAAGAATTGTCATGCATCACTTGGGGTACCAATGTAGGATAGATATTTGGGGCAGTCGGAAGGACCAAACTTGGTCGGTCTTCCCCAAAAGGGTGATAATTTGGAATCGCGGTACTAGGTCTGCAAAACCCATCACCATCACTGGCTTTACTTTCAGTGCCAGGTAAGTCTGTCTCACTGGCCCTTCGATACCTGGGATATTTAGAGAACGGGTTCTGTGGACTCATAGGCTCTGACTCTGCTACATAGGGAGGGGGGTTTTCATCAACAAATCCTCTAGGTGTTCATCTTCTGAGTCCCCCACGGTCATTAGGTGGCGGGTTTTCTCAGTACATTTCCCTTTCTCTTGTTCGAATACCCCCATCATTGGAAACAACCCCTCAACCATCATATTCTGTCTCCAATGTTTCATTTTCTGCTCTTTGGTTTCTTTTTGGACCCTTGGATACCATTTGCTTACTCCCTTGTCCATCCGGGGTCTATCTCTTTCCAGAGCCTCATTCTCCCATTCTTCTAGTGCTTCGTACTGGGTTAATCTGGGTCTGGGTTGCAATTCATTCATTCGGGTTCTTAAGTTAAACAGGATCCTACCATTAAAGGTGCCGTCAATAGGAAATGCTAGGACTCCGTCATCTGCAGTATACTTTACCCAGTTTTCTAACCATACACAGGTATGATACCCTTTCTCAAACATCATGAAGGAGGCAGGAGTACTTGGCGGGGGAATGATCACACCTTCCCTCGTTCTAATGGGCTTGTCTGTTTTAAAAAAATTCTTTATTTTATCGGCAAAAGACATCTTTCTTTTTACTCCGTACATTATGCGCGGTCTACCTCGTAGAATCTGTTCCTTATAGAAGCCTAAGTTCTGTGGATTAGGTAGGAACTCAGGATACCACATACACCTTTCCAAACCCCTCTCAAGCTCCTGTTGATTAATTTTGTTTACCTTTGTGCTTCCAATGCTAATGCGACTTTTATCTTGCTGTGACCAATCAACACTGTGACTACAAAAATCCTTGTCCAATGGGTGCGCGGCCTTTCGCGAGACGAAGTCTCACGCTCCGGCACTCACCCCTCCCTTACAATTTCAGCTCCACTACACGCCCGCTGTCTCGACCAATACCAGCGCGGCACGGAGTGACGTCAGGGCAGTCTTCCGACTGACTCCCTCCTTCACAAGGTAACGGAAACTTTGAATTTTCCCTAAAGTGCGAGTGCAAATTTTAGTTAACAATATACAACGTTCGCCGCAGTGTCTGAGTGTTCTAAATAGAAAGAAAAATTTTCTCTCACTACAAGTAAACCACTTCTGTCTACTTTTCATTCACTCCGGATAGACTTCTCTGTCTAACCTCCCACACGAGCAATATAGAACCTGCTACTCCTCTGACTCATCCACTTCTTTCCGGGATATATACTAAGTCAGGCTTTCACCAGCGGACTACCTTGCTTACCAGTCAAGCCTCGGAGACCCTATTACTCCTTCCGCATGTGCCCCTTACTAGGTGATATCACAATGGAAGTTTTACTAAAGGACTCGTGGCTATCATTTATCCAGATACAAAAAGCCCCTAATTAGTGCTTCCGGTCCTTCCTAACCATGCACTAATAACTCACGACATGCGACCTCATCAGCTAACCGGATTCTGCTCACCGTTAGCTATAGACTTCCCCGGGGATTCGGACTACACTGAACGCTCACAGACAATTTTGTTAATATTACATATAATACTTATAGTAGCAATACAACAATCATTTACATATATATATATAAATCCTTTAAAACATTTGCGCAATATTTGAAGCAATGCAATCAATATAAAAATTTTAGCAGCACATTTTATTTTCACGGTTTATTTATTTAACTATCTTGTCTACCTATCTTAACTAGTCCTAACCATACTACTGCTACCAGAAAATTACTGATAGAGCGCGCAGTTCACCCGGGTCACCTTTTTCCCAATTTCCACGCACTGGGCCCTGGCGTGCATACAAATGACAGTGTTTTGCGTGAACCGGGTGATTTTCCACACGCTACTATGAGTAATTCGGGGGGTGACTCTCACACCACTTACTATTCATGTACCTGACTTACCACAGGCACATTACTCCTGATGGATCAGAGGCTAGCAGTGGACAGGCAACAAGATTCCTAACCAGGGGTAGAATTTTTATACACTTGGTACATTTATCCACACTTTATAATGTATAATGACCACAGACACCTGATGGGTTTTCAAAGTTTATATAAAGAATTTTTAGAATGAATATGCCAAGATAATGAGGCAGATACAAATCAGTACATCAATAATCAGAATTAAAGCCACAATGTAACTATGGATTAGGGCAAGTACCATTAGAGTATTTGGGGAACACTACAGGGTAGGAGCATTAAGGAACATGTTATTCAGCACAGTCTTAAACTAAGGTAAGGGACATGAGAAGGGCCTAACATGTGCACTAATATTCTTATTCTAAACTTTATGCTATTCTTACTAAGTTCACGGCAACCATGCTAAAGGGAAGGGAAAATGGAACACACTAACATAATATGACAATTTTATTAATATCCTACAGGTAGGGAGAGAAGTGGAACATCACTAATAAACAATTGCATATAAATCACTTTAAAGGTGATAGGGCAATATCACAGGCAAGAGTGCTTTATTAAGAAGAGGAAAGGTGAGAGTATAGTCAGACGGACACCCACATAAAATATTTACCTAGGACGGGAATGAAGACTAACCCTGGCCACGGGTCAGTTGGGACAGGCTCGGGGACAAGGACCCTCAAGGATTCAGGAATACCAAAAGGTGAGCAGGTACAGCTCACGAACAGTTAGGACAGGATACCCCTCAGGATTTGGGTCAGGACTGGGCTCACCATAGGGCACGACCAACACCTGCAGCCTCGGATGCAACGCCTGCGTTACCCCCTCTCTGCACGGAATCCACCAATAACCCCGATTGGGTTTTCGAATCTCCCAGCAAAGTGCTTCGCCAGCACTTAGGACTATTTCCACCCCTTAGAGTTTTGTGGAAAGTGTGGACAGAGTGCTCCGCAGCGCTCTGTATCAATCACCTATAGAGTTCGTAGGGTCAGTGACAGGTCTGCTACTCGGACAAGTCGGACAATTTCTCTAAGCTAAACTAGACTAGTTATACTCAGTCAGTCAGTCAAAATTTCTTTATTCGATTAATTAAAATCATAAAAGAAGAACGAGCAATACACGGTAACATTTCATCATGACACATAGTAATACATACACAAAAATTTATGAATTTACAAAGTTTTTATAAAAATTTGTTAAAATTTTTAAAAAACCCTAAAAACACATTATACAAGAGTAAAATTGTACCATAATCTAAAAAAATTCATTTAAATATAGATGGTAATCATTGATCAAGGACACAGTGCCTGGCGTTGAAACGATGCTTATTTATACGTGCGCCAGCAACCAAAAAACTAGCAACATGAAATGCCACTTTTAAACTGGATAAAAGTTGCAGAAATAGCATAGCTGGTTTAACTTGAGTAAAACCCATATTGCACAGTATAGGCAACAGGAATTTTTTTCTGCACTCTTTGTAATGACCACAGAACAGGATAAAGTGCGTTGTGTCTTGAATAGAAAATTGGTCACAATCACAAGGATCGGCATATTCAGGTCTAGACCACTTTTTAAAATTGCCCAGTATAAAAGGAATTAAATCAAGGCGGAATCTTGTTAGGAGGAAACGATGGTATGGTTTATGTACCGAACAGAGATATGGTTCCATACCTGGGACAGTTATTATCATACAATGTTTCCTGACCATATGTTTGTTCAACTCTGTGGCTTCCCTCTCCAGGACATAACGCTCAGTCAAAAGATTTTTGACTGTCTTTGTGTCTTCTAGATTTATCAAATGTGGGGAGGAAAAAAGTTCAGATCGGCCAACTAGAGTTAGCTGCGTCTTGACATATTTTAACCAAGGAATGTTATGAACATTATCCAAGGCTAAGCAGTCTTTAAAAATATGATGGTTTAGACTGAGCTCCTGATTGAGCCACACTTTCAACCAACCAATAACTGGGGCTGCCTTCAGGGTGTCGGTAATGTAGCCCAAGCCGAGCTCTGTATGTATTATGTAAGTAGAAGTTGACTGGGGGACAGAGAGCAGAGTTCTCAGGAATTTATTTTCAACTTTTTGAATGTTATCATGCTCATGATTAGTGTGCCCCCAGATGACAGACCCGTATTGGGCAACCGATAAACATTTAGATTTGTAGACCTTTATAATGCTCTCCATGGGGCGAGCACCCAGCTTTTTAGCAAAGCCAAGCAGCCCAGCAGCCGCTCTTGCTACTGCGTTGCTTTTGGCCAAAAGCTGGGGGCCCCACTTGCCTTTTTCGTCAAAGATCACACCCAGGTAGGGGAAAGATGGAACTCTCCTGACCTCCTTCCCTGAGCAAAAGAAAGTTTTAGACTTTTTTTTCCTGCCTGCGGCTCCTACTATCATTACGTGGGATTTTTCTACATTGGTTTTCATGTCCAGTGAGGACATGAAATCCCCAAAAGCTGACAGTAGTTTGCTTAGTGCCACTCCAGAGCGAGCTAAAAGGACAGCGTCATCCGCGTACAGGAGAACAGGAATCTTTATTTCACCTGCGCGCGGAATGTCCATGTGGGACGCAGCCAAAACTGCCTCAAGACCATTTATATAGAGTGTAAAGAGAAGGGGTGCAAGGATACATCCCTGCCTAACCCCTCTCCCTGAATCAAAGTGACAGGTGCATCTCCCTTCTCTGGTCACTCTGACAGACGTCTTGAGGTCTCTATGTAACTCTGCCAAGTATCCCACTAAAGGGGCATCAAAGCCCATGGCCAAAAGGACCCCCCACAGCTTAGCCCTGTTGACCAGGTCAAAAGCTGAGGAGAGGTCCATAAAGGCCATGTACAGGGAGCCCCCCTTGGCTGCCACATACTTACTAATGATCAGTTCTAAATTCAGACACTGATCCAGGGTTCCCCTTTTTGCTCTGAAGCCGTATTGTGCATTCGATAAAATGCCCTTTTCTTCTAAAAACAGGGTCAATCTGCCTAAGAGAACTCTTCCCAGAATCTTGACACTTGAGTCGATTAGGGAGATTGGCCTATAGCAGGCTGGATCTGTTCTTTGTCCCTTTTTAAAAATAGGTATTATGGTGGACTTTGACCAGCTACTAGGAAAAACAAAATCTCTTGTGGCATTAAAAATGTTGGTAAGAATTTTGGCGCTTAATTCAGGGGCGCTCTTAAAAAAGTCAGCGGGAACCCCGTCAGGCCCTGGAGCCTTTTTAGAATGTGTGTCGCTGATAGCTTTTTTTACCTCTTCTATACTAAAAGGAGAAATGGGAGGGACTGCTTGTGTGGATTGTAATCCACAGCCCGAGGTGTTATCAGGACAACTGTAGATATTGCTGAAGTGTGTGACCCATTGGTCGTCCGGAATGGTGCAATCTGCTCTCTGCTTATCTGAATCGACAAAAAAGGGATGATTTATTATCGCCCAAAATTTTGAGCTATCTCTCTGGATTTCGGGCGAGAGCAAATCGTTCCAGGCCTCAATTTTGATCTCTGATTTTCTCTTTTTGATGGCGTCGTTGTAATTTTTCCTTAACAACGCTATCTGTATTTTATCTCTTGGCTCCGCTTTTAAAGCCTTTAAGAGAATAGAGTGGGCCTTTGAACAACCTGTGTTAAACCATTTTTTACCTCTACATGTCCGACCCTTATTCCTTACAGTCAGATCCAGGTCAATCTGGTTGCAGATGATATTAAAAGCCTCTATCAAACTAGAAGACAAGTTGTTTTTATCTAGGCAGATTGCAACCTCACCCTCAACTTTGGACAGGGTGTCCTGTATAAAAGTGATCGGGGTGACTTGATCCCACTTCAGCCTACGGTTCTGATCTCCCAGAACTAAATTAGTCGCACATGAGGCTGCAGCTTCTCTCTTTCCAAGAACTCCCTGGGATAAAATCTCTAAAATTACTGGGTTATGATCACTAAAAACTGAGGTTTCTACCTTATAGGCTGAGACCTCAGACAAAATACTAGACGACAAAAAAATATAATCTACTATTGTGCCAGTGTTGTTTCCCACAAATGTCGGTAACCTCAAATCTCTATTACTGCTAGAGAATTCATAGAGATTAAAAGTTGCTAAAAGTGATTCCAGTGCCTCCCCACGCGGTGAGTGTTCAAAGTGCGGAATACAGAGATAAGGGGGAAAATCTTCATATTCCTCACGGCAATCCCTGTCGCATGGGTGGATATTGTAGTCTCCCATGAGAATCACGTCAAAGCCGTGGGCACTGTTTTCGCTGTAGGAAGACAAAAAATCCTCTACGGTTTCCAGATGCTCGTTGAGCAGTTGACTGACAGGAGAATTATAAAAATTTACTAATAGGATAGGATGTGAGTTAAAAGTAGTTAATTCAACTGCTAGTATGTGTGTTGAGTTAAAGTTAATTCGTCTTGGCTTTCCCTGGATGTTTAAGGAAATATAAATAGCCAAGCCTCCCTTTGCCCGTCCAGATGTGCTAGGAATAGCAGGTACAGAGAACTGGGAAAAGCCGTCTAGAACAAATCCATCGGACGTCTCCCAGGTCTCCTGGAATACAAGAATGTCGTGGGAACTAACCATTTCCAGCCAGTCCTTATTACCAATTTTTGAGTTAATGCCAGCGATGTTCCAGCTCAAGATACTACACACCCTGTTGCTTTTATTTTTTAGATCTAAATGTACAGGGGCAGGAAAAGAAACAGGTAAAAAGTCCTCATTGTTAGTATCTTCTATAGGAGCGAGTCAATCATTCTGGTCCAGGAAGGACAATGGGGCATAGCGGTTAAATAACTGGAGAGGTTCGACAAAAGAATTTTGCCGTGATAGGAAGGGATATTGAGCTACAGAATTATGCCTTATATCCTGCCCTTGTCTGGGGTTGGAATCCCAGGGTCTGTCCCACCCCAGCGCTGGAGTCCTTGGGTATGTGACATTTTGTTGCTCCCCATAGAAAAACTTCAGAGTAAGAGGAACAACAGTGCCTTTTCTGCGTTGAGGGGGGAATAGATTGGCCAGGATGTTTGGGAGAACGAATTGGTTCGAGAGGGTCACTGCCACGCAGTCCCCCTTAAACTTTTTTGGGCGGTTTCCCAGCCAAGGGACCCTGGTCGCAGACGTGATGACATTTGCTAGATGATGTTTCCCCCCAGGGGCTAACCGCATATTGTTGGTTAGCCAGTGCAGAGCCTTACTAGTAAGGGAGGTAGGGCTTTCAACTATTCCCCCTTCCAGAGGGGGTACGTTTGCAAGCACCAGAACCACAGGGGTGGCCTCAACTAGAAATTGGTGAGGGACCGTTGATTGGGTATTTGCTGGGGGTAGTCCAACAGAAGGGGGAACATCTGTTGGTATGGAAACCAGAAGAGGGCCCTCAGAGATGGTAGACAAAGGTATTAATGGCTGGGGCAATGGATTATCAACAGGTAACTGAATCCCTTCATTATCGCGAAAGACTTCATTAATCACATCTCCCCCTATGTTGTTGGGCATGATAGTGACTATCTTGGTGATATTTTCCACCACATCTACTACCTTAGTGCTTAAACCACCCAGCCTCTTGACCTCTGCATGCAATTTGTCTAACTTAGATATTAAGGGTTTGACAATGGCATTGATTTTATGCTCAAGAAAGTCAGAGATCCTTTCGAAAAGAGCGTCCTCAAAATTATGACACTGATTATCCTCCATGACGTTTGCTTGTTTAGTCTTTGGGGTAGTAACCCTTTTCTTTCTTGCCCCTGTGCGCGGGCCACTCAGCTTTAGGGGGATCTTTGTGCATAAGCGTCTAGGTCTTGTAGCATGCCCTTTTGGTGTCATCTCCTTGGGTGCAGCTTGTGCATGTGTCTCTTGATCAGAGTCAGTGTCAGAAACAATACCACCCTCAGCCTGTGTGTTAGAAGACTCAATAGCCGTGACTGCATTATCTGGTGCACTGCTTACATCCAGGAGAATGGGGCCGCTAATTACATTCTCCTGGCTAGTTTCTTGCAAGATGGTGTCATCAATCATGGTGGAAGCTGTAGGTGACAAACAGCGAAGGTCTGGGGATTGGCTTAGACCAAGAGAGTCTCTCCTTTGCATATTAATATTCCTGACAGTCTGGACAAGAAAATTATCAAGGGTCTTCTGTGGGGCTTCCTTGGTTTTCGCAGGCATACTTTTCAATGTATTCACAGCCAACGTTAAAAACTTTAGGTACGTAATATATGGTTAACACCACAATATAGCTTACTTGATATCAGTCCTGTAGAGTTTCTGGCCCAGCCCTGCCTCCTCGTGCCAATGAGGGCCGTAGAGGGCCCGCCCTTTGCCCGGGCTTCGCCCCGGGCGTCCCGCTCGCGTCCCGCGAAGCTGGTCCTGGTGCGCTTTTGTGTGCCTCCCCTGGCGCCCTCGCGGTGTCACAGCGTGCGCCGCCGCGTAGGCTGCCGGGATTCGTAGTCCCGGAGCGGCGGCGCTTTCTGACTCCAGGGAAGGTGACTCTCGGCGGTGGCGGCGTGGGCAGTGGCGCCTGGCAAGCTGTGGCGTCCTGCGTGTTGCGGCGGCTTCAGGTAAGTTTTAAGGTGTCTCCCAAAGCTCCGCCGGTCCTGGTGCGCTTTTGTGCGCCTCCCCTGGCGCCCTCGCGGTGTCACAGCGTGCGCCGCCGCGTAGGCTGCCGGGATTCGTAGTCCCGGAGCGGCGGCGCTTTCTGACTCCAGGGAAGGTGACTCTCGGCGGTGGCGGCGTGGGCAGTGGCGCCTGGCAAGCTGTGGCGTCCTGCGTGTTGCGGCGGCTTCAGGTAAGTTTTAAGGTGTCTCCCAAAGCTCCGCCGGTCCTGGTGCGCTTTTGTGCGCCTCCCCTGGCGCCCTCGCGGTGTCACAGCGTGCGCCGCCGCGTAGGCTGCCGGGATTCGTAGTCCCGGAGCGGCGGCGCTTTCTGACTCCAGGGAAGGTGACTCTCGGCGGTGGCGGCGTGGGCAATGGCGCCTGGCAAGCTGTGGCGTCCTGCGTGTTGCGGCGGCTTCAGGTAAGTTTTAAGGTGTCTCCCAAAGCTCCGCCGGTCCTGGTGCGCTTTTGTGCGCCTCCCCTGGCGCCCTCGCGGTGTCACAGCGTGCGCCGCCGCGTAGGCTGCCGGGATTCGTAGTCCCGGAGCGGCGGCGCTTTCTGACTCCAGGGAAGGTGACTCTCGGCGGTGGCGGCGTGGGCAGTGGCGCCTGGCAAGCTGTGGCATCCTGCGTGTTGCGGCGGCTTCAGGTAAGTTTTAAGGAGTAGTTATACTCTTTTGGGACACCTAGACCACCCACAAATGTTGCAAGTGACAAGTTCTCAACTTATGATTGGTCAGGAGAGGTGGTTATGTCATGGTTACCACCTATAATTCTGTGTTCCCACAATTAATATTTAATTTTTCATACCCGCCCCTTGCGTTCACGTTCCCAGGCATAGGAATATGGAAAACAATGAGAGTGTACAGCATATAGAAACATTGTATCACAAGTTAGGTAGATATCAGCATCTTCTCCCATGACCTAGGTAGGTTCCCAGGCGCATCTTGCTTCAGGAGCCAGCTGGCTGAGTTTTGCTTCTGCGCAGTTGGGTTTTTCCCTCATCACGTGTGCGGGGAGTTTACAGGCTTCAAAATGGATTCCATCTCCCGACCCCAGCCCATGGATGCGTAATACATGAAAAGTAAGCGAAAACAAATTAGAAACACAGACAAAATGAATACACTGTATACCAGGTAATGCTTCACTGCACCCCTTACTTTATAATATCTATAGCATTAAGGTTAATGCGAAAAAGACAGATATGCAAAAAGCAGCAGGAGTGGGCAGAGAGCATGGTTAAATACAAGCGGCCATTTTCAGTAACAATGCGCATGAGCAACAAAATCCCTCCAAAATGCGAGTGCGTCACATCACGTGGGTGTGACCGACGCATGCGCAGACTGGATTTTCTGCGAAGCGGCCATTCAGTAGTGCAAGCTTTGTTATTACGGAAAAACACATAGGCAAGCCTCCTAAGGACACCCGCGTGTTGGGGAAAAAGGCGAAATAAATGACGGACAGGTTGAATTAATATTATTACAAGTTAGGCGAGGTTCTTGAGTAAGAGCAAGTCGCTTTACGTGCAAATCCTTGCTCCATCACACTGCACTTAAATCCTAAGCACTGGGCGGCTGTGGTCTCACACCCTGTAACATGTAATGAACTGGGAACCAGGGGGCAGATTTACAAGCCACTTGCGCCTCTTTTGCGTCACTTTTCCCATGTTAAAAATGATGCAAAAGTGGTGCAAGTGCCTTGTAAATAAGCCCCCAGGCGTTTAGCTCAGTCGCGCGTGCGCTGCACCACAGGGGGTATATTGCACGCGGCCCCCTTGGAGATTGTAACCCATTGAGTGCGCCAGTCAGGCTGATTCCCAAAGAGTACACCAATGTAAGCTCATCTTGGTGTAGCGGAGACTTTATCTCGGAGCACCAACACACAATGATGGTAAATACCGGGAGACACTCTGCTTTCAGCTGCGAGGCACGTGCAATCTGCTTCTTGGGACATGTACTGCATAGCTGCCAAGTTTCCCAGGGCCAGGCGTGAGATGCCGGCGCGGAACAGTTTTTTATTTGTGTTTTGGATTCTGAAATGTACTTGTAGTCCCGTTTTATAACAGAAAGAATGAATATGACTACGGGTCCCAGAGTTCAAAGAAAAAAAATGGACTGTAGCAGCATCACACATGGACCTGGGGGCCTTGTTAGCCGGGCTGGCATTGCACTTTTGTAGCCTACTCTGTGAGCTCAAAGTGCACTAAAGGCCCGGTGGGCATGCGCACACTGCACCCATGCAGCCTGTTCGGAAATGTAGGCACTCGAACGCACGGCACGTGGTACAGAAAGTAGTGTCTGGTTCTAAAGGCGCAAATACATTCGGCTTCACGTGGCACAGCGGTGCCTTCCCCTGAGCACACCAAGCGCAGTGTATGTGCGCCCTGAGCTGGCACACGCACTGCACGTGAGACGCTGCTCCCTTATCAACTCAGTACCACCCCTACCATAGCGAACTCTGCTCTCTGTAGGACAGTGAACTCCCTTACTGACAAACACGCTGCACTCCGCTCCATTACTGCCAGCTCGGCGGGCGCCGGCCCCCTGCAGCCGCACGGCATTCGGCACCTGCCCACATGACGCTGGAGACGCTGCTCTCCCGCAGAGCTATTTTGCCTGACAGCAGCACCCCTACCCCAGCGGGCGCTGCTTGTGACTGGTGCAGAGCACTGTGTGTCTGTACCCCTAGCGCAGTGAACAGTGCTTCCTGACAGCCTCAATGCGCTCGCTTCCTCCTACACTTTCGGCACAGTGGCACCGGCTCCCAGCAGACACACTGCATAAGCCAGGCTGCTCCATGACGGGTCCACTGCACTCTTTTCCTGTGCAGTGGTACCGGCTCCCAGCAGACACACCATACTCGGCTCCTGCACACACACTGCATCGGCCAGGCTGCTCAATGACGGGTTCACTGCACTCTGCTCATGTGCAGTGGCACTGGCTCCCAGCAGACACACTGCATAGGCCAGGCTGCTCCATGACTGGTTCACTGCACTCTTCCCCTGTGCAGTGGACACTGCCCCTCGCAGACACACCATACTCGCTCCTGCGCACACTGCATAGGCCAGGCTGCTCCATGACGGGTTCAATCATCAATCAATCAAAGATATTTATAGAGCGCACTACTTACCCGTAGGGTCTCAAGGCGCTGGGGGGAGGGGGGTGCCGCTACTGCTCGAACAGCCAGGCCTTCAGCTTCTTCCTGAAGGAGAGGTGGTCTTGGGTCAGGCGCAGGTCGGTCGGGAGGGAGTTCCAGGTCTTGGCGACCAGGTAGGAGAAGGACCTTCCTCCTGTAGTCGCTCTTCGGATGCGGGGGACGGCGGCGAGGGCGTGGTTGGCTGATCGGAGGTGGCGTTTGGGAGCGTAGAAGTTGATTCGGTTGTTGAGGTAGCTCGGGCCTTGGTCGTGTAGGGCTTTGTGTGCGTGGGTGAGGAGTCGGAAGGTGATTCTTTTGTTGACGGGGAGCCAATGCAGGTCTCTCAGATGTCCGGAGATGTGGCTGGTTCGTGGGATGTCGAGGATGAGTCTGGCTGAGGCGTTCTGGATCCGCTGGAGTCTCTTCTGGAGCTTGGCGGTGGTACCGGCGTAGAGGGCGTTGCCTGCACTCTGCTCATGTGAAGTGGCACTGGCTCCCAGCAGACACACTGCATAGGCCAGGCTGCTCCATGACGGGTTCACTGCACTCTGCTCATGTGCAGTGGACACTTGCTCCTAGCAGAAACGCCATACTAGGCTCCTGCGCACACTGCATAGGCCAGGATACTCCATGACGGGTTCACTGCACTCTTTTCCTGTGCAGTGACACTGGCTCCCAGCAGACACACCATACTCGGCTCCTGCACACACACTGCATCGGCCAGGCTGCTCCATGACGGGTTCACTGCACTTTTCCCCTGTGCAGTGGATACTGCCCCTCGCAGACACACCATACTCGGCTCCTGCACACACACTGCATAGGCCAGGATACTCCATGACGGGTTCACTGCACTCTTTTCCTGTGCAGTGACACTTGCTCCTAGCAGAAACGCCATACTAGGCTCCTGCGCACACTGCATAGGCCAGGCTGCTCCGTAACGGGTTCACTGCACTCTTCACCTGTGCAGTGGATGCTGCCCCTCGCAGACACACTGGCCTCAGCTCCAGTTCAAATATTACAGTAGATGCTGCAGGCTGGCAGGCTCACTGCACTGGGCTCCTGGTCAACTTCCGGGGTGGACATGGCTGGTAGTCTGCACTCTTTCAAGTGAAGATGCTGCACCCTTGCAGATTCACTGCACTCAGATGTAGATATGGGCGAGCCACTGAACCACAGACACGTGCTTGGCTCTGGCTCAGCTCGAGGTCTGAGTGGAACCTCGAGCCAAAAACGAGCCGAGCTTTCAGGAGGCTTCAGCCGCCAAGGTACCCCACTGCCTTTTACTGCAACAGAGCAAGTGCGGCACAAAGCTACCCTGTTGGTTGTTTTGTAGGTGAGCTGATAGTTAAGAACGTGCACGTGGGCGAGGGGTGTTATGGTAGTGATTTTTTCAACAGTCTGACCTAAAGAGGGTGCTTTATATTCCAAGAGAAGATGATTTGAAAAATCAAGAATATTTCCCACTAGAGCATGTTACAGCACTGTACTGAGCCTCGATTGTCAGCCCATCGGAAATGTGGCTCCACAACTAATGCAAAGTGCAAATGCCGCAGTGGTGTGGGCTCTGTGGGCAAGCCCAGAGCTCGGCAATACACGTGTTCCATGTCAAGACCTGTAATTTGTGGCCTCTCCAGGGCCTCTGTTAATGTATATCACTCAGGGTCTTGTGCTTTTCCTGAAAGGATGTTCTTTGTTTAGACAGGTTAACAGGTAGTATCAACTTTAAAATACACCCTTTCGTGTTTTTTTTCCTAGACATACTTCTTACTATACTTGATTTTACAGGTGATGTATTTTTGTTTATTACAGTGATGCGTCTTTGAAGAATCTTTGATTAAATGGAAGAGATTTTATCCGGTAGCTGAATAGCTCAATGAGAAACAAGGAAACATGGGAATATCCCGGCTTCCCTATGTGACCAAATTGTGTGCTTCTAGGAAGTTCCTTTATTTCACTGAGCCTCTCTGCCTTCATCTTCATTGAAATACCTCAGATCAGAATGTGCGCTGTAGCTTACACTGTGGCTCCATCGCTAATAGCAGCCCTCGCTACACATAGGCTGCAAATGGCAGCTGACAGTAGGACGAATGTGTAAGTTCATGTTTAGAAATGTCAATTTAAATAAATGCCACTTAATGCAGTGGCACAATCTAATGCATTAAAGCATTTCCATATTTAAGAAACGCACCTTTTGGAGTGTGAAGAGTATTTCTCATTTGTTTACATGCCAACTGTTGAACCAACTACTTCCCAGAGATGTCGATGGCTCGGCTCGTGTTGTACGGCTCTTGGGGCCACGTCAGACTCCATGGATCTTATTTTCATTCTGGCTCCCGCAGCTTCCACCAGAGCATGCATTACAGTGACTGGGTGCATCTGTTCTGATGTCTGCACCGCCTGCTGGGAAGAGAAGGGGTTGGAAGCAGCTGTGTGTGGGTTGAGGGAGGTAAGGGGGTGAAAATAATTCACCGGGCCACAATTAATTTATTTTGTCAGATCAGGGCACACCTCGAGCATGCTGCATGCGTGCGTGCCAGGGGACAGACGCCTGCTGCTAGGCGCTTTGGAACCTTACTCGCGAGCTAGCTGCCCCTCGAGCGCGAGGAACTCAGGAGGCCTGTGTGACGTTGGCGCGTTAGGAGTGCGGAGAGTGGCGGCTTGTCACTAATTCATTACGGCCAGTGTTCTCGGGGTGAATATTGCCACGGGAGACGAGTTACTTTATACGTCCACTTTCTGTGTCACAGCCGTGAACGCATATTTCGGTAAACAAGAGGACACAAAATAAGTCCACAAAATATAATATATATATACACACACATAGAAAGAGGTCTGTCTGTGTGTCTTTGTGTACACAGTTTGTGCGTTCCTGGTGCAGAGCGCAACAGTTGATTGCCGAATTTCCAAATCAGGAAATTCAGTTTCACGTTGTCGATGTATGGGACAGACTTTTCTTTCTTGAGTACTTAAACTATACAATGCATATTCACAACAAGAAAACATGCAACGTGTAAATACGGGGGCAGGAAATCCCGAACTCAGTGAGCGCAGGTAGGACGGGAAGTCAGGCAAAGTCGCCTGTGACGGGGGCGGGGCTGCGTACGTAACCGGAAGAGAAGGCGGAGTGAAAGCGTCTTGCGACGCCAGAAGGAGAGCGGACTCCCTCAGAATTGACCTGGTAAGTTACAAAGGGCTGGGGGGGGCTCGGTTCCCTTGTTGTGTGTGTATGCATGTGTGCGACGGCGGGGGAGATGGGGGGGTGCACTCGTGTGTGTGTGCGCACGCGTGCGTGTGTGTATGTCTGCGGAGGGGGGGTGGGTGTCTCTATGTATGTGCGTGGGCGCTTGTGTGTGTGTGCATGCGCATGCGTGTGTGCTTCCCAGGAGACAGCGCCAGGCCGCAGCGCTCGTTCGCGTGCAGCCAGGAGTGTCTTCTGGGAAGCACACTGGCTAACAATAGTTCTCGGCGAGAACGCGCTTCGCGCGTTTTAGCCGAGACCTAAAAACCGTGCCTGAAGTAATTCTTATAAATGCTGTCGCCTGTACCTTGCTAAACACAGTATAGTGCAGTGCCCGAGGCGAGGTGGAGTGACCCCTCACAGTGTACTGCGTGGAGGTGGTCGAGCAGGCCGCATGGTGTCGGATACTTTTATGGCGCACAACTGGGAGAGCTTTCACATGGCTCTCCCCTCCCAGCAGCTGTAAGGAAGGCAGTGGGGGTGGTGCCCAAGTGAGACAGTGGGGATCACAAACTCAGCTTATATATTAGTGAAAAAGGCAGGAGCAGAAGACTCAAAGGGGAGCAGTCATTAAAAGAGGGAACATCAGGAAAGGAGCATTCACCTCATGGGAGCACTGTTTTCTATCTGTATGACGTGTTTTCTACTGACTGTTTGCTGAGAGGTAAGTCAGTTCTCACTTGTAACCTAAAGGCAAACTAGATTCCCGTTATAGTCCATTAAATTAAACACGAAACATGGCAGAGCATGTGGTGTTTCCGTCAGAGCTGCAGACTTTGGAACTCGGGAACCAGGTTCAAGTCTGGGCATTGGCTCAATATCCTGTGAATATGGGCAAATTACTTAATCTTACTGTTCCTAAAAAACAAATCTGACCAGCTATAATATAACTGGTACTCATGTAAAGTGCTCCAAAGCACACTATAAAACTGCAACAAAAAGCAATGAACAGGATTCCAATGTGCACCTCTCAAACCAATTGATGACAGCAGAGGTCATTTACTTGCAGCATTTTAGCAATGGTGTTATTTAGAAAATATTTAGTAACCCCAGAAGGCATGCCTTCCTCTGATTCAGTTGTACAATATCTGTGATGTATTATACATGTGCAGAGTACAGTTAAACTCTAAGATATGAAGGAATTGTTTTCACAATTAGTTGGTACCATTACTGTAGGGAAGTCAGAAATCACACAGGAAGGTTGTAGTAGGTAGACGGAGTTTATTCAGTTCCTCTCGCCTTGAGTTCCAAGTCAGTAATGCAGATAACAGTTCCCAGCCTTAACTCCCCACATTCTACACATTCAAAGAATAACACAGTGTCCCCAATGCACGAGCTTGTCACGAGCTGCCAGACACACCTGAGCGCTCGTGACAGCTCATATGAACATATGTACATTCCCAACACACCTTCCCCCCACAAAATCATTAAACCGAACAGGTAAACGATGAGAACGTATAGCTCTAGTATTGTCAGAATTACATTCAGCATGAAAACGTTCCCCATTGTCTCTCTGTTCCCCAACATCAAAAAAAACATTGCTGTCAAAATCATCCACCGATTGACTAGTCCCATTAAACAAAGAAACTCTGCTCAAATTCCACACAGAACCACCATCAACCCTGACCGCATTTCTAAATACTTCAATAACTTTCCTTGGACTTGACCAAACAGGAAAACCTTTACTCACACCCTCTTTCTTTTTAATGCGAACAGAATCACCCACCTTAATAGAACGACTGGACGTAGAACCAATTCTTTTGACCATGTCATGTTTCATCTTATCCTTGTACAACTGAACCCTCTGTTGAACAGCTTCAAAATCTACTTTCAAACAATTTTCAAAACCAACGAAGTTTTTTTTTAACCACCAAGGAACTAACTTTGTGCTAGGCTTCCGTCCTCTTAAAAGCTCAAAAGGAGTGACCAAGGTCACTGAGTTGGGAGAAGTCCTGTAAGCTAACAACATAGATTGCAATGCATTCCTCCAATTCAAATTACCCTTGATAGAAAGTTGTATGGCTTCTTTGATCACACGGTTGAACCGTTCAACCTGGCCATTTGCTTCAGGATGGAAAACTGCAATCTTCCTATGAATGATACTGCATTTAACAAAAAACTGTTCTATTTCCTTGCTCACGAACTGCGGACCATTGTCACTCACAACTTCCTGAGGAATGCCTTCTCTGCAAAAAATCTCATCTAAAAACTCTATCACTTGACAAGAAGTGACCTCTTTAACCATCTTGACCTCCGGCCACTTGGAATAATAGTCTATAAGTACTATACCAAAAGCTTCCTGTTTTGGTAAACAACTAAAAGGCCCAATGATGTCTATCCCCAGTTTCCGCCAGGGACCTGAAGGTAAGTCAATGGGGCAAGGTTCAGGGCGTAAAGCAACAGCTGTTTTGTCACTGTTAGAACAATAAGAACAGGAACGCACAAAATGGTCCACACAAGAATCAATACCTGGCCACCAGAAAGACTCCTTTAAACATCTTCTGGTGAAAGATATCCCCAAATGTCCCTCATGGGCAATTTCAAGTAGAGTGTTTCTAATAGGAAAAGGTGGAACAATTTTGTCACCCCGAAGAATTAAACCATTTTCCACAGCAAGTTCTTCCTGAACCTTAAAAAAACCCATCATATTTCCAGATAACTTCCTCTGTTCAGGCCAACCATGCACAAGATACTTCTTGACACTGCACAATTCCAAATCCTTACTCATCTCTTCCATCCAAACATCCTCCTGCATGGAAAACCGTTCACCGCACACTAAATTGACATCAAGAAGAGTGAAAGCAACTTCACACTCCTCTTCGTTAACCACTTCAGAAGTATTCGTATCAGAAATCAGTCTGGACATGCAATCAGCATGTACATTCGCCTTACCCTGAACATATTCAATAGTGCACTGAAAAGATTGCAATCTTGAAGCCAATCTTGCAAGACGTGCCAACATAGTTCTACCTCCACCTGGAGCCATGAGATACACCAAGGGCTTATGATCAGTTTTTATCAAGAATCTCGTACCCCACAGAAAAGGTCTAAAGTGCTCAGCTCCCCAAACACAAGCCAGTAACTCTCTTTCTATGACAGAATAATTCTTTTCGGCATCTCTCAAAGCTCTTGACGCATAGGCAACAACCCATTCTTTCTCACTATCCTTCTACAGAAGTACTCCACCCAGACCAGAAGAACTTGTATCTACCATAATGATACATTTCACGCCAACCACAAAAGGTTTAAGACACGGAGCATTCACAACGAACGTTTTCAAAGACTGAAAAGCATGTGTCATTTCATCAGTCCAAACGAACTTAGCATTTTTCTTTAATAAACACCTGAACGGGTCAACCTTTACCGAAAAATTTGGGATAAACTTAGCATAAAATTCAATAAGACCTAAAAAGGCCACAAGTTGTTCTTTCGATGTGGGCACAGGAGCATTCGTGATGCTCTTAACATGATTTTTCTTTGGTTTGATTCCCATTCCACTAATAGTATGCCCTAGGTATTCCACCTCTTTTTGCCTAAATTTGCATTTGTCAAGACGTAGTGTAAGACCTTTCTCCGCTAAAGCAGCAATCACACACCTTAGATTATTGTCATGTTCTATGTCATCTTTTCCATGCACCAAAATGTCATCCTGAAATGCTATGGCACCACTCAAACCCTCCAAGGTATCCTTCATTAACCTCTGGAACACTGAGGCTGCACTCGCCAATCCAAAAGGCATGCGACAAAACCTGTATAAACCCTCAGGCGTGATAAATGCAGTTATGTTCTTAGACTCCTCAGCTAGTACCACCTGATGATAAGCACTGGGTAGATCAACACACGAGAAGACTTGTGCACCAGCCAGGGTCGAAACCATCTCATGAAGATTGGGTAAGGGGTGCGAATCCACCCAAATGGCACCATTGACACTGCGGAGGTCAATGCATAATCTGAGTTCGCCGGTGGACTTAACCGAAATTACAATAGGGGAAACCCAAGGTGACGACTCTATTCGTTCAATTATGTTTTTCTCACATAAATCTTTTACCATTTCTTTAAGTTTGACTCTATAGGATAGAGGAACATTCCTTACTCTATGCCTCACAGGAATGGCATTCTCATTTAATTTGATGACATGTTCGAATCCTTTATATCGACCCAAAGTTCCACTGAAAACAGTAGGAAAGAATTTACGTAAATTCTCTACAAGCAGTGAACTATCCCCAGCAACACTTGAAACATTCAACGGTTGCACAACATAAACAGGAGGATTAGCTCTGGGATCAATTTTCATCCCTAATTGGTGTTGGTGTGGCCAACTTAAAAGCGATAACCCAGATCTTGACACATAAATTTTTCCTGATATGTGTCGATCAGAAAATTGTATATTTGCAATAAAATAACCAATTAGATCAATTTTGTGGCCTGTGTAGCCACCAGGGGATACATCAGATTCAAGTAACTTCTTATTCGGGAATTTTTCTCGAAAAACACTTAAAGAAATGATGGTATACCATGCACATGAATCTACGAAAATTTCCAAACTCACTTCATCAATAGTTATAATACAAGATGGAAATTTGGTGCAATCTCCATCCTCACATACATTGATAACAGTATTAACTTGAAATGTTTCTTCATCATCCAATTGATAACCTTCGCAGCATTCATGTATACAATTCATCTTCCCCGGTAATGACCTACAAAATCTTGTAAAATGGCCCTTCTTGTAGCACTTTGAACATGTTTTCCCTAAGGCTGGACAATTCTTACAATCTGCTAAGTGTCCATCACTTCCACACCTAAAACATAATAGTTTTGAGGTTTTCCTCTCATATTTCTGATTCCTGAACTTGTTATCATTTCTAGGAGAAAACTCATTTCTGTGCGAAAAACTTTTCTTAGACTTATCCAAATCTTTAGGTACACTAAAGACATCACTTTTATCATTGCCCCTAATCTCCTTGACAAATTTCTCTGAGTGTTCTATAGACTTCGCAATATCTATGGCATTATTAAAAGACATATCAGAAGTTGTCCAAAGACGTTCCTGCACTTTTTTGTTATTAGTTCTCATCAAAATCTGGTCCCTTAATACTTGCTCATAAGATATGTGTTCGAAATCACACGTAATAGCCAAGGATCTTAAAGCTGAGACAAAATCCTCTACAGGTTCATCTGTACGTTGCTTCCGAGAATAAAAGATAAACCTCTCCATGACAATATTCTTTTTCTTTCCATATCTTAAGCTTAACTGTAATGAGGCATATTCATACACATTAATATTCCCCGGATTTACTAATGCTGGTAATGTTTTGAACTCTTTCAAAGCTATACCACCCAAACAATGTTTTAACAGTGACAGCTTCCTTTCTGGTTCACACTCCCCTTCTTCCAACACATCTACATAAGCTAAGAAGACAGGTTCCCAAATCTCCCAAGCCATAGGTGGTTCACCAGGTGATGACAAAAATGAAGGAGGAGGTACAATACCAGACATGTTAATTCAAATATTTAACACACTATGTGTAAGTTTAAATGCAGAATAAGAAAGGAATAAAATAAAAAAATAAAAATTAATTTCAAGTTCAAACTTTAAAGTCACAGTAAAAAATTTAAATTACACAACACGCAGTGAGCGTGTCACTGAAAACCTTCCAATGGATAAATTTTCCTCAGTACGATTTCCTCAGCGTGATGAAAACACGATGAGACGATGACTCTGAGCCTTGTTGTGATCTGCGTTGTTATTCCAAGGTTGAGAAAGCGTCTCAGCACAACGAGATCAGGGAGACTTGAAAAGATCGTCTCTGAAAATCTCGTCTCTACTGCTCCCAAAGTTGCGCGATGACGTCAAACTTCGCGTTGATCAGCGTCGTTTCAAGTACTCATGCGCGAACCTTTGCGCGCGTATGTTGGTAACAAACGAATGCTCGCGAGTCGAAGTTGGCGATTTCAAATAATGCCACCAAAAAGTAAGTAATTCATCCTTAAATTTCCTGTTGAAAAACCATAATCTTCCGCTTCCCTTAGAATAGCAGTGGTCCTGCGCTGTTCCGTAGAAAACTTGATAGCGCTGAACAAATCTGATGCAGAGGTGAAATTCAGAATAAAAATAAAAATAAAAAATTGAAATCTTGTTCCACCGAAGTCCCTCTGACGCAGGTAACGAAAATTCCGCCCGTCGCCAGTGTAGGGAAGTCAGAAATCACACAGGAAGGTTGTAGTAGGTAGAAGGAGTTTATTTAGTTCCTCTCGCCTTGAGTTCCAAGTCAGTAATGCAGATAACAGTTCCCAGCCTTAACTCCCCACATTCTACACATTCAAAGAATAACACAGTGTCCCCAATGCACAAGCTTGTCACGAGCTGCCAGACACACCTGAGCGCTCGTGACAGCTCATATGAACATATGTACATTCCCAACAATTACGATTTACACAAACATGTTTTAATTTGTATGACAGGCATATTTGAAGGCACTCTCATATGTAATAATGAACATAAAGAAGGCTCTGTGAAATAAACACTTTGTCTAGGATAACACAATTTAGTGATGCAGAGAATCTGGGATTTGTCACAGCTTTACCAGGTTCTCACTGAACAATTTGATCACTAGATGGGTATCTCATTCTGATATTGCATATTAATGCTTTGTCTTTAATTCTCGGAGGATGAGATTAGAGCATAGGTAATACTGCCTGCTGCTCAACCATGCTCAATGCTACTTTGGGTGTATGAAGCTTTCCCACACACCCCTGATTCCCTCACAATCCCTGAATCTGGGGCCTGGCTGCAGGGACACACAGCGTCCAGGCAGCACCCTCATGTATGTAGCTTTCTCACACCCCCGCTTCCATGAAAAAAAACCTGAACCTGGGGCTTGACTGCAGTGACGCACTGCTTCCAGGCAACACGTTTATTTAAGGGCAGTAGGTTAGTTTTGCAGCAGTTTTAAGATCTTCTTAGAATTTCTAGTTGCTCAAAGGGGTGTAATATCTGATATTTATATATGTTTCCCTTTTCTTCATTGCTTGATTTTGCAAGCAAGAAAGTGTCACTCATAATTGTTGAATGTCACTCATTATAACATTGAAATTCTGAAAATGTCACACATAAGCAATCTTAAACCTTGGCAGCTATGAATTCTATTTTCTGCGTCTGCCCACTTCTCCAGCTCTCTTTTCCAAATCTCTGTTCTTGGTCCCCTTGTAGCCCTCCAATTATTCGTAATTTCTCTCTTCGCTATTAATACACGTGCTAAGTCTTGAAACCTCCCGGCAAAACTTTGTCTTGGCCGTGTGTTTATCAACCAGCGTAGTATGCAGTGTCCCAGCATATGTGGTAGCCTATGCCTCTCGCCATGTTCTATTAGACCTTGAGTTTCCCGTTTCGACAAAGGTGTGACATTCTGGTGCTAGATGTGGGACACCACCATGTCGTTATTTCAATCTAGAGAGAATATATGGGATGTTAGTCTCTTTCCTTTAATGAAATTGTGTAAGGGGGGGCTTTAAAGCCGTTGCAACACATCCGGAGTACTGATGCAAATGATAACATTGATAATGCTCGGAGGGAGAACAGATAACCTCAGTGCAGCACAGTCAGTGTATACAGGCTGGGAAAGTTAGAATTAATGAGTGCACATATATTTCAGAGCTGCAAAGTGCAACACTTGAATCCAGCGGGTCATAGACAGGAGAATGTATAGCCTAAATTGGGAGAATTTCTTGTTTCACACCCTGACACTTGGCACAGGTACAGTCCATAAATCGTCTGATCATAAAGTACCAGAAGTGGTACTTCCTTTACCATGATACCACTATGGAGAAGAAAATTCCACCAACAGATTCCCCTCTCCAATTAACATTTCGAACGTGTATCGGATGATTATCCATTACCACCCAACGCAAAATCTAGCCCTTAGGCTGCTCGATAACAATGGAAATAAAGTAGTATGTGTGAGGTACGGTCCATGAAACTCTTGCCACCTGTCTCCCTCCTTTATTCTTTCCACCCTTTGCTTTGAAAATCTTTCACTTCTCTCTGTTCACCCGCGCAATCTTTTTGCACATGGCAAACCTGCATGCCTTTAAAGAATTGTGCGTTAATGGGGTATCTGGGAATCTGAGTATTCATAAAGAGCGGGGGGAGGGGCTTGTTTTGCTGGCAAAAGTCCGGGATCGAAGGTGGCACGCTGGCATAACCATTGGAAGACTCCCTCCATGTATGCTGTTATGTCTTTGTAGGGTCTGGTTGAGGGTAGTAAAGGGGGCATTCGGGGTCAGTGTGTGCTGCAGGTACACTTGAGTCCCCGGTGGCATACTGTGGCTGTCTACAGAACTGGGGGGAGGAGGGTGCGGAGACAGAGAGAGAGAGATGGTGAGCAGCCATTGAGAGAAAGGGGTCTGTGTGTACACCCTGGGAAATATAAAAACCCTCCCAGCAGGTAATAAAACAAGCCAAAAACTTTCTTACACTCTGACCTGTCAGATTAGCCCCTCGGGCACTGCCTGATTGCCCCCTAGGCCAGTCCAACCCTGGGCAGCAGGGAAAGTGTGAACATGGACAGTGTGGGTGAGGACACACTAGGGCATCGTATATCTGTATAGAGGAGAGTGTAGATGCAGGCAGGCAGGCTTGGCATACACGTCCATGCGGGAAGCATGTTCTAGTGTGGCCTCACACGAAGCATGTGTGCATTCAAGGGTAGTGACTGAGTGCATACAGCGAGTGTGTTTGTACAAGGAAAGTGAGTCTGTGCATATATTAAGCATGGGTGCCTATATGCAATAAAAGTCAGTGTGCACGTGCAGAGTTTGTCTACCTACATTAAAGAGTGTGCTGTGCTTGTGCTTACTGCCATAGTGTGTGGCTGTGTGCGGGCACATAAAGGGAGCTTGGCATGGGCATGATCGTCGTGGTATTTTTTAACAATCAGCCCAGTCTTATCAGATTGGTGTCAGACCGCACATTTACACATTTAGTTACGGTTGGTTTGAAACATAGTGCAGCTCTTTGTCGCCCTGACTTCTCTCTAGCATCCAGCAATGTTGATAGATGCTGAGCTGTCTTCATTAACATCATTTCACTCTCACCCCTACCTTCTCTCTATCAGCACTCCCTTTAAAATTGAGTTGAATGTCATTATCACACTTCTGTAAAGCCATCTTTGTTCCTTTCTGCCACACTGTATATCAGCAGTCACTGAGTTGGCTTTTAATCATATCACATTACTTCATTGGGGTTTCTTCTCGTTCACTGTTGGGTTGGCTTTTGATAGTCTTATACCGCCCTCTTTCCCCCCTCTTTTCTCTGGTGTGGTCCATCGGCAGCTGTTGGGTCAGCCTTTGATCGTGTCTTGTGTGGTCCTCCGTGCTCCCACTCTTCTCTGGAATTGTTCATTGACCGCTGTTGGGTAGGGTGTGTTGATTGAAAGATAGTGCAGAGCTCACTGGACTTTAAGGGCAGACACTGTACCCTCATTTTGCACTCGCAAGTGTTTCTCTGCACATAGCGGCCACCCACATACAGCCACCCACCCATACACAGAGCCACCTACACAGCCACCTACACACAACCAGAGCCACCTACACACACACACAGAGCCACCCACACAACCACAGAGCCACACACACAACCACAGAGCCACCCACACAACTACAGAGCCACACACACAGCCAGACAGAGCCACACACACAGCCAGACATAGCCACACACACAGCCAGACAGAGCTCCAGACAGAGCCACACACACAGCCAGACAGAGCCACACACACAGCCAGACAGAGCCACACACACAGCCAGACAGAGCCACACACACAGAGCCCAACACACACAGAGCCCAACACACACAGAGCCCAACACACACAGAGCCCCCACACACAGAGCCCCACAAACACACAGAGCCCTTCACACACAGACCCACACACACACAGACCCACACACACAGAGCCCCCCCCACACACACAGAGCCCCCCACACACACAGAGCCCCCCACACACACAGAGCCCCCCACACACACAGAGCCCCACACACACACAGAGCCGTACACACACATAGAGCCCCCCCACACACACACGCAGAGCCCCACATACACAGAGAGCCACACACAGGGAACAGGGGGCAGGAAAGCAAGCACAACGAGGGAACAGGGGGCAGGAAAGCAAGCACAACGAGGGAACAGGGGGCAGGAAAGCAAGCACAATGAGGGGGCCGTATTTTTGGGACAAGGCCACGACATATGAAGTAGATCACCTATGTTAACTTATCACAATCTCGCCAGCGAGGCGCACTAGCACTAGGGTATTATTTGTAGAGTTTCGCCAGATGTATATACCAGTCCTACAGTAATTTAAAATGTGTTTCTTTGCCAGAAAAGTGTGTAGTGCCTCGTTTGCTCCCACCTTAGGTGTGAATATTGTTGATCTGAGATTTTCATGAAAGTCTTATAGTCTGAATTCAGTACCTGAGCGTAATAGGACAGAATGTATGAAGCTCTGTGGTTATACTGGATAAGCAGCTACCTATGTTAAGCCATCTATTAATGTAATAACTGCACTTTCACAATTGCTTTATTAACCTTCCTGCTTTCTCAAATTTGCTTGAAAATGCACGATTTTTCTTCTTTTTTTTCAACATTTTCTTGGGGGGGTAATCCCCCCAAACCCTCCTTTTGGGGTTCAGGCTCGCTCGCTGCGCTCGCTCGCTACGGTGCTGTATGCAAATCACTTTGCGACCCACCACTTTCAAATCTCACCCACCGCCCCTGGTGACTACACTACATTTCCCAGCAGCCCATGGGCGGGGCTAGATGGGAGTACCTCTTTTCACCCCTCCTGGCGCAGGATATAGGGAGTCTGCAGCTCCAGCATCGTGGGGAAGCTGCCTTTTGCATTCTTGAAGGAGGTGTCTGCCCTCCTGTCATCGCCTGAAGAAACCCTAGCTCCTCCCAACTATACCGTCCGGCTGTGACCCGACCAGGCGACTGCACAACATTTCCCAGCAGTCCCGGAGGCGGGGCCAGCTGGGATGACCTCTTTTCACCTGACCCTAGCTTAAGGTACTATACCCTCCCTAACCCTGCCCTGCCTGCTGGCCCTGTCTCTGTGCTGCCTGCTGGCCCTGTCTCTGTGCTGCCTGCTGGCCCTGCGCTGCCTGCTGGCCCTGTGCTGCCTGCTGTCCCTGGTCCTGTGCTGCCTGCTGCCCCTGTGCTGCTTGCTGCCACTGCGCTCCCTGTTGTCCCTGTGCTGCCTGCTGTTCCGGGCCCTAGGCTGCCTGCTGTCCCTGTGCTGCCTGCTCTCCCTTCGCTATCTGCTGTCCTTGCGCTGCCTGCTGTCCCTGGCCCTGCGCTGCCTGCTGTCCCAGGCCCAGCACTGCGTGGTTTCTCTGGCGCTGTGCTGCCTGCTGTCCCTGCGTTGCCTGCTGTCTCTGCGCTGCCTGCTGTCCCTGGCCTTGCCTCCCACTGCCCCTACACTGCCTGCACTAGGACCATCACCAGGACCACTAATGGAGGCTGTAGCACAACCACGCAGCAGACAGGCGCGCTGTCAGCGCCCCGCCGGTTGTAGAATGTCCAGCGCAAGGACCCCTGGCACTCTGGCAACCCAACGGTACACCCCCTTGGAACTCCTGGACCCCAGACGTAGAAACAGCGGGGTCACCTCCTCCCCATGACCCACCAAAGGACCATTCACCTGCCAACACTGCTACTTCTCCTGCGGCACAATCTAGAAAAGATCCTGCACCACTCCGGCCCACAAGACAAAGACTACCCTGCGACCGCTCCATTGTATCCTTCTCAATGCCTGCTCACTCTGCAAATAGAGTTACAAAACAATGAGGGAACCTGAACATCCATCGGACCTGTTCAAAGTACAGTACAAAGTTCAAACGGAAGGCTGTGGTGGAGTCTCCAGGAGTGAACGGACCACATGGTCCTGTACATATTCACCCTTCTTAAACAAAACCAATTCTCGTTCGTCAGAGATCAATTTCCAATGGTTGTTGACAATCCGTTTAATTTCGTTGCTGCGAGTGCAGTATGCGGTTAGGCATATCATTCTGTTTGTGGGGTCATTTGTGCGTGACTTAGGTGTTAGGAGATTCCCTCTTGAGTTGCACCATGCCTTTTTCAGAGCTCGTTTTACTAGTCTCCATGGGTATCCCCACTCAATAGGGCGATTGAGAAGGCCCTCCGATTCTACAAAATAGTCATCTTTGTGTGAACAATTCCGACGGATTCTAAGAAATTGCCCAAAGGGCAAGTTGTCCCTCAAGCCTCAGAGATGATGGCTGCTGTACCTTAATAATGTATTTCTTTCAGTTGGTTACCTTAAAAGGTTAGTGTACAGTGAATCATTCACCATCTCGATGGAAATATCCGAAAAATCAATGCTCTTCGGGTCGGAATGCATAGTGAACGTAATGTCATTAGATCTATCACTCAGCCAGAAAAAGAATGTATCCAATTCTGTTGGACTCCCTGTCCAGATGAGCAAGAATTCCCAGCACACATTACAGGGGTCGAAATGTCGAAGGTCTTATTTGTTGTTCACGTACAGACAACAGCAATTGATTTATTGTGTTATCAGAATATTTTATGGGTTTTTTGTGCATTTTTTACCTTTAAAGTTGCTGGATAGGTCACAATCAGTCATTGATGTATATACTGTACATCACCTTTCCTTTTTCGACAACTCTCACTAGCGCACACCTTTGAGCACTCCCTTCTTCTTTCTTTGGAGCTCCTTCTTATAACGATGTAGATATATGTGCTGTTATTGAATATGAATACTACTAATATGTCATAAATGTGAATACATTGATTTACGAAGGTAATATTGGATCCTATGTTAAATACATTTCCACTGTGACCATTTCACTCTGCAAAGAGGCAACGGAAATCTGGGACACCATCACCACCCTCTCCATGGACGTTGTATTCATCACCGTAACATGGCTCAGCCTCTCCTTAAACTCCATCACCGCTGCCACTCTCAAAGGCTACAAGATGATGCGCCGTGACTGCACCAACAAACAAGTAAGAGGCATCACTATCATCTTCGAGGAAACCATTAGATGCACCATCGCCAACAAAGTCGCCACATCCCTCATGGAACACCACAACTTCCTTCTACAAACTGATACAAAGACCACGATAAGAGATACCCTCGCCTACAGACCCACAGGACCCTGAGTAACATTCGGCGATGCAATCTGCAGCCTCATCACGCCCTAGCAATCGACTAACACCCCAACCTACTACCTCAACTTCCACATCGACGACCCCAACAACCCCAATTCCATCACGCTCCTGGAGAACATGAACAACATCAGCCTCACCTAGTTGGTCACCGACCCCATCTCCACCTCCAGTGACAGAATCAAATTCAGCCACACCAAAGAACTCACCTGGACTGACTACACCATTGTACACTTCACCATCACCGACGCTCAGCACAGCATAATTAGGCAGCAGATCTCATCCCACCACAGCTGGTGCAAGGTCACTAAAACTCAGTGGTCACAGACTGTCACCACCTCCTAACCCAATGCCTCAACAGACCTCAACCAGGCTGTCCAGAACTTTGTCGCCTGGATCACTGACTGCACCACTAGAGAACGCCATCCACCCCTCCCAAGAACTCTATAACACCCTCTTTTAGACTACTTGCACTGCAAGATCACGACATCTACAACAATTTCAACATTTAACTCGCCACCATCAACCTGGCTAGTCCAATCAACCAGCAATCACCAGCCAAACCATCACCACCTGGTCACTGCTCACCACCCTGACCACCTCAGCCATCATGTCTTCCATCCACTCTGCGTCGCCCACCAACTCCTGCCCCCACCACCTCTACAACCTCGCAATGAACCCAATAAGCACAAATTTCACCAGCATCCTCATCACTCAAAGTGTTTCAGTGCAAACAAATGGGCATGTGTTTCCATGCACGCAAAAGTGTTTCTGCGCATATAAAGTGCTTCCGTGCAAAATTGTTTCCTTCCACGCACAGCGTAAGTGTTTCCATGCACACAGTGTTTCCGTGCATGCCAAGTGTTTCTGTGCAGACAGTATTTCCGTGCATATTGTCTTTCCATGCATGTAAAGTGCAAAGTGTTTCCGTGCATGTAAAATGTTTAAAGTGTTTCCGTACACGCAAAGTGTTTCTAAGCTAAAGCTGACTGAGAGGTGACTTAATCTGGGGATTTGTTGGGGGAACAATTGTTCGAATTGTTCTTATGTTCTTTTAATTGCACTCACAATTTTGCCAACTGCACCCTCTAATTCTTGAAAGAAAACCTGTATTAGTCCTCCCACACGTTTCTGTACCTTTCGTGTGGCTGTTCATATTTTCTGACTGTTGCAGTCTCTAACGCTGATTGGCTGACTCTTAGCCAATCAGCGCGCAGCACGGGCGAAGCCTGCTGAGCTCCCGAGGCTTTAAATACACACCGGCTCAAGGATGCGCAGCGGGCGCACCGCTGGCATGCCGAAGGCAAGAGCTTAATTTGTAAAAAACAAAGTGCAGGTGCTGAAAATTTTGCCGAGGAGGCCACTGCTCACGTCTTCCTCCGGTGAGCCCCACTCTCACTGCCTCAGTCTCTATCTTCTAACCTTGATCTGTTGTCTGTCCCTAGGTCTTTGCTCTAAGAGTCTATCCTCTCACCTCTCTAATAGGAAGGATTTGATCTCCTCCCCAACGGAATCAGGCAATACTACTTCCTCCAACCAATACTGTGATGAGCTGGCGCCCTTCTTCCTGAAGAAGGTCGAAGATATCTACCAAAAGTTCGGTCATGGTACAACCTCCAGTGTCTGTGGGAAGAATGTTCCATCGTGCCTGAGACTGTCCGTTTTGCATCACTTCCCTCTATCCCCCTAAATGAATTAGAGAGATAACTGGTTAAAATTAAATCAGGATCTCCAGACGACCCCCTTAAACCAGACGCTTTCAGGAAAATTTAACAAGGTCTTCTACCTGAATTTCTGGAGCTACTTAATCTATCCCTTTCTACAGCGGTAATGCCTAAGTCATGGAAGCATGCTAAAGTTGTTCCTTTACTCAAAAAAACAACGCTTGTCATCTCTAAACCGGAAAACTACTGCCCGATTTCACTGCTCCCTTTTCTCTCCAAAATTCTGGAAGCACACGTGAACTCTACGTTAACGCATTTCTTAGAAACCAACCATATACTTGAGAATTCACAGAATGGTTTCCGACTATGGTACAGTACAGAGTTGGCTCTATTGGCTGTGGTAGAACAACTCAAATACGAGCTGGTGCAGGCAGTACATCAGCGCTGGTGCTGCTGGATCTAAGCGCGGCATTTGACACTGTCTCACACGAACTCATGCTCCTCCGTTTGGAGGAGATAGGAATTGGAAATAAAGCTTTATCGTAGTTCTCCTCCTTTCTTGCCGACCGGACGTTCCAAGTGACCTCTCCCCCTTTCTCTTCCCATGTCCACCCTCTCCGCTGTGGAGTTCCCCAGGGCTCTTCATTGAGCCCTACGCTCTTCAATATATATATGAGCCCTTTGGCACAGATGGCCAAAGCATGAGGAATCTCCCTGGTGTCATACGCCGACGACACCCGACTGGTGATCGCCTTGTCCAATAATCGAATTCAAGACAAAATAAAATTTAAAGAAGATATCTCTGCTATCGCAGAATGGATGACAGCTAACTGTCTGCAATTGAACTCCATCAAATCAGAGATTTTCCGGGTTGGCAGAGAATTCTATCTCTGGACGAATGAATGGTGGCCTCTGGCACTTGGTGACCCCCCTGACCCTAAACCTGTGGGGAAAAAATTGGGCTTCATACTTAATAAAGATGTTAATCTTGAAATGCATGCCAAATCAGTGGCTGGGAAGTGTTTCGGACTACTGCGCAGCCTCAGACCGATTTTGGGTCTTTTTGATGCCCAAACACGCCAGTTGATTATTCAAGCCTCTATCCTGACCCGCTTGGACTACTGAAATGTGCTTCTTCTCGGCTCTAATAAATCTGTGCTTAATAGATTGCAGCGGGTCGAGAAGCGGCAGCACACGCCATCTTTGCCCTCCCTAAATTCAACCATCCCATCGAACAGCGTGTTTGCTTTAGGACGCTTTGCATCACGCACAAGATACGGACAGGTATCACCCAGGACATACTAGGCAATCTGTGTACTCTGTACACCCCTTCGCGTGCACTGCGTTTGGCGAACCAGTGCCTTACACGTATCCCTCGTATACCTAGAGCTAGATCCGGTGGCTGCTCTTTTAGACTTCTGGCCCCCACTCTTTAGAATTCTCTTCCTCTACACATTCGCAGTAACCCTGACCATCAGGCCTTTAGACGTCTTGTGAAGACCTACCTCTTTTCTCAGGTCTATCCCCTTGGTCTTGTCACCTGCCTAGTCTTGCTCCAGCGCTGGGACGCCTTTTTGCCGAGGCAGCCATGCGCTTTATAAGTATTTTAATCTCATCTAATCTAATCTTTCCATGCACGCAGTGTTTACGTGCACGCAAAATGTTTCCGTGCACGCAGTGTTTTCGTGCATATAGTCTTTCTGTGCATGTAAAGTGCAAATTGTTTCTGTGCATGCAAAGTATTTCTGTGCACACAAAGTGATTCCGTGCACGCAAAGTGTTTCCGTGCACGCAAAGTGTGTCAATGCAAACAAAAGTGTTTCCATGCAAGCAAAAGCGTGTCAATGCAAGCAAAAGTGTTTTCGTGCAAGCAAAAGTGTTCCCATGCATGCAACGTGTTTCTGTACAAAAGTGTTTCCGTGCAAGCAAAAGTGTTTCCATGCACGTAAAGTGTTTCTATGTACCTAAAGTATTTCCGTGCGTGTAAAGTGTTTCCAAAGTGTTTCCAAGTATGCAAATTGTCTTAGAACATGCAAAAGGTTCTGTGATAAGGAAGTTGGCCACCTTATGCTCAAAGGACAGCCATGGCACTGTTGGGGCATATTATACTATGTGTTCGGTACTGCAGAAAGGTTAACAGAGCATTGTTCTTATTGGCTTCATAGATACAACCAAATGTGTCCGTATTTCAGATGTCAGAGTGTGTGAGGGATCTAAAATAAACACCCGCCACATAAAACAACGCAGTGTCTTCCTGGTTTCTCGCTCCATGATGCTCCTGACGCCAACGCACTTCTTTGCAGACAACCCGGCGTCCGCTGGTCGCTATCAGCGCCTTTTATCTGACTTCTGCTCGACGTCAGTGGCCTGCTTCCCTCGTTTATTTACTTTCGATTTTTAAAAGCTTTCGAGTGCTTTCCTTCGTTGGTGGGCGGCAGAGCAAACACAGAATGCTAAATTTACCTCACAAATAGCGAGTATTATAATGACGAGAAGACGAGTCTAAGAGTACCCTGACGTCATCGTTCAGACACGCGCGACCATAGTTAAAACGAATGTTTGGCGGTGTGGGGCGTAGATCCAGGCATATTTAAAGATCGGCACATTTTGGGCCATATTTATCAAGGGTTGTGTCACTTTAGCACCACGCGTCGCAGCGGGGTGCAAAAACAACGCAACCCTTGAGTTGTGATGTATCAAGACATGCAAGGCCAGCCCCATTACGTGGCGCTGAATGGCTTGACCAGTCCAGATTAAGGCAATGCCCTCCAAATGGCTGCATTGTGTTACTCTGCCCCAGGGAGGCATTCCATGGGTAGCATGTGGGCGTTCCCATGGAAAACCCGCAAAACCCATGGATTTTGATGCATTCCCATATTTGCCATAAGTGGTAGACCTGGGAATGCACCAATAACTGCTACGCCTCCCCAGGTAAATATATTTCTCATCGGTTTTTCCTCTTTTTATGTGTGTTGTACAAAGAGGAAACTGCTTCAGGGGATTGTTTTTGGTGCAGGACAGTGCCCCTTACTGCACGCATTCTACAGCAGGTGTAACAGGTACAGCATCTGCAATAATAGTGCATTATTCCTTCGCTTGCAGAACAGGGGAGCATCGATGCAAGATTCCCTCTCTCACACAACAGTGGTGCCCTGGAAGTCTCTCTGCAAGAGTCACCCTCACACACAACAGGTATAGTATGCACAACAGCAGTACAAGATTCCTTCTCTTGCACCACAGGCTACCCTCGGAGCACCAGAAATTGTTTCAACATTGAATAATGTGCAGGCAAACAAACCCTAGACTTACTTTAACACATTGAAGAATATTGGAAATGACCCAAATAACTTAACCGCTTTGGGGGAAATGCATTAATCAGTGTTCCAGGTCTACTGTTACGTTTCTGCCCTTATTGTTAGCTATATTGCTAAACATTCCTCAATACAAAATGGCTATTCTATTTTGCCTGTAACCAAAAATGCATCAAATAAAAGCTTGTTTTAAAAAAAATGGTTCTGTCACGTTAGAATTCAGTTTTAAAAATGCTCACCAAAACATTTTTTTTTAAAAAAAAGAAAGCCCAAACATATATATTTAGCCAGTCATTTGCTCTGTGACACTGACACATTGCCAAAAACGGTTATAGTTCCCACCTAATGAGCAAAGTGCCACGTTTAAACCTACATTCCTATTATCAGCTTGGAAATGAAATAATAAAAAATATTCTATTCAGATAATTTTTCATTTTCAGAAAAGTTGCGGGTTTCACAGCTAGCTGTATTACTTTACAAAGAAGGAAATACCACTAAAGTAAGGATATTCCTTCTAGGTCTGCTGAAATGAGCTGACTATTCAAAGCAAAAAGAACAATTGATGGACAGAATGCAGAACAATGTCATATATTCTCCCCAGTACAGAGATCTGGGCCTAAATCCATCGTTTAAACTGGGGTGGCATGGTGAGCAAAAGAATGATGGATTTAACCCAGATCTCTTGAATGGGTGTGAATGTTTTGATTTGTTCTGCATCCCGTCCATCAATTGTCTGTCTTTTGACTATTCAATGCAGGCCTCGAAAAATCCACTCGCCCACTCGCAATAGAGTGAGATTTTATCAGTTCGAGCTAGTTTTAGCATTTATTCATCCATGTTGGACACCTTTAAATCTCGTATTTGTCTTGATACATTTGTTGTCTGTTTAAGGACAGAGGTCAAATGTCAGTTTGTCTTTACTAATTGTTGCTTATCTGTTCCTGGAAAATGGTGTTTAATTTTCTTTCTCTTATTATAGTTAGTGCTTTTCTCTTTCTAAAGTGAGGTATCTGGCAATAATTGTGAAACAAAAGGCTGTAAAATGTCAGTTTTTTTTCTAACACAACATTTAAAAAACTTATAAATGAATAGTACAAGCATTTAAAACATATCAGGAGTTATGAAAGAACTTTGTTTTTTTGTAATTCTGAAGTGCAATGCAAACAAAGATTTATATAGGAGCAAAACAAATCAGTACACTTTACTTGGTGATGTGCAAATGATAGATATTTGCAGTAAACTCGATTTCCATACATTGTACACTATATAGTTTTAAAACCACATGTCAGTGGGAAGATCTGTGGCCATTTCAATTTAAAATCCGCTGATAGTAAATGACCATGTGCTGCTACTTTATGCTTTAGTTATGTATTTATTAAAATTGACAGTTTTTAAACATGATTTGAGCATTCCTGCCACTGGCCCGATGACAATGCGGTTAATGAACTGAGGCAAGTCAGAGGTCATGTGTATCCTATATGCGGCTAGATTTGTATTACATATGGAGCAAAAGTTTAGTCTATTAAATCAAACACAAGAGTTTTCTGCACAGCAGGCATGCTAACCTCGCGTATTTGAATGTGTTCTCATATGTGATATAGAAGAAAATTGCATCTCAGTGAGTTAAAATACTTGCCCAGGATCACATAATTTAAAACCAGTTTATTAGTCAAGAGCATTATAATTAGGTTGAGTAGATTATTTAAGTCACTAGACCTACCGGTCTTAATTCGAGGCCTACAATGTAAAAGCAATTACATATTAAATAAATTACAACTTTACTCCTTTAAACATGTGCTTCAGAATATTATGAGGGACAAATGAATCCTAAAACCACCTCCAAGTGATAGACCATTACAAAGTCTGTGTGTCAGGAAGCAGCTAATTGCCTATAACAGATGACCTGGAACATCCCTTATGCTGGTATTTAAAAAAAGAAATCTACTGCAAGATAATTGGCAACAAAGACATAAGAGACAGTAAATATGTTCTAGATTACTTTATTGGTCACAAAGAGGCTGCAATTTAAAACATCTTACAGGGATAAGATACCTCCTGCAGAGTTCATGGTGTGACCAGCAATTTTATGGTAAACTTTGTTTTATTGATTTTCAGGCAAATGAAAAGGCACATTACATACAACGGGCATTCCCGTATTTCGTCAACTTGGTCTCCCCTTCCCCCCAATCCGGCCCGGCCACATTATACTCGTAAGGGCCCCACTGTGATCCTTTAGTGCGATCGAAGGCCAGAGCTGACAGAGTAGGGTATAGGTCTGACCTAGACAAACCGTATATAAGGCCTAGAAGAATAAAAAAACACCCCCTTCCTGTTTCCCATCCCCCTCCCCCCCACCCCTGAATCGGTGTGCTGGATCTATACTTTGTTAGGTCACTGCGTTTAAGTTCTATATCATCCAACCTATTAGTTGGCCGCTACTGCCGGCTGAGCTTCAGTGAGCCGGAGAAGGCGGGGTATTTTGGACATGTTACTTCATTGAACTCAAATGCTAATATGGACCACATAGGACGCCAGGTGGTACTAAATGAGTCTGCTGAGTGGGTTAGAGTGGCTTGGATTCTCTCCATACCAATGATATACCATAATTTGTGTAGCTATCCTGTGTGACCAGCAATTTTGAGGGGATTATATTAGCTGTAAAATAACTCTAGTGGTTAACACAGTTCTACGAGAGCTCTGTGTTTTGCCCATTCACAGTTTTCACTCATAAAATAGCATAACGAGTTAATGTGCCTCCTGCAAAGCACATCCTGTTACATGCAGATTACATATTTGTATTTTATTTAGATAGGTAAGTGGACTACTGCTTTTAATACTGATATCATTTTGCACTTTCCATTTTATAAGTTGCAAGCTTTTTAATATAGCACAGCAAGCTATTTACCAGCTTCAAGTTGCTGCATGCAAACTGTAAGTCATGGGTTTAGATCCTTATTTTTAATTCCCAATCTGTTGTTATTCTAAGATTTCAAAGGAAGGTTCCTTTGGGAAATAATATAGTCTTGTTAGTACAGACAACCTCAAACCCTGCATTATGTTTTATGTCCTGACTTTGTATTTCTCCTACCCATTATTAATTCTTAACATATGATGTCTATAAGTATGGAATATGTTATTCCGACAACTTATGACCCTTATTGTTTTATGAAACATTTCCTATACATTGATTTATGTACTTGTATGAATACCTGTGCCTTTCTGTGTGATGTAAAGCGCTCTAAACCCTACACTGGGATGAGTTGTGATATAAAAGAATTAAATAAAAAATAGTAGGTGCCATTCAAATCAATATTTAAATAATTACCTATGCAGACAAATACATCTTGCATTCTTACAGTGCAAGCACATCTATTACACAGAGGGTTGAACAAAGATAAAAATCTGCCTCCAATAGTTTCTCTTAAGTACCTGTGAAGTGATAACAAGCTGTGCACCTTTAGTTCCTTCCATTGCACTAGTTTCTTTAAATCGGGCCTTTGTTTTGGGGCCAGCTGGATGCAAGGGGGTAAAACCCATTGGGCTAAAAACCTCCCTAGGGAAGTGCCAATAGATGAAAAAATCCAAACAGAACAATATGTGGAAATAGGAAGGAAAACTTCAAGACGCTAACCCTACCCAGTGCTGAGTATGAAAGGCTAAAGAATACTTGCTGGAGATTATGGAAACCAAGGAAAGAACACCTTAAAGGAAAACATTCAGTGGCAAATAAATCTAGATCAAGGGACTTATAATGACCCTAACACTGCCCCCTCCCTCCATAATATATGTCATGACCATAGATACACATGACACTGTCACCCCTGACACGCAGACACCTTTAAAAGATGTATAAAAAGCATGTGGACGGAAGTCTGTGCTTGACAACGGGAATTTAATGTATGCTGAGAAGCAGGGATAGCTACAATTTATACGGAAACAAACGCAAGCACTAATGGGAATTTTACAAGAGATCCTTTCAACAAGTTATAAATCTCTCTTGATGCACCATAAAACTCTAAAATAGTTCCAGTAGAAAGCCTGGTCGCTTTAATGAATGAGAAAATATGATTCCTGAACATTTTTATGGCACACATGAAATGTAAGTTAAATAATGTTATTAAAATACAATTTTGAGAAATTATACATTTCCAGTTCAATTCCCATCTTAGTGAACAGAGTAATCTTTGCCTAAGTGAGCAATGCCCTATTACTTACTGTAGGTTGGGGGCCCTTTTTGCATGGTTACACCCCACTTTTTTCCTGTCATCTTATGTGACTAGACTGGTCCCTGCCAATCACTGTACCTTTGTACCCACAATTGGCACATCTCCACCCTTAGAGGCCCTGTACCTTGACACACACACACTGCCATTCCAGGCTGGGTGTTTTAGTGCAGAGACAAGTGAAGAGCCGACATGGTAAACATCCCTGTGTGCCATGCCTGCAACCCACTGCCTGGGGCCTAGGTAAGTCACCCCCCTAGCAGGGTGCACTAGTCCTCAAGTGAGGGTACAGAGACATGAGCCCTGTACCTTTTCTGTGCCTAAGTCCATTCTTAGACATTGTAAGTATATTAAAGCCATAAAGAGCATATGGTCTGGGAGTTGGTCATTACGAACTCCACAGCTCCATAATTACTTTTCTAAAATCTGGGAAGTTTGATAGCAAACATCTCAGCACATTAAATCTACACTGATGCCAGTGTGGTATTTAATGTAGAATGCACCCAGAGGGCATCATAGAGATACCCCCTGAAAAACGACCAGCCCTGGTGTGGTTCATGAACGGTTACCTGCCATTTGCCACCACCAGACAGGTTTCTGGACTTCTGGGTAGACAGCCTCTACTCTCTGAGTCTCCAGAAACAAAGCCCATCCTGAGCACAGGTGTCAGGCCTCCTCCCCCAGGATGGGCTGGGACCACAAAGGAGAAGCTTCAAAGGCCAGCAGCCTTTATTGGCTGTCCCTGCCTTTTGCTGCCCCCAGCTACTGGCTCCCACCAGTTCTGGCCCCCACTTTGGGCAGGAGAATCGGCAGGAAAACCAAGCTAGGAGGAGAGATGTACCCACCTTTGCCAACCACACCATTCAGGTGGGAGAGACGAGGTGAAGCACACATCTAAGTCCCCTCCATCTTAAAGATATTGGGACCCAGCCAATTTGGAAGAGGCTCATGCCCTCTCCCACTGGAGGGTGGCATATTAGAGGTTGTACCCACTCCAAGGAAGGAACCCATTGATCCCGACCTGCACACCCCTTTAAATGTCCCTAAATTTGACTATTTATGGACGACCCTGAACCTTGCCTCCTGATTTGAGGAAGAAAAAAGAGAGACTGAAGAGCAATGCTGACACAGGAAGCAGAGGACACCAACTGCTTTGGCCCGCAGCCCTATCAGCCTGTCCCGACTCCGACCTGACTACAGCAAAACCCCCGCGTGTCCAGCAGCCAACAGCCCCCACGGCCTGGAAGCCCTGCCTTGCATCCCTCCTTAAGACTCTGTTCCCTATGAGCACTGGATTTGCTCAATTAAGACTCACCTACAGAATCTGGATCCAGGTTCCTCTGTGATTTTGCATCGCTCTGCACCCGATGCCCATGGCCCGAGTTTGGGTGGGCCAACACTACGAGGAGCTCTCTCTAGTGATCCTGACTTTGGATATAGTGATCTCTGACACCCCTTAAGCTTCCAGCCAGTGCCTGCAGCCTCAACCTGAAGGGTCCCCCTGAACTCAACCAGAGCTGGTAAGAAGAACCCGATGCCAAAAGACACCCCTGCTTCTGATGACCCACAGCCTTGGGTGGCAAACTGACAGTTTCCAGACATGCCCCAAGATCCTAATTTACTCCTCGCGCTGCTGGTCGCCTCCAGAAAGCCTCCCTGCTCAAGCCTGCAGTATCTTTACTGAACCAGAGATCCTCATTGAAATCCACAGGGCCCCCGACGTTGCCTTTGCACACTGCACCCGGCCTCCCCTGGGCCGCTGGTGGTGAAGCTCCTGTGCTGATTGTTGGCCCCTGCAGTGCTGAGCTCTACCCCAGGAGGTTTGCTTACACAGCAAAGTGGCCTATTCGTAAGCAGTCTCTGACTGAAGGCCCTCTTAGCCCCATTGGCTAACTTTGGGCCCCTGCACTCTGCGCCCAGCCTCCCCAGTGCCGCTGGTGGTGCAACTTGAGTGCCTACCTAGACCTTGGGGAACCTTGTTCCTAACCCCCAAAACTCACACTCGTAAGATGTTTACTTACCTGTGAAACCGATAACCACTTTTCTCCCATAAGAATCAATGTTATGGGTTTTTGTTCCAAAAATGTTCTGTGCTGAACTGACTTTGTATGAAAGAAAAAGTTACTAAACTGCTAAGTCTAAAACATCTTGTATTGTGAGATCCCCGGTGTTGTAACTAGGCATACCACTGCTAGTAGTTGATGTAATCCAAAAGAAATCTAAAAGTATTCCAAAAGTAATTACTGTGTAATTTTAACTGCTTTTTGAACCAATACAAACCTGCAACTATTGCAAATCCATTCCCAATTGCACTTCTTAAAATATTCTATGATTTAAAGTATATTTTACTTAGTCGTACCAAGCCCTGCTTGGTTCTAGAAATAAAACACAAGTGTACCGTTTTTATACATACCCAATTATTCTGGATTCAGTCTCTGAGTGTGTGCATTCAGTCTTGAGTGAATGAATACAACAAATGCTTAACACACCCAAACTGCTCACCCACGCTACCACAGTGAGAGGTGTTAGTACTGACCTAATTTAGCCTCTGCTATACTTTTGGGGACTCCCTAGACTCTGTACCACTATAACTTCCTTTGATATTATATATACAGAGCCAGCTTCCTACACTTACCTGTTATCTTCATTACTCCTTGTCCAATTCCTTACTTATGGAAAAGATCATCTCCCTGACAGAAAAAAAGAACAGAGGAATGCTGGGACCCAATCCCCCCACCCCACTCCTCCACTGGGAGTACATAACCAGTACCTACTCAGCATTCTACCTAAGCTACCAAGCCACCAACAGGAAGGCCGGGCGTCAGGGAGGGAGAGAGGGGGGTAAGGAATGGAAAGAGGACAACGGGACCAGAAGTAGTAAAGATTACCGGTAAGTAATAGTACATTGTCCCCAAGTACTTCCAGTCCTATTCCCATTCCTTTCTTATGGAGCATACCAAAGCCAGATGCCCGGCCTTCCAAACTCCCAAGGACACTCAGGACCCCACACCGAAAAGCAGCATCCCAAGCAAAGCAAATGGGAGAACCACAGGAAAACACAGGCAGGAGCACACAGCCTGCAACGCTCCCAACCCAACAACAACCACCCAGAACATGCGGGAGATGACTAAGGTGAACAAAAACAGTTGCCAATCCACAGGACCACCACCCAGAGGGCAGCCAGCCCACCTGGAAATCCCCCGAACCAATAACAGAGGAGGAGCACCCGCCAAGGAAGCGCCAGAGGACAGTGAAGAGGCCACACACTGGAGAAGATCCATGGCAACCAAACACATCAGCAAACCAGGGCCAGACCAACAAGGACACAACCAAGGACCGGACAAACCAGTATCCCGGTAGCAGAAATCACTAACGGCACCAAAGAGGCAACCAACCACAGAACAAAAGGACAAGCAGGGCATCCATGCACTACCCTACCAACACCAACACCCAAAACTGCCAAGTGGAAGGGAGCCAGCCCGAAGGTGACAAGGCAAAGGCAAACAAGCCAAAGCCGGAAGAGAGGCAAACCACAGAGACCCCAAGATCAAAGGCAAAGCTGCAGAGGGTCTGAAGCAACCAATCCACCAGAAACAATCAGCACAAGGAGGACCAGAACAGCAGAAGCAGCCCACAGGCATGAAAAGCTCGGTTGGGCTCCCACTGGGCCAAAGGCCACCAAGTCCAGGAACACCAAGCAGCCCCATGGACCCGGCAGAAGAACGGACAGCAGACAACAGAAAAGACCCACACAAACCCCACTAGAGAGCCGAGGGGAAGCAAGGAATGACCCAACAGGCCCAGCCCTAACCACAAGACAATGGGTGACACAGCCAAATAAAGGACCAACCCTAACACCACCGGGGAGTCCCACAGCAGACCAGTCCAGAAAAAAGAGAACAGGGCCAGCCAACAGGGCCAAGGAACAGACCCAGAAGATCAACTAAGAGCAGGTACACACAGACCAAATCAAGAAAGGAGGGAGCAGCGACAAAGACCCCCTAACCCAAGACCCCGCCAGGAGAGAGCCCAGAGGACAACGCCACTAAAAACCCCCAGAGGAGGACCAGGCCACAGGGCAGGAACATCCAGCACAAACCACCAGCACCGACACAGGACGACTGCCAAGCACCCAAACTGGGAGAAGTAGCCTAGGCACAGGGACAGGCCAAGAACGAGGCACTCACAAAGAACGCAGGGGACACAACCCCGGAACCCCTCCTAAGAAAGGCACACCATTACTAGAAGGCAGTAGGCCAACAAGCACCCTAACACTAGCAGCCGGAAGACCACCCAGAAGGACCAGGTAGCCAGAAACACACCCCTAACGAAAGGGAAAAGGCAGGGGTAGATCCAAAAGCCAGATCCCAGCGAGCCACCACACCCCACCAGGAACAAGGCCAACAATAGGGCCCCACCCCAGAAAATCCAAGGGGCGGCTAGCACAGAGAACCAAAAGCAGGGCAAGGCAAACCCCAAGGCCACAGAGACCAGGGGAACCCAAAGACCATATATACACACAAAACATTGGAGTTATCCATGGGGGGAACTAGAGGCTATGGGGTTTTCAGGGTGAGCTGGCCTCCAAACCTATCAAATGCACACACAATAGAAACTAGTCTGAAAAATTGTCCACTTAGATTATTAGAAGTGCCTCCCTCTCAGGTGTAGGCCAGCTCTCTATCAAATGTGGTTTTTGGAGAGCAAGGATTGCCAATGATGAAGCATGACACCTGGTGGTGTGTGAGGACAGTCCTTTACATTTTTGAGATGTCCAGCACTTTACTGTCTTAGGCCTAGATGTAGTTAATTTTATTTTACCACTTCTTAAATACCGAATTTTACCGATTCGGTATTTAAGAAGTGGTAAAATAGAGGGGGGGGGGGGGATGTAGGTATTACAGAATCGGTAAATACCGAATCGTTAAGATTCGGTATTTACTGATTCTGTAAATACCGATTCGGTAATGCCCATTGATTCCTATGGGCATTGAAGCCCATAGGAATCAATGGGCATTACCGAATCGGTATTTACCGAATCGGTAAATACCGATTCCAGCAAGGGTGCAGGGGGTGTCACTTTGACACCCTCTGGCACCCCAAATACAGGCATGTGTGTCATGTGGCACACACACATGCCCTAAGGGCATGTCTGTCTGTCACATGGCATAGGTGTGCATGCACACATGTGCATGCACACCTGGATTCGGTATTTTACCACCCAATTGTATTGGGTGGTAAAATACCAAATCTGAAAGGCCTTTGGGACTCAGAAGAGTCCCACCTACATCTAGAAGTTACCGAATCGGTAAAAATACCGATTCGGTATTTTACAGATTCGGTAAATTTACCGAATCGGTAAAATTGGCCCCCTACATCCCAAAAACCCATTTGCCGGTCGGTAACGGCCGAAATCGGCCGTTACCGCCCGGTAAATGGCCACCTACATCTGGCCCTTAGTGCTTTATACAGATATGGTAAAATTATGTCAATGACCAATTTTTCAGGGTAGCTTCTATTGTGTGTGCATTCAAACCCAAAGACTAACCAGGCACAACAGGGAAAACCGTGCTCCAAACAATACACACCAAGGATGACCCCCAACCACAAACCCGGGGGGGGGGGGGGCGACAAAAAGCAGGGGAAAAAAAGACAACACCTCCGGAGAAGACCAACTACTGGTCACTGGAGATGAGCCAGACTCCAAGAACACAAGCCAGAGAACAGGCCACTGCAGACCCCAGAACACAAACCAGAACCCCTCTAACCAGCAAAGGCAGAGAGAAAGCTGCTGGAACCCGCCACAACCAGGCCAAAGAGGCAACAAAAAGCGGCCAGCAAGCCACGGTGGAAGCCAAGCAGCCCACACAGGCACACCAATGTCACAGCCCAGCCCACACCTGGGGAAGGCAGGCACAGAATAGAGGCCAAAGAAATGGCTGGAAGGCCGACCAGGACCATAGGCCATGCCAGGCACAGGACCGCCTGACCACCAGGGGGCCCGGAAGATCCACACACAAGCAAGGCACCAGGAAGAGAAGCCTGAAAGGGCCACAGACACCCAAAAAGGCAACCTCCAAGGCCCTAACAGCCAGAACTGGACACCACCCAGAGGCAAGCCCCCACAAACCAGGAAGCACCCAACCAGGAGACATGGGCCAGGAAACACTCAACGAGGAGACACGGGCACAGAACGCACCACCAACCCGACCGGCACAGACCAAGGACATCCCAGAAGAGGTACAGCGAGGCCACAACAGACTGGAAGACCCGCTGCAACAGCAGAAACACATCAAATGGAAATCCCGCAATGGTCCGTGCAATGGAAGCCAGGGACACCAAGTCCGACCAAACCCCACAGGACTGGACCCAAAGCAGCACAACGCAGAAAAGACGGGTGAAAAAACCATCAAGCAGAACACACCCCAGGGCCCGAAGACTCCAGACAGCACCACCTGCCATAGGAACAGCCCCACCTGCCAATCCCGGCGCACCCCCCAAACCGGAGCACCAGGGCAAAAGCATAAACCCGGCCACTAGTAAACAGGCATCCCAGGGCATCCCAAGCACAGCCCCTGAGCCGCCAGTCACCTTAGGCCATCTGTAATACAAGGCCAGAGTAGAGGCACAGCATGGTGAAAGGGAATAAACACAGCCCACAAGCATGAACCAAATCCCTAGAAAATCACTCACAAAATGGAGGCAAACGACCACTCGGCACTCACCTCCAGGGCTGTCAGATTCCAGACAGCCCCGTTTGCCATAAAAAATGGCCCCAACAGCCAGCCCGACAAGTCAACAGTCAAAACTGGACCACCGGCAATCAGACACCGGGGGTCTCCCCCATACAGCCCTCGATCCGCCAGACACCCAAGGGCCGCCGCAAGCAAACAAGGCCAGAGATGTGTGGTGTTGTGCTCTAGTCTTTGCGAGCATGCCCCAGAGCATGCTGGGAACGTGCGAGCGGCCATTTTGGGGATGCCGCAGGCAAAGGTGGTGAACGGTCTCACTCCCGGCGCTCGGGAGAATAAATCCTAAGATTTATAATTAAGAACATGTCAGATGTGGTTCTTGTGGCAGCACCATCACTATAAAATTGGCGACGAGGCTCGGAGGGCGCTGTCGCCGTCTACCAAGCGGCGCATGCCCAACCCACGATACACCGCTACTGGGACACGAGCGCTGCAGAGGAGTCGGCCACACCACGTGCGGGGAGCGCATTAGAGAGGCCACAAGCACCTCGCGTCGGCTCTGTGCCTCCCCTGAGTCCAGGGCAGGAGAGTAGGACACCCAGTGTGCACCACCAGAGGTTGGATACCCCATCGGCAGGGCGCAGGTACGCCCAGGGACAAACCGCGCTGCCCGAACAAGGGAAGGAGACGGCACCTCCCACAAAACAGTGAGTGATCGGGGCCCGGGGGGTCACAGCTGCACATCATAAACGCAAGTAGCACAGAACTACAACCACCAGCGGAACCCTACAGGGGCCACCCTACACAGCCTAAGGGAGCAGAACTCTGGAGGTCCAAAGTCCAACCCGAGTAGGGGAGAGAGACCCTTCACCCACGCAAGCAAGCGGGTTAGGGGAGAGACAAGCCCCAGGGAGCCCGCCAGGAGTTGCTACACAACCGGCCCCACAGCAACGCAACGCGGGCAAAATGTGCGCACAGTCGTCCTCCCTCACCAATCTAGTCCCCTTCTAGCCCAAAGCGGGCGATCCAGCGATGCCATTGGAATACTGGATCAACCTTGTGCACCTTCTACAATTGAAAAACCTATATGTCCCTTAAAGTGTTAAGGTGCAAGTAATCTTCTGTTGTACGTTTGAAACTGTGCAATTAACAGTATAACAGAACCCTAAGCTTTTGCCTAAAAGACCTTTGAGTTATGTTCTGTTTTCTTTTATATGTTTTATATGTGTAAAATAGGGTACAGGCTTGTGCCCCACCTTGTATATTGTTTGTAAATATTGTCTTGTATCGCTAAATGAGTAAATATTCGACTTCTGTCCGGCTGGACATGTCAAATCAATATAGAAACGATTGTGTCTATATTTATTAGTTCTATCTCTACGTATGTAAGGGACCACTGTTGCCTTAAAGAATATACTCCCAAGGTCCCTTGCTGACTTTATTGTCTATCTTAAATATGGGAAGACTGGAAGTGCTATTTCCTAAATTACCTATCCACGCTAGAAGAGGAGGGGGAAGGAACTTTCTCCAACTCAAGGAGGAAGAAAATACTTCTGCACAACCTAGGCCCAGAAGGCATCAGAGTGTATGACAACCTGGTAAAGAAGACCAGACTCCCTAATGACACGGATGAGTTCCAACATGCTCTAGATGACCTGGACTCCCATTACTGCCCAGTAGTATGCACTGCAATAGATAGATGCAGCTTCTTCCAAAGGAAACAAAGAAGCGGAGAATCGATAGATGAGTACGTGGCAGCGTTACAGAAGTTGGCGGTGACATGCAAGTTCGGCACACTGCACAATGAACTCATCATAGACCAGATCATAATGCACACTACCAACACAGTGATCCAAGAGAAGTTGTGGGTCAACAAAGATGCACCCCTCAAAGAGGTTGTGGCACTCGTGAAGAAAGCAGAACTATCCAAGAGATGCGTGGAAGCTGCAAGAAGGGAGAGCATCAGCAAGGCACCAGTGTGCAAGATATCAGACAAAAACAAACAGGAAGGGGCACAGCAACAAACACCATCAGGCACGAGGTATCAGAAGAAATACCCTCAGAAGTTCACGAAACCCCAAAGACAGCAAGGAGAAAACAGAAATACCTGCTACAGATGCGGTAGCCAGACACATGCTAGCAACGACAAGAGATGCCCAGCGTTCAGAGCCAAGTGCTCCTACTGTGGAATAATGGGGCACTACGAAAAGGTATGCAGGCACAAGCTCAGAAGAACGGAAGTGAAGTACGTCACCCAAGAGTTGGAAAGAGGCGAAGAGGACCCAGAAGAAGACGAAGTCTTGTGTATAGAAGAGCTAGTCCTAGGAATGGACTGCGGAAGCCGGGTAACATCTTGCTCTCAGCCTTTAACTCTTCCTGCCCTGCGCAATTTTCCTTTTTCTGCCTCACTGCCCTGGTGACGCCCTGCAGGAGTTCACATCGAGGTTCCCCATCCTTACGGCCGAGATTAGGTGCTGCATTGGTCTCTGGGACTGGTAGGAAGAGTGTGTTGGGAGCGGACATCTTGGGGGGAGCCAGGCACGCTGGTCGTCGGACTAGTGTTGTGGTTCTCTCGGCCGGCTCTCGGCTGAGACGTCATAAATTTAGAGGCTCTTTACTCCGCGCAGCGGACGCGCCTAAGGAGCGCCAAAGGAAAGCCCATCTTCGCCCGTCAGCGTCCCGGAAGTGAACGGGTGGGGCCGGGGAGGGCCTGGATACTCGCCCCTGGTGGTACTATGTTATTTTATACGGCAGCCGAGCTCTCCTCGCTCAGGAAAAAGGTGAGCAATTGCTGCACTGTTTTTCCTGGGAGGCATAAAGGCAAGAGGAGCTGTCCCGGTTGCAGTTGGCTACCGGGCAACGTCTCCGCCTCTGCCGCTATTGCTCCTCCCATCAAGTGCTCATGTCTGCTTTGGAATACGAAACATGCTCTAGACATATATGAGCTCCTGGTCGTTGAGGAGCCGATCTGTCTATTCCTTACAGAGACGTGGCTGGTTGAATTTTCTAACCCAGACATAGCTGCTGCAATTCCCCCTAATTATGTCATTTTTAGACAGGATAGGGTCAAGGGCAGGGGCGGGGTTGTTGCGATGGTGGTGAACAGGAGTGTTACGTGCTCCATCATTCCAACTGATGACATTTTAGGCTGTGAATCCCTGGGCTTCTCCATATATGTGTCATCGCACCAATCTTGTACAGGACTACTGATCTACAGGCCACCGGGACCCACAGGCTCCTTTCACAAACAACTGTATGCCGTGGCGTCGACACTTTGCCTAAAAGCGGAGCACTGTATGATACTGGGGGATCTTAACATCCATATGGATATCGGGACTGATGCTGATACCATTAAGATCTGTGATATCACCTCCCCCCTAGGACTCTCTCCCTACCTGTCCGTACCCACCGATAACAGGGCCACATGCTTGATCAAGTGTTCTCCACCACTCATATTGATATCTTCGCCCCTTCACCAGTGCTATGGTCAGACCACTTTTTAGTCAACTTCCACATTCTGTGCGCTAATAAACCAGCGTGTAATACCCCAGCCGGCCTTGTCAAGCCCCACGTGCCTACCATCGTGTTACTCCAGAGATGTTAGCTCAGGCTTGTTTACTCCACCCGTGCCCGTTGTCTGGCACTTTAGAGAAGGATCTTGACTCCCTGTAGACGTGGTTTACGGAAAGGCTAGACGAACTTGCCCCTGTGACTTCTTCCCGCAAGCCCGCCATTCGATCCTCTGCTCCCTGGTTTTCCGAAGCCTTGGCCTTAAAGCGGCGGCAATGTAAGATCGCGGAAAGGTCCTGGCGTTGCCATTATGACATCATGGCAAAGTTGGCGTATAGGGCTTCCATTAAATCCTACCACAATGACATCCTGTTAGAGAAGAAAGTATATTTCTCTAGAAGAATCTAGGCTGCTTTTAACACCAGCAAAAAGATTTTTTCCATTGTGAGCGAATTTACCTCTCCTAAAATAAGTACGCCATCGTGTTTGCTACCCGGAATCCTGGGTGACCTCTTTAGCTAAATTTTTCACCAATAAAATTAAGACCATTCAGGACTCCTTCCTGCGGTCCGGGGTAGGGGTAGCCCCCGGTACTGGCATCCTTTCTGGTTCTTCTCCGGTTATGGAGCCCACTCTTTCGGAATTTCCCCTGCTCTCCGTTGCAACATCTTTGGATCTCCTAACCAAATTAAAATCTGGATCCCCTCTGGATCCCTGTGCAGCCAAATTTTTGGCTAGAATGGTGGAAGTGATCAATCCCCTTATTAACCCCGTGCTGAATCTTTCTCTCAGCCCTGGAGTGGTTCCTCTAGCTTGGAAGCAGACCCTGATCATTCCGCTTCTGAAAAAGCCCAATTTAGATCCGGAGGCTCATGCTAATTATAGGCCTATTTCCCTTCTGCCAGCCTTTGCCAAAATTGTGGAGAAGCACGTACATACCTCCCGTTCCAGCTTTCTTGAGAACAACAACCTCCTGCACAGTACACAATCCGGCTTCCGCACCAACTCGAGTTGCTGGAAGTAACGGAAGCAATCAAAGAGGTACTGGATGCAGGAGGTAAGGTAATGCTGGTAATGCTCGATCTATCAGCGGCCTTTGATACCGTCCCCCACACGGGTCTCCTTACAAGACTTAGTGAGATCGGTCTGCGGGGGACGGTGTTCAGCTGGTTTAAATCTTTCCTAGCGGGTCGGTGTCAAGCGGTCTGGACCCCCCCATTCTCTGCCATGGTGCGGCCACTTGAGGTGGGAGCCCCTCAGGGCTTCATTCTGAGCCCGACTCTTTTTAATATCTTTATGACCCCTCTGGCGGCACTGGTGGAGTCGTTTGTTTGCCCAGATCGTGTCCTACGCCGACGACACTCAGCTCCTTTTCACTTGTGGAAAAGGGGCCTGATTTTGATGGGGAGAACATTAGAGGCTGCCTGGGGGCCGTGTTTAAGTGGTTCCAGCAAAACTGCCTTAAGTGCAACTCGGATAAATCCGAAGTGCTCTTTTTCGGCTGCGGGCCTGATCCTAGTTGGCAGTCCTGGTGGCCTGGAGATGTTTCCACCGTCGGTTGCATCCACGACGGCCAAGAACCTTGGAGTAAAGATCTAAAATCCTGGCTGTTTGTTCAGTAGGGCCCGCCCCCCCTCTTTCCGTTCCCTTGTCCGTTTTAGGTCTGAAGCGCCGGGACACTCCTCGGAGTAGCTAAGCGCTATATAAAACTCCCCCTAACATTAACATTAACAAGATCCAGGAAGCCGGCATTACAGATGTCGATCGGAGGAGTTCAGGTGAACATGGTGGCTGATTCAGGCTCCCATACACCATACTTCAATGAACAATATGGGAGAGAGACTTTGACACACACTTTCCCACAGACATACATCCTGTCACGGTCACAGTGAACCCATACCCTTGGTAGGTTATCGCCCACTGGTGTTCGAGTTCAAAGGGCGAAGAGCGGAAGGAAAATTGTATGTCGCAGAGAAAGGACCCTCAGTACTAGGGTGGATGGACAAAGGAGTTCTCGGAATCCAGCTCAACCCAGGGGGGGCCACCCAAGTGTTAATGACAGACACAGTCCAGGCATACGAAGAAAACACATGGAAGAAGGAGTATCCCGAAGTCTTCAAGGGGACGATAGGTCGACTGACAAAATTCACGCACAAGATCTGCCTCAAGACCCGAGCAAAACTGTAAGCCACAAGGTTCGCAACATCCCCTTCAGAAGCAGAGAGGCGGTGCAAGAAGAACTACAACGCCTGGAAAGAAACGGAGTTATCGAAGCCATCGAAAGTGCAGAGTGGCTCGCACCTTTGGTTGTCGCACAGAAACACAATGGAAAGGTACGCCTTTGCGTGGACCTGAGGGAACTCAACAAGAACATAGTGGTGGACAAGTTCCCACTACCCCGGATAAACAAAATAATGGCAAAGACAAAGGGAGTCAAGTGGTTCTCCACGGTGGATCTCACCTCAGCAAACCATCAAATTGCCGTGCATCCCTTGTGCAATCACCTGACATCGTTCAACATTCATCACATCATTTGGGTGCTATAAGTTCCTTAAGATGCCGTTCGGCTTGGCATCTGCAGCAGCAATATTCCAAAAGCTCATGCCCCGGTTGTTTCAGAAAGTAGAAGAAGTGCAATACTTTCAGGACGACATCCTCATTATGGGGAAATCTAAGGATGACCATGACGCAAAACTGAATGCAGTCCTGATTATACTGGCACAAAATTGGACTCACCGCAGAGTGGGAGAAATGCAGACTTGGAGTGGGATCAGTGACGTACCTGAGTCACGAGATTAGCGAGAGGGGAATAGAGCCAAAACGAGCCAATGTGGCAGCCATGAGAGACGCGCCCACACCCAAACAAAAGGATGACATCCGCTCCTTCCTAGGGATGGCAGAGTTTTACAGCAAATTCATTCCCCACTTCGCGTCCAAAACGCACCACTTGAGACAACTCCTGAAGGAGAAGAACACATTCAAATGGACAGAAGAAGAGCAAACAGAATTCAACCGTTTAAAACTAGACATTTGCGCTGCCATCCCTCTCAAGGGGTTTGATTAGGCAGCCCTGCCCATACTAACCACAGATGCTAGCGACAAGGGACTGGTCGCGATGCTGATGCAAAGGTGTCAGGGAGGAGAAGTCACCATGATCAGCTTCGCCACAAGGTCACTAGCACCCAACGAGGAAAAATTCAGTGTGATTGAAAAAGAAATGTTGGCCACAGTCTGGGCCATGGAAAGGTTCAGACAGTTCTTATGGGGCTCGAAGTTCTTGCTTCGCATGGATCACAAACCACTGGTGAGAGTCCTGACCTCCTGTGGACATGCACACGCGACACTCCGCATAGCAAAGATGACCCTGAGGTTACTTGATTATGTATATGAGGTGGAATACCTTCCCGGCACCAAGAACAAAGTGGCTGATTTCTTAAACAGATCAGCAGCGATGGAACCGCCAGCGGACCAAGAACCCTCGGAATGGGAAGACTACATGGTGGCGATTACACAAGACCATGAAGGGGCGATAAGCGCGCAGGAGTGGGAAGAGGCATACGCCAGTGATGACACACTGAAGGCCGTAAAGAGTTATGTGACGCAAGGGTGGCCGGACAAGAAGCATCTAGACAGTAATTTGAGGAAGTTCTGGGAAGTCCGGGAGGAATTATCCATCGGAGACAACCCGGTGTTCCTACTAAGAGGAGACAAAGTGGTTCCCCCACAGCCCTTAGTAAATCATCTCCTAAACATTCTACACAAAGGACACTTAGGGATAATGAAAACCAAAGCAAGGGCAAAACAGGCATATTGGTGGCCGGCCATGGACAGTCAAGTGGAAAAACATGTCAGAATGTGTGAACAACGCAGCCGAGCAGACAAGGCACAAGTCCTGCTACGCCCACCACTAGGAAAATTCACTTGTCCCTCCAGTCCATGGGAAGTGCTTTCGGTGGACATCCTGGGTCCCATTCTAGATACCAATGGCGTGCCCAAATAGGCCATAGTACTGGTAGACTAATACTCCAAATGGCCGGAAGTGGACGTATGCGAAGTGGCTGACTCAGAAGCTGTGTTATCTTTCCTCACCTCCACATTCTTAAGGGAAGGGATCCCAAAGGTAGTGACCTGTGACAATGGGCCGCAGTTCATGTCAGCAAAATGGAACGCTGTGGGAGAGCAGGTCGGATAAACAGGCGTGGAGGCTGAAGATATGTGCGAATAGGTTGTTTATTGATAATTGGTTTAGGTTCAGGGGCTACAAATGTCCGTGAGTAACTGTATGTTTCTTCCGGCTTTTCTTCCTCTTGAAGTAGGGCAGTTAGAGATGTATTTCCATGCTCCTCTTCATCGGAGACCACAGGATCACCCCGGAGGCTCATAAAAGGGGTAGAAAGAAAGGGGCCGTCAGAATGCTACTTTACTTGTCTATAAGGATCATAAACCGTCACCACACCTGATAGTGCTTGTTTCTCTGTCGTTTTAGGGTCGTGCTTGGGTCACGTGCTTTAACAAAAAGGGATGGTAACACCGTACTGCTAATGTTGGAAACAAGAGGAATACTGATCAACACACCCTATTGGGATGCGTAATTGAGTATTTAATCAAAAATCATAACCAGTAACTCGAGTATTTAATCACAAATCATAACCAGTAACCGTGTTTAGTCACAATCAGTAATCCTTCTACCTAGGAATCGCTAAACAATGTCTGGTATCAGTTACAACATGCACCAGGATATGCACTTGAAGACAGGATATGAACTACAGCCAAGAACTGTAATTAGGTTCCCGTTTTACGCTTCACACCGTCCTGTGTCATCCCGTTGTCACCTCCCCGTGCCTCCCAGTTACTACTTCCCCGTTCCGATTCCCGTAACACCCCACTCACCGGCCCTGCCGTAACTCTCCAGAGTCGCGGCCGCTCTCCAGCATCCTCCGGGGGACTCCACCAGTCCTCACACCACGACTCATCCGGTTCTTCTTCAGTGCCGTCTTCTCGCCAGGGCTCCGTCACGCTGGGTTCATCACGTTGAGAGTTCTCCGTTTCTTCTCCTGGCGTCCTCTCCTCCGATTCTGCTCTCAAAGACTGCCCGCCCTTCTTGTCCTGAACACGGCCTTTCAGTGGAGCAGCGCCTTCACTTCCTGGGTTGACTCCAACCCCTTCCGGGTCCTGACTGCCAGCACTCTGCATGGACATGGAAAGACGGCATGGAGTTTCAGACGTAGGATTGGAACTCCTGATGCCGGTCCGACATACTTGATTCTTCAACGGACATCGGGTAGAGAGAGCCCAAGGGTCTACCTCGGTGAGTCCCTCCTCACAAACGCATTCATGGACCGCAATGGGATCGAAGTCAAACACACCCCAATGTACCATCTGGCAGGAAATGGACTAGCAGAGAGGTTCAATCAGGTAATCATGGGTTCGGTACAGGCAGCGATAAGTGCAGGGCAAGACTGGGAGAAAGAACTCAAACGGATGATATGGGCTTATCGTATCAGCCCAGCAACACTGGATGCAGCCCATTCAAAATATTATGTAGACGCGACTCCTTCACGAGGGACAAGCTAACATGGAAACAACTCATCATCCAAAGCAAGTGGTCCCCGGGGGTGGTGCGTCGCAACATCGACAAGGCTCAAGCCTTATACACTTAGCACTACAACAAACGTCGCAATGTCAAGGATGTAATCCTGGAAAGGGCGAGTGGGTAAGAGTGAAACAGGCGGTTCTAAAGAAGAAAGGCGACAGCAAGTTTAACCCACCGTTACAAGTAGTGGAGCCATATGCTAGGTCGGCCCTATCGAGCGATGGGAAGGTATGGTCACAAGATAGGATGGCAAGATGCAACAGAATCATGAAGTGGGAAGTTCCTGAAGGGATGAGTCAGCCTACTCCAGAAGAAAGCAACATGCCGGAAACGATGCAGGCACCGGAAAGGACAGCGCAAAGCCCAACTTCTTCCAGCCAAGGAAGTGAAGATCCATACACCTGGGAAGGGAGTGAAGGTGTGGAAGTAGCCAGTCAGTCAACACCACGGGGCCCAAATACAAATGGAAAGGAGAGAGGGAGGCAGGCAAAAGCGATGGAAGAAGGAAGACTTCCAGTAAGTGACCAACATGTGGACGTTACCCCGAAACACTCAAGAACAAGGTTGGGTAGACTGGTCAAGATGCCGAAGAGATTTGAGGACTTTGACATGAAAGCCAAGTAAGACTGTTATGTACTTATGTTTCTGTGCCCCCCCTTCCTGTCCTTTCCCATCATTGAAATGAAGAGAGATATGTGGTGTTGCGCTCTAGTCTTTGCGAGCGTGCGCCAGAGCATGCTGGGAACGGCCATTTTGGGGATGCCGCAGGCAAAGGTGGTGAACGGTCGCACTCCCGGTGCTCGGTAGAATAAATCCTAAGATTTATAATTAAGAACGTGTTGGATGTGGTTATTGAGGTAGCACCATCACTATAAGATGAGGCACAGCACAGGGGAATTAGAACATACTGAGGCCCCACATGTGTGCAGGAAAACCAAGAACGCAGAAGAAAATCGCCATGTTGAACTCCTCCCAGGGCCGCAGACAGCAGACCACCCCTGCTGCCACACCAGAACCCCCAACAGCCAGTCCAGGCATGCACCACTAGCCATAGTGCCGGGCTACAGGCAACGACCCAACCGGCCATCGGTACGACACAAGAACATATAGGAGGCACAACACTGGAGAGAAAAACAGGCCCCAAATGCATGGGAAACAAATAGCGCAACATGGTCCAGTCAGCAACAGCGGAGAAATAAAGGAGCTGGAGAGGCAGATGCGAAAGGATGACCCACAACACATAGCCCCATCGGCGCCAAATGGTCCCGCAGCAGGAAACCTGGGGACTCCAAAATGGCCCAGGTACCCAGAGAAGCCCTGAAAAGTGGAAAGAAAAAACCATTACGTGGTACTCTCCCTCAGGTCAGGCAGACTCCACACCACATAGTCTAACCCCACGAGCCATCCCAGGCGCACTCCACAACCTCAGCGCAGGGCAACAGGCAATCCCCTACTCTGGCCACCAGGCACTCCAGTGCAGCCGCGGCCCGTGCAGGTAAGAGCGGTGGGTCAGTGAGGCCGGGTGGGAGGGATTTCGACAGACGTTGATAAGGGAAAATAAATTATTTATTTAATTCTCCCTCGTCATCGTCTCTCGAACCCCCACCCCCACCCCGGCCCCACTGCTCCTACCTGCACAAGCCACGGCTGATCCAGGGGCACATCCAGCTCAACCCACGAGCTGCCAGCCACCCAATCACAGCTGCCATGCCAGGCCATATAATAAGCCTCACAGGACGAAAAGGGAAAAACAATGGCCCAAGGCGTGCGAGACAACCTCGGGCATCACGTACCAGAAACCAATGAAGGGGAAAAATAAGGCGCTGGAGATACAGAAGTGAAAGGATGATCACAAAGCCCCCACTGACAGTAATGGAACCCATGTAGCAGGGAGATCGGGGACTCCAAATGGGCCAGACTATGCTTGGATGAAATGTGCCTGACACCCAGAAAGGCAATGAAAAGAGTTGAGGGAAACCGCTATGTGGTACTCACCCCCGTAGGCAAGAAGACCCCATACCCACCATCTGCCCCCACCAGTCAGCCCAGGTGCACTCCATCACCCCAGTGCTGGGACACAGCCAATCCGCCACAACGGCCTGCCAGGAACTGCAGGGGGCACCACTAAGTCTGCCTGAGCTGCCATCTAGCCTACGCAGCGTGTCTTCCATCCCGAACCCAGCCACCAGGAAGACGCATGCTGTTACCTGGAACCGACCGGGAGGGCTGCAGAAGACTGCAGCAGGAGCAGCACCAGCACCCTCGTCCCATTCTGTCGGCAGACACAAAAAAGAACAGGCAGAATACTGGGTAGGTACTGGTTATGTACTCCCAGTGGGAGGTGGTGGAGTAAGGTTTCCCAGCATTCCCCTGCTCTTTTTTATGTTAGGGAGATGGGCATCTCCATAAGTAAGGAATGGGACGAGGACTGGAGGGACCTGGGGGTAATATGCCTGGATGGATGTGATCATTTTAAAAAAATGCAGTTTTATATAGCACAAACTTCTCCCAAGGACATTACAGTGGTTTTTTGAAGCAGGAAGGCCCACGCAGCTCAATACAAAATAGGTCTGCTTTATTCATTTCAAAGGAGCCCATGTTCTTGGCCTCTCACTTCCAGGAGCACCTCATCCGTCTGCCAGAACAACGATAGAAAAGCCCCATTGTGAGCAAGCACAAACAGGGTATACAATACAAAAGAATACAAAGTCAATTAACAACAGCATAGGCCTACAAAACAATGAGCCTGCACGCAAGCAAGGTGGAGAACAACACATAGCAGCAGCTCTTGTGCAGGCCAGGGAGCTAACTTGCATGCTTCGTGCAGCAGCTCTAGTACAAAGCACATTGCCAGTTCCAGGTGCCAGCTTAGGGCAAAGGCCACAAAAGGCGGCATGACCAAAGACATAAGGGACCGAGCAGGCAGGCACAGCAAAAGCCTGCTGTTTGTATGCCACCAGATGTATGCTATATGCAATGCTTGCACCATGCTGCCCCCTGCTGGAAGAGTGTATAACCAGATACCAGGCGTGGAATGGTCATATATATTGAATTGAAACATTTATATAGAGCTTACTACTCTTATGTGGGATGCTGAAGCGCATGCCTACATGGGTAGCACACTTTACTATGTAGGGTGTGTGGTTGGAAGTGTGTTGCCTTTGTTTTGATCCTGCAGGAAGTGTTCCCATGTCGTGCATGAGGACCACTGAGGTGAAGGTATCATGTTATGGCACGCAGTTCATTACAGTGTGATGGCTGAAAAAGTGGGAAAGACAGGTGCGCCTTTTATGGTTTTCAGTAAGCTGACAGCTTTGAGCAGCACCGCAGATTCCTTTATGGTGTTTCGCCTGTTCATAGTCCACTTAGCTGGTTACTGCATTGGGTTGTCCATTCTGATATATTTTGTTCAAAGTTTATGGTCCTGAGCAGGCATAGGTTGGAGGAAGCACGGGTCATACATCTGCTGGGATTGTTTCTATCATCCCATATCTGATTGTCATTGTGAGATGCAGAACCCAGTCATAGTATGTAGGTAGGTGGGACCCGCAATGGTGGACTGAATGAAAGTCCTCTGTTTGACCAGCAGCATATGGCAGATCGTTTAGTTATTCCATACCTGTTCAGTTGGTGATGGGTGGTTTATTGCTATGAACTGGTACACTTCTGGGGGATGGACATGACCCGGAGCAGTTCATCATGGTGCTACCTGCTGACTTCTGGTTTGTATTTCATCTGTGGCACACGGAGCAGACTGTTCAGTTGGAGATGGGTGGTTTATTGCAATGAACTGGTACACAACTGGGTGAGGGACATGAACCGGAGCAGTTTTGCCTTTTGAGAATGTGACAGTGTCAAGCAATATAAGGACATTTTTATGCAGTTTGTATAATCAACTACACAAACACAGAGTGTTATGGTGTTAGTGTGGGTTATCTATTGTATTGTATTGCAATAGCATTTATATTGCACTTAGTACCCCAGAAGAGTTATTGTTGCAATTTATGCCAGGCAACACGCTGCTCCAGAAAACCAGAGTTATTTGTTTTTTTTGTGGGATTGAGGTTTGTCTTGCACTCTTGAAGAAACCGTGCCATGCATTTAGTCCAGTTTGTAAATGGTAGATTAATGAGAGTTATCTGTGATCTCGAGTGAGAGAGGATAGTTGATTCAGGTTTTTGTAGGCTGTATTAATAGATAAGTTACAAATGAGATATTGTTAGTTTGCAGGGGTATAACATTTAAAGGAGAGGTTGTGATCTTTGAAATAAGATGTGGGCAGTTTGCAGCGATGCAATAATAGGGATTAAGGATGATATGCATGTGACTAACGGGCACATGCATCATTGTCAATTGCATTCGCAAACGGTGCGAATCGCAATTTTCGGCTGTTTGCGAATGCAATTGACAAAATTGGGATGCATCATGTTTTTCGCAAATTTAGAAATCGCAATCATGTTGCGATTTTTAAAATTGCGATTGCATTTTAGAAATCGCAATTTAAGATTTCTTAAATGCAATGCATGAACATTTTAAATTTGCGAATTCGCAAATAGGGCGAGGTAAATTACCATGAAGTTGACCTGCATGGTAATTTGCGAAAACTTTCAAAAATGCACAAAAGTGCATTTTTGAAAGTTTCATTTTACACACACACATGCCCTTGGGACATGTGTGTGTGAAAAATGCACTTAAAGTTATATGTCAGGGGTGCAGGGGGGGTCGTTTGTACCCCCCTGCACCCTAGAAATTTCATTTTCAATTTGCGATTCTCAAATTGCAAATCGCAAATTGAAAATGACTTGCCATTCATTCCTATGGGCCTCTAGGCCCAGAGGAATCAATGGGAAGGGATTCCTTAATTGCGATTCGCAAATTGTGAATCGCAATTAGGGAATTTTAAGAAATCGCAAAAAAATTGCGATTTCTTAATGCATAGCCTTTTGCAATTTATTAATTGTGATTCCTTAATTTTCGCAATTAAGAAATCGCAAACGGCAACAATGATGCATTTGGCCGTTGGAGTGGCTCGTTCTCAAGGAGAGGAGGCATGCAAAGGATGTAAAGGAAAGAAAGAGAAACATTTGAAAAAAAACCAGATCGTTGAAAATCAGAAGTATTAAGCCAAAGTCATTTTTCATACACGTGTTTTTAGGAATTTTGTGGAGGCTTTTTGAGATAGCAAGTAAACCTGTAGAAGAAATAACATTATTTGCATGTGTTGCAATATCTTTGTAGGGCATGAGATCACCACTGTGCACACACACCACCATCATCCCTGGGTAAATAGAATTAAGATAAAAATGTTTCCGCATCTCATAAAATCATTCGGAAGGTAATGCAAAACATGAATGGCATACTGTAAATGTTTGCCCTCGAGATGCTATTCCCCTTTCCCTCTGGTGATCATCAAGCGGGATGAGGGAGAACCGAGTAAATTTGTAGCATGGTAATAATCCATTTATGTATCTGGTCGTTCTTCAGTTGGAGCGGAAGGACACACTAAAACCTACAGAGGATGCCTGATAGTCGTAGCTGAAGAAAATTGCGAAATCACAAAATGAGCTACATCTGCCCTTTTTAAATCAACCTTTCTTTCAGTCCATTTAACGAGCAAAACTGGGCTATAAAATGCTCAAATCTGCGCGCCAGGAGAACCAGGGAAAAGGGCGGCTCGTGCGGTGATGGAGTTTGTCTCATTCTCCCTGGCAAAACACAGCCTTGCGTCATCTATACAAACCCTCCACGATTCGCGAACTATCTACAGTCAGTGTCAGCCTAAGGATTTTTGGGGGCCCGGGAAAGACACATTTTGGGGAACTCTGTTCTGAGCAATTTTTAATTTTATTATCCATTTTCTTCTAATTCAAGCCCCCATGATGCTAAGTGAACTTTCAAAAATGGAGTCACTGAAAAACAGTTGAAATATGCCTAGTTTGGGGTCTCAAAAATCCTTGAGAGGATCCTTTGCAGAGGAAGAAGAGAGGATGAGATACAGATATAGACAAGAGTCCACAATGCCTACTCAGGGAGTCTGGTCCTATTTGAAACTTTTGCTTTCTAAAAAGCCAAGAATAGTGCAATGCAGTCATTTCGTTTAGAAGGAAACTAACTGGAGGACAGGGCGAAGATGTCCAGGGTCTGGCGATGGTGCATAGGTTACTATCAAGGCGGGAAGTGTGTACGGTCACTGCTCTGGAACCCGGTGCAGAGCAGTTGACTCTGTGAAAAGACCTTGTGTATTTGTCTGTGTGTATAGTATAGTATTGAAATAGCACCAACCTAGCAATGAAGCAGTGGAACCGTTTGCAATAGAAGGTAGTAAAAAAAGACATGGACAACAAGACTTGATTACAAATTAGAGGGTTCTTTTTGTTGCCCTTCATGTCCTTCTAAATAGTTTCTTCTTGAAGAGGTGGTTCCTTCGAAGGGAGTATCTGAAGCAGACAAGGGATGGTGGGAGTTGGATATATGTTGTGATAGAGTAACATATCATTGGTGCTTAGTTAGAGGAGGCTTGTCATCTAGTCATATCCTTTTTATATTTCTTTGTTTAAAGCCTGGCGATCTCACGGCTGGATGTAGTGCAGTCCCCACCAAAGACCCAGCTCTTGTCTGCTAGGGAGGGTGGAGTGTTGGAGGTCCCACATTTTTTTTTTGTTGGAGTTTTACATAGTGCGAATTAGACCCGAAGGTATCAGAGCGCTTTACATGAGCATCAGTTGCATTACATATGGACAAATTCATTTTTATTACGCACTGGAAGGTTAAGTGATTTGCCCAGAATTACAGGATGTTGATCGTCCTTGCTGAGACTCAAACCCTGGTCCCAGCTACGGGGTCGACCGATCTAGCCTTTACTTAAATAAAGAGTGTGGCTGGGTAAAATTCTGCGCACAACCATAAGGTGGGTGATGACCCTATGACGAAATACGTGTTGGCTACATTTATCATCTGGCTGTGATTGCATCAACCATTGTACCAACTAAACTGTAACGATGTATGTTGGACAGGCCACGTGACGGGCCGCGGTTCAATCGCACACTAAAAGGGATGATCGGGGGATTGGAAGAACCCCTCCGTCGCCAGTGGGACGTGCTGCTGCCGTGCCTCCTCTTCGCCTACCGGGAGGTCCCACAGAAGTCCCTAGGCTTCAGCCCATTCGAGCTGCTCTATGGGCACCCAGTACGGGGGCCACTCAGCCTGATCAAAGAAGGCTGGGAGTTGCCTCCGGCCAAGAGTCCTCCAGATGTCTTCCGGTACCTCCTCACCCTCCGCAACCAGTCCCAGCGGTTCAGAGACCTAGCGAAAGCCAACCTAGAGGCCAGTCAAGAGGACATGAAGAGATGGTATGACCAGAACGCCTCATCTATTGAATTCGAGCCGGGGCAACAGGTCTGGGTAATGTCCCCCACAGAACCGTGCGCTCTCCAAGACAAATGGACGGGACCCTTCAAGGTAATCGAGCGCAAGGGACCCGCCACCTATCTGATCGATATGGAGTCCGCCCGGAATCCGCTCCGAGTCCTCCACACCAACAGACTGAAACCCCACTTTGCACGAACAGAACTCAGCCTCTTGATGGCCACAGACAACGGGGTTGAGGACGACTCCGAGCCTCTCCCTGACCTCTTGCGGACCCAGGAGCAAGACGGCTCCGTGGATGGGGTCCGACTCTCGGAGACCCTCACCCAGGAACAACGCCAAGAGTGCCAAGCCCTCCTATCACGATTTGCCAGCCTGTTCTCCCTCACCCCAGGTGTCACTTCCTGGTGTGTGCACGATGTGGACACCGGAGACAGCCCTCCTATCCGCCACCGGGCCTACCACGTACCTGATCGGGTACGGGCCTGCATCCAGGCGGAAGTAACTAAGATGCTCACGCTCGGGGTCATCGAGCCCTCCGACAGTCCATGGGCCAGCCCGGTCGTACTGGTCCCCAAAGCAGCCGCCCCCGGAACCACACCCGAACTCCGGTTCTGTGTCGACTACCGGGGCCTGAATGAAGCCACCAGAACGGACGCACACCCCATCCCCCGGGCAGATGAACTGGTCGACCGAATGGGCGCTGCCCGCTACCTCAGCATCTTCGATCTAACGGCAGGCTATTGGCAGATCGGCCTCACACCCCGAGCACAAGAACGTTCTGCCTTCTCCACCCCCGATGGCCACTATCACTTCACGGTCATGCCCTTCGGCATGAAAAATGCCCCAGCGACTTTCCAACGGCTCGTCAATCAGGTCCTGGCGGGGCTCGAAGAGTTCAGCGCCGCCTACCTGGACGACATCGCTGTGTACAGCCACCACTGGACCGAGCACCTCCACCACCTCCAAGCAGTGTTGCAAGCCCTTCAGCGAGCTGGCCTCACGATCAAGGCCAGCAAATGTCAAATTGGACAAGGGTCAGTGACCTACCTCGGACACCAAGTGGGAAGCGGTCTAATGGCCCCTCTTCAACTGAAAATTGCCGCCATCCAGAACTGGCAACCCCCTAACACTCAAACTGAGGTGCGAGCCTTCCTGGGCCTCACGGGCTACTACCGAAGGTTCGTGAAAGACTATGGTACCATCGTGGGGCCTCTCACCGAACTCACGTCGAAAAATCAGCCCAAGAAGGTGAACTGGACCCCAGAGTGTCAAGCGGCCTTCGAACAGCTAAAGGCCGCCATGTGTTCCGCTCCTGTACTCCAGGCCCCAGACTACAGCCGGGAGTTCGTCGTCCAGACGGACGCCTCCGACCAGGGCATTGGGGCGGTCCTGTCCCAGGTGAACACCGAAGGCCTTGATCAACCGGTGGCCTTCATCAGCCGGAGACTCCTACCCCGGGAGCAACGCTGGAGCACCATAGAGAGGGAAGCCTTCGCTGTGGTATGGGCCCTCAAGAAGCTCCGACCCTACCTTTTTGGCACCCACTTCCGGGTGCAGACTGACCACCGACCCCTGCAGTGGTTGATGCATATGCGGGGGGAAAACCCAAAACTGCTACGCTGGTCCATCTCCTTGCAAGGTATGGACTTTACCGTTGAACACCGGCCTGGGTCTGACCACGCCAACGCGGATGGCCTGTCCCGGTTTTTCCGCCTCGACGAAGAGAGTCCCCAAGAGGATGGGTAACTCTCCCCGCCTTCAGCTGGGGGGGACGCATGTTGGACAGGCCACGTGACGGGCCGCTCTCCCCCGGCTCGACCAAGCCCGAGCCAGTCATACAAGCACCACACCCCACCATTGCACGTCCTACGTCCCCTCAGGGACACCTGCCCCCGAGCATGATAACCTCGTGGGTCCGATCCACGGCCGACCCACGCGCCCAGCCCGGGCCGCCATCTTGGACACTTCGCCACGAGGCCGCCTGGCCCCCGATCGACCTCAACCCTGGGCCTAGCCCGGCCTCAGACATTCCGGCACCACCCTCCACCCAGGAGGTGTGCGAGCTACTTGGCCAGTCAATGGGAGAAAGAGGTGTCGATGGTTCTCCCCCGGCCAGTGCCGCTCGCCCATCGCCTCCCCGGGCGCTGGCTCCACCCCCCTGCTGGGTGTCTGGACTCCCTCATCCCGGACCTCCCGACCTCCAAGTGCGAGGGTCCGGACATCAAAGCACGCCAGCCCTATAACTGGGGCAGCTCCAGAACAGGAAGGCAGTTGTATCTTGGAGTCGAGAGACGAAAGAAGAACTCATCCTGGACGGACTACTGGCGCTGCCGTAGCTCTGTCCTGTGCACCATCATCCTGCCTGGTGGCGCTGCCACAGCCGTCGTAACCTTCATCCTTCACCGTCGTCCGGATCTGCTGGCGAGGCCGCGGACCGTTGTAACTGTCATCTGCATCGGGACCTGCTTGGCTTCTCCACGGCCCGTCGACCATCCTTCATCCATCTCGGGACCTGCTTGGCTTCTCCACGGCCCGTCGACCACCCTTCATCCATCTCGGGACCTGCTTGGCTCCTCCACGGCCCGATCAGCAACCACGCCGAGCTCGAGGATTGAGAGCTATTGAACTCATTGGTAACTAAGACTGTCCCGCTACCCTTTTCCTCAACCAGAGATCAGAACCGAGGGGACCCCTGAGTCCAGACCTCCTTGTATTATATCAACGTAACCTAAGAAGTGCATATAAAGTCTCGTTAACCTTCAATCTGGTGTGGTGTCCGTCTGTGGGGGGGAAGTTACTTATCTGTACAGTCGTTGGAGACGGCTCTCCCTGGAGACCTCTCCCCGTAATCTCGGCCGACCCTCCCGGTCCGTCTAACATTGGTGGCCAGCGGCGCGATCCGAATCACCGCATAACGTACAGAGAGTAGCTCACCCCACAGCGAACAACAATGTCGACTAAAGAGAGCGGATCAACTGAGAAGTTCCAAATGGAAAAGCTAGAGGAATACAGCCATCGTGAACTAAAACAGTTCTGCATCGAACTAGGTATCGCTACCACCGGACTAAGTACCAAGGACGATTTTAAGCATGCCCTAGAATCTTGGGCAGAGACCGGGGATGTCGAAGCCCCGGAGCAAAGCACCGCGAAAAAGACCAACACGGCCCCTGAAGAGCAAAGAACGGGTCTCTCGCAAGACGAGATCCAAGAAAGAGAAAAAGCCCGACTACACGAACTTGAAATGGCCCGACTCAAGATGGACATAGAACTCAAATTGGCCGAGCAAAAAATAAACTTAGAGCACCTTCGCCTCCGAGAAGAAAGAGAGGAGAAACAGAGGCAAAGGGAGCTCGAGGAAAAAAGACTAACGTACGAGCACGAGCGGAACCTAGCCGAGATCAACCTGCGCAAACAGAATAAAGAATTAGGGGTGCCCGACAGACCGTCCACCCCCGGGACCACGGACAAAAAAGTGCACATCCCCAAGGATGTGGTCCGAGAATATTTTCGAGAAGACGACATCCAGCAATGGTTTAAAGCATATGAAATCGCGATGACTGCGCACCGGATCGATAGAGCCGACTGGGGAGCCGGCCTATGGGGCAAATTCCTCAATGAGGGCCGCGATACTCTGTTACAGCTCCCAGACCACCAGATGACCTCCTACGACCATATGAAAGCGGCCCTCCTCACTCGCTATGGCCTCACGCCCGAGATGTACCGTCAGAGGTTCCGAGACTGCACACGCATTCCAGGTACAACTTGGGTGGACTATGTAACGTACTTTAGCCGAGCCTTCGAAGGCTGGATCAGAGGGAACAACGTCACGACCTACGAGCAGTTGTTCAATCTGATGGTATGGGAGCATCTGTCCAACAACTGCTTCATTGAACTACGCCAACACCTCCTCGACAGCAAGTTAACCGATCCCCGGCAGCTCGCAGCCGAAGCTGACCGGTGGGAGATCACCCGAGTGGGCCGGAATGGGTCCTACGAGCAGAACAGGAACAACAATGGTCACCACCGATCCAGAGGAGGAGGAGGGGGCCAAGGACGAGGAAGAGACAACACTCCGGCCGCCCCCACTACCAGCACCACCCCCCCGGCCAACCGGGGCAGCACCCCGGCGCGACCGGGATACAGAGCCAATGTTACATGTCACCGATGCCAACGAGTCGGCCACTATGCAAATGACCCAAGCTGCCCGCAGTATCAGAGCCCAAGACCCCGCCAGGTGACCGCCGCGGCACTAGGGGAAGAACAGATCTCCGAGGAACAAGAAACAGACGAGCAAGAGTATCAAGGGTGGGAGCCAGCCGCCATGACTCTCGCGTGCTTAGGGGGAAGAGACATGGTCCCGCGGGTCCCCCTACCCGCTAACACCCAGAAGTACGGCCAATGGGTGAGCATCAATGGACAACGGGCCGAAGCCCTTCGAGACACCGGGGCCAGTGTGACAGCCGTCCGCTGTCATCTGGTGACCCCAGAGCAATATCTACCGAACATTCTCTGCCCTGTACGATCAGCCGACAACTCGGAGAGTCTGTGTCGGATGGCCTGCGTCCCCTTTGAGTGGGGAGGGGTCTCCGGCATGTTGAAAGTAACGGTCCGAGACGACGCCCCCGTGGACTGCCTCCTCGGAAATGACCTGGAAAGCTCCCCGTGGGCAGCCGTGGAGCGAAAAGAACACTTGGGGATGTTGGGCGTCCCAGACTGGGCGTGCGTCACCACCCGGTCTATGGCCGCCCGTGCCAACCATCACCCGGAAGAACCAGAATGGCCGGCGCCTCCGCCTCCGGTCGCCCCCGCCGAGACCCCCGACCAGTGCATCCCCCTCGAACCTGCTCAACCTTCCGACCTTGCTAATCTCGACCAGTGGGCTCAAGAAGGGGGGCCCACACAAGAACAATTTCGTCAGGAGCAGAAGACCTGTCCCTCCCTTGAGGGACTCCGACAACAAGCGCTCGCCCAAAGCGCAGGGGATACCTCCGGAGCTCATTGGGTCTACTGGGACAATGACCTACTGTACAGCGAGCAACGAATCGCCGAGCTGGGGGCCAACCGAGTACTAGTGGTGCCACTCCGCTTTAGAGACTTCCTGCTAAATCTGGCCCACGATGTCCCCCTGGCAGGGCACCTGGGACAAGATAAAACCTACAGCCGCCTAGTGACCCACTTCTTCTGGCCAAAAATGAGAAACGATGTGCACCAGCATTGCCGATCTTGCCCCACGTGCCAAGCCAGTGGGAAGAGCGGCCGCAAATTAAAGGCCCCCCTGCAACCCTTTCCCGTAGTCACAACCCCATTTGAGAGGGTCGGAATAGACATTGTGGGACCCCTAGACCCACGTACAAGACAAGGCCATCGTTTCATCCTAGTACTAGTGGACCACGCCACCCGCTACCCTGAGGCTATTCCTCTCCGGACCGTCACAGCCCCAGTGGTCGGCAGGGCCCTGATGGGGATCTTCTCCCGTGTGGGGTTCCCCCGAGAAGTCGTCAGTGACAGAGGCACGAACTTTATTTCCAAATACATGAAGTCCCTCTGGCAACAGTGTGGGGTCACCTACCGCTTCACGACCCCCTATCACCCCCAAGGAAACGGACTTGTTGAGCGGTTCAATCGCACACTAAAAGGGATGATCGGGGGATTGGAAGAACCCCTCCGTCGCCAGTGGGACGTGCTGCTGCCGTGCCTCCTCTTCGCCTACCGGGAGGTCCCACAGAAGTCCCTAGGCTTCAGCCCATTCGAGCTGCTCTATGGGCACCCAGTACGGGGGCCACTCAGCCTGATCAAAGAAGGCTGGGAGTTGCCTCCGGCCAAGAGTCCTCCAGATGTCTTCCGGTACCTCCTCACCCTCCGCAACCAGTCCCAGCGGTTCAGAGACCTAGCGAAAGCCAACCTAGAGGCCAGTCAAGAGGACATGAAGAGATGGTATGACCAGAACGCCTCATCTATTGAATTCGAGCCGGGGCAACAGGTCTGGGTAATGTCCCCCACAGAACCGTGCGCTCTCCAAGACAAATGGACGGGACCCTTCAAGGTAATCGAGCGCAAGGGACCCGCCACCTATCTGATCGATATGGAGTCCGCCCGGAATCCGCTCCGAGTCCTCCACACCAACAGACTGAAACCCCACTTTGCACGAACAGAACTCAGCCTCTTGATGGCCACAGACAACGGGGTTGAGGACGACTCCGAGCCTCTCCCTGACCTCTTGCGGACCCAGGAGCAAGACGGCTCCGTGGATGGGGTCCGACTCTCGGAGACCCTCACCCAGGAACAACGCCAAGAGTGCCAAGCCCTCCTATCACGATTTGCCAGCCTGTTCTCCCTCACCCCAGGTGTCACTTCCTGGTGTGTGCACGATGTGGACACCGGAGACAGCCCTCCTATCCGCCACCGGGCCTACCACGTACCTGATCGGGTACGGGCCTGCATCCAGGCGGAAGTAACTAAGATGCTCACGCTCGGGGTCATCGAGCCCTCCGACAGTCCATGGGCCAGCCCGGTCGTACTGGTCCCCAAAGCAGCCGCCCCCGGAACCACACCCGAACTCCGGTTCTGTGTCGACTACCGGGGCCTGAATGAAGCCACCAGAACGGACGCACACCCCATCCCCCGGGCAGATGAACTGGTCGACCGAATGGGCGCTGCCCGCTACCTCAGCATCTTCGATCTAACGGCAGGCTATTGGCAGATCGGCCTCACACCCCGAGCACAAGAACGTTCTGCCTTCTCCACCCCCGATGGCCACTATCACTTCACGGTCATGCCCTTCGGCATGAAAAATGCCCCAGCGACTTTCCAACGGCTCGTCAATCAGGTCCTGGCGGGGCTCGAAGAGTTCAGCGCCGCCTACCTGGACGACATCGCTGTGTACAGCCACCACTGGACCGAGCACCTCCACCACCTCCAAGCAGTGTTGCAAGCCCTTCAGCGAGCTGGCCTCACGATCAAGGCCAGCAAATGTCAAATTGGACAAGGGTCAGTGACCTACCTCGGACACCAAGTGGGAAGCGGTCTAATGGCCCCTCTTCAACTGAAAATTGCCGCCATCCAGAACTGGCAACCCCCTAACACTCAAACTGAGGTGCGAGCCTTCCTGGGCCTCACGGGCTACTACCGAAGGTTCGTGAAAGACTATGGTACCATCGTGGGGCCTCTCACCGAACTCACGTCGAAAAATCAGCCCAAGAAGGTGAACTGGACCCCAGAGTGTCAAGCGGCCTTCGAACAGCTAAAGGCCGCCATGTGTTCCGCTCCTGTACTCCAGGCCCCAGACTACAGCCGGGAGTTCGTCGTCCAGACGGACGCCTCCGACCAGGGCATTGGGGCGGTCCTGTCCCAGGTGAACACCGAAGGCCTTGATCAACCGGTGGCCTTCATCAGCCGGAGACTCCTACCCCGGGAGCAACGCTGGAGCACCATAGAGAGGGAAGCCTTCGCTGTGGTATGGGCCCTCAAGAAGCTCCGACCCTACCTTTTTGGCACCCACTTCCGGGTGCAGACTGACCACCGACCCCTGCAGTGGTTGATGCATATGCGGGGGGAAAACCCAAAACTGCTACGCTGGTCCATCTCCTTGCAAGGTATGGACTTTACCGTTGAACACCGGCCTGGGTCTGACCACGCCAACGCGGATGGCCTGTCCCGGTTTTTCCGCCTCGACGAAGAGAGTCCCCAAGAGGATGGGTAACTCTCCCCGCCTTCAGCTGGGGGGGACGCATGTTGGACAGGCCACGTGACGGGCCGCTCTCCCCCGGCTCGACCAAGCCCGAGCCAGTCATACAAGCACCACACCCCACCATTGCACGTCCTACGTCCCCTCAGGGACACCTGCCCCCGAGCATGATAACCTCGTGGGTCCGATCCACGGCCGACCCACGCGCCCAGCCCGGGCCGCCATCTTGGACACTTCGCCACGAGGCCGCCTGGCCCCCGATCGACCTCAACCCTGGGCCTAGCCCGGCCTCAGACATTCCGGCACCACCCTCCACCCAGGAGGTGTGCGAGCTACTTGGCCAGTCAATGGGAGAAAGAGGTGTCGATGGTTCTCCCCCGGCCAGTGCCGCTCGCCCATCGCCTCCCCGGGCGCTGGCTCCACCCCCCTGCTGGGTGTCTGGACTCCCTCATCCCGGACCTCCCGACCTCCAAGTGCGAGGGTCCGGACATCAAAGCACGCCAGCCCTATAACTGGGGCAGCTCCAGAACAGGAAGGCAGTTGTATCTTGGAGTCGAGAGACGAAAGAAGAACTCATCCTGGACGGACTACTGGCGCTGCCGTAGCTCTGTCCTGTGCACCATCATCCTGCCTGGTGGCGCTGCCACAGCCGTCGTAACCTTCATCCTTCACCGTCGTCCGGATCTGCTGGCGAGGCCGCGGACCGTTGTAACTGTCATCTGCATCGGGACCTGCTTGGCTTCTCCACGGCCCGTCGACCATCCTTCATCCATCTCGGGACCTGCTTGGCTTCTCCACGGCCCGTCGACCACCCTTCATCCATCTCGGGACCTGCTTGGCTCCTCCACGGCCCGATCAGCAACCACGCCGAGCTCGAGGATTGAGAGCTATTGAACTCATTGGTAACTAAGACTGTCCCGCTACCCTTTTCCTCAACCAGAGATCAGAACCGAGGGGACCCCTGAGTCCAGACCTCCTTGTATTATATCAACGTAACCTAAGAAGTGCATATAAAGTCTCGTTAACCTTCAATCTGGTGTGGTGTCCGTCTGTGGGGGGGAAGTTACTTATCTGTACAGTCGTTGGAGACGGCTCTCCCTGGAGACCTCTCCCCGTAATCTCGGCCGACCCTCCCGGTCCGTCTAACAATGTACTACTCGATTTGATTTTCATGAAATACGAAGTGAATACTTGGAATTAAAGTAGAAGGTTTCCAACAACTATACACTTACGAACTCTTAGACATTAATGTTTCTGCTCGGGATAAACACTAATCGATCTAGCCATTAGGCCACATCCTCTCATGTATGTATCTTGCATGTAATGCAGTCGCCACAAAAGACTTTGCTCTTTTCTGCTAGGGAGGGTGGTGTGTTGGAGGTCCCACGGCTGCATGTAGTGCAGTCTCCACCAAAGACCCTGCTCTTGTCTGCTAGGTAGGGTGGTGTGTTGAAGGTCCAAGCGCTGCATGTAGTGCAGTCACCAGCAAATACCCTGCTCTTATATGCTAGGTAGGGTGGTGTGTTGGAGGTCCCACGACTGCTTGTAGTACAGTCACCACCAAATACCCTACTCTTGTCTGCTAGGTAGGGTGGTGTGTTGGAGGTCCCACAGCTGCATGTAGTGCAGTCGCCAACAAAGACCCTGCTCCTGTCTGCTAGGTAGGGTGGTGTGTTGGAGGTCCCACAACTGCTTGTAGTACAGTCACCACCAGACCCTGCTCTTGTCTGCTAGGTAGGGTGGTGTGTTGGAGGTCCCACAGCTGTGTGTGGGGCAGCCACCATCAAAGACCCTGCTCTTGTCTGCTTGGTAGGGTGGTGTGTTGGAGGTCCCACTGCTGCATGTAGTACAGTCACCACCAAATACCCTGCTCTTGTCTGCTAGGTAGGGTGGTGTGTTGGAGGTCCCACAGCTGTGTGTGGGGCAGCCACCATCAAAGACCCTGCTCTTGTCTGCTAGGTAGGGCGGTGTGTTGGAGGTACCGTGGCTGCTTGTAGTACAGTCACCACCAAATACCCTGCTCTTGTCTGCTAGGTAGGGTGGTGTGTTGGCGGTCCCACTGCTGCATGTAGTGCAGTCACCACTAAAGACCCTGCTCTTGTCTGCTAGGTAGGATCGTGTGTTGGAGGTCCCAGGACTGTGTGTAGTGCAGTTGCCACCGAAGCCCTGCTCTTGTCTGCTAGGTAGGGTGGTGTGTTGGAGGTCCCACAGCTGCATGTAGTGCAGTCGCCAACAAAGACCCTGCTCCTGTCTGCTAGGTAGGGTGGTGTGTTGGAGGTCCCACAACTGCTTGTAGTACAGTCACCACCAAATACCCTGCTCTTGTCTGCTAGGTAGGGTGGTGTGTTGGAGGTCCCACTGCTACATGTAGTGCAGTCACCAGCAAATACCCTGCTCTTGTCTGCTAGGTAGAGTGGTGTGTTGGAGGTCCCACAACTGCTTGTAGTACAGTCACCACCAAAGACCCTGCTCCTGTCTGCTAGGTAGGGTGGTGTGTTGGAGGTCCCACAACTGCTTGTAGTACAGTCACCACCAGACCCTGCTCTTGTCTGCTAGGTAGGGTGGTGTGTTGGAGGTCCCACAGCTGTGTGTGGGGCAGCCACCATCAAAGACCCTGCTCTTGTCTGCTTGGTAGGGTGGTGTGTTGGAGGTCCCACTGCTGCATGTAGTACAGTCACCACCAAATACCCTGCTCTTGTCTGCTAGGTAGGGTGGTGTGTTGGAGGTCCCACAGCTGTGTGTGGGGCAGCCACCATCAAAGACCCTGCTCTTGTCTGCTAGGTAGGGCGGTGTGTTGGAGGTACCGTGGCTGCTTGTAGTACAGTCACCACCAAATACCCTGCTCTTGTCTGCTAGGTAGGGTGGTGTGTTGGCGGTCCCACTGCTGCATGTAGTGCAGTCACCACTAAAGACCCTGCTCTTGTCTGCTAGGTAGGATCGTGTGTTGGAGGTCCCAGGACTGTGTGTAGTGCAGTTGCCACCGAAGCCCTGCTCTTGTCTGCTAGGTAGGGTGGTGTGTTGAAGGTCCCACTGCTGCATGTAGTACAGTCACCGCCAAAGACCCTGCTCTTGTCTGCTAGGTAGGGTGGTGTGTTGGAGGTCCCAGGGCTGTGTGTAGTGCAGTTGCCACCAAAGACCCTGCTCTTGTCTGCTAGGTAGGGTGGTGTGTTGAAGGTCCCACAGCTGTGTGTGGGGCAGCCACCATCAAAGACCCTGCTCTTGTCTGCTAGGTATGGTGGTGTGTTGGAGGTACCGTGGCTGCTTGTAGTACAGTCACCACCAAAGACCCTGCTCTTGTCTGCTAGGTAGGGTGGTGTGTTGGAGGTTCCACTACTGCATGTAGTGCAGTCAGCAGCAAAGACCTTGAATTGACTGCTTGGTAGGGTGGTATGTTGGCGGTCCCACTGCTGCATGTAGTGCAGTCACCACCAAAGACCCTGCTCTTGTCTGCTAGGTAGGGTGGTGTGTTGAAGGTCCCACAGCTGTGTGTGGGGCAACCACCATCAAAGACCCTGCTCTTGTCTGCTAGGTAGGGTGGTGTGTTGGAGGTACCGTGGCTGCTTGTAGTACAGTCACCACCAAAGACCCTGCTCTTGTCTGCTAGGTAGGGTGGTGTGTTGGAGGTTCCACTGCTGCATGTAGTGCAGTCAGCAGCAAAGACCTTGCTCTTGACTGCTTGGTAGGGTGGTATGTTGGCGGTCCCACTGCTGCATGTAGTGCAGTCACCACCAAAGACCCTGCTCTTGTCTGCTAGGTAGAGTGGTGTGTTGGAAGTCCCACTGCTGCATGTCGTGCAGTCAGCAGCAAAGACCTTGCTCTTGTCTGCCAGGTAGGGTGGTGTGTTGGCGGTCCCACGGCTGCATGTAGTGCAGTTGCCACCAAAGACCCTGCTCTTGTCTGCTTGGTAGGGTGGTGTGTTGGAGGTACCGTGGCTGCATGTAGTACAGTCACCACCAAATACCCTGCTCTTGTCTGCTAGGTAGGGTGGTGTGTTGGAGGTCCCAGGGCTGTGTGTAGTGCAGTTGCCACTGAAGACCCTGCTCTTGTCTGCTTGGTAGGGTGGTGTGTTGGAGGTCTCACGGCTGCATGTAATGCAGTTACCACCAAAGACCCTGCTCTTGTCTGCTAGGTAGGGTGGTGTGTTGGAGGTCCCAGGGCTGTGTGTAGTGCAGTTGCCACCGAAGACCCTGCTCCTGTCTGCTAGGTAGGGTGGTGTGTTGGAGGTTCCACGGCTGCATGTAGGGCAGCAACCACCACAGACCCGGCTCTTGTCTGCTAGGTAGGGTGGTGTGTTGGAGGTACCGTGGCTGCATTTAGTACAGTCACCACCAAAGACCCTGCTCTTGTCTGCTAGGTAGGGTGGTGTGTTGGAGGTACCGTGGCTGCTTGTAGTACAGTCACCACCAAAGACCCTGCTCTTGTCTGCTAGGTAGGGTGGTGTGTTGGAGGTCCCACTGCTTCATGTCGTGCAGTCAGCAGCAAAGACCTTGCTCTTGTCTGCCAGGTAGGGTGGTGTGTTGGCGGTCCCACTGCTGCATGTAGTGCAGTCAACACCAAAGACCCTGCTCTTGTCTGCTAGGTATGGGGATGTGTTGGAGGTCCCAGGGCTGTGTGTAGTGCAGTTGCCACCGAAGCCCTGCTCTTGTCTGCTTGGTAGGGTGGTGTGTTGAAGGTCCCACTGCTGCATGTAGTGCAGTCACCGCCAAAGACCCTGCTCTTGTCTGCTAGGTAGGGTGGTGTGTTGGAGGTCCAACGGCTGCATGTAGTGCAGTTGCCACCAAAGACCCTGCTCTTGTCTGCTAGGTAGGGTGGTGTGTTGGAGGTCCCAGGGCTGTGTGTAGTGCAGTTGCCACCGAAGACCTTGCTCTTGTCTTCTAGGTAGGGTGGTGTGTTGGAGGTCCCAGGGCTGTGTGTAGTGCAGTTGCCACCGAAGACCTTGCTCTTGTCTTCTAGGTAGGGTGGTGTGTTGGAGGTCCCAGGGCTGTGTGTAGTTCAGTTGCCACTGAAGACCCTGCTCCTGTCTGCTTGGTAGGGTGGTGTGTTGGAGGTCCCAGGGCTGCATGTAGTACAGTCACCACCAAAGACCCTGCTCTTGTCTGCTAGGTAGGGTGGTGTATTGGAGGTCCCAGGGCTGTGTGTAGTGCAGTTGCCACCGAAGACCTTGCTCTTGTCTTCTAGGTAGGGTGGTGTGTTGGAGGTCCCAGTGCTGTGTGTAGTGCAGTTGCCACTGAAGACCCTGCTCCTGTCTGCTTGGTAGGGTGGTGTGTTGGAGGTCCCAGGGCTGCATGTAGTGCAGTCGCCACCAAAGACCCTGCTCCTGTCTGCTAGGTAGGGTGGTGTGTTGGAGGTCCCAGGGCTGTGTGTAGTGCAGTTGCCACCGAAGACCTTGCTCTTGTCTTCTAGGTAGGGTGGTGTGTTGGAGGTCCCAGGGCTGTGTGTAGTGCAGTTGCCACCGAAGACCCTGCTCTTGTCTGCTAGGTAGGGTGGTGTGTTGGAGGTCCCAGGGCTGTGTGTAGTGCAGTTGCCACCGAAGACCCTGCTCTTGTCTGCTAGGTAGGGTGGTGTGTTGGAGGTCCCAGGGCTGTGTGTAGTGCAGTTGCCACCGAAGACCTTGCTCTTGTCTTCTAGGTATGGTGGTGTGTTGGAGGTCCCAGGGCTGTGTGTAGTGCAGTTGCCACCGAAGACCCTGCTCTTGTCTGCTAGGTAGGGTGGTGTGTTGGAGGTCCCAGGGCTGTGTGTAGTGCAGTTGCCACCGAAGACCTTGCTCTTGTCTGCTAGGTAGGGTGGTGTGTTGGAGGTCCAAGGGCTGTGTGTAGTGCAGTTGCCACCGAAGACCCTGCTCTTGTCTGCTAGGTAGGGTGGTGTGTTGGAGGTCCCAGGGCTGTGTGTAGTGCAGTTGCCACTGAAGACCCTGCTCCTGTCTGCTTGGTAGGGTGGTGTGTTGGAGGTCCCAGGGCTGCATGTAGTGCAGTCGCCACCAACGACCCTGCTCCTGTCTGCTAGGTAGGGTGGTGTGTTGGAGGTCCCAGGGCTGTGTGTAGTGCAGTTGCCACCGAAGACCTTGCTCTTGTCTTCTAGGTAGGGTGGTGTGTTGGAGGTCCCAGGGCTGTGTGTAGTGCAGTTGCCACCGAAGACCCTGCTCTTGTCTGCTAGGTAGGGTGGTGTGTTGGAGGTCCCAGGGCTGTGTGTAGTGCAGTTGCCACCGAAGACCTTGCTCTTGTCTTCTAGGTAGGGTGGTGTGTTGGAGGTCCCAGGGCTGTGTGTAGTGCAGTTGCCACCGAAGACCCTGCTCTTGTCTGCTAGGTAGGGTGGTGTGTTGGAGGTCCCAGGGCTGTGTGTAGTGCAGTTGCCACCGAAGACCCTGCTCTTGTCTGCTAGGTAGGGTGGTGTGTTGGAGGTATCGTGGCTGCATGTAGTACAGTCACCACCAAAGACCCTGCTCTTGTCTGCTAGGTAGGGTGGTGTGTTGGAGGTCCCATGGCTGCATGTAGGGCAGCAACCACCACAGACCCTGCTCTTGTCTGCTAGTAGGGCGCTGTGTTAAAGCTCACAGCCTTCTACTTGATGGAGTGGGGGAGGCAATTTAACCTTTGGAGTGCGGGATGATCAAGAAGGGGGTTCTATCACTGCCGTCCCTGCACTGCACTTTGTTGCTTGGGGGAAGAGGTGCGATATTGCTATTGTCTGTGGTCACGTTTACTCTAAATGAGCGCTCTTAGAATATCCATCACTGAGTCATTGAGGGACTAAAAAAAATCCATATTAGGCTCTCAAAAAGACCAAACATTCATTTAAAAAGTGCCTAAAAATGTGTACCTTAGAAGAAAACAACATGCATTAGTAGTATTTTTGGTTTCCTCAGTGCTTTGGCCATTGATGACTGGTAAAAGCTAAACAATCCATGCAAACGTAGCCTCGAGATCAAGTCACTGGATTAAACCAGGAGGTAATATCAACCCTGGTAACAGAATGCACTTGATATGGACATGTACTTAGAGAGGCACATACCTGCACACATAAGGGGCGACAGGGCTGCTGACTGGACCCCACTCTGACCAGGGCCCTGCCCCTCGCCTGATCACCAAAGGAGCTGAAGTTTATTAACTCACAATACAAGAAGACCTGGAAGGGAAGTTGAGTTCAGCAGTAAGAAAGGGATGTTTAGCAGAGCCCGAGGAAGCACGGTTGGGGGCTCTTCTCTCCTGGGAGCGTCCTGCAGCATACGAATTACAGATTTGCTGAATGCAGATTTTCCTAGTAATTTTAATGATGGAAAGTCCTAATTTTAATTAAGACATGAAGGTAAGTAAGTAGTTTGTTATCTTTCTTGTCCTTTTATTCAACAGCAGCCAAACGAATTAACATGGGCATATATATCTCTGTTTGAAAACAAAAACTAGAAACCCCATGAGGCCTATGGCTAAGGTCTACCAAATAAGGCTATATTACAGGAGACAGTTATTAATCTCTTCGGTATGAATCCACTTTGTGATGTCAATTCCTCCTCTTTCTTGATATGAAGCCATAAATTACAGTCTATGCCGAAATAGGGACTTGCACAAACTTCACAGCAGAAGCAGAAATATTTGTACTGATCTATCCAGACAAAATCCCAATAAACTATTACAGCTAAGAATAATGTACAGAACAAGACAGGATTGTTTAAGTCTTTTATTTTACTTATTAACGTAATTGTGGTCACTCACACATGCTCTGTTTGAGGAAATCCTCTGGTAAGGACACCGTGAGCATCTTCCACCACTCATCACCAACCTAAAGTAAAGGAGCAAAGAAATTTATTATAATCTTATTACCCTCTAAAAAAAAGATGAATTCCTAAATAAACTACTTTAATTACAGCAAAAGAAGTAATACAATTCAGAAATTCTATCTAGTGTTGTATCATTCCTGCACACTCTCCCAAACTAACACATGTATTTGTAATTATTCAGCACTTGAAGGGCTACATAGTGACAGCTATTTTCAGCTAATCTTCAATGTGTGTTCTACTACTTATGTACAAGGTTAACAAGCTGTTCATGTTCCATCATTTCTGGAATACATGCATTGCACCACAGGGCAGTTATGCTGAACCACTGGACACACACATTTCTGGAACTGAGAAGTTCAAGTAACTTGAGGCTTCAGTAGCAGTACGCAACACTGTTGTTGAACAAAACTTGGAAAAGGATAACACACACTGTTTTAGTTCTACTCCTATGCTCTTAGTGAATCCACACACACCAAGAAAGAAATGAAGACTTGGTACAGGACTCTAAGTAATTACTCAATAGTTTTAGTTGGTGAAAAGTATTCCATTAATCAATCAATCAGGATTTGCAGAGCACAATTAATCACCCGTGAGGTTCTTGCTGGGCTCAGTCGAAAAACTTGGTTGTGTCGCTTTCTGAATTCCGGGAGTGAGGATGCTGTTCGAAGGTGGAGGGGCAGCTCATTCCAGGACCTGGCGGCAAAGTAGGAGAAGGAGCGCCCTCCACTGTAGCTTCGAGAAACCAAAAGACACACAATTGATGGACGGAATGCAGAACAAATCAAAACATTCACCCCCAGTCAAGAGATCTGGGTTAAATACATCATTATTTTGCTCACCATGCCACCCCAGTTTAGACCTGGCCATATGCAAATCAGTCTTGACCCCGTACCTCATGGGAACAGTCCAGCCCGAACTGCCAAGCCAGGTCCTCCCAGGACCGGAAACACGCATCCTAGGACCGGTTTTGGGGTTTCACCCCTCTTCAGCCAGAATAGCTTGATTCCAGTGGCACAGTGATTCCAGGACCCATGTCTGAGCATACCTGGCGCACTTAGGGCGAGAAAGCAAAAGACACACAATTGATGGATGGAATGCAGAGCACATCAAAACATTCACCCCCAGTCAAGAGATCTGGGTTAAATACATCATTCTTTTGCTCACCATGCCACCCCAGTGTAGACCTGGCCATATGCAAATCAGTCTTGATCCTGTGCCTCATGGGAACAGTCCAGCCTGGACTGCCAAGCCAGGTCCTCCCTGAACCGGAAACAAGCATCCTAGTACCGGTTTCATGGTTTCAGCTATCCTGGCTGGAAAAGGGTGAACCCCCGAAACCGGTCCAGGGAGGACCTGGCCCGGCAGTTCCAGCTGGACTGTTCCCATTGGGCTCAGGGTCAGGACAGATTTGCATATGGCTGGGTCCAAACTGGAATGACATGGTGAGCAAAAAACGATGGATTTAGGCCCATATCTCTGTAGTGGGGTGAATGTATGACATTGTTCTGCATTCTGTCCATCAATAGTTCTTTTTGCATTTGTCACCCCCGAGTGGGACGGGTATGCTCAGACGTGAGCCCCGTTGCTCTCTTTGCCACTAGAATGAAGCTATCCTAGCTGAAGATGGGTGAAACACCAAAACTGCTCTTAGGATGCTTGTTTCCAGTCCAGGGAGGACCTGGCCTGGCAGTTCGGGCTGGACTGTTCCCATTGGGCGCAGGATCAGGACTGATTTGCATATGGCTGGTTCCAAACTGGAATGGCATAGTGAGGAAAAAACGATAGATTTAGGCCCAGATCTCTGTACTTGGGTGAATGTATGACATTGTTCTAAATTCTGTCCATCAATAGTTCTTTTAGGTCGCGCCTCAGGCAGTGCTTTAGCAATGCTTGTTTGGAGAGATTATAGTAAGGCTTTTATTAGTGTACCCAAACTGCGGATTAGGTACAGTTCCTGTGAGCCAGGCGCGTGCATATCGCCAGCCACATCGCACACCATTTGTCTGAGCCTCGGCATCAGACTTCAAAGGAATCCGCTCCCCTGCCCCCCCCCCCCCCCCCCGCCATCAGACTTCAAAGGAATGCGATCCCCCGCTCCCGCCACAGCAATGCCGAGAGCTTGTTGAGGCTGCAGCCTTGCTCCACTCCTTTCTGCTCTCTTACACTTGATTTATCTCTCTATCTCTCACATTCTTGTGCCTGGTTGTACTCCTTTTGCCTCCTTTCATAACTCTTAAACTCTTTGTGACTTTATTCATAACTCTTTTCTGCTGCCTCTATTGCTCTCTGTGCCTCTTTTTATTTCTGTTCTGCCTCGTATTTCATTGCTTCTCTTCTCCCGTCTTTGTACCCCTCTTTCATCTCTCTCAAATTGACTCTGTGACTCTTGCACTTTCCGTACCAATTTTATTCTTTTTGTGGGTCTTTGACCATTGTTGACCATTATTTTTTCTGCCTTTCAAAAAAAAAATAGTAGGCAATGTGTGATTATCTGTACCTTTTTTTATGCCCGTTCCTGCTTCCCGTTCTCCTGCATTCCTGCCTCCCACGCCCCCTATGCCCCAAACACTGCTCCATTACACTCCTCGCCCCTCTCTGGACCTACTTAACAGCGGTTCCCGTGCTGAAAAGCCATTAGGCAGGTGGTTGGCATTAGCAGTCTCCTGGACTTACCTGCAACTGCTCCTTCAACCAATCAAGGCTCATTCATACCTGGCCCCACACCTGAGGCTCCTGCCTTCCTCTGCTTACTTACTGCTGACTTACGAGTCTCCTACTATCATTCTCTTTTTGTATACCGTGGCAGCCCATATCCTGCACTGGGAGCTGCTGGCTTCCCGGTGCTTCTCTCGTTCCCTCCCTGACATGGTAGCTGGGGCAATAATCCCGTAAACTCCCAAAGCGTCAGTGATAGAGTGTCTGACTTGGGACTAAGAGCAGTGTTTAATTTATTTTAAAAACAAAGTGTCTATGCCCGAAGCTCTGCTCAGAAGCCCACGGTTGTACGAGTAAATCTCGTCTCGCCTGATATCGAGGCGGATGGTCTTAAATACAGGTCATGACTCATTAATCCACTGCCAGACACCTTACATTCCAACACACCCGGTTCAGATCGAAGACTACTGATTTCAAAGCTACCCCCCAAATACCGATTTGAACCCTCACTCACACTCACTCACTCACCCTCACTCACCCTCACTCACCCTCACTCACCCTCACTCACCCTCACTCACCCTCAACCCCTCACCCTCACTCAGCCTCACTCACCCTCACTCACCCTCACCCTCACTCACCCTCACCCTCACTCACCCTCGCCCACCCTCACTCACCCTCACCCTCACCCTCACTCACCCTCACCCTCACTCACCCTCACTCACCCTCACCCTCACTCACCCTCACCCTCACTCACCCTCACCCTCACTCACCCTCAACCCCTCACCCTCACTCACCCTCAACCCCTCACTCACCCTCACTCCCTCACCCTCACTCACCCTCACACTCACTCACCCTCAACCCCTCACCCTCACTCACCCTCACTCACCCTCACTCACCCTCAACCCCTCACCCTCACTCACCCTCAACCCCTCACCCTCACTCACCCTCACCCACCCTCACTCACCCTCAACCCCTCACCCTCACTCTCACTCACCCTCACTCACCCTCACTCACCCTCACTCACCCTCACTCACTCACCCTCACTCACCCTCACTCACCCTCACTCACCCTCACTCACCCTCACTCACCCCCTCACCCTCAACCCCTCACTCACCCTCACTCTCACTCATCCTCACTCACCCTCAACCCCCCACCCTCACCCTCACTCACCCTCAACCCCTCACCCTAACTCACCCTCACCCTCACTCACCCTCACCCTCACTCACCCTCACCCTCACTCACCCTCACCCTCACTCACCCTCACCCTCACTCACTCACCCTCACCCTCACTCACCCTCACTCACCCTCACCCTCACTCACCCTCACTCACCCTCACCCTCACTCACCCTCACCCACTCTCACCCTCACTCACCCTCACTCACCCTCACTCACCCTCACTCACCCTCACTCTCACTCACCCTCAACCCCTCACTCACCCTCACTCACCCTCACCCACCCTCACCCACCCTCACCCTCACTCACCCTCAACCCCTCACCCTCACACAGTGCAATAGGTCTCGGAGCATTTGAGTTAGAGCTTTTAGAAATGTTTATGGCTTTTTTTTTTAATTCTTTAGCATTGGCTACAGGAAACAAAAATGCTAAAGATTTACAAAAAAACCCATAAACAATTCTAAAAGCACTAACTCTAATGCTGCGAGACCTATTGCATTTCCAATGCTTGTTTTCTTTCTTCACCCACCGATTCTCACCTGCCCTCCGCAGCACACATCATGTTTCCTTTCATCAACCGGGCGCCTGCTGTGTTTTATCTTTTCAAATGGCAGCCATGCATTTTCTCACAGCTCTCTCCAGTGCAGGAGTGGGTTTGTGCCCTTCACCCTCCTAGCTGTGTCTCTTCCGGGAACCCAACTGCCTCGCGGCGCACCGCAGCTCCCCTTACCACTTGCTATTTAAAGTTTCTTGTTTGTTGCACAGGCATTTTATTCGCCCCCCCCCCCTTTTCAATTTCTTCTGCTCGCACTCTATCTCTTGTTTAAATGTATGTTAGGCTGGGATTACAGTGTGTAAATAAAACATTGATGTCCATTGAGACCCCTTTGCGATTTAATTTTAGGTCTCCGCCAACCCCCTCTCCCCGCCCCGATTCCTTCTAAGTTGTCCTTTTCTCTCTGCCTTTATTTCCACCACATGCTCTAATCTCCCTCTCCTCATTTTCAACATTCCTTAGTCTGCCCCCCATTGTCTTCGTCTCCTGTTTATTCCCCTCTTCCTCTCAATCTCTTTTTCTTTCTCTTCTTCACTGTCGCTGTCGGCCTTTCCTCCTGTCTATTTTTAATTCAATTGTGCATCTTTACCGCTCTCGGGCCGTCTCATCCTTGCTTCTGTGTCCCGCCACATCCCTCCTCACTCACTTTGTTTTCCATCTCGCTGCTGCTTTCAAGCATCTCCAAAATTCCCCAACACTTCTCGTTTTTTTTCTTTTTTCACCCACCCATTCTCACCTGCCCTCCGCAGCACACAGCATGTTTCCTTTCATCAACCGGGCGCCTGCTGTGTTTTATCTTTTCAAATGGCAGCCGAGCATTTTCTCACAGCTCTCGCCAGTGCAGGAATGGATTTGTGCCCTTCACCCTCCTAGCTGTGTCTCTTCCGGGAACCCAACTGCCTCGCGGCGCACCGCAGCTCCCCTTCCCACTTGCTTTTTAAAGTTTCTTGTTTGTTGCACGGGCATTAAAAATGTAGGCACAAAGAAAATTCAACGCTGCCTATGTGGAGCTTACACCCGGAAGGCTTTGGCAAGGGGCTGGGAAGATGGTAAAACTCACTTTCATGCCGGACAAACATGGGGGCTCCGTAATAGAGAAGTTTCCAGCAACTGATAAAAGACACAATAACATGGCTATCAAGTCAAGCACAAATACCTCATAAATCATATGCTTGTCTCCAGGAAGTGCATACCTTAGCTGCCCTCAAACCAAGGACTGGTTAGAAAGGTGCAAATAAAACAAGCACTGGCGTTGCCAATAGGTCTCGCATTAGGAAAGTGTGAGCTATTGGTATTGTAAATGACAATTATTTTTTTTAATATGTGTTTGCATTGAAAATATATAAATTAATGGCATTGCTATTTACAAAGCCAATAGCTTACACTTTCCTAATGCGAGTCCTATTGGCTATGGGAATGCTTGTTGTTAGCCAGCAAGGACAGTGCTGTTGTGGTGCTGAGTGATGCTGTTATGGTGCTCAGTGATGTGGTGGTGTATTAAAGTGATGTGGTGGTGTCCGTGAGTGATGAGGTGGTGTCCGTGAGTGATGAGGTGGTGTCCGTGAGTGATGAGGTGGTGTCCCAAAGTGGTGTGGTGGTGTCCCTGAGTGGTGTGGTGGTATCCCTGATTGATTTTGTGGTGTACATCAGTGATGTGGTGGTGTCCCAGAGTGATGTGGTGGTGTCCCAGAGTGATGTGGTGGTGTCCCAGAGTGATGTGGTGGTGTCCCCGAGTGGTGTGGTGGTGTCCCCGAGTGGTGTGGTGGTGTCCCCGAGTGGTGTGGTGGTGTCCCCGAGTGGTGTGGTGGTGTCCCTGAGTGGTGTGGTGGTGTCCCTGAGTGGTGCGGTGGTGTCCCTGAGTAGTGTGGTGGTGTCCCTGAGACACACAGGTGGGGGAAGGGCAGCCGATCCGGGCTGACTCACCGGCGGACTAAATTTACACTAAATATTAGTGTATTGGGAAGAAAACTGTTTTTATTAATGATTTGTCAAATAAGATAGCATCGTTATTAGGAGCACCGCCAGTGCGGGAGGAACATTCTATTTACAATGAATCGGCTCTACGGCAGGTGTAGTATTGGCAATGAAACGTAGTGTTCCTTGATGCGCGGAGGGGGGTTTTAAGATACTGCAGGAGTCTGCAGGGGGGGCGCCGTGAGCTGGAGGTCTTGCGGGGGTGAGCGAGGGCTGAGGGGAAGGGTTATGACTGAGTCTGGGTAGTTAGAGGGGGAGCTGGGTAGTTTCCTCGGGTTATAGTGCGATGGCATCTGGTGTTTTGAAGGGCCCATGAAGAAACAGCGGAGTTCTGTGGTGGTCGGGATGAGGGGATGTGGCGGACAGTAAGGGGTTCTGCAAGGACCGAAGGAGAGGGCGAGCAGCCCGGGACGAGAGAGCTGCAACGCGAGGATGTGGATGCCGGGGGGGGGGGTTGGTGGGAGTCTGCGATGATCAGGAGCGGGGGAGGGGGTCCTGGGGGCTTTGATGTGAGAGATAAATTAGGGGCGGGGTGGACTCTGGCAGGGGAGGGAACATGGCCTGGAGAGAGGCCGAAGGGAAGCCGGATGGGGGCGGGAGTGCAATTAACATGGTGTAAACGGTCCGAATTCAACGTAATGTGGGGGCTCTGTGGTCTCTGTTCCTCACAGAGTCTGGGTAGTTAGAGGGGGAGCTGGGTAGTTTCCTAGGGTTATAGTGCGATGGCATCTGGTGTTTTGAAGGGTCCATGAAGAAACGGCGGAGTTCTGTGGTGGGCGGGATGAGGGGATGTGGCGGACAGTAAGGGGGTCTGCAAGGACCGAAGGAGAGGGCGAGCAGCCCGGGACGAGAGAGCTGCAACCCGAGGATGTGGATGACGGGGGGGGGGGGGTTGGTGGGAGTCTGCGATGATCAGGAGCGGGGGAGGGGGTGAGGCTGTGGGGAAAAAGCCATAATTGAATGTTCTGTGAACGTGCATGGGTGAGAAAGTGAGATCTGCCCTCTGTGACTGAAGCCTGCTGTTTGGAGGTAGGGAGGGAGGGCGCGCGGGGAGGCTGAGAGATACCGGAAGAACAAATACATGATTGGAGAAAAGGAGGGAGGAGAGCACGACGAAGAAAACAACAGACATCACGAGAGAAGAAAAAGTGGGGAAGACTGAGGAAAAATTGAACCAGGGACGGACCGCCACAAGCTGCGAGGTCTCCGGCTCTGTCACTGCCCTTCTGCTACGACGAATGTTGCCATACCATGCTCTCAGGGCGGAACTGAAGTGCATGGCTGTGGTTTTAAGATACTGCAGGAGTCTGCAGGGGGGGCGCCGTGAGCTGGAGGTCTTGCGGGGGTGAGCGAGGGCTGAGGGGAAGGGTTATGACTGAGTCTGGGTAGTTAGAGGGGGAGCTGGGTAGTTTCCTAGGGTTATAGTGCGATGGCATCTGGTGTTTTGAAGGGTCCATGAAGAAACGGCGGAGTTCTGTGGTGGTCGGGATGAGGGGATGTGGCGGACAGTAAGGGGGTCTGCAAGGACCGAAGGAGAGGGCGAGCAGCCCGGGACGAGAGAGCTGCAACGCGAGGATGTGGATGCGGGGGGGGGGGGGTTGGTGGGAGTCTGCGATGATCAGGAGCGGGGGAGGGGGTCCTGGGGGCTTTGATGTGAGAGATAAATTAGGGGCGGGGTGGACTCTGGCAGGGGAGGGAACATGGCCTGGAGAGAGGCCGAAGGGAAGCCGGATGGGGGCGGGAGTGCAATTAACATGGTGTAAACGGTCCGAATTCAACGTAATGTGGGGGCTCTGTGGTCTCTGTTCCTCACAGAGTCTGGGTAGTTAGAGGGGGAGCTGGGTAGTTTCCTAGGGTTATAGTGCGATGGCATCTGGTGTTTTGAAGGGTCCATGAAGAAACGGCGGAGTTCTGTGGTGGGCGGGATGAGGGGATGTGGCGGACAGTAAGGGGGTCTGCAAGGACCGAAGGAGAGGGCGAGCAGCCCGGGACGAGAGAGCTGCAACGCGAGGATGTGGATGACGGGGGGGGGGGGGGGGTTGGTGGGAGTCTGCGATGATCAGGAGCGGGGGAGGGGGTGAGGCTGTGGGGAAAAAGCCATAATTGAATGTTCTGTGAACGTGCATGGGTGAGAAAGTGAGATCTGCCCTCTGTGACTGAAGCCTGCTGTTTGGAGGTAGGGAGGGAGGGCGCGCGGGGAGGCTGAGAGATACCGGAAGAACAAATACATGATTGGAGAAAAGGAGGGAGGAGAGCACGACGAAGAAAACAACAGACATCACGAGAGAAGAAAAAGTGGGGAAGACTGAGGAAAAATTGAACCAGGGACGGACCGCCACAAGCTGCGAGGTCTCCGGCTCTGTCACTGCCCTTCTGCTACGACGAATGTTGCCATACCATGCTCTCAGGGCGGAACTGAAGTGCATGGCTGTGATTGCGTGGAGAGAGAGGAGAGGTGCTGGTGTGGGAGGGGGAGGCGGAACTGAAGTGCATGCCTGTGATTGCGTGGAGAGAGAGGGGAGGTGTGGGAGGGGCTTGCATGCGGATTGGGAGAGAAGCCTGATGGGGGCGGGAGAGCCTGGTGGGTGGGCGTGAATGAGGGGAGGACTGGGCTGGGCTTGCATGCGGATTGGGAGAGGAGAGAAGCCTGATGGGGGCGGGAGAGCCTGGTGGGTGGGCGTGAATGAGGGGAGGACTGGGCTGGGCTTGCATGCGGATTGGGAGAGAAGCCTGATGGGGGCGGGAGAGCCTGGTGGGTGGGCGTGAATGAGGGGAGGACTGGGCTGGGCTTGCATGCGATGCGCGTGCATGTTGACGGGCACTGCATGAAAACCGCGGGCTGAAAGCCCTTTGGTTTGAAGAGAAAATAGCCGACTTGAATTCTCCCCATTTCCCATTCCTGCGGAATGGTAAAGGCTCGACCTAAAAAGGTTGAGAGATTTTTTTAAAAGGCTTTTTGAAAAGTGAAAAAAACTCTCCCCTCCCATCTTCCCTCTCTCCTCAACCTCCCCTCCCCCCTCTCTTCTCACTCCCCCCTCATTCTCTCCCCTTTCTGCCCTCGCCTCTCCCCTCTCACCACTCTCCCCTCCCTCTCTCAAATCCCACTCTCTCCTCACTCAATCCTCTCTCCCCTCTCCTCACTCACCCCTCTCCTCACCCACCCCTCTCCCCATCTCCCCTCTCACCACTCACCACTACACTCCCTCTCCAATCCCTCTCTCTCTCCTCACTCACCCCTCTCTCGCCTCTCTCCCCTCTCCTCACTCACCCCTCTCCTCACTCTCTCCAGGCCTGACTCTCTCCTCCCCTCTCACCACTCTCCCCCTTCACCACCACTCTCCCCTCTCAACACCACTCCCCTCACCACTCTCCCCACCACTCTCCCCTCTCACCACCACTCTCCCCTCTCACCACCACTCGCCCCTCTCCTCATCACTCTCCCCTCTCCTCACCACTCTCCCCTCTCCTCACCACTCTGCCCTCTCACCACTCTACCCTCTCACCACTCTGCCCTCTCTCCCGTCTGCCCTCTCTCCCCTCTCACCACTCTACCCTCTCACCACTCTCTCCTCTCACCACTCTCCCCTCACCACTCTCCCCTATAACAACTATCTTCTCTCATCCCACCTCACCAGTATGCACTCTCACCACTCTCCCCTCTCACCATCACTCTCCCCTCCCTTCTCGTTTTCCCCTCACTCCTCACTCTCCCATCACTTTCCCCTCCTCCTCTATCCCCACTCTACCCTCCCTCTCACCACTCTCCTCCCTCTCACCACTCTCCACCCTCTCACCACTCTCCCCTCTCACAACTCTCCTCTCTCCTGTCTCCTCTCTCTTCTCTCTCTCTCCCCCCTCTCCTCACTCTCCCCTCCCCTCTACCATCTCCCATCTCTCTCCACACTCTTCCTTCTCTCTTCTCTACCCTCTCTCCTCTCTCTCCACACTCTCCTCCCTTTCTCCCCTCTTTCCTCACTCTCCCTTCTCTCCCCTCCCCTCTCCCATCTCTCCTCAAGGTACACACGATTGTCAATGAGCACTAATGAATGAATGAATGAATGTTGGATTTATAGAGCGCGTGGTTACCCTGCAGCGTCCCAGCGCTGTACCACTGGGGAACCCGTCCTGGCTTTCCCTGTGAGATGGTCCCTTTACTGGGCATCCCCAAGGTGCAGCCAGGCATGGGGCCGGAGTGTAGACTAAGCAAGCTATTGCCCAGAGTTGCAGCGTGGGACCCCATGGTTAGAGTGGCACCGAGGTGAGATTTATCGGGCCCGCTGACATTGGTCCTGCCCCCGGCCGCATTGGGAATTGAACCCTGGTACCGGGCCGACCTCTGCCTCTGGGTCTGCCGCCTCTAACCGTTGAGTCACACTTCTCTAACACAGCATCATTTATACCATTTCGGCATTAGTCAACACCACTAGTTTTTCCCTGTTGTTCTCATCTTCATCTCCCCCATGGTTACTCCTTTCCCAGGTCTAACTCCATTGCTCTGCCTTCCACCTCTCATGCCTCTCTCCCAAACTCATCTTCTCCCTTTCTATACTCAACTCTCTCCCTTTCTATAATCTCAGACTCCCTCTCCTGCTTCTCTCTGCTGCTTCGCTCTTTGGCTACCTGTCCGTACTTCTCGCCCCTGATACACTCTGTCTCCCTCTCCATGCTTCTGTCCCCTGCTGCACTCTCAGGCTCCCTGTCCGTGCATCTCACCCTTGCTTCACTCTTGGGCTCCCTCTCCGTGCTTCTCTTCCTTGCTGCACTCTCTGCTCCCTCTCTGTGCTTCTCTCCCCTGCTGCACTCTCGTGCTCTCTAGAGATGTGGCCTAACGACCAGAGCTGCCATCTAAGTCACGTAAATACAAAACATGTTGCATTCCAAATGCTATAGGTGTCACATTAGCGAAAGTTATAACTATCGGCATTGTAAATGACAAAGCTATCCATTTAGCTATTTTAAAAACCAACACATAAATAAAATATTTGTCATTTACAAGACCAATAGCTCCAACTTTTCTAATGCGAGACCTATTGCATTTCCAATGCTTGTTTTTTATTTGCATTGGCAGCGCGTTCTGTGGTAAAACATGGAGTTAGTTTGCGCCCACTTCACTTAATCTCCCCGTGCGGAGCCGTCCCCACACCACCACCTCCTACCCGTCGCTTTTGTTTGCTTGTTTACATAGCTCTTATTCTCGACTGGATCGCTATTACTTAACGAGTTTGAATCATTGAACATGCCCGTCTTGCACCTTGACATCTTTCTATTATTTGCATCACTCTCCGTAGCAATGATTGGGACTTAGTTTTATTAAGTTTAATTATTGTGAACATAATTTTAGAATATTTCATTGACTTCAAACATAGCGAGGATGATGGTTGGTTTGCATATAAAAGAGAGTGGTTTTTACTCTTTCAAAATGGCTGGCACTTTTGACCTAATGGAGAACGTGCAGTTTGATGTAATGTTGGTTTGTTTTCTGTTTCATTTCTGTGAAACTTGAGGTTGTGTGATGTGAATTCCTCATGATAGGTGGCACAATGCAATGTTATGAGGTGAAACAAGGGGCGGCTCAGAATAGCAGGGTTTTTATGCTGAAAATAGGTTGGTAAAAATTTGCGAACTTAATTTCTGCTCATAGGTTTGTATACACTTGAACGTTCGGTTTTTCACTTGTGTACCCCAACACATTTTAACTTGTGAGCCACAGATGCCAAGTTCTGAGATTGCTTATATGCAACATTTCCATGTTTAATGGTGCTTAGGTGTGACGTTTAGATTCCTGTTCAGTACTCTAGTGTAAATAAGTGTTTCTTGAGGCATGCATGGACTCCTGGATCAAACTGCATGACCAGAGCTTCACAGCAGCCACTTTTATTTTTATTTGCATCAACAGCACGTTCATTTTTGTGGTGCAAAGATGAGTTTGTTTGTATCTGTTCGTAGAAGAGGCATCCACATCTTGTTTTTTACTGGACTTACTGAGTGCTTTCACCGGATTGACCTTGTCCACGTCCACCTCGTCCTCCACCACTACCACCACCACCACGTCCTCCACCACGTCCATCACCACCATGTCCACAACCACCATGTCCACCACCACCATGTCCACCACCACCATGTCTGCCACCACCATGTCCACCACCACCACCACCACCATGTCCTCCACCACGTCCACAACTACCATGTCCACCACCACCACATCCACCACCACGTCCACCACCATGTCCACTACCACCACATCCACCACCACCACGTCCACCACCACATCCACCACCACGTCCACCACCACCACATCCACCACCACCACGTCAACCACCACCACGTCCACCAAAACCACGTCCACCACTACCACGTCCACCACTACCACGCCCGCCACCACCACATCCACCACCACCACGTCCACCACCAACACCACGTCCACCACCAACACCACGTCCACCACCACCATGTCCTCCACCAAGTCCACAACTAGCATGTCCACCACCACCACATCCACCACCACCCCCACCACCACATCCACGTCCACCACCACATCCACGTCCACCACCACATCCACCACCACGTCCACCACCACCACCACGTCCACCACCACTACCTCCACCACCACCACGTCCACCACTACCACGTCCACCACTACCACGCCCACCACCACCATGTCCACCACCACCACCAGGTCCACCACCATGTCCACCACCACCACCACGTCCACCACCACCACCATGTCCACCACCACCACGTCCACCACCACCACCACGTCCACCACAATCATGTCCACCACCACCATGTCGACCAGCATGTCCACCACCAACACCACCACATCCACCACCACGTCCACTAAGCATGGGCGGAAAATCCGTTACGCTCGCGGATTTTGCGGATTTTCGGTAAATTCGCAATCCGCGAGATTCGCGAATTTCCCGCAAAATCCGCAAATCCGCGAGCAGCGGATTTTATGGCTTGCTCGCACTGTTCGCGTGAGTTCGCGGCTTCCCAGTTCAACTTCGCGCCCCGCGAATAAGCGCTAAATTGCAGAAATACGATCTTAGCAAAACTGAAACTACTTACCAGGTTCAAAAGTTCAAGCTCATCATTAGTAGCCATTTCCTGTAGTGCTTCCTGAGGGGCCCCTCCAGAGTTCAGTTGCCTACTTGCAACTATTATGTGACCCTGCTCTAACCCTCTGAATAGTTACACAAAGGTCCTGAATTACAGCTAAGGCAGACAAGCAGGAGCCAGGCTGGAAGTTCAAATCCAGTGACACATTAATCAGCCCCTAATTCATTATTGTCAGTTGGGGCAGGGCAGGTGTTGTAACTAATTTTGCAACAATGAAAGCACTTAGCAAGTGCAAAAGATCACTAATCAGGAAGCACTAAGGAAGCAGGTGCCAGCTAAAAAAATATTCTGTGACACATTAATCAGCCCCAAATTAATTCAGGTCACTTGAGGCAGGGAAGGTGTGCTTTGCTTTGCCACAATAATGTACACCAGAGGGTGCTGTGATGAAACAGAGGGTGGCATGGGTGGGCCAGAGGGTGGCATGAGTAGTCAGAGAGTGGCAGTGGTGACAGAGAGTGGCAGTGATGAAGAAGAGTGTCCCAAACAGGCTGGACACGTAGAAACAACAAGTTCGCAAAACTTGCGACCCGACAGGTAAGTTCGCGTTTGCGACATTGTACAAAACCCTCGCGAACTGACAGAAACCCGCGCGAACACAAAAAAAAATCCGCAAATTCACGAGAATTCGCGGATTTTGCGGATTGCGAGTTCGCAAATCCGCAAAATTCGCGAACGCGAGATTCGCAAAATTCGCCCATGCTTAACGTCCACCACCACCACGTCCACCACCATCATGTCCACCACCAGCACATCCACCACCACATCCACCACGTCCACCACCACCACGTCCACTACCACCACATTCACCACCAGCATGTCCACCACCAGTACGTCAACCTCCACTATGTACACCAAGTCCACCACCACCACATCCACCAACACCATGTCCACCTCCACCACCACACCCACCTCCACCACCACCACCATGTCCACCACATCCACCACCACGTCCACCACCACCATGTCCACCACCACCACCATGAGGCCACTACCACGTCCACCATCACATCTACCTCCACCACCACCACATCCACCACCAAGTCCACCACCACATCCACCACCACCATGTCCACCACCACCACCACGTCCACCACCACCACCACGTCCACCACTAACACGTCCACCACCACCACGTCCACCACCACCACGTCCACCTTCACGTCTACCACCACCACATCCACCACCACGTCCACCAACACCACGTCCACCAACACCATGTCCACCACCACCACCAAGTCCACCACCACCACATTCACCACCAGTATGTCCACCACCAGTACGTCCACCACCACTATGTTCCCCAACACCATTTCCACCACCATCACATCCACCAACACCATGTCCACCACCACGAGGTCACTACCACCACATCCACCACCACATCTACCTCCACTACCACCACCACGTCCACCACCATGTCCACCACCAAGACCAACACCACATCCACCACCACCATGTCCACCACCACGTCCACCACCACCACCACATCCACCACTACCACGTCCACCACCACCACCACGTCCACCTTCACGTCCACCACCACGTCCACCTTCACAACCACCACCACCACTTCCACCACCACCACGTCCACTACCACCACGTCCACCACCATGTCCACCACCACCACATCCACCACCATCACGTCCACCACCACCATGTCCACCTTCACGTCCATCACCACCACCACGTCCACCACCACCACGTCCACCACCATGTCCACCACCACCACATCCACCGCCACATCCACCATGTCCACCACTTCCACCACCACCACGTCCACCACCAACCCATTCACCACCACCACCCTCTATCTATCTATCGCCCTCACTCTATCTATCGCCCTCACTCTATCTATCTGTCTGTCTATCTATCTATCACCCTCACTCATTTTATCTGTCTATCTATCGCCCTCAGTCTATATGTCTATCTTTCGCCCTCACTCTATCTATCGCCATCACACTCTCTATCTATCTATCTATCACCCTCACTCTATCTGTCTATCTATCTATCTATCGCCCTCACTCTATCTATCTATCACCCTCATTCTATCTATCTATCTATCTATCTATCTATCTATCTATCTATCTATCTATCTATCTATCTATCTATCTATCTATCTATCTATCTATCTATCTATCTATCTATCTATCTATCGCCCTCCCTCACTCTATCTATCTATCTATCTATCTATCGCCCTCCCTCTATCTATCACCCTCCCTCTATCTATCGCCCTCCCTCTATCTATCGCCATCCCTCTATCTATCGCCCTCCCTCTATCTATCGCCTTCACTCTATCTATCGCCCTCACTCTATCTATAGCACCCACTCTATCTAACGCACTCACTCTATCTGTCTATCTATCTATCGCCCTCACTCTATCTATCAATCTATCGCACATCTATCTATCTATCTATCTATCTATCTATCTATCTATCTATCTATCTATCTATCTATCTATCTATCTCCCTCAATCTATCTGTCTATCTATCGCCTTCCCTCTATCTATCTATCACCCTCCCTCTATCTATCTATCACCCTCCCTCTATCTATGGCCCTCCCTTTATCTATCGCCCTCACTCTATCTATCGCCCTCACTCTATCTATCGCACTCACTCTATCTATCGCACTCACTCTATCTGGCTATCTATCTATCACCCTCACTCTATCTATCTATCTATCTATCTATCTATCTATCTATCTATCTATCTATCTATCTATCTATCTATCTATCTATCTATCTATCTATCTATCGTCCTCACTCTATCTATCTATCTACCTATCTATCTATCTATCTATCTATCTATCTATCTATCTATCTTCCCTCCCTCACTCTATCTATCTATCGCCCTCCCTCTATTTATCGCCCTCCCTCTATCTATCTATCACCCTCCCTCTATCTTTCTATCACCCTCCCTCACTCTATTTGTCTATCTATCTATCGCCCTCACTCTATCTATCTATCTATCTATCTATCTATCTATCTATCTATCTATCTATCTATCTATCTATCTATCTATCTATCTATCTATCTATCTATCTATCTATCTATCTATCTATCTATCTATCTATCTATCTCCCTCCCTCACTCTATCTGCCTATCTATCGCCCTCCCTCTATCTATCTATCACCCTCCCTCTATCTATCTATCACCCTCCCTCTATCAATGGCCCTCCCTCTATCTATCGCACTCACTCTATCTATCGCACTCACTCTATCTGGCTATCTATCTATCGCCCTCTATCTATCTATCTATCTATCTATCTATCTATCTATCTATCTATCTATCTATCTATCTATCTATCTATCTATCTATCTATCTATCTATCTATCTATCTATCTATCTATCTATCTATCTATCTATCTATCTATCTATCTATCTATCTATCTATCTATCTATCTATCTATCTATCTATCGCCCTCACTCTATCTATCTATCGCCCTCCCTCTATCTATCTATCACCCTCCCTCTATCTATCACCCTCCCTCTATCTATCGCCCTCCCTCTATCTATCGCCCTCACTCTATCGCCCCCACTCTATCTATTGCACACACTCTATCTATCGCACTCACTCTATCTATCGCACACACTCTATCTATCGCACACACTCTATCTATCTATCGCACTCACTCTATCTATCACACTCTATCTATCTATCGCATCACCACAGCATCACTCAGCACCACCACAGCATCACTCAAGGGCACCACAACATCACTATGCGCTACCACAGCATCACTGAACGCCACAGCATTACTCATCGCCACCAAAACATCACTCAGCGCCACCACAGCATCAATCTGTGCAACCATTCAACAACAACTTGTTCAAATACGTTCTCTCAATGTTTCAAGCTTTATTACAAATGTCACAAAAAGATGTTAATATTTCACTTCTGTTCTTGGATTTTCGTCACAATAAAATACACTGAACATAATCTTCACAAAAGTTATTTACAAAAGTTTAAACTATTGCCATTATAAATTACAATAACTTTTATTTAAGTATTAATTATTAAAAAAGCCATTGTTATTTGTAATATCAATACATCTAAGTCACGTAAGTACAACACATATTACATTACAAATGCTATAGGTGTCACATTTGCAAAAGTTATAACGATTGGCATTGTAATGACAAAGCTATTAATTTTGCTATTTTCAAAACCAACACATAAATAAAAAAAATGGTCATTTACAATACCAATAGCTCAAACTTTCCTAATGCAAGACCTATTGCATTGCAAATGCTTGTTGCATTTGTCACCCCGAGTGGGACAGTTATGCTCAGACGTGAGTCCCGTGTTCTCCATGCCACTAAAATCAAGCTATCCTGGCTGAAGAGGGGTGAAACCCCGAAACCGGTCCTAGGATGCTTGTTTCCAGTCCAGGGAGGACCTGGTCTGCCAGTTCGGGCTGGACTGTCCCTATTGGGCGCAGGGTCAGGACTGATTCGCATATGGCTGGGCCCAAACTGGAATGGCATGGTGAGAAAAAAAACGATGGATTTAGGCCCAGATCTCTGTACTGGGGTGAATGTATGACATTGTTCTGCATTCTGTCCGTCATTAGTTGTTTTTGCATTTGTCACCCTGAGTGGGACGGGTATGTTCAGATGTGAGTCCCGTGTTCTCCATGCCACTGAAATCAAGCTATCCTGGCTGAAGAGGGGTGAAACCCCGAAACCGGTCCTAGGATGCTTGTTTCCAGTCCAGGGAGGACCTGGCTTGCCAGTTCCGGCAGGACTGTTCCCATTGGGCGCAGGGTCAGGACCGATTCACATATGGCTGGGTCCAAACTAGAATGGCATGGTGAGCAAAAAAACAATGGATTTAGGCCCAGATCTCTGTACTGGGGTGAATGTGTGACATTGGTCTGCATTCTGTCCATCAATAGTTCTTTTTAGGTCGAGCTGGTGTTGGAGCGCGAAGCGCTCCCGCCAGCGCAAGTTCTATAGTCACTGTGCTAACTGGCAAGGGAGATAGAGCTGTGAACGAGCGGCTACTGGCCTGTGCACGAGCCGATTATGCTCTGTGAACTCGCACGTCTCCAGAAGACGACGTGCTGCGCCAGAGCCGCCTCCAGCTTGTTTTAGATGCACTGAGTCATTAAAGAAGTGTTGCCGTTTTGGAAACATGTCATCTAAGGTTTCTTTTTTATTATACTTTATTTACAGAAGTAAATCGTTTGTGCTTTTATTTTATGATTACTGGGACTGTCTTAATTATACAGCTTGCTTTAATCCTTGTTACTACTGAGTTCTGAAGTGGGGAAGTCTTCGATGAGCCGAGGCCTCTGGGTCATGGGCGGTAGAATCGTAAAGGTGATAGTGTGGCTTACTCGAACCAAAAAAAGTGTCTGAAAAGAAGTTGTGGATAATAAGATCGGCAAGGTACCAGGGCCTATCGTCTATGGGTCTTTGAATAAACTGAGCCCATGTTTTTTGGATTCTTTGCAGTGCTTCCACTGTTATAATTATTTGTTCAAGGGCGGTGTGCTTGTCTTTGTACCACGTGCAGCTTTGTGTTGGTGCAGGTCGAGGTTTTGTGAGACTGCAGTAAGATGTTTACACAGTGACTCTCGCCTCTTACATTATACCAGGAGATACCGGAAAAATGAAACTTTTTATTGCGAGAACATTATTGTTAGAGTTTTGTAACCTCTATTCTTCATTAATGGTGTCGACCTACTTGTGTACAAATACCGTGTCTGTTTCTACCGTTACTTTATAATACTTGCATTGTTAGGCAGTTGTTTCGTCGTCTTCCTCCTACCGCCATGCCTTTGAATATCGAGTCGGGAATAGTTACTCTGCCGACGGAACACCTGCTCATGGCTTGGAGATGCTGTCCACCTTTTAGGAGCAATCGACGTTAGTGGCTGCATTGTTATCTTATTGGTTGTATCCTGTTTGAGTCCTCGGACTGTTCTCCTGTAATGGGACCGAAAAGGCTGTACTGTACAGTAATTAGCCTTTTAGATAGTGCTGCATCCCAATCGGATGTTTCTTTTCTGCATATCTCGGTAATTTGTGCCATATTCTTTCCAGCCCCCGACCTAAGTTTACTTGAGTTCCCAGTTTGTTTTGTCGTTTTCTTTACCTGTCTGCTGGTAAAATGTCTTGTAAGCTGCTTGACAATTCTCTCTCTCTTTCTCTCTCATATATCTAATATATATCTCTCCTCGCCGGCTTGACCCCACCACCATCCTTCTTGACATTAGGCCAGAAGGTCACCACCCACTTTGACTCCTATATCTGGTGTGTGTGTGCATGATTTCGGCAGGCTTATATGGGAGTGAAACCCCTGTGACATGTGCCAATCTCTGTTCTTTTCTGGTTCTCATGCCTCGTATATGGCAACGCTGTTGCCACTTTTCCAAACTAATTGTACAGAACATTAGGGCCTGCGGTGAGCTAACCAGCTTCGAGAGACTGCTAAAGAAATGGTTGTTTTAGATGTGCACGCCCACATAATTACACAGCACTCTAATGCAACATACACTCCAAATACCACTCAGTGCCACATAAGTTATATGCAACATAATTACACTGCACTCAATGCAACATACACTCCAAATACCACTCAGTGCCACATAATTACACTCTACGCAGTGCAACACACACTCCACACAATACCACTCAGTGCCACATAATTATATGCTACATATTTACACTGCGCTCAACGCAACATACACTCCAAATACCACTCAGTGCCACATAATTACACACCACATAATTACACTGCACTCAATGCAAAATACACTCCAAATACCACTCAGTGCCACATAATTACACTGCACTCAATGCAACATAAACTCCAAATACCACTTAGTGCCACATAATTACACTCCACATAATTACACTGCACTCAATGCACCATACACTCCAAATACCACTCAGTGTCACATAATTACTACACTCCAAATCCCACTCAGTGCCACATAATTACACGCCACATAATTACACTGCACTCAATGCAACATACACTCCAAATCCCACTCAGTGCCACATAATTACACAGCACTCAATGCAACATACACTCAATATACCACTCAGTGCCACATAATTACACACCACATAATTACACTGCACTCAATGTCACATACACTACAAATACCACTCAATGCCACATAATTACACACCACATCACTGCACTCAATGCAACAATCACTCCAAATACCACTCAATGCCACATAATTACACAGCACTCAATGCAACATACACTCCATATACCACTCAGTGCCACATAATTACACACCACATAATTTACCTGCACTCAATGTCACATACACTCCAAATACCACTCAATGCCACATAATTACACACCACATCACTGCACTCAATGCAACATACACTCCAAAAACCACTCAGTGCCACATAGTTATATGCAACATAATTACACTGCACACAATGCAACATACACGCCAAATAACTCAGTACCACATAATTACACACCACATAATTACACTCTACTGAATGCAACACACTCCACACAATACCACATAATCATATGCTACATAATTACACTGCGCTCAACGCAACATACACTCCAAATACCACTCAGTGCCACATAATTACACACCACATAATTACACTGCACGCAATGCAACATACACTCCAAATCCCACTCAGTGCCACATAATTACACGCCACATAAGTACACACACTGCAATCAATGCAACATACATTCCAAATACCACTCAGTGCCACATAATTACATGCCACATAATTATACTGCGCTCAATGCAACATACATTCCAAATACCACTCAGTGCCACATAATTACACGCTACATAATTACACTGCACTCAATGCAACATACATTCCAAATACCACTCCGTGCCACATAATTACACTCCACATAATTACACACACTGCAATCAATGCAACATACATTCCAAATACCACTCCGTGCCACATAATTACACGCCACATAATTACACTACACTCAATGCAACATACACTCCAAATATCACTCAGTGCCACATAATTACACGCCACATAATTACACTGTACTCAGTGCAACATACACTCCAAATCCCACTTAGTTCCACATAATTGCACGCCACATAATTACACAGCACTGAATGCAACATACATTCCAAATATCACTCAGTGCCACATAGTTATATACAACATAATTACACTGCACTCAATGCAACATACACTCCAAATACCACTCAGTGCCACATAATTAAACACCACATAATTACACTCTACTGAATACAACACACACTCCACACAATAACACTCAGTGCCACATAATTATATGCTACATAATTTCACAGCACTCAATGCAACATACACTCCATATACCACTCAGTGCCACATAATTACACACCACATAATTACACTGCACTCAATGCCACATACACTCCAAATACCACTCCATGCCACATAATTACACACCACATCACTGCACTCAATGCAACAATCACTCCAAATACCACTCAGTGCCACATAATTACTCGCCACATAATTACACTGCACTCAATGCAACATACACTCCAAATACCACTCAGTGCCACATAATTACACACCACATAATTACACTGCACGCAATGCAACATACACTCCAAATACCACTCAGTGCCACATAGTTACACGCCACATAATTACACTGCACTCAATGCAACATACACTCCAAATCCCACTCAGTGCCACATAATTACACGCCACATAAGTACACACACTGCAATCAATGCAACATACACTCCAAATATCACTCAGTACCACATAGTTATATACAACATAATTACACTGCACTCAATGCAACATACACTCCAAATACCACTCAGTGCCACATAATTAAACACCACATAATTACACTCTACTGAATGCAACACACACTCCACACAATAACACTCAGTGCCACATAATTATATGCTACATAATTTCACTGCACTGAATGCAACATACACTCCAAACAATACCACTCAGTGCCACATAATTACATGCCATACAATTACACTCTACTGAATACAACATAACCTCCCCATAATGCCACTCAGTGCCACATAATTATATGCAACATATTACACTGCACTCAACAGACACTCCAAATACTACTCAGTGCAAGATAATTACACACCACATAATTACACTCTGCTGAATGCAACACACACTTTACACAATACCACTCAGTGCCACATAATTATATGCTACATAATTACACTGCACTCAATGCAACATACACTCCAAACAATACCACTCAGTGCCACATAATTATATGCTACATAATTACACTGCACTCAATGCAACATACACTCCAAATACCACTCAGTGCCACATAATTACACGCCACAAAATTACACTCTACTGAATACAACATACACTTTCCATATTACCACTCAGTGCCACATAATTACAAGCCTCATAATTGCACTCTTCTCAATGCAACATAAATACACTCCACATAATACCACTCAGTGCCATATAATTATACACCTCATATTTACTCTACTCAATGCAACATAAATACACTTTATCTATCTGTCTATCTATCGCCCTCAATCTATCGATCGCCCTCACTCTATCTATCACACTCACTCTATCTTTCGCACCACCACTGCATCACTGACACCACTACAGCATCACTCAGGGGCACCACAACATCACTATGCAATACCACAGCATCACTGAACTCCACAGCATCACTCATCGCCACCATAACATCACTCAGAGCCACCACAGCATCAATCTGTGCAACCATTCAACAACAACTAGTTCAAATATGTTCTCTCAATGTTTCAAGCTTTATTACAAATGTCACAAAAATATGTTAATAGTTCACTTCTGTTCTTGGATTTTCGTCACAAAATACAATGAACATAATCTTCACAAAAGTTATTTACAAAAGCTATTGCCATTATAAATTACAATAACTTTTATTTAAGTATTAAAAAAAACATTTTTATTTGTAATATCAATACATCTAAGTCATGTAAATACAACACATATTGCATTACAAATGCTATGGGTGTCACATTTGCGAAAGTTAAAACTATTGCCATTGTAAATGACAAAGCTATTAATTTCACTATTTTCCAAACCAACACATAAATAAAAAATGTGTCATTTACAGTACCAATAGCTCAAACTTTCCTAATGCGAGACCTTTTGCATTGCAAATGCTTGTTGCATTTGTCACCCCGAGTGGGACGGCTATGCTCAGACGTTCGAGCTGGACTGTTCCCATTGGGCGCAGTGTCAGGACTGATTTGCATATGGCTGGGTCCAAACTGGAATGGTATGGTGAGCAAAAAAACGATAGACTTAGGCCCAGATCTTTACAGTGGTAAATGTATGACATTGTTCTGCATTCTGTCCATCAATAGTTCTTTTTGCATTCTCCACTGTAGCTTCGGCAGATGTGGGGAGTGCGTGCAAGGGCGTGGGAGGCGGAGCTCAGGTGTCTGGAGGGTTCGTCAAAGTACAGGTGTACTAATGCACTAAAGACTAATGCAGGCCATTGGCATGGAGGGCCTTGTAAGCGTGTATCAGTATCTTAAATTGCCATCTTTTCTGGATAAGGAGCCAGTGGAGGTTCCTGAGGTGGGTCCATTTGGGGAAGTCAAGGATGAGTCTGGCAGCAGAGTTCGATATCGTCCGGAATCTCTTCAAGAGTTGGGTTGTGATTTCTGCGTAGAGTGCTTTGCTGTAGTCCAACCGGCTAGTGACTAGGGCTTGAGTGAAGGTTTTCCTGGTGTTGACGGGAGACATCTTAAGACCTTTCAGAGCATGTGGAGAGTATGGAAGCTGGCGGGGGAGACCACGTTGATCTGGTGTTTCATGGTGAGTTTGCTATCAAGGATGATGGCAAGATTGCGCTGCATGGTCCATGCAACCAATAAATCCATCAGGATTTATAAAGCGTTGCAAATCACCTGTGATGGTCTCAAGGCACTGGAGCCTCTAGCTCATTTGTGGTGCTCTGTTCATTTGTATAGCCAGGTCTTGAGTCCTTTCTTGTATTCCTGAAGCGAAATGGCGGTTCTGAGGTATAGGGGAAGCCCGTTTCACGCTTTATCCATTAGGCGAGAGAAGGAGCGTCCTCCGCTGTTATTTTGGTGGATCTGGGGGGATGTTTGCGAGGAAGAGGGAGGAGGATCATAGGTGTTTGGTAGGTTGGTGAAAGGTCATGCATTTTTTTATGTATGCTGGTCCTTCGTTGTGCAGGGCTTTGTAAGCGCGGCTCAGTATCTTGAACTGGCATCTTTTCTAGATTGGTAGCCAGTGTTGCTTCTCGAGCTGCGGTGTGATGTGAGTCCATTTGGGGAGGTCGTGGATGAGTCTTGCTGCAGAGTTTTGTATTGTCTGTAGTCTCTTCAGAAGGTATGCGGTGATTCCTATGTAGAGTATGTTTCCGTAGTCCAGCCTACTAGTGACAAGGGCCTGCATGACGGTTTTTCTGGTGTTGACTGGGAGCCACCTGAAGATCTTGCAGAGCATACATAGGGCATGGAACCAGGCAGATGAGACTGGGTTTACCTGTTTCTTCATGGATAGCTTGCTGTCAAAGATTATGCTGAGGTTGAAGGCGTGGGGGGATGGGTTGAGTTCAGCTGGCCACCATGCGTCGTTACATTTTGACGTGTCGTTCCCAAAGATGAGGACTTCCACCTTTTCTGAGTTGAGCTTGAGACAGCTGTCCGTCAAAAAGTCCTTCATCCAGTCAGTGACGTTCATTATACATCTGTGGAAGTTGGTTCTTGTGGTAGAGGGGTGGTCTAAAAGCAAGTGGATGAGCTGGGTGCAGTCGGCATAGGTGATGATGTTGAGTCCGTGTGACCTAACGGTGTTTGCTAAGGCCGTCATGTACACGTTAAAGAGTGTGGGGCTGAGGGAGGAACCTTGAGGGACACCACATATGATCTTCTAGGGTTCTGAGGCGAATGGTGGGAAATGGATTCTTTGGGTTCTTGGTGAGGTATGAGGCAATCCATTTCAGGGCATCTGCCTGAATTCGGAGGTGGTGGAGTCTGTTTATCAGGATGTGATGGGAGACAGTGTTGAAGGCAACTGACAGGTCCAGGAAGATGAGGGCTGTCATTTTGCCAGGATCCAGGAGGGCACGGATGTATTCAGTGGCTGCAATCAGGGCAGTATTGGTGCTGTTGTTTGCTCAGAATCTGTATTGAGATGGGTCCATGAGGTTGCTGTTTTTCAGGTGTTCAGTAAGTTGCTAGTGGATGGCCTACTTAAGAAAATTCACTGGAAAGGGGAGCAGGGAGATGGGCCAGTAGTTCTTAGGTGGATGGTTTCTTCACAAGAGGCCACGCTTTGCATGTTTTTCAGTCCTCAGAGAAGGAGGCCGAGGTGATAGAGGTAGACTTCAAAATTTGCAAACATTCGTGACAAGAATTTTCAATTCTATTAAGGACTAGGAGGCGAGGATTATGCTTTCTCATTTCTTTAATGAAATGCTCAGCAGCCAATAAAAAACAACCAAAAAACTACATTTCCCATGAACACCAGGGAATAACCATAGAGGGTAGTGTATAAAAGGTCCCAACATTAGTCTGTCTTCCTCTTTCTTTGTGGAAACATGTCCAAGTTAAAGTAAAATCCCAAATACAACAGGAACAACAATTCCAAACAAGCCGCCGTCATCCACAGAATCCTGAAGTAGGCAGCCGATGAGCCATGGGTCCAGAAGCCAGGAGGAGAACCAGATCCCGATAAGGAAGAAACAACATCACTTCTGGTCTGAACCTGAAAAAAAGATACAGAGCCATAATATCTAAAGTAATAATACTGTCAAGAGTCATCCAGGGAGGGAACAAGGAGAGAAATATTTGCAAATGCATGTATACAGTCATAATACATTAGCATACAAATATGAAACCTGGGTGGGATAATCCTCGCCTCCTAGTCCTTAATAGAACTGAAAATTCTTGTCACGAATGTTTGCAAATTTTGAATTCTATGTCAGGACAGGAGGCTCCGATTATGCTTTTTTAAAGCTGATCCACCACTACAGAAGCAACACAATCAATCGGTTTGTAATAAAACGTTTTAAAGACAGAATCAGATGACCAATCTGCAGCTTTCATTATATCAAACAAAGTAACACCCATGGAATAGGCTTTGGATGCCATAGCCCCACGTGCAGAATGTGCGCCAAACACAGAAACATCAATACCTGCTTCAAACATAAGCCACCGCACCCAGCGCGCCAAAGTAGCTGGAGTGACGGGGCGAAAAGGCTTTTGTAAAGCAATCAGCAGTTGACCCTGCATGTCAGATCGCAAAGAAGCGGTACTCACCTCGTAATCCTTTAGACATTGCACAACGCAAAGGTTGGGACGAGAAGGAAAAGAAGGGTAAGATATAGAAGGCGTATTAGATTTTGTACGCCTGGAAAGACGAAAAGAAACCCCCTCAGGAGTAAAACTGCGACCCGCAAGATCCAAAGCGTGGACATCTGACACGCGCTTACACGAAACTAAACAGAGCAACATCGTTAATTTCGCAGACAACTGCTTGCGGGAAAGCAAGGAATTCGAAGGCCAAGCCTCCAAGAATCGGAGAACAACCGAAACGTCCCATAATGTAACATACTTTGGATTGGGAGGTTTCGCAAAACGAATCCCCTTAAGGACCCTGGAAACAAAAGGATGTTCACCCGCAGGTTTTCCATCTATGTGGGCATGACCTGCTGAAATAGCCGAGCGGAAGCCATTGATAGTCGAGTAAGCTAGCCCAGAGGTGGCTAAAGAGGCCAAGAAGTTAACAATTAAACTGACATCTGCTGAAACGGGATGAACTTGTTGTTGATCACACCAATCGCACCATCGCTTCCAAGACCCCTTATATCGTTTGTGAGTATTGGGAGCCCATGCCTCACGAAGGAATTTGGAAGCGTCGCTCGAAATGCCTGGGATCGCCCAACGATCCCCGAGATCTTCCACGCGAGCAGATGCAGGGAGCCTGAGAGGATCAGGGGATGAGGATCTCCGAGAGGATCCAACAAGAGATTCCACAATGGGGGAAGGAGAAACGGCGGAGCGGAACACATTTCCAGAAGCACCGGAAACCATGCTTGAGCCCTCCAGAGAGGGGCAATCAGAATCAGATCCGTCTGAAACCGTTTGGAGTAAGCCAATACCCTGGGAATCATTAGAAACGGAGGAAAAGCATAACAAAGGGTCGATGGCCACTGCTGGAGAAAAGCATCCGTGGCCAGAGCCTGAGGGTCCGGCCTCCAACTGTAAAAGCACGGAAGTTGCGCATTGAGGCGAGAGGCAAACAGATCTAGCTGACAAGGACCCCAACGCCGTTGGAGAGCACGGAAGACTCGAGGGTGAAGCCTCCAATCGCTGTAATCCCGGAGATGCCTGGAGTGCCAGTCCGCTACCTGATTGTGGCATCCCGGAAGATACTCCGCAATAACAGTGATCTTCCTCTGCAGACAAAAGTGCCAGAAATCTTTGGCGATCTCCGCCAACACTTTGGACCTGGTCCCGCCCAGTTTGTTCACATAGCGGACTGCTGAAACATTGTCCATCCGGAGAAGGACACAACAACTCGGTTGTAGGGGGGAGAAACACTTGATCGCAAAGGAACCCGCCAGGAGTTCCAGACAGTTGATATGCAGAGTCAACTCCTGAGGAGACCAACGACCCCCGGTCGAGACAGACCCGCAACGGGCTCCCCAACCCCACCGGCTGGCATCGGATTCTATCACTAGATCCGGGGACGCCCCGAAGAGGGCTCGACCATTCCAGGCCTCCATGTGGTCCAACCACCACTGCATTTCCCAACGGACCTCCTCCGTAAGAGGGATCTGGTCGGAGTATCCGAGGCCTTTCCGGAGATGCAGAATTGTCAGGCGTTGCATTGCCCTGTAATGCAGAGGACCTGGAAATATCGCTTGAATGGATGACGCCAGTAGACCCACTACACGCGCCAACGACCTCAACGACACAGTCGGTCTGGAAATAACAGACGTCAACTCTCTTTTGATGTAACGCATCTTTTGCTTGGGCAAGAGAAGTTGACAAGCCACCGAATCTATCTGGAAACCCAGGAAGTCTATAGACTGGGAAGGAACCAAAACCGACTTCTGAACATTGATCAGAAAGCCTAGAGACTGTAACAGATCGATGGACCATTCCAGATGGCGCAGAAGTTGAAGAGGACAATCCGCCATAAGGAGAATATCGTCCAGATAAATAATCAACCGTACACCCCGAGAACGAAGATGTTCCACAACTGGTCTCAACAGTTTCGTGAAGCACCATAGTGCCGACGATAGACCGAATGGGAGAACTTGATACTCGTACCAAACTCCCTGCCAGAGAAACTGGAGAAAACGGCGATGAGGTTTGAAAATTGGAATCGAGAGGTACGCATCCTTGAGATCCAGACGGACCATCCAGTCCCCCTCTCGTAAGAGATCCCTCAACAGATGGATGCCCTCCATCTTGAAATGACGATAGACTACCACCCCGATGAAGTCTTTCAGATTGAGAACAAGGCGAGAGCCGCCTCCTTTCTTCTCGACCAGAAAGACTGAACTGGCAAACCCCAAGGGATGACGAGTCGTGGGAACAATCGCCCCTTTCTTAAGGAGGGTGGCTATTTCCTCGGAGAGACAAGCCTGGTCTTTTAGAGGAAAATGCAAACAAGGGGGAGGACGGGTTTGATGCACTGGATGATAAAACTCTATTCTGAACCCTTGAACAGTTTGCAGAACCCATGCATCGCTTGAGATCATGCGCCAATTGTGCAGGAAAAATTGAATGCGACCCCCCAACATTACATCGCATGCATGAATTAGGCTCACCTGTAGAGGAGGCATCATGGTACTGTCCTTGCTGGCCACCAGATCGGCCCTTTCCGTACTAGCCTTTTCCCTTCCTCGAAGGGTAGAAGTTGGCTCGGGTGGAATAGCCGGAATCATAGGAACCTCTCTGCTGAGAGGAATTGCCCCTCTGGGACTGGTTCGCAGAGCCTCGGCCGAACGAGCGTCCCCTACCTCGTCCGGCCTTAGCAAAAACCGGGCACATGGCCCGTCTCAAGGAGGCCTGCGCCTTGTCAATCCCGCTGAACGTAGAGACAAAGCGAGTGAGTTCCTTCAGGAACGGCTGACCGAATAATAGTCCTTGAGCCTCAGGGCCAGATTCAGAAGTTGCTAACTCCGAAAGCTTCGGATCCAATTTTAAGAGGATGGACCTGCGACGTTCAGTCGACATCGCGCAATTAGCATTGCCCAGATAACAAATCGCCCGTTGGGCCCATTCGATCAATTCCTTCGGATTCACTAGAGCAGAAGCCTCGTCAGCCTTGTAACCAAGGTCCAAGAGTTTGGTGAGAGGAGCCAGTAAGTCGAGCATCTTGTCTTGACAGGACCGCCAAGATCTGTCTAGGCCTTTTTTAGGGTCTTTTGCGTACTTTTTTAAGTACGTGACCATCATGGGGTCAACCTCCGGAGTGTCGGCTAATTGGTCCGCCAAGTCCGGTCTCGGGCACTCGGAGCGCAACCGTGCCCGAACTGAGGCCTCAAAAGGTTGTCGAATATGAGACTCTATATATGCCGCCACTGCAGGAGAAGGCGTCCACGATGAAGAGTTCGGGTGGACAATATCCGCCGGCTCGAAATTAAGTACTGTAGGACGCTCAGGGGCGTCTACAAAATGTTCTTTACAGACCCTCTTCCGAGGAGGCGGTGAAGCATGATCTGAAGACGCGGAAGAGTGGGCATTATCCGACTCCGACTCATGAGGAGCTGAAGAAGCGGAAGGAGCTGCCGCCAAACTCTTTGCCAGGCGTTGAAAGTCTGCCTTATGAGGATTAACCGGCGACTTAGCCGATTTCTTGGCAGCAGGTAGCCAACCCTGCTGTTGGGCGTAAAGATTCAGGTGACGCTTCAAGGGGTTAATAGCACGCACCAGTGCCTTGTTAACCGATTGTTGGACCCCTCTATCCAACTGCTCCACCAAATTCTGTTCCAAGGAGTCCTCCTCCTCGACATCATAGCAGTAGTCGTCATCAGCGTCATAATATTCAGCCATTCTACCAGGTAGAAAAGTAAATGCCCACAAGACGACTAGAATTCAGAGTGTCAAAACACCAGTCAAGGGGGAGTGTGTAGACCCCAAAGCAGGCTTTGAATGAAGTAGGACCGGGTCCGGACTTCAATAAAAGTATTCAAGCGTGGAGGGAGCTAAAGCCTGCACAGCACCAAACACTCTAGGCAGAGCCTATGCCACAATGTTGCAACCGAAGTCCTCAAGAAACCTCGGTGTCTGACGGGGTTAAAGTTTGGAGACAGGTCGTGGGCAGAACGCCAAGAATGTCGTCACTCAACCAGTTCTGAGGAGAAACCCTGAGACCGGAAATAGGACAGTGCGCATGCGCGACTGTCACCTGTCACCAAACACCGTCTCGAGAGCGCTCGCGCTCCCCTAAGGAAAATGGAAACCCCTGCTCCCACTCCACAAGAGTACACGAGCGCGAGATAGCGCACGGAACAAACGGAGGTGGCCACACGCTCCAAACAGAAGGAAAAAGCCGAACAACAGCTGAGAAAAAACACGTAAGTAGTACGGAGACAAAGCCCCAAACACGTGAACCTCAAATGCGCAAAGCACAACAGGTAAGAAAAGCAACAAAGTCAACAGAGTAACAATATGCTTAGAAGAGAAAATATATGCACTTAACTGGCTGCGGAGCAGCAAAGAAAGAGGAAGACAGACTAATGTTGGGACCTTTTATACACTACCCTCTATGGTTATTCCCTGGTGTTCATGGGAAATGTAGTTTTTTGGTTGTTTTTTATTGGCTGCTGAGCATTTCATTAAAGAAATGAGAAAGCATAATCGGAGCCTCCTGTCCTGACATAGAATTTCTTGAGCTCCTCGCCATTCTTCTTGCTTTTGAGCTTGAAGATGTGGTGGGGACAGGTGTTCATGGGTGCTCCAAAGTGCACAGAGTTCATGATGGAGATTGTGGCTTTAGTTGTGAGAGGGTCCTGATGGGTGAGAAGGTGTTCGGGGGTGTGAGCAGGCTGATGCTGTCGGCGGTGGAGGGTTGGGGTTTGAAGTTTTTGAAGATGACTGAGATCTTGTCATGGAAGAAGTCTGCCAGGGTGTCACACAGTCCTTGGGAGGGGGTGATGTTGTTCTTGGGGGCTGCGGAGTTAGAGAACTCCTTCAAAATGACAAAAAGCTCCTTGCTGTAGTTTGTGCTGGCTTCTATGTGGTCTGCTAGGGCGTTCTTCTTTGTTTCTTTCATTAGGCGGTGGTACATGTTGAGTGCGGTCTTGAAGTTGGTATGGTCTTCTGTTTCTTTCCTGGGATGCCACTTCCTTTCAAATTGCCAGCAGTTGCATTTGGTGGATCTCAGCTCCATGGTGAACCAAGTGGCTCTTCTGGCAAGTCCTTTGATTTAGAGGACATGGCAGGGGCAATAGTGTTGGTACATTCTGTGATCAACCAGGAGAAGTTTTTCGCAGCCTGTTCTAGGTTGGTCATTGTTTCTGGGCAGTAGGAGCTGAGAGCATTGTTCCACTGGTCTTCTGATATCTTTTAGTAGTTTCAGCACGTGGAGCTGGGGGGCGTGGTTCCAGGGTTGGTAGGTCCTGAGATGGTGAAGTAGATGCTGTGTGGGCAGGCCAGCTGAGCTGTGAGATGTGGTTGTACTTGTCGCTGGATGTGAAAATGGGGTCACGGGTGTGTCCTGCAATGTGGGTAGGGTCGGTGACAAGTTGCTTGAGGCCGATGTTCCTAAAGTTTTCCAGGAGGTCGGTTGTGTTGGTGTTGCTGGGGTCATCAAGTTGGAAGTTGAGATACATCTTGGAAGATGTAGTGCTTGAAGTGGATGGCGATCGGGCGATGAGGTTCGGGATGGTTGCCGAAGCTGGGAAGCGGGCCTGGCGGTCTGTAGGCAAGGGTGCCTTTGATGGTGCTCCTTCCGTCTAGGGGTGGGTCCGAGTTTGGCCGGCCACCAGGTGTTAATCCATGGTCTGATGGGGACAAGGTTGTGGGTGGTTCAATACCCTCGCCCTTCCCCTCTGCCCACACATCATGAGACGTGTTTTTCTTTTCTTTGCAGGCTACCTGGAACACCTGTCCCTTTAATATTGCGGTGACTACATAACAGCCCTACGACAAGAAGTGGCAAACTCGATAACGGCAGCAAAGGATGGATATACAGATGGATGCAAGGTGGTCTTTTCCAGCAAAATTCCTGCAAGCAGAAAGTCTGCAAAGTAGACCGGAGAATGTAGGAGGCCACCACTACTGCGAGCAGCCCCACCACGTTCCTCGAGGGCATGGCTAGCCGAGATACGTGGGTGTATTCTGGTGAAAGGTAGGGTTTGGGAAATGGCGCAGGGCAAGAGTTTTAGGGCTGTAGATATAGAGTAGTCAACTGTATAAAACCCTTTGTGCTTTCATTTGAAAGAGTAACAATTACCACAGAAAGCTAGGAGTTATAAAAGTGATTGCATGTACATGATTTCAATTTGAGCTTCTTTTCCCCGCTTCAGTTATCTAACTTTACTGAGATATTGTGTGTTTTGTCTGAACCTAGTGGGCATAACTAGGTTAAGTAAACGGTATTACAAGAAGATTAAAACACACATGGTGGTGGGACAGGACCACTAAATATCAGGTGTTATTTTTCCTCACAAGCCCATTCATCTTATACTGAGACCTAAACTAGAAACAAACACTTACCTGTGGCTTTCCTCTTCCATCTGCGGGGCGTGCTTCATCCATGGGAAAAGAAGAAGAGAAAAAGCGATATTTCAGCTTTCATTTTTGTGGACATATCCACAAAAAAAAACACAATACATTAGAAGTTTATGATTTCCAGCCTGTTTATTTAAGCAAACCAGGCGTAAAGAGGAGGAAGGTACCCCTATGATTTACACAGGGACGGGGTATATATGTAGACCAAAAAGATTTTAAACCCTGTAGTGTGGTGTCTAAAGAAAGGGGGAATCCCTTCTTAAACACAACTACTAATGCAGTGTTCTCTCTTGTTGCAATGTCAGCTACCCTGACACTATCCATCTTAAAAACACATATATCTTGCCACCATATCTAGTATCAAGTTTAACTTGACTTGTATAGTTTTTATATCCATATGATTAGATTGTAACCCAATAGGGAGGATTATGAATAAGGATATGCATATAAATACATATTGTGGTTTTAGTAAATACATGTATCTTTTTTACATACCTGCAACTGTAGAGGAGAATTTTTGAGAAACTGTATGCTGTACTGTGATACTAGATATGGTGGCAAGATAGATGTGTTTTTAAGATAGATAGTGTCAGGGTAGCTGACATTGCAACAAGAGAGAATACTGCATTAGTAGTTGTGTTTAAGAAGCGATCCCCCTTTCTTTAGACACCACACTACACACACTACAGGGTTTTAAGTATTTTTGGTTTATTTAAGCAAACCTACAGTCACACATGGTGAGATGTTGTTCCTGAAAACCAGTACTTTCGTCTTGTTCGTGGTGAGTTTCAGACAGTTAGTCTTCATCCAGTCGGTGACACTGATCATGAAGTTATAGAAGTTTCTCTTAGTGGTGGTGAGGTTTTCTGAAAGTGAGAGGCTGAGCTGGGTGTTGTTTGCATACAATATGATGTTGAGACCTTGGGTTCTGACGAAGCTGGGCAGGAGCGTCATGTAAGTATTGAACAGGGTGGGGCTGAGGGATGAACCTTGAGGGACGCCGCAGATGATGCTCTTCTGCTCTGAGGTGAAGGGTGGTAGGTGGATTCTCTGGGTACGTCCTCTGAGGAAGGAAGCGATCCATCTGAGGGCATCTCCCTGGATCCCGATGTGGTGGAGTATATTGATGAGGGTGTTTTGAGATACGGTATTGAACGCTGTTAAGAACGCTAAGAGATCGAAGAGGATCAGGGCTGCTGTGTCTACCCAGTCGAGGAGAGTTCTGATGTCGTCGGTGGCAGCAATCAGGATTGTCTCAATGCTGTGGTTGGTGTGGAAGCCAGATTGAGAGGGGTCCATCCGGTTGTTCCTGTCCCGCTGTTCAGAGAGTTGGGTGTTGCCCTTCTCAATAACTTTGGCGGGGAAGGGGAGCAGAGAGATGGGCAGTAGTTTTTGAGTTTGCTGGGTTCAGTGGAGGGTTTCTTTGGGAGGTGGTCTGACCTCTCTGCATGTTTCCATGCGTCGGGGAAGGCAGCTGTGTTCATGAACATTTTGAGAATGGAGGAGAGTATGCTGCTGATTTCCTTGCTCCTGATGTTGAAGAAATGGTGGGGGCAGGGGTCCGTGGGTACTCCAAAGTGGATGCTCATGATGGCTGTAGTGCTCTGTGGTGAGCTGTTCTCATGTGGTAGGCTGGTGGTTGTGGGTGGCGTCTGTTGGTGAGAGGGGGTTGAGGAGGTCGGTGGGTTGGAGTTTGAAGTTTCTATAGATTATGAATATCTTGCTGTGGAAATGGTCCACCAGGGTTGCAGAGTCCCTGGGAAGGGGAGAACATGCTCTTGGTGTCTGACGAGCAGGGGAACTCTCTGACGATGCTGAAGAGTTCCTTACTGTGGTTGGAGTTGGCATTGATGCAGTCTGCCAGGGTTCCTCTTTTTGTGTCCTTAAGGTGTTGGTGGTATTTGTTAAGGTTAGCCTGGAAGGTGGCTCGGTCTATGGGATCATGTGCCATCTTCTCTTTAGCTATTTGAAGTTACGCCCTATTGTACTGAGTGCTGGTGTATACCAATGGGCTTGTTTGGTGGATCTGCTGGGCTTGGTGGGCTCGATAGGGGCGACTGTGTTGGCACAGTTGGTGATCCAGGTGTAGACATTTTTTATGGACTGTTCAAGGTTGGTTGCCGGGTTGAGATGGGGGCTTTTGAGGGCTTCCACCCATTGAGTCTCTGTCACTTTGTTCCAGGTACAGTGGGAGGAGCTAGGAAGCTTGGTTGGTGAGAGAGAGAAACTCTGTTTATTTAGACCGTGGTCTTTAAACAATGAGATCGAAATGCATCACATCAATATCAAAACCATACAAAATTTATAAAATCAGGCTGTTACTCTCCATGCCGCTATACAAAATTTAAAAAGAAAAGGCATTCTATGGGTAGCACAGACATAAAAAATGTTAAGAGGAATTTTAAAACACATGCTATACATAATAAAACTGGAAGATATTACATTAAAAATAGGCAATTTCGATATGTTTCTCATTACAGTACTATCCGATATCTTATAGGCTTGCAATCCCTCGTAACTTAGCTTTTACTTGTGTCTATCGATATAGGTTCCTCAATTTGATTTATTTTGTTGTTCCTGTGCTATGCGATTCACCTTTTTCAGAAAGTTACCAAGTGCAATTGCTATTTCCAGATTTTCCATTCCTATCAATAAGTTTGTCGCTTGTACTCGTTGTCTTATGCCATATTTTATAAATAAAGGTCGTAAGAACCGTTTTCTCACTTCTAGACATGTCAAGCAGTCAAGTAGTATGTGCAGCATTTCACACTTGGCCCCCAGGCCACATTTACATGTACCATCTGGATATAACATTTCTGCCTTAACTCTCCCTTCCATTAGCCAAGGGATGGTGCCAATTCGGATTTTCAATATCTCCCACCTAAATGCATAATTTGGCAGGGTTTCTAAGTATGGGTACCCAGTCTCATTTTCCCATGATTCTATCATATTTACCACTGATTTTTTGTTTCTTAGATATCCTATATCCTGCCTTCTGGAGTACTCCCTTCCTTGTACTCTGAGTGCACTCTTCGTGAACTCTACATCTAGAGAATTTTGGTTTACTCCCACTTTTAGATTCCCGATTATTTCCTTTATTTTTCTTTTTGCGTCTAGTGCCCACCTTAGGTTACTGTGGCGGATTTCTTCACTACACCAATGTGAGACCTTTTCCCCTACCCCCTGGGATTGGCGATTCCAGAATCTTACCATCGCCATTTTGGCCTGAGTAGTCCATCCAATCATATCTGTTTCCAGTCTAATTGCCTGTATCATAGATGACTTAGGTAGTGACAATAATGTTTTCAGGGCCTTACCTTCCTCCCAATCCCAGCCTCCCTTTCCGCTTAGAAGGAGTACTTCTGCACCATACAGTACTTGGGGCGGAATCATGGACTCGTATGCATTTAATAACGGTTTGTGTGACATATCCCCATAGTTTTTATTGAATTTTTTCAGGCCACAAATGGAGGCAGATGCTTTTGCGTTTTGGTGTGCCAAATGTATGTCCCATTTTAAGGAGGGTTCAAACCAAAGACCAAGATATTTATATTCTTTTACCGTTTCTAATTTTATTTTATCTAGGTACCAGCTAAAATTCTTGGTCCCTTTACAGAAGCACATGATCTTTGTTTTTTCCATGTTCACTGTCAGCAATTTATCCTTACAGTAATCATGGAATACATTTAGTTTTCTTTGTAGCCCGAGCTCTGTCTGGTCAGTAATCACAAGATCGTCTGCATACAGCAAGCAAGAGACCTTTCTACTATTCATTCTCGGGCTCACGCTTCTTCCACCTCTAGTGCTGCTGGGAGATCCGCTAGAAATATTGAAAAAAGGAGCGGAGCTAGGGCGCAGCCCTGTCTCAGTCCATTCCCTATTTCAATTTTCTTTGTCAGCGCCCCTTGTATATCTTTAATGACTTGGGCCCAGTTCCCTCTGTGTAATTCTTTCAAGATTTCAAGTAAGCACACAGGGATTTCATATTTAATCAGGCACTCCCATAGTTTCCCCCGGTCCACTGAATCAAAGGCTGCCCGGAAGTCGACGAAACAGCAGAACAGGTTCCCCTTTTGTTCTATCGACTTCCGGGCAAGGGCCCACAGGGCATAACAGTGATCCACGGTGGAGTGCCCTTCTTTAAAGCCTCCCTGTTCCACCGGGATAATTGAGTTCTCTTCCACCCAGTCCTTTAATTTGCCAAGAACTATTTTTGCAAATATTTTCTCCCCGATGTCCAGTAGATTAATTAATCTATAATTTTTCGGGTTGTTCATCTCCCCTTTCTTATGTATTGGCCTTATTATGGCCCCATTCCAGTTATCAGGGAGTTTGCTAGTATCTAAGATGACTTCAAACATATTTGCAAAAAATTCCGCCCACCAATCTACTTGAGTTTTGATTATTTGAGCCGGGAGGTTATCTGGGCCTGCTGCTCTTGTGAGATTCAAACCTTTTATCGTCTTTTTAACCTCTGGGGCGGAAAAACCGGGTTTTATTTCTGCTACCAGACCGCTCCAGTCTGTGTACAGACTTTCTTCCCGGTCTTTCCCTGGGCTGTACAGATCGTGTAAATACTCCTCCCATGCGGACTCTTCTACAATGCAGTTCATTTTCCCTGGTTGGTGATCTGCTGCTGAGTGGACTAACTTCCAGAAGTTTCGTAAGTTCTTAGTTTCAATTGCCTCGAGTAATTTTTGCCAGCATCCCTCTTTAAATTCCCTTTTTGTCCTTCTGATAAGCATGTTATATTCTCTTTTTAGGCCCACTAGGGTGTTTACATTAGCTTGGTCACTCTTTTGCTGAATGCGGCGGGTCATTCTCCTAACTTCCCTTTTTTTCTCCAGGCATTCTCTAGTAAACCAGCCGGTAAGTTTCTCTATCTTCTCACTTTTCGCTTTATTTTTGTTTTTGCCTCTATTTATATTTTTTAGACCTATACTAAGAGTTTGAACCTTGCTTGGTTGGTGGTGCATGGGGATCCTGCAGTGCTGAAGTGGATGATGGTGTGGTCAGACCAGGTGAGTTCGGTGACATGGCTGTACTTGATTCTGTCGCTGGCAGTGAAGATCAGGTCGAACGTGTGTCCTGCGGTGTGTGTGGTTGGTGATCAGTTGGGTGAGGCCAATGTTGCTCATGCTTTCTATGTTGGCAGTGTTTGTGTCTTTGGGGTTGTGGAAGTTGAGATCACCAAGGAATACGTAGTGCTTGGATTTAATGACGAGTTGTGCTATGAAATCAAGGATGGCATTGCACAATCTGGGGCGTGGTCCAGGGGGTCTGTAGGCGAGGGTGTTGTTGAGGGGTCTGTAGGTGAGGGTGAAGGTTGTTCTTCCGTCTGTTTGAGCTAGTAGTTGAGGTTGTTGCTCGAATACAAGTTTACTTTCAATACATAAATAAATGAAAAGACAAGAGACCTATGCAGGAGTGTGGGGGCTACGAAAGATGGGCATAACTAGCTGGATGGCAGTTACCGGCAAAGACCACTTGCGGTTTATGGACCCTTTATTTATATAATCGGGCCGTGGCCGGCCGGAAAGTGCACTAAATCCGGGTAGACAGGGTATTTGCAGCCGGGTGTCTCACTACGGACCCCAAAAACAATTTTAGGTAGGTTGAAGTGTTTTCTGTACATTAATATTTACTAAAAGTAAAAATGTTGAGTTCATTTTTTTCTCATTTTGAAACTTTTTTCAGACCGAAGGCTTGTAGTAGTCTGTTTTACTGCTACAGTGACCTACAATGTATGCTTGCAGCTTTAAATGTACTAATATTCCTTAGATTGAAAAAGAGTGACGTTCAAAACGAAATCCAACATTAACGTCAAAGCATGGAATAAAACTAATATCAAGTCATATTGACTGTCAGTCCTGTGCGCACACAATCAGCCAATCCTATACCCTCCTTTCCACGAGTTATTTGCTGTAATCAACCAACAGATGAAAACCTGCAACCTTTGGTGCAGGGAAACAAGGGAACAAGCAAACAAGGAAGGACCAGCCGCCACGTACGAATCGCGTCCATCTTGAAATGCATCGAAATATAGCAAGGAAACTGTTGCAGGGGACGAGTGAGCAAGAATAAAATCCCCCAAAATATGATTTTAATACATTGCGGCTTATTTAGTAGTGAAACTTTAACGACGTTTATGTTTACCTTATTATTAGCAGTTGTCCTGGGTGAACATTTTACCTCTGAACGTACTATTAATTAGTTGGTAATCTACACTTCTAATGAACTGAAATAGCTTTGCTTCAGATGAATACAGCCAGCACATTTTAGAAACAAATGACTACAAACAAGATGCGCTTTGTGGTTAGCCTCGTTGTTTATTGCGTCGGATATTTTAGTCTTTCTTCGCTATCTCTTCTCACCGCTCTCGGCTCCGTGACAGGGTTTGCGGCTGGGGAACAAGATGGCGGCCTCCATGGGTAGCAGGGGTTGCTGGTTACCCCTTGCCCTGCGACTTTCCAGAGGAATCGAGCAGGTGCGATTTTGGAGCGGTCTGGGCAATTATGAACTGCTATAAGGATGTAGAGTAAAGGAGAGAAGATAGGGGTTTCCGGGGAGAGGAGACATGTGAATGTGGAAAGAGAGTGTGTAGGTTTGTGGCAAACGAGGAGACTGATGGAAAAGATCTAGGATATACAGAGAATTAACTTGTCTGCAAAACAAAATTGTCTGAGGATAGAGCGGGCGTCATGTGGGGTGAGGGTCTGTTACTCCGCCTTAATATTTGGGAAGATGATGAAAGTGTGAGGGACGGTGGTCCTTCATAACTTACCGGATATGGCTCATACAAGAGGGAAATAAGACACGGTAGTTTTCGCCGATCATAGCTGGCACGTTTTCAGATTGCTCATGTGTGACAACTCTATTTGATACTTTATCATAGGTACACATAGGCAGTTATGTCCAGGTTATGAAACATATTTCAGTGTTTAACCCCTTTTGTGCAGTGTGATGCCCCTGAAATGGCTGCAAGCATATATAGAGCTTGTGTGTGTTGCAAAACATGCAGCTTATTTACAACACGCAGCTTATTTACATCCTGCACTGCATTGTAAGGACAAAATGCATATACCCAATTTGAAGTGTGATACTTCATTCTCATATACTCTCTGCAAAAGCAAAATAGGAGGTCGCTCTTCCTCCTACAACGCACCCAAGGTATGGCACTACCTGCCTCAACACTTCAGACCCTCCTCCTCACTGAAGACCTGGCTCTTTGTATAAGCACATTGGGACTACAAACCTACATACCTTGCCCAAGCGTCTGGCAATCTGCTCAGGTGATTAGTGTTTTATACAAATCAACATAACATACTTTCAGCCATTACTGGCTATTGTAAGTTGTATCAATTGCATAGTGGTATTTGTTGTTGCCATTTGTATGGGATGTTGGTTACAAAGCCAGAACTACTAGAAAGGTGTTGCAGGCCAGTAGCCTCTTTACATCGGTTGCTCAATCAGGATGAGGCGAGGGTAGAGCATACAACATCTTTTTGAGTTTTTGGAGAATTAGAGCGATTTTAAAGTAAAACACCTGCTTTCTAATGTGGGAATACCAAGGTTACTGGTTTGGCAATAGATTTTGCAGCTGTTACTGTAGACAGTTCTGTGTGGCCTGTATCGGAGGCTTTTAAAACACAGACTTTTCTATATAGGCACACATAACGATCTGCCCTAATCCAAACTGTTATCTTTTTTCACATACTTAAGCAGCTGGCACAAACACTTTACGTTGTTGGTTTTGCCTCCCATGTAGTACAGATTCATTTCTTCCAGTATATGTTTCAAAATAAACATCTCTAGTTTGTTCCCGCTGTTAAAAAGTGATACACATTTTTCATCAATATTAACTCTGAATTAAAGATTTTATAGTTAAAATGTGGTTCTGTGGCAAGCTTTTTTTTAATAATCTGCATTTTTGGGAAGGTGTTCTGTAGGCTTGCTTCCTCTGCTTGGCATATTTAGTTTGAGGTAACTCATTCTTAAGAACAGTTACTGCATCCTTCAGTATAGCAAGTTCAACTTCCTGAAATGTGTGCCAGTGCACTGCTGCAGCTACGATCTGCTGACCTGGAGGAGCTAGACAATAGACAAAATTCTCTAGCTCTCTTCCAAGGGTGCTCCCATGCACATACTTCTCCCTCGACTGATTCAATGGACTGGTTTCAGTCTGGTGGCTGGATCCCACTGGCAAGATGCAACGTGTACATGTGGGCACAGCCTCTCATTTACCCAAGAGGAAAACAGGAAACTGAGGGGGAAGGTGCAATGCTTAATTTGAGCCAGTGGTTTCCGGTACTTGGCACCAGCACTTATTTGGCAGTACCAGCACTTATGACAGTCTGTCACATGGGCGCTGGTTGTCTGATTTAGCGTGAGCACGACAACAGTTGTTTACTGAATCAATTTAGGTTAAAAAATTACAATTAGCTGTCCCCCATGATAATCTTATAGCTTTGGGGGCTTGGAATAATTCGAATTGTCACACTTGTAGGAGTGTGATGGTTAGTAGCTGGTTTGGTACTGTCATTGGCAGCGCTGGCAGCGGTGATGGGTGGTGTAGGCTGCAGTGGCCTCATGATGAGGGCCATTGGCACTTAATGTTTTACAAATTAAGCACTGGCAAGTAGAATTCTGGTATTTGGGCCACTCAGTGTCGACCTCTGATAACCTAAATAACACGCTAAAAAGAAACATTTAACTCTGGAAAGGTCTAGTTTGGAAAAGCACTCGTTCTGCACAGCCCAATACACTGCGAGATTAAGCACGCTGTTAGCTCTATTGCGTGAAAATCTGAGTCCCTTGCACTAATTATTATTGTTTTTGATTTTTTTTTTAAACAGACTTTGAGTTTTAAACAGACATTCAATTAGGCATCTCAATATTATATATTTTGTACATTCAGGTGTACTCTCCATGAACTTCAGTTACATATCAAGGTGGTCTAGAGTGCACTGCCAGTGGACTAGGGCCTCTACCCCCGCTACCCATTTAATAAAGATATTACAGTTAACATCACATTTAGTCCATCAGGGTCCCTGCTGTTAGTTCTTAGTGTCACTGTTCAACATTGTAAGCCACACCCAACGGTACCCTCCCTCCCTGCCTACCCCCCAGGCGTGTCAAATGCAACCATTCACTTATCGGTCTGATCTGGGGTTGTCCTGCTCTTTGCTCTGCTAGCTGCCTTTATGGGTCTGTACCACAAACCTAACGGTGGAGGAGCAACTGCCACTGCATATCTGCTCTGGTGTTCAGCGTACAACAAGGTCTAAAGTTTAGGGTTCAACCTTCGTCGCCAGGGACCCCTCCTGCTGGGTCCTTGTCCCTCTCATCTTTCAGGTTTTTTAGCGATTCCACTAACGCTGCCCATGCCCTAGCTGTTTTCAATGACTTTTCGCTCCCTGTTTTTTTAGCTATTTGCAACCTGACTGCCCCCTTGCATTCTGCCCAATTTACAAATTATTTTTCCCATCTGTGTATGTTAGGGCCTCCCCTCAATTTCCAATGGCTGGTGATGTCCCTTTCAGCTAAGACCAGTCCCAAATCCAGGAACTTACTTGTCACCTTATTTTTTTGCCGTGTGGGGGAACCAGTGTAGCAGGCAATACCCAGGCGTTACTGCTATCTCCCTTTCGGTCACATCCTCCAATATTGTGGTTACCTCCTCCCAGAAATCCCCCAGGCTCGGGCAGCTCCAGAACATGTACAGGAATTCTTCTTCCTTCCATGTTGCAGCATGGGCAAGTGGCTGTTTGCGTGTCAAAATATTTGTTAATCTTGCCCGGAGTGACGTAAACTCTCTGCAATACATAGAAATGTACCAATTGGAAACTAGCATTCGAGTGCTCTTCCATGCCCTTTCCCCCAGCTCCCCCATACTTTCTCAGCTATAGGTTCTCCTAGATCAACTTCCCATTTGTGATGCAACTCACTCAGGGGGCGGGGGAGTATCTCCTATGTAAGATGCCTGTAGAGGCATGTGGCCGCTGTTACCACATATTGGCATCCTTATAATGTCTGCTGTTCTGTGAGTCCCTCCCTCCAGTGGTTCCTTATTGCTGCCACGAGGGCTCTGTGCAACAAGAAATCTCTCCCCCTCCCCTCGCCACCCCCCAGGTATGTCATATCTCTCCCAAAGGTTGTTGAATGCGATCCGGGTACCCTCTTCATATAGGCCCCCTATTGCGGATATTCCCAGGTCTCCAGTCTGTGCCAGTGTCCCCCCCTTAAGGCAGCGCCTCACATATAACCAATGGGATCTATGGAGTATAGGTGCATTTAATCTTAGATCGCTGTAAGCTCCTATTCCAGCATTTGCGTGCTGTTTTCAGTTCAGTGGGGATGTTACGGTCCTGAATAGGAAGCCTCCGTATAACTCGCGATAGCAGTCGCAGGCTTGGGGCTGTATCTCCCTGGTCCTCTGTCCCTCTTAGTCTACCTGCCACCCACTTCGTTAGCCACTGCAACTGCGCCGCGAGGTAATAGCACTAGGTCTCATAAGGGTGGCGAGTGCTACTCCCCGTCTGCAGGTTTCCCAAATGAACGCTGACACCCATTTAAATTTTTAATTGGGTAAACAGTTGCGCTGGTATCTAAACTGGCAGTGTTCTGAAGTAATATAAAAGCCTTCGTAATGTCACCATCTTCAGGAGGGCAACCTGACCAGCCACCGAGAGTGGAAGGGTCCCCCAGAAGTCAAAACTACTTTTGGTTCCCCTCAAGACTCTCCCTACATTACCGTCCAATAGATCCCCTTGAAAGTGGTATATCTCGGTGCCCAGTTATGTCGAGCAACGACATACCTGGGCATGTGGGAGAATATTTTAACCTGTGATGCGTGGCTCTTGACATGGATGGTTGCTCTACTGACTCTTCTAAGCACCTTGATCTGGTTTCTGTTTCAGTGATTTATGCATTACTAGGTGCATTTGAACATTGGACTAGTGATGTCTTTCTAGTTATCCTCTCTGCGATGAACATTTAACTGCTTTAGTAAAAGAAAATATAGTCTTTTAGTAATGCGCACCCATCAACATAAAAAAAATGACAGACATCTTTGTATAGGTCAATTTTATTTTCACTTTAGACAACACAATCAAACAACTGTACATAGTTGATTAACAGTAATCCAAGAACTATACGACACAGATGCCTGTATCAAGAATGCGCCATGGTGCCCATGCTAATGGTAGACGACACAACTTGAGTAAACTATGTTTTGTGAGTGTATGGTTTTGGGATATGTCTTGTTGTGTGGAACCGAATAAGCAAGCCTTTATTAACACCATGTACTGTTCACTTTCTCAAAGACATAAGAAAAATGTCAGTACCCACTCATATAATTTCCATTTTGATATAAAGGGTGCTGAACCTATTCAAGCCTATAAACAAAGGTTAAACTTTTAGACAGTCCGCATCATTATTGACATGTTTGTAAAATAAAACTGCATTTTGTTCTAGACCTGTCACATGTCTAAGAATTAAAATATCTTTCTGTTTGAGTTATTTCATTAATTTTTTTCCCAGATGATCTGTCTTCAAAATGTTCTACTTAGCTAGCAAATTTTAGTTACGTTTACAACATCCTTACTCATTGACGATCTTGTGATAACAGAGTATGTCAGGTAGTCACCTGTTAGAGCACAGTTCATTAAAGGGAATATCCGAAAAATGTCAGCCTGTGTGCTCTCTTCCCGATTGAGGTTGGAAGAGTTTCTACATTTGGGAGTGTCCGACTCGTGAGGCGCTCGGTTTCTTAATGTTCTGATTCTGCTAGAAAAGATACGTTTTTTTAAAATAAATATTCAGGTTTGTACGCGTGGAGCACCCTATAAGTGAGTCTTGCAGACTTTTATACCAAGCAACGGTCCATGGAAAGCCAACCCTCTATAGAAAAAGAAGGGTGTGATGCGATGAAATCATTCTGTATTAAGGTCAGACTGCCTACCAAATACAGTACTGCTTTGAGTAGAGTTGGGTGGAATATGGACCGACCAGTCAGTAACAGATTTCTTATCAGAGCTTGGACAGCCAGCTCTGGGAAGATAGAATTGGGGCCACAGGTAGATTTTATTTGGAATCTGGCAGTCTTGGCCATCTTTTCGACGTGGAGATCAAAGTGTTGAATTTTCGAGTTTGAAGACAAGATTTAATGTAGTGATTGGTTTTAGCATGAGTCCAATGTCCTTCAGTTTATATGACCACTCAATGAGAAACTTCTGTGATTTATATTGTGAGAGAAGAAGTGTAGCCATCTAAGGGTTCTACTTTAGTTTCCTGTTTGTAATCCGCTCCTTAAGGGAGGTGTTAAGGGCCCTGATAAGGTTGCAGCAATTAATATTAACATATAGCATTTTACAATGTAGGCCACACTGTTTTCTTAAACACTTTCCACAGTGATACGCTTTTAGAGCACCTCATTAAATTATAGGGGTTTCACTCCTGCAATTTCTTTACCAATAAATCTAATGTGAGGAGTTCTATAGGGCGTAACATTAGCAGTTCTTGGATTTTATTTTCTCTAAACACAAATGTCTTCAGCCCCTGTAAACACGAGAACCCATAAAGATTGTTTCCAAAAAAGTGTACAAGAAAGCCGAACAGAAGCAGCTGGAAGTAAAAGTAGCTGTATCTGCTTCATGTGGGAATATAAGCTGCATTGTGCGTTTCACCATAGTGTATGGTGTTTAAAAACTAAGAAAATTATAATTATAGGTCCAATACACTGCAAATAATATCAAATATTACTATTGTATTCACTTTCCAACTGTTTTTGAAGAATGGAAAACTGAGCTGGTCACGTTAGGATTCAAATGTGATCTTCAGACTAGACACATATCTTAGCTGCAGGTAATCAACTCTACTGAGTTATCCTACCATCTAGCCCATGTTTTTAATAATATTAATGCACAGCAATCTTGTGCTGCATACCGACCACATAAACCCACCAAGGAAGCATATGTTTTTAGGAGTTTTCTACTGGCACTTGCCCTTTTAAGCAGAGACTGAATGAATCAATGTAAGATTACCCCTGAGCACTCCACAGAGCTTGATTCCAAGGTTAGAAGAGAAGTTTTCTTAGTATTATAGTCCTAAATAGTTGGGCATCTTGAACTTGTTGATATTTATTTCTTCACATAAATCAAACATTTAGTCCTTGATGTACAGGACATTTAGTCCTGTATGTACAGGTTATTTCACATTACTAGCCAACACGTATTCATTCCGTCACTAAACAAATCTTTTCCAACCGATTTCCTCAGGGCAAGAAGAGGTAACATTGTATTTAGAATATCCAGATATAATACAATCATGGACCATCGCCCAAAAGTGCTATAAACTAGAAAATACAAATGTATTTAAACGAGGAACTGTAAACAATTTTATTCTTGTGAAGTAGAGTATCTATCTGTTATAATATCATATATAGTCACCGAATTCTCTAATCTCCTATGTGACACACCAGAGCGAATGACACCCTTAAACTGTGACAGAACAAATGTGTAAAGGCCCAGATAAAGAACAAAGTGCACCATGTGTCTAACCTTTTCGATAAAGGGAAAACCAAGTTGCTACTCTTAAAAAATTATTATGACAAATTCTTTTATGCTGGAAGACAATATCACAAGCAGGTAAAGTAAACAGCAAATATAAATGTCCAGGCAAATACCCTGCACATCAGCCCTCCAAACAGAACCAAATTTCCAAATCCTAAAGTCGCTCTGTGTTACAAAGTTAACAAGCATTTGCAATGAAATCGGTCTCGCATTTACGCGCGTTTGAGCTATTGGAATAGTAAATGACGATGCCTTTTATTTATGTTTTAGTTTTTAAAGCATAAATAAAAGGCATTGTTATTTACAATGCCAATAGCTTAAAGTCGCATAAATGAGAGACCTACTGAATTGCAAACGCTTTTCCTATTGCATTTATTGGCGACGTGACGATAAAATACCGATTTAAATTTAGACACCTCAGATATTTCAAAAGATGCAGTTTGCCACATTTTGCATGACACACAGATACAGGCACACGCTTACTTCCTTAAAGTGCAAAGAATTTCAAGTAACTGAAATAGAAGGCTGTGTTAACTAAGTTAAGGGGTCTGGTGAAAATTAAACGTGTCTCCTTAAAACAAAAAAAACCCCATAACAATTTGTAGTTTCTAAGAAGATGTCGCTGGAGTTCTTGCGAAAGCAGGGCAAGTGCTTGCAGCTTTCAAACGAAATATTCTGTGCCCCACTCAGTAAGGAAGAGCACATTTCTATCTTTGGCTGAAAGGCCTTTTATCCATCATAAGTCGAAATTAAAATGAATATTAAAAAAAATGAATCTGTTACTTCTGTGCAAAAACACTTTTTTGTGGCATGCAGCGTATAAATAATAGCTGGTTATAGTGCAGCTTGAAGTTAACTTTTGAAGTTAGCTGACAATTGAATATGTGATCAGACATTTTTATTTAATTCATAAAATGTATGATGTAAATCTAAGGCACACTTGCAGTGAAGTCATTTGAAAGCTACCATTGCTTTATTGTGCCGATTTTTTTTTTAGTTGTCATTGTTTTTCCGGTTCTAGATTTCGAGTATTTCACGAATAAACAGCATCCGCAGGGCCAGGTGGCGGCCTGGGAACGAGTAAGACAATCGGGCATAGAGGAAAGGGGTTTTTTATCAAAGGACCCAGGATCATAAAAGGAATGGAGGGAGGTGTTGAGCTGGGAACAGGATGGGGCAGGCAGGCAGGCAGGCAGGCAGGCAGGCAGGCAGGCAGGCAGGCAGGCAGGCATATTTTAAAATGGCTGCCGCTTACGCGCATGAATGGGCTCAAAAGGGAAACAAGATGGTGCCGATAATGTTGACACTGCAGTGTAGGTTTTAACAGTCCTCCCTTTTCAACATATCTAGCCAGCTTGTCTACTCAATGTCTATCTGCATTAGATTCCTAACCTCGACATCATACAGTGCTCCCATGCGTTCCTTTCCAAAGTCCACAGTCTTAGGGCAGATACAATTCGCACATAATGAACACAGAGGCGGCAGGCATTGAATTCCTAAGCAGAACCCACATATTACAACCACAGGAATCTGGATAATGGTAAACAGTCTCCAGCCCCAGTTCTTAACAGTACTCCAAAACCATCCACCAAGCGACCATTCTTCCTGCTCCTGGTGAACTTCTGAGGAGAGTCTGTGGAGGTGTTCGATGGCCTTGTACACTGAGGGTGAATTGTCCGGAATATATGTACAGCAGCTGGACCCAATAATGCGGCATGCTCCACCACGATCCGCTAGAACCACATCTAGAACAAGGCGGTTCTGGAGAGCCACCAGGCGGACCGCTTGAAGCTCGGCTGTGTTGTTTGCAAGGATACCAGCTGTGATGTTCATTGTTGTCTCGACTGCCTGAGTCAAATGTCGGATGGCACGGCTGTTTGCCGTCGGGCCCCAGAGTGGAACAAGTCCCTTCATTGCATCGAGGAACTGTGCTCCTGTAGAGTCGGCTTGTTCAATGTCCTTGGCTCGTTTTTGTCTATGGTGGTTCGCCGGAGCCACATAGGTCGGAGGAAGGATGAAGGAGATAAAACAAGTGCCCCCCCAGCCTTTGGGGAGCCAGGTGTAAGCTTTTGTGCCGCAAACAAAGTACATGTTTGGAGAGGATACAAAGGAAGGTGGATCGGTGGAATCCAAAGTTCTGGTGATGCGGCAAGCACTGCGGCCCACCAGCTGTGTCCCAAGCCCTTCTATGCACATAAGGCCTGTGACGTTGATGACAGATAGGGCCACAGTCAGGGTGGCGGCTGTTCGGTTCCGAAGGTAGGAGAAGGTGGGTCTGGTCGGATTGTTGAACACCTGCATTTCAATTCGTTCTTTGGCAGGGACGTCCATGTGGATAGAGTCGTTGGAGGTCTGCGGGCAGAAATGTGTCTTCGTTTTATTTCGCCAGACCTCATGAAAGAAATGCGTCATGGTTTTGCTGGAGGTGGCATTGTCTCTATAGCTCTCTTGCAGGAGCATCAGCCAAGCAAGGCAGGAGCCGTGAATTGAGAAGGGTGAAGGGATGAAGGGTATCGAATGTCCAGTGGCGTGGGGTAGCAACCCATAGATCCAGCAGTTGGTGGCATTGGTGGCAAGATTGTGCTGGTGCAGCAGTTGCACAAAGGAGTTGTTCCAAAACTCCTTTCGCCTTTCTCTGAGTTGGGGAGAGAGAGAAATCAAATAATGTTCCTTCATGGTGGTAGGCTGTGCAGTGGTCAGGAATGTCTCATGAACGGGTGCGTTTTCTTCCACAATCCAGAGTGTGGTCATGAGGAGAAGGCAGAAGAGGATCGTGATAAAAAGTGCAATTGTCTTTGAACTGTGGATTCTGTCTGTCTTTGGGTTTCTGTAGCGAATTTTCGGATGTCCGGTTGCTTCCATCATCTTCTTATCGGGCGCTTCCATCACCTTTTTATCGGGCGCTTCTATCATTTTCAAGGGAGCTCGGTAGCGGGCAGAACCAAAAACCTTGTCTGGCTTTCTCTCCTGACAGCCTTTGTAGTGTTAGGCCACCGATCTGAGAATTATGACTTCGTCAATGGTCTGCTTAGCCGAAACTCCCTCCTTTCGTCGCAGGTTATACCCTTCTTTGGATGGCACGGTGGGGTCAGGAATCTTTGCTAGTTCGAGTGTCTCTGTGTCTGGATAGCAGTTCAGTGATGGTCGGTCTTTGTTCAGGAGCTCTTCCTGGACGGTCACGTCTTCTGTCGTCGTCAGAGTCGGGGGGATCCGTTTGCAGTGGTGCGCATGCACCCAGGTCCGCTTTCCTACCACTCGAAGAGCTGTTCGGGTGGTGAGTAGGACTTGCCAGGGGCCCGTCCACCGGGGTTCCAGACTCTTGGCGCGCTGGAAATTCTTTATCAATACGAAATCCCCGGGTTGCAGGTTGTGTCCGGGACCCCTGGAAGCGTCAGGGATGGCATGCAGCACCTGTTGGTGAATGACAGACAGAGTTTCAGTCAATTTATACAAGTAATCAGACATTAGGACGTCCGGGATGTCATGAATAGAAGTCGGTTTTGGTGCAGACCAGACGCTCATGGGTCGGCCGAAAACTACCTCGTAAGGTGTCAAGTGGTGTTTGGTGGGGGTGGAACGCATCGATAGCAATGCCAGTGGGAGAGCGTCTGGCCATTTCAGTCCTGTGGTAGCCACTATCTTGGCTAGTTTTAGTTTTAGTGTGGCATTGTGTCGCTCAACAAGTCCAGCAGACTGGGGGTGGAAGACTGCGTGGAACTTCTGTTTTACACCCAGCCCTTTTAAGATGAGCTGGATAACTTCGGCTACGAAGTGGGGGCCATTGTCGCTCCATAAAATTCGACAAAGGCCGTAGCGAGGGAAAAATTCTTTTAATAGTACCTTTGCAGTGGCAATAGCAGTGTTATCACGGGTTGGGTATGCTTCCACCCATTTGCTGAATGCGCACACCACAACAAGTACGCATTTCAGGCCTTGGCATCTGTCTAGTTGGATGTAGTCCATCTGCAGGACTTCAAACGGGTGATTGGGAACCCCAAACCCTCCCCGGGGTACCACAGTTCCTTTCCCGGGGTTATGTTGCAAGCATATCAAGCATTGTTGGACCAGACGTTTGGCGGAGTCTGTGATTTTGTTGTTGTGCCAAACTCTGGAGACAAGTTCAATCATGGGGGCTGATCCTATGTGAGCAGGGGAGTGTGCCATAGTCAGTATGGGAATCAGGTATGAGTCAGGTAGCAACCATTTGTTTGTGTCTTTTGTCCGCCAGCAGCCTTCATCGTCTTTCAGTCCCACCCGTGCCCATTCAGTCAATTCGTGTTGTGTGCTAGCCATTTGAATGTCCCTAATAGTGTCCCTAGCGTTGGTCCATTTCTCTGCTTGGGACCTGGTTATGTACATGCGTGTCGTCGTCCTATTTTCAGCTGTGGTTCGAGCAGTGATATCGGCTAGTGCATTTCCCTGTCCAATAATGTCTGTCACTTTCTTGTGTGCCTGGCATTTGATGACCGCAAGTCTTTTGGGGAGAAGGACAGCTTCGATCAGGGCGGAGACTAGATCTCCATGTAAGATGGGGGTGCCGTGCGAGGTCAAGAATCCCCTTTCCTTCCAAAGGAGCCCAAAATGGTGAACCACCCCGAAGGCATACTGGCTGTCGGTGTAAATGTTCGCTGTGGTTCCTGCTGCTAGGATGCATACTCGTGTCAGGGCAATCAGTTCTGCTGCCTGTGCAGATCGTTGTGTGATGCGGGCTGTCTCTACTACAGTTCGGGTCGTGGTGACTGCATAGGCAGCTGAAGTGGTGCCATCGGGGAGTTTGATGCAGGAGCCGTCCACCCACAGCTCTCCGTCAGGGTCAGGAAAAGCCGTGTCTCTGAGGTCAACCCTACTTCTAGTCTGTTCGTCTGTGAGGGTCACACAGTCATGTACAGGGGACACATTTGGATCGTTCTCCGGTAGGGGCAACAAAGTTGCCGGGTTCAGTGTGGTGCATCTTTTCAGAGTGATGTGGGGTACGAGCAGAGTCAGTTCGTATCCAGTCAGTCGTGCACTCGTCAGGTGTTGCGTCTTAGTTTGGTTCAGGAGGGTGTCAACTGCATGGGGTACTAATACCGTGAGGGAATTCGAGAGCACGATCCCCTCACTCTGTCGGATAGAGATAGCAGCGGCAGCTACAGCTCGAAGGCAGGCAGGCAAGGCTCTGGCTACGGGGTCAAGAGTGGCAGAGAAGTAAGCGCATGGTCGTTGCTTTGGGCCAATGGACTGGGTCAAGACAGATAAAGCACACCCCTCTCTTTCGTGAGTATAGAGGGAGAAGGGCTTCGTGTAGTCGGGGGTTCCTAGGACCGGGGCTGAACAAAGGGCATCTCGTAGCTCTATGAAGGAGGATTGGCATTCAGGGGTCCAAGGGAGTGGGAAGGGGACATCCTTAGCCAGCAGAGAAAGCAGCGGTTTCACAATGAGGCTGAAGTTTGGCAACCACTGCCGACAGGAGGAGGTGAGGCCTAGTAGGGAGCGGACCTGTTTCTGAGTCTTAGGGACAGGGGTTTCAAGAATGGTTTGGAGCCGGTCGGGAGTAAGTTTCCTTCCGTCTTTGGACAAAAGGTGACCTAAGTAAGTGACCTGGGGTTGGCAGAATTGCAACTTCTTCTTGGAGACCTTGTGGCCATTTTCCGCAAGGAAGTGCTGGAGTTGAATGGTGGCGGTGACTGCTAGTGGAGTGGTGTCGGCCGCCAAAAGGATGTCATCGACGTATTGTATCAACACCACTCCATCGGGTAACTGGACCTCATCCAGTTGTCTCTTGAGGGCCTGACTGTAGATGCTGGGGCTTTCTGTGTAGCCTTCGGGTGCTCGACAGAATCTATATGAGCGGGCTTTTAGGGTGAAGCCGAAGAGATATCGGCTGTCTGGGTGGATGGGTATAGAGAAAAATGCGTTTTTGAGGTCAATGACAGTGAAGGTGGGGGAAGTAGAAAGAATCAAAGTCAGGATAGTGGTGATGTCTGAGACCACGGGGTACTGGGGTACAACTACTTTGTTGATCTCTCGAAGGTCGATGATGAAGCGGTATGCTTTCTCATCTCCCTCTCCTTGTTTCTTGATGATGGGCAAGATAGGGCTGTTGCAAACGTTGCTAACCACTTCCTCTACCACTCCTGCGTCTATCAGTGACTGAATAATCTTTACCAATGCCTTCTCGCCCTCGGGCGATATCCGATATTGTGGAAGTTTTGGGAGTATTGCGTCCGGTCGAACAGTGATGTGCACTGGGTCAATCATCATGCGTCCTACGTCCGAATCTGTCTTGGCCCACAGATACGGAGGCAGAGTGTCAAGTAGGGACGAGTCAGTGTCAGTGATAGTAAACATGCGTCGGGAAGGGCAATGTCTGAGCAGAATGGGGTTGTCGTACAGGAAAACTCGAACTCCGTCTTGGGAACATCTAGTAGTCGCTCGGAAATGTTTCAGCAAGTCAAGTCCCATAATGGCGTCAGGAGTATTGGCGGAAAACAAAAACGTCGTGTCAATTGTGTTGTTCTCTAAGTCAAAGGGGATCGGAGTGGACAAAGGGTTAGTGGAGGGCGTTCCATCAAAACCTATCGATGTTACAAGTGAGCCAGAGAAGGGTGCCCTTGGAGTCGTTTAGATAACGCACTACGTGTCGCACCAGTGTCTACCAGAAATGGAGACTTTGTACCCAGGACCTTAGCGGTGACATAAGGACCTTGCTGGTCAACATAGAGCTCGACTGGATCCCTCCCTTGCCCTTGGCAGACCTATGTGAAGTCGTGGGCATCGTCGCAGTCAGACTGCTGGTACTGGTTCTGTCGGGGTCGGTCAAATGTATTTGGTCTGTTTGATTTATCGTTAGTCGTGTCATTTGCGGACCCCCGTTGCTGTCCTCTATTTCTCGGTCCACCCACTACGTCCTTGGGGTCCCTATTTCTGTTCATCTCCAACAGAACCGGGCACTGGGATTTCCAATGGCCGAATCCTTTGCAGAAGGCACACTGGTCCTCGCTAATGTCTCTACGTCCAATGTGGGGTGTTGAGGTGCGGTCTTTAGGAGGTGCGTTCCTAGGGACATTTGTCTGGTAGTTTCCTTTGTATTGCTCTCGTCCTATAGTCACCCCTTGCAACTGCGCAATCATTACCCTCTCTTTTAAGTCTTTCTTCTTTTTCTCTGTTGCTCTATCGTTTTCATTTTTCTGGTGCTCGTAATATTGGTCCATCTGAAGGATAGCCGCAGGTTTGGAGGCCGCCCAACTACTCTCACTGGCCTGCAGTTTCTGAGAGACCTCCGGCGACAAACCCTTAACATAATTCTGGACAAACAGATGGTGTCCGGTTGCAGTGGTCATGTCCTGGCCGCTGTAATCGGAGAACACCGTTTCAAACCGGGAGAAGTAGTCCGATACATCTTCCTGGGGTTTCTGACGACAAGCCGTTACTATCGACCAGCCCACTTTCTTTTCTGGGATCAGGGTTTTCAATTTCTGTACAATTTTGTCTGGGAGGTCTAAAATGGATTTCAAAGGCTTCTGTCCAGGTTCTCGTTGCCTATCTATGCCATCGAGTTGTGACCAGGTATGTCCGAACAGCTCAAGGTGGTCGACTTTCCGGATTTGCTTCCACACATCAGCTGGCAGACATAGCCCGAAAAACAAGTCGATGTCTGCCAGGGTCATAATCGTTGAACCTAGGGCTGTACCTAATTCAGTGTAGAAAGCAGTGGGGTTTTTACGTAAATCGGGCAGAGATTTCCGGAACGTCAGAATATCTTGCCGATCCCATGGCTGGTAGACCCAGTTGTACACTACCCTCCCTCTTGCATCTTGGTGGTTGACGTCATCGTGTGTTCCTAGGCCTCGTGGAGGAACCCAGTAGGGGGCAGCCTCTCTTATAGGCATCATGGTGCTAGCTCGCTCAGTTCGTGGTTCGGTTGCTACGGGTGTCGTGGGTTTAGCTTCCGATTCCTGTTCAGTGAGGTGGCGGAAAACCTCAAGCGTACGCGTAAGGAGGTCTGTCACGTCACACTCGCCCTCATCCCCGATATCGACCTTTCTATACAGAGTCGTTAGGCTCTCGGGACCTTTGTCTCGATATCGGTCCTCATACGCATTCAGGGCATGATAACACAGTCGTACGGCAAAATGCCATCTGTGGCTCCCTGCATATGAGTTGAACATATCCGTGATGTGCTCCTCACTTTCCTTTCTTTCTACCAGTGTCCTCACTATCTTGTCAATCCCTGCTCGCTCACCCTTGCTTAATCTGTTCGTTCTTGTGGAATCTGCCTTTCGGGTCTCTGGGTCATCTAACACTGTCGCTTGTGCTGTATCTAGTACAAGGGGTTCGGCCGGCGTGGAGGCCATGGGGACCGAAGCTCTGGTACTACTCTCGTCTGTGCTTGGGGGTAGCGAGTGCTGTGCTAAGGGTTGGGAAGGGGCATATGGAGGGGGCATGTAGATGATCGGGGGACCTAACAAAAGATCATCGTTGGCTCGCTGTTTCGAGGGCAATTCAGGATAGAGCGTAGAGGGTGTTCTAACCGGACACTGGCTTGATGTCTCTACCTCTAGTTTCTGTTTGGCTTCTTCTCTTTCCTTAATCTCTTCTTCTAATTTTTTAGCAGCTAGGTGGGCTGCCTTTCGCAGCTCTTTTCCCTACCTACTTTCATTTCTCTTTTTACGCTGTTCGGTTTCTTTGCGCCACATGCCGAGACTATCAAGCATAGTGGGCGTTGTCTTGTGTTTCCCAAGGGCTGTTTCTAGCGCGCTTATTTTATCTTCGTTGAAGGATCCTATCAGTGGCCACTGACTTTTCTGGTTCTTCTTCGTATATTTATGCCACAGCTTGCTATAAGCTATAGCGATCAATCCATGCTTCATGAACATGTCCTTATTAGGGGTGCCCTCCAGTGGAGCTGGATGGTTCATCTCTAATAAGCGGTCCGGGCTAAACAGGCTACCAATAAGTGGGGAGAAGATAGGCATGACGGATTACAACGGGGACAAAAGTCTGCACTACCTATCTTATCACTGCGTGCAAAGACTAGACAGAATATTTCTATTCTTCATTGTTTGCAGGCGGTGAATACCTCAAAAGAACCAATATCGAACAGTCAATGTTCGGTCAATCAAACAATCAATGGGGAGAAAAAGTAGGCACGACGGGTTACAACGGGGACAAAAGTCTGCGTTACCTACCCTTTCACTACCTGCAAAGAGAGAACCTGTTCTTCCCTGTTTGCAGACAGAGAATCTCCAGAAAACAATCCGCGAACAACAGTTCGGGCCAAACAATCAATCAGTGGGGGAGGAAGATAGGCACGACGGATTACAACGGGGACAAAAGTCTGCGTTACCTATCCTTCACTGCTTGCAAAGAGAGAGCCTGTTGTTTCTCCGTTTGCAGACAGTGAATCTCCAAAAGAACCAACAATTCAATACTAGTATTATCCAAGTCAAACAATCATTTCGCAATTTGTTGCGTTACACGACCTTACCCGGACCGCATGGACAGTTTCTTGTCTTCCGAATCCAGCGCCCGATCGTCCTCTATTCTTCGTGATCTTCGTGGCACTCCTGATGGTTCCCAGTCAGGACCGTAGATCACTCGAGAGAGGTCTGTTCGGAACCAGTGAAGTTCGGATGATCGGCTGCCAGACGAGGGTCTATCGGGCAGGTGCACTCCCGATCGTTGCAGTCGTTCACTCTGTCGTCAGGACCTCTCCCACTGGATCCACTAGTCACTGATGGGCCCCACGTTTGGGACGCCAATTGTGGAAAAAGGTAAGGGCGACGACCTTTTTCAAAGTTGCCCGGCGCTAACCGCCTCTATTACCACTCAAGTTACCAAACAAAGAGGCAGGCGCTGGAGACTGGAAGGCAGGAAACAGAAGTTTTATTCCGACGGAGCAGAACACATCAAATCAGACAACAGGGTATCTTCTCGAGGTGCTCTAACCGGATGTCTCAGGCCTGGCCTCTTATACACAGGTTTATGATCTTTATTACAGTTTATTGCATGTGGTACATTCTTGCAAATGCTTTGAAGTATGAAAGGACATCCTCGGAATCCCCGCTTCAGGTCCGTTCCCACACACATTTACAGTTGAAGTCCCCACCCTGGTCACACCAGGTGACGATTGTTTGCGCAGCTGGGCATTCCGCCGATTCACGGAATGTATGTGGTTGATCGGATCTCATGGGGTGGGGGCTTTGATCAACTCGGGGATCCTTTGATGGGAGAAGCTTCCTACTGTATGGGGGGGGGGCAATAAACAGCATCCGCAGGGCCAGGTGGCGGCCTGGGAACGAGCAAGACAATTGGGCATAGAGGAAAGGGGGGTTTATCAAAGGACCCAGGATCATGAAAGGAATGGAGGGAGGTGTTGAGCTGGGAACAGGATGGGGTTCCGAGGCAGAGTTGCGCTGAAGAGGGGTTTATGGCCCAAGGCATGTGAGAGTGGGGGCTGACAGTGCGCGGGGGATACCTGCGAGTTCGAGAGAGAGAGAGGCGCGCTGGCTATGGGCGATGGGCAGAGAGGCCATGGTATTTTAAAATGGCTGCCGCTTACGCGCATGAATGGGCTCAAAAGGGAAACAAGATGGCGCCGATAATGTTGACACTGCAGTCTAGGTTTTAACACGGAGGGCTGGGGGAAGCAACAAGGGTGAGCAGGTAAGCAGCACAGAGGGTGAAGGTGGGGATAGTGAACATGGAGAGAGGAACGTGGTTACATGGGGGCAGCAAACAGACAAGAGAGAGCGCAAAGTGGGGCTGGGGTGCATAAGAACACGGATTCACAACAACTTGGTGGTATAAGCGCACAAGCAGGGCATCACATGAAAGGGTGTGAGAAGCACAGGGGCAGCGAAAGGCCAACACGAGCAAGTGAAGCGGGTGGGAAGAGTACACAATTAATCAATCAGTGGGTGGGTACACCAAACACAACACGACCGCGGCCCCTCGGTAATGCTCTTTCCTAGATGCACTTATTGGGGACCAGTTGAGTGGGAACAGAAGTGAGTGGCCAGGCCGTGGGAGGGACTCAGTCTCAGTGCACTGCCGGCTGCTGCACACCTTTATTAACTTTCAGATTGATTAGGGTTTACTTAGGCCCTGTCTCACCTGGTGCAGCTGAAGGCTCACAATGTCGTGCGGCCGCCGGCCGGGTCACTCACTCAGTAGTAGTGAGTGCAGTAGTCAACGGCCGTTGAACGAACCTGCAGGATGGAGACCATCGCTGGACCAATGCTTGCGCACAACCCCAACCCCCAAGGATGCAAATCAAGCCCTGCCTAACAGTGTCCCGCCCACTGGGCCGGCGTAGACACTGCATCAACATTCGAACCACGCCTGCAAGCCGTCTCAGCCGAGCAAGCAGTCAGTGAGATCAGAAAGAAAGTAAAGAATCTGATCGGAGAACTTGAAGAAGAAGTGAGTGACAATACTGCAGACAGGGTCTCCGGAATCGGACGACGGGGACGAGAAGTAGAACACGAACACTTGAGTTTATTTTGCCTGCCAAGTCCCGTAGCGATAGCGCAGCAACTAAGCAAGTAAATTACGAGTAGTATGAATTAACTACATGCACTAGCGTGTGAACTTAAAATCGTCACATTTTTGGGCTACAATCGTAACAAGCATTACGGGCAGAGCTCACTCTCCTGCGGGATACAGAGCAGGGGCTGAAATCACTCTCCACCGGGCGCCATCTTCAAAGAAATGCCGAAAACAAACGTATTAAAAATAAATAAATAAACCACCGCCGGAATGACGTGCTAAAAGGGGCTGGATGAGAAAAAATTGCCGGAAGGCCCACGAGTCGCCTCGCAGAATGACGGACGGCTCTCTCTTCCAATGGCTAGCCTCCATTTATGGAGCTAGCCAATGGAAGACTGAGGCGGGACAAAGCCCACATACTTGTAAACAAAAGATTTCGCCTGGCGAAACCTAAAAACAAGCATCACCCCCCCACCTCCGCCGAGGGGTTGGGGGGGCGATAACGCAAATGCCACACTCTTCACCACTCATACAAACGTTGAGCGCTTAAACCAGACCACTACCATAGCCTACCCGTAATACGAGAATGAGGCGCTAGTTGTCCTTTGTTAAGCACTGCATGTACGTACCCTTACTACAGTCCCTTAATTCATCATGAGGCATTAAAATCATGAGGCATTTAAAACAAGCACAGCAATGCACAAACAGGGGAACTAGAGTAATACAATTTTCGTATAGATCATGATGTGTGTGTACTTATTATTCCAGTTTGTTTACTCTGAGCACTAAGGTACATAATGCTGTGAACCACTGAATGTTTACGCATCATATACTGCAAGAATAAGACTGCCTCTTGCATAGTGTTGTTTTTTGGTCTTTTTTACTCTCCAGGTACAGGTACAAATCACCTATAACAGATCATAGGCTATTTAGCACACACAAGAAGAAGGGTAAATTAATTACTTACCTAACGACACTACAAAGAAGTAAGTGTGCAACCACACAGTCCTGAAGAAAGCCCAACGACCCGACAGGGCACAAGAAGGCTCAAACATGTCAACCAATTGCACTTTTTAATAGGTGCAATGGAACCGTGACCCTTCTTTTTATGCACCACCTCACCCTTTTTAACCTTACCCCATCATTGACCCAATAAAAGTTATTCTGATAGATGGAGTAATTTTAGACACCCTTTACTCTCTCAATCACTACTGTGAACACCAGTTGGTCTCTCTCCGGCCGGAGGATAGCATAACAAAAGACCCGTTGATGCTTTTCACGTCATAATGCTTACGGAAAATCAAGATATACTGCATTTTTATTGTTGTATGGTGTATTTTATGAATTTTTTTTAAGCCTCGAGAAATTATAAAAATATTTCTAGACCTGCAGGTCTAGTAACTTGAATAATCTCCTCGAAGGAAGAGGTGTAGCTATCTTTGTAGCGCTGGGACCGCGATTCGATCACTGGTCTCAGCTCAGCATCATGTGACTCTGGGCAATAGTTCACTTAGGAAATTTTTGTTTTGCGATTCTCAAATTGCGATTTTTAAGGAATCGCAATTCGAGAATCGCAAAATGAAATGTAGGTAGGATTAGCAATTTTTTTTCCGAATCCCAATTATTCCTTATTTGTGAATCGCAAATTTAGATTCGCAAATAAGGAATACCTTCTCATTCATTCCTATGGGCTAGAAGGCCCATAGGAATGAATGGGAAGACATTCTAAATTTGCGATTCTTAATTAGAGAATCGCAAATTGAGAATGCAATTTCAGGGTTGCAAGGGTGTCAATAGGAAACCCTGTTGCACCCCTCAAATTAGCATGTGGCCCACATACATACCCTACGGGCATGTATGTATGTGACCCACATGGCACTTTGAAAAATGCCAAAAAGTGAATTTTTCAAAGAAATCACAATTTACCACCAACTTGAAGTTGGTGGTATTTTGCGATTCCTAAAGCCACAATTCACACAACTTGGGGGCTTTCTACATTCCATTTAAGGAATCGCAATTTGCAATTCCTTAAATGCAATTGCAAAATAAGGAATCGGAAATTTTGCGATTCCTTATTTTGCATGTCTTTTTGTGTGCTAAATAGCACACTGCCCAAATTGCAATCGCAATTGGGCTACCTACATATGCCCCTTAATCTCCCCGACGACCATCAGCACCTTGAAACCATTGAGGGGTGATGTGTTTGCGCTTTACAAAAATACAAATAAAACAATAATGCACTTGATCTGTAATCTGGTTTCAAAATGTGATCCTAGCAAATATTTCTTAATCCAAAGTGCATTAGGACAACAGGTTCAATATCTAATATTTATTCGGCTCCTTAGGTCTCACTGGATCTTGTCTTCTTAAAGTCGGTGTAAAATATAATTTGTAGGCACAGGTGTCTATAATTTGATGAAATATTGCATTAAGCCAGGTATGTGGCTCTGGACTACCTCCGAGAAATGTGTTTGACTCCATGGGCGCAAGTTCAGTGAACCTTTAGTCTTTTCGAGGTTAATAATATGAACACCATTCTGGTGAGTAACAATAAACATCCTTTTTCCAAGGCATATCTTCTATTCCGTATGCACTCTTATTTACTTACTGTTCATTACATGATGCATTAGTGCTAGGGTGGTGTGGTATATGAACGTTTAATTGATTTGACCGTCTCTGGCCCAGTTCTATTGCCCTTTCTGATGGAAGACGGATAAGACTGATTCTCCCCTGCGTAGGCAGCCTGTCAGTAGTGATCTTCACTTGTCAACGACTATACCGAGCTTTAATAATTTTTCTGCGACAGGCAACTGAAATCCACCATTTCTATCAGACATTCTCAAACAAATGTATCACATGACTGACCCTGTCCCTAATGCTGACCTGTGATCAGCTGTTGCTCAGTCCTGTTAGTGGTTTTGGACTAATGATAAGCATTTCACCAAATCTACTCACCTTTACGAAATGACCCTGAGGGGTGACTTCAAATGCTGTGAATGGGACGGACTGCTCCCAATCCGTACCAATATTTCAGACGTGGGTTAGGACAAAGCAGTCTTATAAGTGATAAAATAGAAAGTATTTTATAGCAAGACAAGTATTGCCTCAGTAAAAGCAACGATTAATAAAATGAGACCTGAGCAGCAGCTCTGTGCATGGCATTTCCATGCCTAGATCTATGGAGTATATTGATTCTGTCTCAGCACGTCAAAAATAAACATACAGTGAAGGGTTGAAAGTTAATTTGCAGAAAATGGTTCTAAACGTTCTAAAAAGTACTAAGCCGACAGAATGTCTACAAAAGTAAAGGAACACTGTAATTGGCAAATCAATTTGTTCACCACTTGGGTAAAGAGTTCAAAACACTCAAACTTAATACATCCTTGTCACCAGTGAGACTTGTAGACCAAATATTGTGAGGCCTGTTAACCTTGCAGAATGTGCTCTGAAGCTACCAGTTAGGGACAGGTTAAGTTACAGTGCAGCTTTCTCTTGCCCTCAATAATTAACAGAGCAACTGGGTTTCGCCTTTTGGATCTATTGAATTTGGCAATGATGATTGAGGGCTGCAGATGTTTGCAGGGAAACACACATGGGAGAGAGCAACATGGAGCATGGAGGTGCAGGAAGCACATGAGAGAGAGAGCATCACCGAGCGCAGAGATGGGGGAGTTTGTAAGGGGAAAGTCACGAGGAGGAGAGCAACACAGCACTGTGGGAGGAGATTTGTAGTGGAGAGAAGCACACAACAGATGTTTAGATTCTGTTTTCTGATTAAATACGTTGAAGAGGAATTTTATGTAAATAGTGTTTTTATTCTCACATAATAAGCAGCACATGAGGCAACAATGGAGTACAGGAAGGAGAATGCAACAGAACGCTGGGGTATTTTGCAAGTGGGGAAAGCATACAGGGTGAGTAGTTTTCATGGTAGAAGCACATGGCGAAGAGAACACCATGGAGCCTGGGGTAGAATTGTAGGAGGAAAGCACATGAGGGAAAGAGAAACACGGAGAGCAGTGGTATTGTGCTGGGTGCGATGAACACGAGGGCCAGAGCTGGGAAACACAAGCACTCTCATGGAGTGCTTAACCAAAAAGATAAAGATGTTTCCTAAAAGTGGAAGGCTATAATTCAGCCAAGCAAAAGGATGGTAAAGAATCAAATAAAGAAGCAAACAAATAAGAGTAACAATAAACTAAACAATGGTAAGTGACAGGTGGGCTGTAAGCCCACTGCAAATTCTTCAGAAGCCCTCAATAGGTCTTTCGCAACCAGACAGCTTGGTAGAAGGGGTCTAAAAACAAGTTATGCCGCTCATTGCAATATGAATCAGTAGAAAACAGGCTGGATGGATGGGACCAGGAAACCTGGAATGCTGTTCAACTTCTCTAGAGACAGCATACCTGAAAATAGTATATTAGACCTAATCATTCCAATGTGAGGATTTTATTTCAGCTTTTCTCTTTTCTTCTTCATAGGGCGGAGAAACATTGCTCAGTTCTTCCAAACTGGTGCAGCCATTTTTTGTGGTCCAAGTGCGAACAAAGAAGAGATATTTTATCCCTCCAGCGGTGGGAGTTAAGAACAAAACTATGGACGAACTTCAATCCAAAGCGCGACAAGCTGGCATGGTGATACCACAAGAGATAATAGAGCGTCCAATCAACGTGTCTTGCACAGGTTAGAAAACACTCGATTTTCCCCTCCTCCTTCTTATACTCCCCCCAAACACCTACCTAATTCCCCCAACCCTGTGTGTTGTTCTTTCTCCCTCTGCCAAGCACCCCTGCGCACCTTGTTGCTCTCTAATGTGCTTGCCCTGCAAACCCCTGCTCTGTGTTGCTCTTGTGCTGGGCCCTGCAAACCCTCATCGCTCTCTCACTCTCCCCACCCTCCATGTTTTCCTTCCTGTTGTTTCCTTCTCTCTCACCCTGCCAAACATCCCGTGTGTTACATGGGGCGCGCTAGTGGGCAGGTTGTACGGCGCATTTCCCTACCTATAAAAACCATCAGACATTTAAAGCCGTGCTACGCTGAGGCTTGCCTGAATCGTTTCTCAGAGTGTGAACTTTCCTGTGGGTGCTGTACTCCTCCGGATGGTGCTGTTTTCATGTCTCGCTGAGCCAGCGCGCATGCCCTGCTAGCAAGACATTTAGTAAGAGGTAAAACAAGCATTTACAATGCAATGGTCTCGGCATTCTTAAAGGTAGAGCTATTGGCATTGCTCATGACATTATTTTTATTTGTTTTTTTTTTAACATAAATAAATGGCATTGTCATTTACAATAAACAAAATGGAATCCACTCTGGTAGTCGTAGTGATCCCTACAATGGTGGGGAGCACACAGTGTTGTTTTAAATACCCCTCACACACCAACAGGCCCCTTGGTGTCATGCTTCATCATTGGGGTCTTCGCACCCCTCTACGGGATGCGGCGTGCTGCGACTCACGACTACGTAGGAGCACGAGGATATGCACAACTATCCTCACCTTACTCACATGAAATGTAGATGTGAAAGTGAACGCTACGAAAAATTTAAATAGGTGAAATGTACCTAATAGTGTTTCTAGAAACAAAGTCTGTTGCGCCCAATTGGCGTTTATATAACAGAACTTATGGACAAAGGCTAGCTGGCCTCATGAGCCTGTGCGTGGTATTGGGGGTTCTTTCTTCCTGCTCAGTACGGCAACAGATTCTGCAAGACCTGATGGGCTACCTTCCCCTCAACGCGGTTCCACGCACAGGCTCATGAGACCAGCTAGCCTTTGTCCATAAGTTCTGTTCTATAAACGCCAATTGGGCGCAACAGACTTTGTTTCTAGAAACACTATTAGGTACATTTATTATTATTATTATTATTATTATGTTTCTTATATAGCGCCAGAATCGACCCCCGAAGGGGTATCTCCGCGCTTGCCTTGGGAACCCGTCCTGGCTTTTCCCTGTGAGATAGCCCCTACAGGGCATCCCCAAGGTGAAAGCGAGGCATCCCGCCGCGGGGGGCCGTTGTGGAGATTAAGCAAGCTTAATGCCCAGAGTTGCAGAGTGTGAACCCATGATTAGGTCAGGCACCGAAGTGAGAATTATCGAGTCCGTGGACATTTGAGCTCAAGACCCTTCTCCACACTTTCACCTATTTAAATTTTTTGTAAAGTTCACTTTCATATCTACATTTCATGTGAGTAAGGTGAGGATAGTTGTGCATATCCTCGTCCTGAAGAAGGAGTTCTTACACTCCTAAACACGTCGACGCACTTTCTGCGGTTGATGTACCCTAATATGCAGTAAATAACCTCACCCTGCACCCTTTTAACGATACCAGCCGAGGGCTTAATACGTTTTTTAAAAATTATTTTTTCACCTACGAGCCAGGTATCTTTTACCCACCACATTTCACCACCTCACCACTCACACTTATTTACCTCACACACACCAACACATAGTTCACTTTCAGTGCTCCTACGTAATCGTGAGTCTCAGCACGCCGCATCCCGTAGAGGGGTGCGAAGACCCCAATGATGAAGCATGACACCAAGGGGCCTGTTGGTGTGTGAGGGGTATTTAAAACAACACTGTGTGCTCCCCACCATTGTAGGGATCACTACCACTACCAGAGTGGATTCCATTTTGTTTATTTAATTGCCTGGGGAGACCGAATCCGCTTTCCCTCTCCCTCCCTCCTCTTGTTATACTATTGTCATTTACAATGCCAATAGCAGGGCAGGAGAGCAAGCACAACGAACGAGAGGGCAGGACAGCAAGCACAAGCAATGATGGGGGCAGGACAGCAAGCACAAGCAACGCGAGGGGGGGCAGGACAGCAAGCGTAAGCAACGCGAGGGGGGGCAGGACAGCAAGCACAAGCAACGAGGGGGGGCAGGACAGCAAGCACAAGCAACGAGGGGGGTAGGAGAGCAAGCACGAGCAACGAGGGGGCAGGACAGCAAGCACAAGCAAGGAGGGGGCGAGACAGCAACGAGGTGGCAGGACGGGGGGGGCAGGAGAGCAAGCACGAGCAACGAGGGGGCAGGACAGCAAGCACAAGCAACGAGGGGGGGGCAGGACAGCAAGCACGAGCAACGAGGGGGGGGCAGGACAGCAAGCACGAGCAACGGAGGGGCAGGGGAGCAAGCACAAGTAATGAGGGGGAGGACAGCAAGCACGAGCAACGAGGGGGGGCAGGACAGCAAGCCAAGCAATGAGGGGGGGCAGGACAGCAAGACCAAGCAACTATGGGGGGCAGGAGAGCAAGCACGAGCAACGAGGGGGCAGGACAGCAAGCACGAGCAACGAGGGGGCAGGACAGCATGCACAAGCAACGAGGGGGTCAGGACAGCAAGCACGAGCAACGAGGGAGGGGCAGGACAGCAAGCACAAGCAACAAGGGAGGGGCAGGACCGCAAGCACAGTCAACGAGGGGGCAGGACAGCAAGCACAAGCAACGAGGGGGGCAGGACAGCAAGCACAAGCAATGAGGGGGGCAGGAGAGCTAGCACGAGCAATGAGGGGGCAAGACAGCAAACACAAGCAACGAGGGGGAAGGACAGCAGGCACAAGCAACGAGGGGGCAGGACAGCAAGCACAAGCACGAGCAACGATGGGGGGCAGGACAGCAAGCACGAGCAACGAGGGGGGCAGGACAGCAAGCACGAGCAATGAGGGGGAGCAGGACAGAAAGCACTCACTGGAGGACTCGGCAGCTTCTCGACTTCTTGCGGCGGTCGGGCAGAAATGGCTTCCGAAAAGCGCCGACATTTTTCGCATTCGGGGCGTGGTTTTTGCTGTTGAGTGACGGATGACGTCACGGCGAGAAAACTGTAAAAAACACGTCCCCGAATCCGAAAAAGACAGGGCTTGAACGGAGTGATGCCCCTCTCCTCCAATGGCTGGCCTCCGTTTAGGAAGCCAGCCAATGGAGAAGAGGGGCGGGTTCAAGCCCCCATACTAAAAAAGATTATATCTCGGAGCGAGACTGCGCAAGCGCAGCCTTCGGTCCGAGACCTAAAAAGTGCTACCCGATGCTGGCATGGCCAGCCTAAAGCTTGAGTGCATATGCTCGGGCGCGCGCTTTGCTTGCCTCTCTCCGACACACACCAACATCACACACACAACCACACACACAGCCGCACACTCAACCACACACACACAACCACACATACAACCACACACACAACCTCACATACAACCACACACACACACAACCACAACCACACACACACAACCACACACACACAACCACAATAACCATAATACTAAACTGCATTTGTGCCTGTGGCGGGGTAGGAAAAAGGGACCGGAGACTGGATCGTTGTATATACGGCTTTATTTTTATAAACAACTTCTTTTTCGTAACAGACAGTCTTTCCCTTGAAAATCTAGCTGGGTCCATTGTTGCAGCTAATCTCGGGGACCTTCTCCTGCTGTTCGCTTCCTTCGTGGGACGCCCTTGGGTCGGCTTGGTTTGAGCCTCTCACCATACGACATGCAGAAGAGAAAAGGATGTAGGTGGCCGTCAGGCAATAGTTTTCTTTATACAATGACCAAGGGTAAACCAGGGAGTGAGGGACCACCGCTGTTTGTGTATATACAGAATACTATATACAAAAGGGAACAATGGTGAACGACAGTGCAGGAGGTGAAGTATGGAAAACATGGGGGGGAAAGAAGAAACCAGCGGAAGTGTGGCGACGTATAAACAGCCCTTTTTACAAGGACTCTCACTTCCCGAAGTCTCCCCGCCTCCCCACCCAGCTTGACACTCGCTGCCGTACCTGGCTTATCCACACTCCTCCAGAAGTGCATCTGGGTGATTCGTGGGGAAGGTGGCCTCCTGGCTTCCCTGCGTCGTTGGTTCTTCATTCGTCTTCTCCTGATACTCGTTCCGCTCTTCTCCTCACTCGATTCTCAAACTTCACTCGCTCGACTTCCAGCGGTACAAAAGGGGGTGGTGATGGACGGAGCATCTGAATCAATCAAATTCTCACACCCAGTCAAAAGATCTGGGTTTAATTTATCACCGAACTGGGGTGTCTGAACTGGGGTGGCAGAGTGGGCTAAAGAACGGTGATGTATTAAACCCAGATCTTTTGACTGGGTGTGAGTGTTTGATTGATTCATATGCTCCGTCCATCACCACCCCCTTTTGTACCGCTTTTGGCCGCCATAAGTGTGGCAGGGTATGCTCAGACGTGAATCCCTTGCTCACTTTGCCACTGGATTCAAGCAAGCCGGGGTGAAGACGGCTGGAATGCCAGAAACCGGTCCTCGGAAGCTTGTTTCTGGTCCAGGGAAGACATGGCTTGGCAGTTCGGGCTGGACCGTTCCCATGAGGCACAGGGTCAGACTGATTTGCATATAGCCATGTCTGAACTGGGGTGGCAGAGTGGGCTAAAGAACGGTGATGGATTAAACCCAGATCTTTTGACTGGGTGTGAGTGTTTGATTGATTCAGATGCTCCGTCCATCACCACCCCCTTTTGTACCACTCGCTCAGCTTCCTCCTCAGTGACTTCACACGCCGGGTCTTGGCTTCCCCCTTTTTTACGAATCTAGTTGTATCTGCTTCCTCCATGGGCGGGGCTTCGAACGTTGAATAGGCACAATTAAAGGTGCCGTCCGCATCCACATCGCTTTGATTATTCCAAAGTTGTTCCGTGTCCGTTGTCCACTCGCTTTGCGGTAAGTGGAGAGAGGGGAGAGTTGCAGAATCAGGACCCAACATTTTGTTGTTAAGGGGGTATTTTCTAGGGACGGGGTCCCCTTTCCACAGTGCCCCAATTAGTTTTAAACAATTATTCTAAACGGTTTGTTTCACAGAGGTTGTGTCTTAGGAAAAGGGCAGTGGCACTCGCATCACACTATACACAGATAATACTTCAGTTTGTCCACAGCCCATCGTATGGCCAAACATTCTCTTTCGATAGTAGGGTACCGAGTTTCGCGAGGGTGCATTTTCCTACTTGTGAAGAGAATAGGGTGTTCTAGTTCATCTGGCCTATTTGAGACAATACGGCCCCTATGCCAGTATTGGAGGACTAGTGGTAATGGCCTGTTTTAGGTTTTCAAATGCTTGTCTGGCAGACTCATTGGGCTGTTTGAGCTCTGTATTGCGTATGTTCTTTTTTAGGAGATCAGTGAGGGGACTAGCTATTTCAGCAAAGTTAGGAAGGAATCTTATATAGTATTCTATTAACCCCAAAAAGGCTTTTAATTCCTTTTTGGAGGACGGGAAAGGGGTATTTACTATTGCCTTGACCTTTTCCTTTTGTGGCGCAATGACTCCTTCTCCCAACATGTATCCAAGGTATTTCACTTTGGAGAAGGCTGCCCTGGACATTTTGGCATTTATATGCAGACCGGCTGCGTTCAGGGCTGTTAGATTGGCTTGAATATGTTGCAAATGTTCGGTCCATGATGCGCTAAAAATTACGATGTCATCCAGATATACCGAGCAAAACGTCTTATAAAGCTCTAGTATGTCATTCATCAGTCTCTGGAAGGTTGCCGCTGCGCCATGGAGCCCGAATGGTAGTACATTAAATTCAAAAAGTCCCTCGTCGGTGGAAACTGCGGTTTTACACTTGTCTTCTTCCCTGAGGGGCACTTGCCAGTAACCCTTCGTTAGGTCCAGCGTTATGATGAAATGAGCTTCTCCGATCTTCTCTATCAGTTCATCAACCCTAGGTATTGGGTATGTGTCACATGAGGATATTGCATTAAGGGAGCGGAAGTCCATGCAGAACCTTGTGGAGTCGTCTGGTTTCGGTATCATGACAACCGGCGACGACCAACTACTTCCAGAAGGCCGTATCACTCCCAACCTTAACATTTCCTTTACTTCTCTCCTGATGTCCTGCCTTCTGGTCGCAGGTATTCTGTATGGTCTTATCTTGACATGTTTACATTCCTCCGTTTCAATTCGATGCTCAATGAGATGAGTACGTCCCGGTGTGTCGGAGAACATTGGAGCAAAAGGCTGGAGGGCTAATTGTAGCTCTTCTTTCATTTCCTGTGGTAATGTCTCATTCACTGGTAACTGTCCTGGTGTTGTTGTCTACTTAAGACGGGCAATCCGAACTGGGAGGATTTTGGAATCGGGCCCAACCATTTTTTTTTTTCAGAACAACATTTTATTGTTTTTCTTGTTGTTGAAGGATTACAATTATTAGGGGAATTTGTAAAGCGCCTGGTTTACGCCTACAGGCGTGTCCCCGCGCTATGAAAAGTGGGGTGAGCAGTCCAAGCAGCCAGCACAACCGTCTACCGTCTGAATAAGTGAGTCTTAAGTTTTCTTATAAACATGGATTCTGAGGACTCTAAGCGTAACTCTGACGGAAGGTCATTCCACTGCTTCGCTGCCAGATATCTGAAAAACCTTCCCCCTCCCATACACGCTTTCTTAATTTTTGGAATTTTCAGGAGACCTGTGCAGGAGGAGTGCAGAGTCCTTGTGGGCTCATACCTGGTGACCAGACTCTTTAACGGGGCAGGGGCTTTGCCACCCAGAATGCGGTGACCGAGGGCACCGCTCTCCATGAGCCAGAGGAGCAGTGTGCAGATAACTAACCATCACATACAAGCAATTCAATCAACATTTTGATATAAATGACCTTCCCCGAACTCCTTGCCCCCCAACTCCCTCCCCTTTGTCCCTCCGCCCGGAACCCACCCCCATCCCCGCACAGTGTCTACGTGGTCCAAAAGTAAAAGCATAGTGAAAACACAGTCAGTGTGTGTACCGTTTCACCCAGGGTCAACAAGCAATTGTCCTGCATCAGCATCCCGTTGCGCTGGTGGTTCCAGCCACAGTCCTCTATAGTCCGCCCATCTCTTCCATATTTTAAAGTGTTTGCGGGGGGAACCCCTGGCCTCAAAAACCGGGCGCTCCAGCCCCATATAAAAATCCAAGCCTCTCTTCCACACCTCCACCAAGGGAGCCCCGGGGTCCTTCCAGGCCCGAGCTATATCTCTTTTTGCCGCCGTAAGGCCCAGGAGCAGCAGATGACGTTTATAGATATTCCCTCCCACCTGTTCCATAACATGAAGGAGGCCCAGCTTCGGCGAGCGGGGAAGGTCCCAGCCCAACACCTCAGACAGGCAATCCCATACACCGGTCCAGAACCTCATCAATTTATCACACGCCCACACCGTGTGAATGAAGGTGCCCACCGCACGGCCACACCGCAGGCAATCAGGGGAGGCAATCAGACCAGCTCTCCACAATTGGTCCCTAGTATAGTAGGCTCTATGTAAGTACTTGAATTGAATAAAGCGCAGGCGCACTGCAACAACCGGCCCTTTCAGGGCCTCCAGGGCTTCTCTCCAGTCCTCCTCCTCCAAGTCACCTATGTCTCCCTCCCACACGGACCGTAACCTGTCTAGGGGAGAGGAACAGTGCGTAACTAGTGTCTGATATATATTAGATATTTTCTTATTTTCTAATTCCCCCATGAACACCTTAGCTTCCAGGGGGCTAAATTCGGGCAAGGATTCCAGTCCGACCAAGGCGGGGGATAAGGCGTGTCGGAACTGTAGGTATTTGAAGAACTGAGTTCGGGGCATATCCTATTCCTCTCTCAATGCTTGGAATGATTTAAGGGTCGTGCCTTTCATGACGTGGCCCAACGCCGATATTCCATTCGCGTCCCAGCCGCGGAATCCCTGTAAGGACGCCAGTGTTGGAAGCCTCTCATTTTGCCACAATGGGGTTTCCCTCCTCAATTTGTTCCACCACCCCATACGGCGTAGAGCTCCACGCCACACCCGGAAAACCACCTGGGTAACCACTGGGAGCCGCTTTCTTATGGCCTCCGAGTACAGAATGGTGTGCAGCGTGTCTGGGTCCATCATGTATCTCTCAAGGGCATAGGCCGGGTCGCCCCGGTCCCCATACCACCACTCGTTTAGTACTAAGAGATGAGACGCTTGACAATAGGACAAAGCATCCGATGTGGCTAAGCCCCCACAATAAGTGGAGAGGAAGCAAGTGCGGAGTGCCACTCTCGCCACCCCACCAGCCCAAAGGAATTGGCTCAACGCAGAGTTCACCTGTCTAAACCACTGAGGTGGAATAGGATAGGGATGATTTTGCAGTTGGTAGAGGAGACTCAGGAGAGCTACCATCTTGAATATGGCCGATCGGCCATATATATTCAGGGGCATTCTGGACCAAGTTTTCATATCCGACCGCACGCGGTCCCAGACAGGCAGCACATTGCGTGCCCAATAGACTCCAGGGACATCTGTCAGGAAGACGCCCTGGTACTTAATGCATCCAGCCGCCTCTTGCAATGCTGACGCCCAGGATCCCAGGCCCCCACGCTCTCCCAGCACCCACAGCGTAGATTTCCGTAAGTTTAAATGAAGGCCAGAAATCTCACCGAATATCCCCATTATTTCGAGGACCCTGGGCACCGATCTATTTAGGTCTATGAGGAAGAAAAGGACATAATCGGCGTAGAGCGCGATTCTGTCAGATGGTCCCACTTCCCATTCAACGCCACTCATCTGCGCGTCTATTCGCACCCACGTCGCCAGCGGCTCCATGGCCAGGGCGAATAAATAGGGTGAAAGGGGGCAGCCCTGCCGGGTGCCCCGGCCTATAGGGAAGTGCCTGGATACCGCTCCCGCCACTCTCACAGATGCCGTCAGATCCGTGTACAACAGCTGCAGGTACAAAAGGAAACGGGGTCCAAGGTTCAGGCAAGACAGGAGCGCACGGAGATAGACCTAGCTCAACGAGTCGAATGCTCTTTCAATATCGGCCAGGAGGAGTGCCGCCAGAAGCTTGGCAGCCCGAGCCGCCTCCACCACTACCTGCGCGCGTCTGATAGTGTGTCTCGTTGCCCTGTGGGGCATAAATCCGGCCTAATCTGGGTGAACTAAGTCAGTAATGTATGGGAGGAGACGATTGGCCAGGGCTTTCGCCAGTATTTTCGCTTCAAAATTTAGGAGCGATATCGGCCTATATGATTCATGTTGTTCAGGGGGCCTCCCAGGTTTGCAAAAGACCACGATTTCAGCGTGTCGCCAGTCCGCCGGAAGGCGACTACTCTCTCTGGCCACCTCCAGTGCCCGTCTGTAACGCATCCCCAACTGGAGATGAAATGTCTTCATGAATTCACACGGGAATCCATTGGGCCGGGGGCCTTACCAGGGTTTAGTTCTCCGAGTGCCGCGCCCAGCTCCTCAGCAGACAGCGGGAGTTGAAGCCGAGCACGCCCTTCATCTGAGAGCGCCCGTGGCGGGAGTTCCACAAGGAATTTATCAACATCTGCCGCTGGAATAGATTCCCGGGGGGTATATTGGGCCGCATAATATTGTGCAAAGCTGGCAGCCAGATCTGCTGGGGCCGTCACTGGATCCCCCACCTCATCCCGAAGTGCCGGTAGGGATTGCGCCCGGAAGGTACCCTGACAAAGCCTATAAAGCATTGTGCTGGATTTATCTCCCCATTGGAATATTCTACTTTGTGTAGCCAACCACAACTGACGAGCCTCATCTAGCAGCAGAGAAGTATATGACTGTTGCATCAGCAGCAGTTGCCCTACGGCATCCGCATCCCCCCCTGTGCTGCACTCCTCCTCCAGGTCCCGGACCTGATTCGCTGCCTCCTCTATATCCCCCCTACGGCACACCAGGCAATATCCACACCACGAAGCACGGGTTTTAGGGCTTCCCATAAGGTTATGTCATCAGTTTCGGGCCTATCATTATTGTCCCAATACTGAGCTATGGCCTCTCTCATATGTGACTGATAACTGTCGTGTTGCAAATGCCATGTGGATAGGCGCCACCTAAAGGGCTGCTGCCTCCTATCTAGATGCAAGTCCATCGTTATTGGGGAATGATCCGACAGGCCGCGCGGGAGTATGGATGTGGAGTCCACCCTCCCTATCCAGGTTTGGGGAATAAACAGATAGTTAATTCTGGGAAAGGACTTATGGACCGCAGAGACATAGGTGTATTCACGGCTATGAGTGTGTTGGTATCGCCATGCATCTACCCAGCCCATTCCCTGCACCATGCTGCTCAATTTAGTGGGAGTATCCGCTATTGGACCCTCTCCGGGTCTACAACGATCCATTCGCCCATTCATTACATCATTCCAGTCACCGCCCACTATCTCCAACACATTCGGGATTTCAGCCCAAACATCGAACAGCTTTTCTATGAGGGCCTCTTGCAGCGGGGGCGGCGCATACACACTACCAAAGACCATGGGTTCATCCCCCACCATTCCTTTAATGAAAACAAATCTGCAGTGGGTATCTACCCATTGTGTCTCATGTATTTAGGTCAATCTGCGATGTATCAGGACTGCGACCCCCGTGACCCCTTCACAAAGCCAGCATGAAATACCTGCTGGTAACCATACCGGTGCAAGCTAAGTTTTGGTTCCTAGGAGGTGCGTCTCTTGTAAGAGTAGCACATCTGCCTTTTCTCTCTTCCCCAGCCGCAAGACTGCGCCTCTCTTTATTTTATCAAGCATCCCCCGCACATTCCAACTTACAACAAGCAGTGACGCCTGTGGAAGGCCTGTCACGTGGATGTCAACCGCCATCGATGGGCAGATAGTTCAAGGCCCTAGGCGCCTGGGGCCACACACAAACATAACATTTCTACCGGACTCGAATGGACACTGTGCCGATACAAACTACCCCAGCCCCACCAACTCCCCCTCCCCCTCTCTCGCCCCAAACCATGCCCACAACTCCCCCCCCCACCCCCCTCTCCCCATACCTCAGCAACATTGAAGTACCTGTCGCGGTATAGATTATCTCCAACCCCCAACGGGAGGCTAGAGACCCACTATTCCAATGGATCCCCACCAACTACTCACCCAATCCTAACCTACCCCTTACCCAACTAACTTTGCTAACCTCGGGGGTTATGTCCGCCATCCCTCAGGCATCCCCCGACCCATGGTCCACCTCTATACATTTACTGTTAAGCAAAGGTTCTGGTGGCGAGTCTCAAGAAGTATCTCCGTCCCCGGTACAATCATGGTCCGTCAGCAGCCATCTGGGGCCTTGCGCCAAAGAGTCACAGAGTAGCACAGGGCCTCAGTGCCAGCAGCATTGGTGTCCCCCGTCGCCTCATCTCAGGGAGGTGGGCACTTCCGAGAACGTGATCTCCACTTGCTCCTGCTTCGCGACCTTCGGGGAGTCCTCGGGGGTCCCGCCGTGGAGGACGAGTCAGAATCACGGCCCGGAGGGGTATGTACTCTGATTCGGACTGTCTCATCTGTCCAAGCAAAGACCTCCTCTGGGGAGTTAAAGAACTGGGTCCGGGACTGGAATACCACTCGTAGGCGGGCCGGATAGAGCAGGGCGTATTTCATTTTAAGGTCTCGCAGTCGCGCCTTAGCTGCAGTAAAGGATTGTCGTTGTTGCTGCACCAGCTTAGTATAGTCCAGGAATATCAGAATTTTGTGGTTCTCGTACATCAGGGGCTCCTTTGCGCGAGCTTGTCTCAGGATAGTGTCTCGGTCGTGATAGTTGAGTAGTTTGGCTATCACTGGTCGAGGGCGAGCACCAACCGGCGGCTTTGGGAGACGTGCTCGATGTGCTCGCTTAATTACAAAGCAGCGCGAGAGGGACTCCGGGGGGAGCCACCCCTCCAGCCACTGGGTCAGAAATGCCTCCATGTTGCCTTTCTCACTGTTCTCTGGAATCCCACGAATCGCAGGTTGTTCCTCCGGGCCCACCCTTCCCCATCCTCAGCCCGGAGCGCAAGTCCCTTCTGAATCCCTTCCATGGTGGCCACTTTCTTCTTGAGAATCGCCACATCATCCTCCACCCCCGTGATTCTGGTTTCAGTGATACGGGCAACAGCATTTCGCAAATCCTGTCGGAGTAAGGTGACATCAGCCCCAACAGCCCCAATTTTTGCGTCCAGCATGTCTCCAGTTTGCATTATAGCTGTCATAAGGGCCGCATTATCCGGTCCCGGTCCCTGTTGACCTCCGGAGGCCCCCGCTCCACCACTCGGCCCTGTGAATTTGTCAATAGGGCCTTGTTTCGTTGTGCCGCCACTGTTGCCGCCCCTCGTCATGATGAGCCTCGGGCGCTAGTATAGAGTTTAATCAGGCCGCAGGGGCACCAGGCAATCGCTCTCTCTACCCCGGGTGGGGACCACCGATAGGATCTCTTCCGCTCACTCGAGTTCTGTGGGGTGTCGTGTCCCACCTCCAGCTATTAGCGCCATTGTCAACATTATGTCCCCCAGCGCCGGACACACACCCGGCCTCCGGCCGAGATCTAATGGCCGTTCTAGAGAGTTTTGCGCCCCCTGTTGAGGGCTTTCACCACTATGTCGTGGAGGTACGCGCGCCCGGCCAGTCCCAGGGCCAGCAGGAGACGACCCGTCCAAACATCGTCGTCCAGACCACGGTCTGAGCCCAGATGCCGGCTACACACTCTGTCCCGATGGAGAGGGGGTCCCACTCCGCGGCTCGACTCAGCCGCCGAGCGAGGGGCACCCGCAGGAGCACTGCAGCGGCCCACATCTCACCACGCCGCCACCTCCAGCAGCAACACACCTCGTTTTCGGCGTCCAGGCCCCCGCCGGGGTGGGGGAGAAGACTGGAGCCTCCCAATATTCCCGGGCTACCGGGTTCCTGCGGTCCAACTCGACCTCCGAATGGAATTGGCTCGTTTCTGAGGGAGTTTCCCCTCCCCCTCGAAGCCGCTCGCCTCGCAGTGGCAGCTTACCCCGCATCCGCCGGTGCCCCAACTCCAGGGCGACGCTGAGACCCCTCCACAGTCCCCTGCTGTGTGTCGTTCCCCGGCTGGGGTCCACGGCTCCAAATCGTCTGTGGCCGAAAAAGTGGGCACACCTCTCTCCGCCGACCCCAGCGCCGCCGCACTTCCGGCCTGACCACACCAAACTCGAGGTCCCGGCTTCGGCGTGTGGCGCAGGCCTCGCCGTCACAGGACCCAGACCGTTAGAATTAGCGCTCTGAGGTCGCCCAAATCGCCACCGGGGCTCCCCCTCCGCCTCCGACAGACAGTCACCCAGCCTGGACGTCCCTGTGTCGGGGCGACGCAGGATAATTACCAGGATATTGCGCCGGCGGGACGGAGCTCGTTTAGACCACGTCCGCTAAGTTTACCGCCTTAGCCATGCCCCCGGACCCAACCATTTTTTAAGGAGATTTATGTGAAAACATTGGGTTCTCGAAGGAGAAATCTGCAATCTGTAGGTGGTATTGCCCAATGTTTTTATGACTGGGTACGGTCCCATCCATTCGCTCTGGAACTTTTTGTTGGAAGACGGCAAAAGTACCAAAGCCCAGTCACCTACTATCCTGCTTCTCCATTTTTTTCCACGGTTGTAAGGTAGTGTTTGTCGCTGTTGCTTTTTTCGAGGTTTGAATATGCCAGGTCTTTTAACTTTCTCAACTTGCTTTTTAATTGTTGCATATATTCCAATATCGATCTTTTTCCTCTCTTTCTTACTTTTCCCATGATTCTTGCGTTATTTCCAATAACGTTCTGGGCTGTCGGCCATACAATAACTCAAAAGCGGAATACCCTGTACTGCTTTGAGTCTGCGCCCTGAGGACATAAAGGGCCAAAGGCAAGAGTAGATCCCAATCTTTGTTTTCTAGTAATAGCATTTTACGTAAGGTGGTCTTTAGGGAGCGGTTATACCTTTCCATCAGACCATCGGTCTGGGGATGGTAGGCTGAGGTTCGTATCTGTTTAAGATTTAGCAGTCAGTTAAAATTTCTTTGGGGAACCCCACCCTTGAAAATAGTTCCAAGAACTTCTCAGCTATATTCCTAGTGGCAGGGGCTCGTAGGGCAAATGCCTCAGGGAAGCGAGTGGTGTAGCATCGCGTAAGTGTGTCCCTTAGCTGTCTTTGGATGGGGCCCAATGATGTCCATACCCACACTTTCAAATGGAATCCCTATGATAGGAAGTGGTTGCAATGGTACAGCTGGAGGTTTACATAAATTCCTTTTTTGACACACCTCGCATGTTTTGCAATAGTCAGAGTCTTCCTTATAAATGCCTGGCCAATAAAAACTTTTAAATATATTCTGTAGTGTTTTCTCCCCACCAGAATGTCCAGCCGTTAAGTGGGTATGAGCATAGAAAAGGATTTGCTCCCTAAAGGCTTTTGGTACCAATAGCTGTCTTGATTCACCTGCTTTTCCCTCTCTATACAATAAATCATTTTCTATTACGAACCTAGGGTAGGGGCATTTGCTATCGGTCTGGGTGACATGAGCCAGTTCCCATGCATTGAACAGGGTGACCTCATTAGCTTGCGCAAATCTAAAATTTCGGTCTAATACCCAGGTTTCCGAAGCAATTAGGGCCGGTGCTTGGTGCTCCTTTCCTTTCGTTACCTCCCTCATCTCAGATTGAAACATGGATAGGAAATCAGGATTATCCACCCCTAAGAGTAGGTCCTCCGGTAAAGAGTCTATTACTCCTATTTTTACCTTACAGGGAGAGCTTCCCCTGGGACAGAGGGGTACTATGGCCAATGAGTAGGGTTTTACATCACCATGGACATATCTGATGTGTACTATCTGGTCTGGGAGAACCTGTTCGGGAAGAACTAACGCTTTTTGTATTACCGATTGCCTGCACCCTGAGTCTAACAGAGCCCTTATCTCCTTGCTGTTAATGGTGACACGCACATAAAAGGAAGCCCCCATCTCGGCGGTGTACGTCCTCCATCGGCTCTCCCGGGGCTTTTCTCCGGGGACATAAGCGTGCAATATGTCCCCATTCCCCACAATCAAAACATTGTGGACCCTTCATCATGGGAACTTCCATCTTGGGGGTGGGGGGGCGGGGTTGGAGTTGTGGAGGGGGGGGGGGTGGACGGGATCTTAATGGTTCCAGTCCTGGTTTGCTTTTTTTCTGGTTTTGGGTGCTGTGTTGTTTTCGGCGTCTTTTCACTTTCCCTGGGAAGACTCCGGGGTTGCGCCCTGGAATAATTAGCTGCCATTTATATGGCTTGTGCTGGGGTTAATGCGGAATTTTGCCTCAGCCATCTTTGGGTACCATAAGGAAGGGCTTCAATAAATTGTTCAAGATATATACTGTCCATAATTTCTTCCTTGCTTCTTCTGTCTGGGCATAGTCATTTGTCAGCAGCTGCTTTTAACCTAACGAATAGCGTTTTGGGGTTTTCTCCCTGCACCTCCTTCTCTTTCTTGAATCTGACCCTATAAAATTCCTCGTCTAGCCCAAGGTGGTCCAGGATAAGAGTTTTGATATCTTTTATATGGAGTGTCCCCTGTAGGATTCGCTACTTGGTATGCCTCCTGAGCTGGCCCCGACAACAGAGGGGCTAAGAAAAAGGGCCACTTATCTTCGGGCCATCCACAGGCTCTCGCGGCCCTTTCAAAGTTGGTGAGGAAGGCGTCTGGGTCATCTCCTACCACATACTTCTAGAGTGCTACTCCTGATGGGTGGGGCATGGGAGGACGACGCTCTGTTACTAGAGGTGTTCCAGGCTCTTGAATTGCTTTCTGTAATCCTTCTATCTGGGCAGCCATGGCATTTTAAAAAACTTCTCTGTCTGCCTGCGCCGACGTCATTTGGAGCTCTATGGCCCACTCCAGCTTCTCCTGTCCCTTGATTAGGTGTTGAATGAGTTGGTCCATCTCAGGTGACTGGATGGTAGGGGGAGATCCCACTTTTGACACCAGTTGTGGTGGGGTAGGAGAAACGGACCGGAGACTGGATCCAGGTATATACAGCTTTATTTTTATAAACAACTTCTTTTTCATAACAGACTTTCCCTTGAAAATCTAGCTGCGTCCATTGTTGCAGCTAATATCGGGGACCTTCTCCTGCTCTTTGCTTCCTTCGCCCTTGGGTCGGCTTGGTTTGAGCCTCTTCACCATATGACATGCAGAAGAGAAAAGGATTTAGGTGGCTGTCCGGCAATAGTTCTCTTTATACAATGCCCAAGGGTAAACCAGGGAGTGAGGGACCACCGCTGTTTGTGTATATACAGAATACTATATACAAAAGTGAACGATGGTGAACGACAGTGCAGGAGGTGAAGTATGCAATACAGGGGGGGGAAGGAAGAAACCTGCGGAAGTGTGGTGACGTATATACAATCAGTGCTCCCAGGCACCAGCCCTTTTTACAAGCACTCTCACTTCCCGAAGTCTCCCCGCCTCCCCACCCAGCTTGACACTCTCTGCCGTACCTGGCTTAGCCACACTCCTCCAGGAGTGCGGCTGGGCGAATCGTGGGGACGGTGGCCTCCTGGCTTCTCTGCGTCATTGGTTCTTCCTTCGTCTTCTCCCGATACTCGTTCCGCTCTTCTCCTCACTCGATTCTCAAACTTCATTCGCTCGGCTTCCTCCTCGGTGACGTCACACGCCGTGTCTTGTGCTTCCCCCGTTTTGACGAATAAGGTTGTACCTGCTTCCTCCATGGGCGGGGCTTCGAACGTTGAATAGGCACAATTAAAGGCGCCGTCCTCATCCACATCGCTTTGAATATTCCAAAGTTGTTCCGTGTCCGTTGTCCACTCGCTTTGCGGTAAGTGGAGAGAGGGGAGAGTTGCAGAATCAGGACCCAACATTTTGTTGTTGAGGGGGTATTTTCTAGGGACGGGGTCCCCTTGCTACAGTGCCCCACTTAGTTTTAAACAGTTATTCTAAACGGTTTGTTTCACAGAGGTTGTGTCTTAGGAAAAGGGCAGTGGCACTCGCATCGCACTATACGCTAGTGTGTTCAAAAGAGTTTTTAAAAAAAATTTCTTATGAAAAATTGACTCTTTAAAAAATTCTGATTTGACCAGAATCCGAGTCCTCCACAACACCGAGTTTTTTTGGCTGCCTGCTGTGAAAAGGAGACCAATATTGCCCCCCATTTGTATCATTCAGTATCCTCGGTTCAATTCTGGGGTGCCTTTTCAACTTGTTGCTAGTTCATTGCCAATCTTACCATTACTAATTCAAATTGTGTTACCTTTGGCTTATTTGCAATGCAAACTTTATCTCAATAAGTTGCTGTAACAAGCTGCAAGTCCACTACATAAGTCCATTAATTTGCTCATTATTTTTCACATAAGGTAGCAAGATCATAAAGTGGAGTTTTCAGGATTTTGAATAGTTTCTTGTTTGAAGATGTTACTCTCTCCTGCGCACCCCACTCCTGTACTAAGGTTACACCCGCCTTTCAGAGGTTCTTGCATCCACCCAAGTCTGGCCTGACACTGGTGCGTCCCAGCCTGGCACACACCAGGTGATGATCTCCGCACCTCCTTCTAGACCCCAGCTCAATACTGTTTGCAGCCTGTCACTCACCCCTCACCCCCGGGCACTCAGCCTTCACCCCTCAGGCCTGGCAGTCACTCCTTGCACCTGGCACTCACCCTTCTCGCTCTCTGGCACCCAGCATTGACTCTCCGTGACACTCAACTCTCACCTCCCTGACACTCACCCTCGACCCTCCTGGTACTCATACGTCCCCTCCGTGGCACATATCCGTCACCTCCCTGACACTCACCCATGTCCCTCCTGGTATTCACTACTCGCCCCCTTGGCACTCACCCTTCCCCTCCATGGCACTAGCCCTTCATCCCCCTGGCCTTTCAGCTACCCTTCACCCCTTGCACTCACCCTTCCCCTCCCTGGCACGCACCTTTGACCCTCCTGACTCTAACATCTCACCTCCATGGCACTCACCCTTCATCCCCCTGACCTGGCACTCAACCTTCATCCCCCTGACCTGGCACTCAACCTTCACCTCCGTGGCACTAGCCCTTCACCCCCCTGGCCTGGCAGCTACCCCTCATACCTGGCACTCATACATCCCTTTCCTGGCACTCACCCTTGACCCTCCTGACTCTTACGTCTCATCTCCCTGGCACTCACTACTCACCTCTCTGGCACTCACCCTTCACCCCCATGGCCTGACAGTCACCCTTATCCCTCCTTGCATTCACTCCTCACCTCGCTGCCACTCACCCTTGACCCTCCTAGTTTCTGTCTCACTCCTGTCTCTCTCTTTCTGTCTTCCTCTACGCTCGATTGATTGCCTTTCTTCTCTCTACTCCTTGCATCTCTCCCATTCTTTTTCTGACTCTGAACCTTTCCTTTGCCTTCCTTATTCTGGGCGTCCCTCTCTGTACATCCTTCTGTATCGCTTTCTACCCTTCTTTTAATTATATCACTCCCTGTTGACCTATGTATTCAGCCTCCCCGGTGCCTGTCTCCAGTGTCTACCCAGGTTCTTCCATTAATGCCCTCTCCTGAACCTGTGAATCTCACCCTCTGCTGCTTCTCTTACTCACACTGCTGTTTCTCTTTCCTACCCAGATGTTTGAATTATTCTTTAATTTTCCCTACTCAAAGGTGATCTTATCCCTCCTGTTTCTCTTACTCATCCCGATGTGTCATTTACTTTCTTATTTCCTATGCTCTTTAAAGGGGATCTTCCACCCGCCCGTTTCTCGTGCTCTCTCGCTCGCCCCATGTTTCTCTTAGCTCTTTTGCAACCAGATGGTTTGCTTATTCTCTCATTTTCTTTACTCAAAAGTGATTGTACCCCTATCCCTTTGTTTTCCTTATTATCCTTTAGTACTTTGCAGCCTCTCGCTGACCCCTCTACCAGCATGTTTCTAGTGCCTATTTCTGCCTTTTCGTTATTTTCGTCTCTGTCTCAGTTGGTATTGTTAATAATAATGAAACACTATAACCTGACTGCCTCAAACTAACTACACAACATAAAACAGACCACAGTTCTTCAAACCAGCCACAATACCTGAATAACTGCAGTACGATATCTGACTCTGACCACAACCCTTGAAACAAGCATATGTGGTACTGAGTGGTATTATGCTGAGTATAGTTATGTTGTATTGAGTAGAGTGTAAATATGTGTTGTAAATATTTATTGTGTAATTATGTGGTATTGAGTGTTATGATGTGGAGAGTATTTATTTTGCATTAATTAGTGTGTAAATATGTGGTTTGTAATTGTATGGTACTGAGTGGTTTGAGGGGTGTATTTATGTTGCATTCAGTAGAGTGCATAACTATACTCAACATAATACCACTCAGTACCACATAATTACACTGTATTCAATACAACATAAATGCTCTCCACATACCACTCAGTACTACATAATTGCACGTCACATAATTACTCTACTTAATGCTAGATAAATACACTCCACAGAATACCACTCTGTGCCACATAACACAACATATAATTACACTGTGCTCAATGCAACATAAATACACACCTTTCACTGAAGTTCGTGCTATATAAAAAAAATTGCAATACAATAGGTCTCACATTACTGAGTCTTTGAGCTGCTAGTGTTGCATTATTATTAGCAATGCCAACAGCTCAAACTTTTATAATGCAAATGCTTTTTTGGCTGGCTGCTTATCCTCTTTCTTCAAAGCTGGGCCTCAGGCATGCCTGCCACCCTAACCAGTATAACAGGATTATAGGTTCACATTCAGGAGCCACAGGTCTTCTTTAATACCTAGCAACTACCGTCTCATGAGTCGGCTGTTTTTACTTTGTTCAAAATGAATTTGCCATGCCTTGTTTCACCTTCAACACACGCTTAAATGGCGTGGCCATTGTTTCACCACATGTGCATTGGGCGTCTCAACTGTGCACTCAGAATCACTGTTGTCACACAAGTTATTTCCCCCCCACCCCTTCCCTGCGCTCCGTGCTTTTCTTTCCCTCTTGTGCTTTTCCCCAGCTTCTTGTGCTGCTGCTTCCCTTGTGGACTGAGCAGTCTCTCGAGTGCTTCTCCTCCACACCATGTGTTTGTCTCTCACTCTGTCCCCAACTTCTTTGTGTGCTTCTCCCTCTGTTGTTTCTCTCTCCCTCGTGTGCAGCTTTTCCCCTCTTCCTCACCCTCTTATGCACACCTCTTTTACCCAAACTCCCAGAGTCCTTTTTTTAATTTAATATTTTGCGCCAAAATAAAATCGTAATTTTCAGTTTTCTAATCCAAGTAGTGTCCACAATCTTCAATTGGCAAATCGAAAACAAAAAAAAGGAAGCCTGCATCATTCTGCGGGTGCGCACGTGTAGTGATGCATGAGTTCGCTAGAGGAATGGTGCAACCTGGTGTGTCCTCCCGCCTGTTTTCTTTCTTTTTTTTTTTAACATCAATGTTGTACTGCATCATGAAAAAGCAGTTTGCTTTTCCCCGGACACTGCACAGCAATGCTAAAAATCCTTGGCTAAGTGGATGGGTTCCCAAAGGGAGACCTGTTGGCTGATTTTTCATGAGCTTAGGGTGGTCCCATTTATTATACACATTTAAATAGTGGAAATTTAAATCTGGCCCGACAGACTGGGTCAATCTTAAGTGTAATTTAATTGTCTATTTGGACTACTACATATTTAAAGTTCATTCCTGCTTATTAAAGTTTTTTTCACAAATCTCCATTTGACCCCATTTTACAGGGGAACATTTATGACAAATAATTACAGCGTATCATATAGATTCAAAATGTACCCATTACGCCTACGCTCAGATCTCTGATTAACTGAGATAGCAGACATATTTTCTACACCTTGAACAACAAACTGGCAGAATCTTTTTAAAGCCTTACAGTAGTTTGGTTCGTAAGTTCCCAAAAGCAGAATTTTCCTTAATGGGAGTTTTGAAAATATTCCTTGCAACAGTTTTCCTTTTTTTAATCTCATGATTATTCCCCTTTCCATTTGGCTAAGCATAAAAATCCCTGTAATGACATGTTTTGCTTTGCTTTTGGGATTATCAATTCACTTTATCCTGGTTCCTTGATCTATTTCTAAATGTAGTAATGGTGTAGAACATGTTATTTAGAGGCCATATTTAAGAATAGGCGTACTTAAAAAATAGAAAAAGCACGCTTTCCAAAACCGCGGGCAGTAACCACTGAATTATCAGAGTTTGAAATAGAACACCTAGGAAAATCTGCTGGACAATCTTCCTTTCAGGCTCCTTTTGAAAGGCGTAAGATGGAACATTTCTTAAAACACCAGTAGCTTTAGGTCTCCGTTTGAGTTTGTTTTGATAACTGAAACACATTTGTTCCCCCAGATTTCATCAATCTCTGCTTCCCTTTCTCTTTAAAGATGGGTAGAACCCTATATTGCATTGAATGCCACTATCTAGGTTGAAGTAAGTGCCAGAAGGTAAATACATATTAAATAACACCAATTACACAAGCATTTGTTCAAGCGTAAGTCCAGTGTGATTACTTCCTTTATGAACCAATATGCGGTAAAACCAGATATTATGATTGCAGGCTGCCCCAAGTTCCATCTTATCACTTTTTGGGGAAATTCTCAAAACTATGTAAGCCCACTTGCTAAGTAATTTTTGGATTTTGAACACACACACACAATGTGAAACTGTTCAAGAAATTAAATATGTTCATTTTTCTGCGTATGCCTGTGTCTATTGACAAGACAGCTTGTTGAATCCCACTCCAGACTACTTGAAAATCAATAACCGCATTCTCACACTCTTCCCTATTTGATAAACGTTTGACCCATTGTTTTCTGTAAAGAATGAAAAAAAAGTTTGGAAACAGATTATAGCAGAAGTGGCATATAATTCATACAGTTAATTGATGGACCTTGTTCTCATGCTTTCCCTAACTAGGCTAATTAGCTCTATCTTTGCCATTGAAAATTCTAAGATGCAAGAGCTCATCGCTCAGAACAAAATAAGCTTCCTTTTTCAGAGATAGCACAGCTTTCTCCTTAAATACACAGAGAAAGATATAATAAAGATATAACATTAGCATATGTGAGGCAAATGGGTTTATATCTGGTTTTACGGGCTGGTACAAGTGAATTGGAGGGCCAATCCACAACATCAGCTGTTTTCTGGGCTGTTCTGAATTTGAATTTAAAAGCATTTGTACAGCGCTCGTTTACCCAGCGGTTTCATGGCGCTAGTGGTGAACAGTGGACAGCAGCAACTAGAGGGATCTAAGTCAAGTAGGCTTGCGTAAAAAGGAAGGTTTTAAGGTTCTTCCGAAACAGGAGGTAAGAAAGTGAGGTGCGCAGAGTAGCCGGGAGGGAGTTCCAAAAGGTTGGAGCCAGGACAGCGAATCTCGCTCCGCCCGCCTTCTGTTTTTTAAAGCGAGGGATGGTGAGGAGGGCTAACTGAGCGGAGCGAAGTTCTCTGCCTGGGCAGTAGGGCTTAATAGCAGAGCAGATGAATTCGGGAGCAGTACCCGATCTGGCCTGGTAAGTGAGGCAGCCGAGTTTGAAAAGGGCGCGCTCTTTCACAGGGAGCCAATGTAATGTTTTGAGCAGTGGGGTGGCCCGATGGTATTTGGGTAGGCCATGGATCAGGCGGGCCGCCTGATTCTGCACCAGTTGCAAGCGATGGATCGCGTAGGCAGGGGCCCCATTATAGACTATGTTGCCATAGTCTATGCGAGACAGTACCATGGCCATCACAATTACTTTTAATGCAGAGGAAGAAAAGAAACGGGAAACTTTCTGAAGGGTTTAGTCTTCCAAACTTGTGTATTTATACCTTTGCCGCTTTTTGGGGAATTCAGCTATTGTTTCTTAAGTTCAGCATTGGGAAAACATTAACTTGTTCCTGTTTTTTTTTTTAAAGTGCATTGGTCGATGAGTCCTTCTCTTTGCAGTTGTATTTGCTTGAGCATTGTTAATAACACACTCTATATTTATGATTATCCCTCTGATTATAGGAGCCTCCAGGAAATCTAAATTACCTGGGTTAATATAATGTCTTCATATCATTACAATCAGTTGCAAAATCAGGCAGATCGCAAGAGTGGCTATTTGCTCAATGATTTTATTTTTGTTGGGCAGATCATCAATGCAGCTAGAATTCTAAAGCGCCCATCAGGTGAACATACTCATACAGTTGTTTTATTTTTTTTACTATTTACCTTTAACCTTTTTTAGGTCTCGACCTGCCAATGCGCTTGCGCATTGCAGCTCGAGACATATAGAGGTGGATCAGGAAAGCTGAGTAAGGGGCTTTGGCAGGCGGATTACTCAGATTGCATGTACCCGTGCACGCGCTTGCCATTTGCTTCCCCTAGCCGCCGGCATCATCGCATCAGACCCGCCACAGCAATGCCGAGAGCTTCACACTTCAAAGGAATGCTCTTCCCCGCCCTCCTCTGCGCAATGCCTTGCGGGCTTGTTTTCACTTACAGCGTGCGCTCACCACACGCACGACACTGGTCTTCAGAAGGCACTACATTAACTTGCTGAACACATAAAAACACGAATAAAAAATGGAACCAAATAGCAAAATTCGGGGATCACAGTTCTAAACATTCCTCCCTCGTGTTTCTTGTTTTCACTTACAGCGTGCACTCACCACACGTGCGACGCTGGTCTTCAGAAGGCACTACATTAACTTCTGAACAGAGCGAAACAAGAATAAAGCGCTCCCATTTCGCGGGATGCTGGACTTCAGAAGGCACTACATTAACTTGCTTTTTTTCCACTTACAGCGCGCGCGGCACCACTCGCAGGACGCTGGTTTTCTGAAGGCACAACATTAACTTGCTGAACACATAGAAACGCGAATAAAAAATGGAACCAAATAGCAAAACTCTGGGATCACAGTTCTAAACATTCCTCCCTCGTGTTTCTTGTTTTCACTTACAGCGTGTGCTCACCACACGTGCGACGCTGGTCTTCAGAAGGCACTACATTAACTTCTGAACAGAGCGAAACAAGAATAAAGCGCTCACCACTCGCGGGATGCTGGACTTCAGAAGGCACTACATTAACTTGCTTATTTTCACTTACAGCGTGCGCTCACCACACGCGCGACACTGGTCTTCAGAAGGCACTACATTAACTTGCTTTTATTTCACTTACAGCGCGCGTGGCACCACTCGCAGGACGCTGGTCTTCAGAAGGCACAATATTAACTTGCTGAACACATAGAAACGTGAATAAAAAATGGAACCAAATAGCAAAAACCGGGGATCACAGTTCTAAATATGCCCAAAACTTTAGTAGAACCGTTTAAAATCAAGTTGAGCACCTCGAAGCCTGCATAGACATTCACTGTGTGAAAACATAAAACTATAATCACAAGAGTTCTGGACACTCTCAGCCCCTTCCCCACCTGCGCCGTGCACATTGTTGTACATTTAGGAAGTACACTGTTTCACTTCTGTCAAGATGCTGAAGTCAGTCCCTTCCCACCGTCTTTTATAACTTATTTAGTGAATGAGGGCTAATCAGCTTGTTTATTTAGTCTACCTATGTGCTGCCAGTGATCTGATCCCCCGGAGATGAAAGGAAGTCTCATCAGTCATCAAAGCTTGTTCTGCGCCAAGGCGGTGACAGGTGTCACTTAATGAGGTTACTTGCAGTGTATCCTGTACCTCGAGGTTATGCCTTGACATTTACATCACTTAGTAATAGAATTCAGCCAAGTGTGAAATAATGTAACATGGGATTTGTAACTGCAACTTGCCATCTTGATTTCTTCACCATAACAGATGTGCTAAAAGATTTTGATTATATAGTGACGTGATTCTCCCCCTCCCCCCCCAACCCCTCTGCATAGGTATGAGCATAATTGTGTTTAATCACCAGCACCATGGGACCAATGGTGTACGCAGCATTATCGAAATGATTAAAAGGAACGGGCAACTGAATCTCGGGTAGTGCAATTGCTGTTTCGGGTTTGTATCACTTCAGATTAATTTGATTCGGTTATTCTTATTCCCTTTTTAATTGGCACAGGATTTTATGAAAACGTAACCATCCCGTGGCTGACATTTAAAGCAGCAACTGATTTATCTAGAGTATGATGCCATTTGTGGATAATGTTGACAGACTGGGAAAAAACAGTCAACTTGTATGTTTTCCAAAATAAATAAATACAAATATATTGATGTTTCTAGATTTATGCAGCACACACCTGTATCTGTAGTCATGTTAGAAGTCCAGGATATCCCTAACTGCAACTATGTCACACATCTGAATTTCAGATGAATCTTAATATTGGTTTAGCGTTGGGTTGCATGCACGACTTATACAAGATACTTTGTGAAGTTCCGCTCAGCTGTTCTACATGTGATCAATTCTAGTGCCACCAGCGATTTACCTGATGCGTAAGTATGCAAGCACCATGTTTGCTAAAATGGTAATCATATCTCTGTATAAACACAGAGCACAATCAGATAGTTGGCTGCTCTTTTCAGCAAATGTAATTCATAAGTGGGCTGTAACTTACTTTTAACTGCTTGCAGGACTTTTTTCCCTTACCTTTCTAGTGTCCCACCATCTTTGAAACCCCAGTTCACCAACTTGCTCCGTTTCTCCTCACATTTAAAAAGAAATTAATTTAAAATGCCTACCCCTCTAAAAACCGAAGGGCACTGAAGAAGTCTGTAAATGTAATGCTTTGCTGCGATTAAGTAAAATATAAGTGATTAAATGTGAGAAAATACAAATGTGCAACTTCAGCCATTTTTTGACACTAGAAATGCTCATGCCTTATTCACTCTTCTGCTCTGAAAAGCTAGTTAGTTTACTTGTATGAATGGTCACTTCAGGGCAGGCTGTTCTCGTCAACCTGAATAGTGTCATGGAAGCCATTCGGTGTTCCAGCCTCATCTGGTTCTGTACCAATCCCTCCTGTTGTCGTGTTAAATTTCTTCCTGCACCCTTCCTGTTGTCCATGCTGTCTATAAGCGCGACCCCCTATCGTTGCCTCCTGCCCCCCTTTGTCCATGCCGTCTTTACTCCCCCCCCACCTCCCGTGTACTGATGTCTGTACAAGATACTCTAAAGGATGACAGCCCCTGTACATTGTTTAAAATCTACTTGTTTTGATGTGTTGAGATCCGAACCCATTCATTGCACATTTTGTGCTGGAGGCTTATGTAGGGCAAAAACACAAGCTGTAAATCCACAACACATTTTGCACATCTGCATATGCTTTATGTGGGCCTGTCCATGTAAAAAATGCAATTTTGTCATTATAAAGTCTATCCTTGCTGTTGTTTGCGAGTTCGGATTTAGTTTTTTTTTTATTCCGCCTTTTTGCCGAACTTTTGCATATTACTTTTTTTTTTGCACAAAACCTTTGACCTTTTGCATACTACAGCTTTTTCAACTTCACATTTCCATTTGGCACTGTAACATGCTATAGGTCTAGTGGTAGGCACCAATCATTATCTTGTGTTGCTGCTTTCAGCTCATATGACTGGACAAGTCTGACTACCCATCCATATTGGAAGTAAGTATGCCTTTATCTCCTGCTTGGTTTGTTAGCTGGATGATTGTGCTTGTTGTCAATCACAACTTACATGTTTCAGTCTTGACTTTTTGATTCACCGATTTAAAAACAAACACAAAAAAACAAGCATTTGCAATGCAATAGGTTTCGCATTATTAAAGTTGGAGCTGTTGGTGTTACATTATTTAGCAATGCCAATAGCTCAAACTTTAATAATGCGAGACCTATTGCATTGCAAATGCTTGTTTACTACTGCAGTCTTCATCTTTCATCTTTAAGAGACCTTAACTACCTTTTCTATTTTTCTTCCTTCTCATGAAGGTTTTCTGACTATTCAAAGTCATATCCTCACTCTCTACTCTGATGGTAACTCATGCCCTGCCAGGTTTTGGTCTTTGTAGACTCGTTATTTAAGTCTCGCGTGGCGTCTGGTGCGCACTCGAGCTCGCGAGATTTAATGACTCTGAGTAGCGAGGGTTAACCCCGCCCCTCTTCTCCATTGGCTGGCCTCCTAAACGGCGCCCAGCCATTGGAGAAGAGGTCTCAGTTATGTCATTCTTTCCATCTAAGCCCCGTCCTTTTCGGATTGGGGGGCGTGTTTTTTAGTTTTGTTCTACTAGTGACGTTTTCAGTCAAAGTCACGCCCCCCCATTCGCAAAAGGACTGGGTTTAGAGAGAATGTTTTGGCGTCGGTGCGCTTGTTCCTTCCTCGCATTAAGGCTCTTGACACGTCATGGTTGAAATGGGAATCTCAGCGCTGGCGATGGGGTTTGGATCGGATTTCAGGGGGAGCAGTGGGAGAGCTATGTGTTGCCCGGATGTAGACATGACAAAAGATGCTGGCAAAGACAATTTGGGCTTTGGGTCCCTCCAGGGCTGGAATTCGAGGGGACGCCACACTTGTGAAGTCATGATTAATTAGTAAACCTGCGCGTGGGTCTCAGTAACGGAAAGGCCTGTCTGGACTTAGGTGTACTGGAGGAGCTACGGCAATACCGCAGGGTCACGGGCGGCGGGGCATGCGCGAAGCGGAACACAAAGAGCTGGGACATAAACTTAGCTGGCTGCGTCCAGAACTCAGCAGTTGGTCTGTAAATCATTCACCCAGCTCTGTGCGTCGTGGCTCTCTGGATAACCCCAATCTCTCCCAGAGAGTATTGTGGTATCGCGAGTCGGTTTCGCAACGTAAACAGCTGATGCGCTGATTTCCCTGATTAAAATCAAATAAGGAAACCGAGTGATGATGCAAGAGTGGGATCTGAGCCAACCACCTATTGCACCTCCCCCTGACCCCCCAGGCTTCCCCGCGGCCTCCTCGGTGATGGTGGGGGAAAGGGGTGGGGAGTCTGCTTCCATTTACCTGGAATGCTAATAAAATGCACCCCTCCCCCAAACCTCGCCAGTCCAGGAATAGATTCTGAAATGTGCTTGGAGTCCGGTCCCACCTTCTGAGACAAGCCTATGTTTGAATGGGCTTACAGGCTGAGTCTGTCCTACCAGCGCTCCAGGGTCTGAACACAAATGTAAACAGGTGCCTCAAATATTCAGGAGAAGCTGATGTGGCGAACACCAAGGGGTGCCAGAGCTGCATTTCACTAAACATTCACCATTCTAAGGAAACTAAAAGTCAAGCATAATCAAAATACAGCTTTATAAGAGAGAAGTGCCTATCAATTCGCATCCCATGCCAGCAGTGGCAGTAGGCCAAGGTAGTGGTGGAAATTGACGGGGTGCCTCCTAAGAAAACTTTTGGCCAGCTGCACTTGTATTTTTTTCACAAATTAAGCTCCACTCCTGTGCAACTCTACATTGCCATGTTGCTAGCTTTGCACTATTTGTCGGTGCGCTTGTTCCTTCCTCGCATTAAGGCTCTTGACACGTCATGGTTGAAGTGGAAATCTCAGCGCTGGCGATGGGGCTTGGATCGGATTTAAGGGGGTGCTGCACATAAATCCCGGGGAGTTGTGGAAGAGCTGTGTGTTGCCCGGATGTAGACATGACAAAAGATGCTGGCAGAGACAATTTGGGCTTTTGGTCCCGCCAGGGCTGGAATTCCAGGGGATGCCGCACTTGTGAAGTCATGATTAATTTGGAAACCTGCGCGTGGGTCTCAGTAACGGAAAGGCCTCTCTGGACTGAGGTGTACTGGAGGAGGTACGGCAATACCGCAGGGTCACGGGCGGCTGGGCATGCGCGAAGCGGAACACAAAGAGCTATTACATAAAGTTAGCTGGCTGCGTCCAGAACTCAAACCTCTCCTCACCGGTGCTCCTTACAACTACCCCCGGTGCCCTCAACCACTCCGGGTGCCCTCCTCCACCACCCCTGGTGCGCTGCTCCTCCCGCCCCCCACGAGCCCTCTCGCCTCTTTTCAGCGGGGAGTCCCGGGAGCCTGCCTCTGCTGCTGTGGGTCCGAGAGCTGGGACAGAGCCACGGAACCGGTCTCCCAAGCTTGGTGGGTGAGGCAGTTGTGTATGTGTGTGTGGCTCTGTGTGTGTGTGTGGCTCTGTGTGTGTGTGTGTGGCTCTGTGTGTTGTGTGTGTGTGTGTGGATCTGTGTGTGTGTGGCTCTGTGTGTGTGTGGCTCTGTGTGTGTGGCTCTGTGTGTGTGTCTCTGTGTGTGTGTGTGGCTCTGTGTGTGTGTGTGGCTCTATGTGTGTGTGTGGCTCTATGTGTGTGTGTGGCTCTATGTGTGTGTGTGGCTCTGTGTGTGTGTGGCTCTGTGTGTGTGTGGCTCTGTGTGTGTGTGGCTCTGTGTGTGTGTGGCTCTGCGTGTGTGCAAATGCAATAGGTCGCACATTTGCGAGAGCTAAAGCTATTGGCATTGTAAATGACAATGCCATTTATATATCTGTTTTCAAAACCAACACATAAATAAAAAGTTTGTCTACAATACCAATAGCTCAAACTTTTGCAAAAGCGAGACCGTTGCATTGTAAATGCTTGTTAAAATATAAATACAGTTGGCTAAGGGATATTTTAAGCATGGCGTGAACTTGAGTTATGTTGTGTATTGCACGCCATAGCAGGTGAATTTCATGGCTTTTTTGGTTTTATTTTTATTGAACCATAACTGAGCTTCAATTGTTTTTTTTCTTCAATTTTTTCTGATGTCCTTCAGTCACCTGCCCTCAACCCATTTTGTAATGGGCATGGCCTTTGATCAGGCCCTTCACCCAACCACATTCTCTTGTGTGTAGAAGCATTTATTTGCAGGGCCTGCCTGGCCTTACACAATGGTCAATTTGCTGATCCCAAATTCTGTGTAGATTTAGTGAACGGCACCAAAGTTACTAGTACATGAACTTTTATTAACCTAATTTATCTTTGTCCACAAACGATCTGCTCAAAACTTGACATAACCAATAGAAATCTAAACCTGCGGATTCATCAAATGGTTTCACATTTATTAGCAGAAGAAAACCTGTTTAACCCGTTTCAAATCTGCCCCTCTTCACTCTTGATGAACCTGCAAGAAATTAAGAACAGCCAGAGTAGGCTAAGGATAAGTTTCTGACAGATTTGGTGCATATCCATCAAACAGTGTGAAAAGTATTAGTAAAACAAATAAGTCCCCCCCCCCCCCCCCCACCCCCCACCCCCCGCCCCAACCAATTGGATCGGGACGAAACCTAAAATGCCTGCACTGGGTGTAAGTTGCTATTTGCATGCCACATTTGATGGAGTTTCATCAAACACTGCTGAAGTTATAAGGTTGAACATTTTATTGCCCTTGCTTTATTTACTTTGTTACACCACCTCACGATGGAATTTCACAAACCTTGACAAACCAAAAGAAAAACAGTGTTTTCGTTCTTATGCCACATTTTCTGCACATTCGTCACACAGTGCCAATGCTATTCGCAAATGAATATTTTTTTGCCCTGCCTTAGCTTCCATTTTTGTTATCTTTCCCTTCGCCTTTTGGAGGATATGCACAAACTTAAAAATACTGAAGGAAGGTTAAACATCCCAATTTCCAGACAGATGCAGTGCAGGTCCATCAAACTATGCAAAAGTTAGTAGTATTTCAAAAATCATTTTGACCATCTCCTTTAAACTTGCCCCTCCGCCCTATTGATCTTGACGATACATAATGTACTTGCACTTAGTGTCACTTACTAATACCTAATAACATTTTATCCTCTCCATGTTTAACTTTTCCCATCTGTAACTGATGATGGCTCGCAACTTGCTAGGGCTCCCATTGACCGTGGTTTGATCTCTTCCTGTCACGGGCACAAAACCCAGCCACACAAGTGTGCACACCATGGGCCCCGCTGCGTGCATCCCCTCGCACAGAGGCAACAGGAGGCTACTTTAGTTTTCTCTTCACCACACTTTTCATGGTGGGCTCACCACCAGCATATTGCTACCTCAGACCGCGGTGCCATCGCCGAGGGATTGTGGATCCCCATTGGTGGCAGTGGTCCAGTGACAGTCAACCGCTTTAGTCAGAATATGGTGTGTGGACCGCCACCACGACTACAGCAGTCAAATGGTGATTAGCTCAGAATCACAGAATGTTGAGTGTCCCTGCCGAGACTCGAACTCTGTTCCCCAGCTTTGAGGTTGACCGCTATAGCCCTTAGCCCCAATTCACCTTTTTTGGCTGTTTCCTGTCGTGGGCACTAGGCCTACCCAGGGACCATTTTTAGGTCTCGCCTGTCGCTGCGCATGCTCATCGAGCAAGCGAGACTATGGTGGCTTATCCACTCTTTATCCAACTTACAAGGAATCGTGGCGATTCCTTGCAGTGCACGAGAAATTTAAGCTCAATGCGCATGCGCATTGAGCTTAAAAGCACGTGCACATGCCCCCAGCCGCCTGCCTTGCCTACTCTCCCAGCTGGTGCCGCTCCACCCCCTGCCGCATCAAAGGCTTTCACGGTCGGCCGGCCATGCTTTCAGTTTCACGACCGGCCGGCCGTGTGAATTACATTTCAAAGCCCGCTCTCCTTGCTCCGCCCCCTGCTCCGGCCGAGACGCATTTCTCCTCCCTCCTCCCCCCACCTGGGTCAGGTTACCCTGCTTTCTCTTTCGCTTTTTTTTCACCCGGTGACATTGTTGCCTTTAGCCCTTCCCTCACCTCCTCAAGCCGCCATGGAAAACTCCTCCACGACAGGAAAATAGCAGACTCTGTGGATAACCACGAGGTTTCCAGAAGCAAGTATGAGAATGTTTGTGAATTAAAAAAAAAAGTTACTTTCAGGCAAATATATAAATCACCACCTGTAGTTTTAGTTGTAAGTTTCCGACTCCGCCTGTGGTTTTCAGATCCATTAACTTCCGTTTCCCACACGCACAAAAGGTGGTGTGTCTGCTTTATAAGAGAGATGCTATCTTGAGAAGCCCAACAGGGCAACACTCAGTATTTCCTACGAATCGTGTCAAAATTGCAATGCCAGCCACGTTGTTTGAATGTAAAATGTCAGTGCAGTTCCATCAGCCGCCACCGGAAGCGTCTGCTAACGTACGCAGCGTGCAAGAAATTCCTGCACGCGAAGTACCATCAAAACTCTGCTACCAGGCTCCTGCCTCCGTGCACAGTCACGACGACTTTAATGTCCTTTAAATCCCAGTTAACATTTATATCTGCTGAACGGGGCCGTGGCTGATTTTAACGTAGGATGCAGTTCACGGGGCGGCCGCGGTGCGGGCTCACCAAGGGCACCTGACCTTGCAAGCAAACGCTTAAACTCTCTCTGCTCTTCTCGGCGCACTGGCATTTCAATTACTCTTTTGAGAGCATGTATTTTTCTCGAGTTTGGAGTTAATTTGAGAACTTTGAGTATTTTGTGTGTAATATCTCTCTGCGCACTCGACTGGTACGTTTGATGCACAGTCTGCATGCAACTGCACACTCAGCAAAGAAAACATGCCTGCTGTGCCAGTTTCACCTGAAGCGAACAATGACGTCAAATACATGAAAACAGCTCGATCTCGTACACAAATAGATCTGTATGTGTTAAAATTAATTTTCAAGAGGAAAACTCAACTCTGGTTTGAGGGTACGGTACTCCTCAGGGGGGGCGCACCCCCACCAGGACTGTGCTCAGCTCTGGGATTGCGGAAAAGCTCCCTCCCTGCAGCTGCAGAATCTGGTTGCTTAGCAATGTTGGTGAAATAGAAATGGGCCTCACTCAGCCTCAACTACTCTCACTCACCCTCAACCCCTCACCCTAACTCACCCTCACCCTCACTCACCCTCAACACCTCACTCACCCTCACCCTCAACACCTCACCCTCAACCTCAACCCCTCACCCTCACTCACCCTCACCCTCACTCACCCTCACTCTCACTCACCCTCAACCCCTCACCCTCACTCACCCTCACTCACCCTCACTCACCCACCCTCAACCCCTCACCCTCCCTCAACCCCACTCACCCTCACCCACCCTCACCCTCACCCTCACTCACCCTCAACCCCTCACCCTCACACAATGCAATAGGTCTCAGACCATTTCAGTTAGAGCTTTAAGAAATGTTTATGGCTTTTTTTTGTTGTAATTCTTTAGCATTGGCTACAGGAAACAAAAATGCTAAACATTTACAAAAAAACCCATAAACAATTCTAAAAGCACTAACTCTAATGGTGCGAGACCTATTGCATTTCCAATGCTTGTTATTAGGAGACTTGGGGGAGTGCTAGGTGGAAGGAAGTTTGAAGCTTCCTGCAGATCGCTGAACTTTCCATCAAAGAAATGTGAGGCAAATATGTTTTTTTTAGTTTTGTTTTTTTAGTCGAGGTTTGCATGCAATTCTAGGTTAAAAAAAACTGGTGAGAGCCACGCAAGTCGCCCCATCCTGGAATCACCCATGTGTCTAGTTTTCAAAAATTTGCAAGTTTGATAGGTTTTCCTAGGTATTGACTGAGACAGGGCCCAAAATCCACAGCTACTCACTATGCAAAAAAAGGGTCAGTTTTGAGTGAAAAAATGGGATGTATCTGTAGGAAGCTGGCTCTTTATATAGTGGAACAAAAAGAGGTACACTGTGCAAAGACTCCATGCAACCCGAAAAGGAATTACAGGGGCACAACTTACACCCCAAATGCTCTCTTTTATGGTAGTGTGAGCAAATAAATGAATGTGTCCTTCTGTAATGAAACTGGTGCTATGTAAAGCGCTCTGATACCTGATGTCTCGGGTCTAGTTCACCCTACATAAAACTCTTTTAAAAAAAAAGAAAAAAAATAGGCATATCAGAGGGTTGTGCTAAGCATTTATTGCACACATAAAGGCAGGAAATGAGACACACATTCAATAAAGCAATCGGATGCTAAGTTATAAAAAAATAACACATACTTTTATATCAATTTATATACCAAGAACAACAGAACCAAGTAAGTACTTTTCGAGTTATGAATTATTAACATTTTCAAAAGTTGACAGTGCAATTTTTGGGTGCGGTAATGTTATCCAATAGGGGAAAATGTATTATTTATTTATTTTATTTGTTAAGCTTATAATGCGCGCAGCTACCCAACAAGGGTTTCCCGGCGCCATGACGTAGCACAGTGGTAAGGCATGGGACCTGGCAGGAGCTGTTATTGATCAAACAACCAGGTTTTGATGTTTTTACGGAACCTCGAGTAGTTTACCTCCTTGCGTATATGGGGGGGTAGCTCATTCCAGAGAGATGGACCTAAGTGTGAGAATGATCTGCCTCCCATTCTTGATAGTTTGAACCTAGGCACGCAAAAATTGGCTGCGGATTGTGACCGTAGGATACGCTTAGGTGTGTAAGGTTGGACTAAAGCTTGAAGATATTTAGGCGCTGTGCCCGCTTTTATCCTGAACATATAGCTCAGGGCTTTGAACTTGATACGGTTCTCCACCCTGAGCCAATGTAGGTCTCGCAGATGAGCCGAGATGCTGGCGGTTTTTGGGATTTTACACAGCAGCCTAGCAGCTGAGTTCTGGACTAGTTGCAGTCTCCGCACTACGGCTTTATTTGAACCCAGGTACAGGATGTTACCGTAGTCAAGCCGGGATGTGATAAGGGCATTGACTACGGTTTTTTGGGTGGAAATGGGCAGCATCCAGAGAATTTTTCTCAGCCATTTCAAGATGGTAAAACATAAGGCTCCCACCTTGCCGGATTACTGTTTCATGGAGAGAGTGCTGTCCATGATGACCCCTGACACTCAACTGATCCTATCACTCACCAATGACCCCAGCACCGCCAAAACTAACCTTCACGAAGGAATGAAAGAAGTAGCCGAATGGATGAAACACAGCCGTCTGAAACTGAACTCAGATAAAACAGAAGTCCTCATCTTAGGTACCTCCCCCTCAGCATGGGACGACTCTTGGTGGCCAGAAGCCCTTGGAAAAGCACCCATCCCGACAGACCACGCACGGAACCTGGGCGTCATCCTGGATTCCTCACTTTCGATGAACAGACAAGTCAACGCCGTCTCTTCATCCTGCTTCAACATTCTTCGCATGCTCAAAAAAACATTTCGTTGGATCCCCACCGAAACTAGGAAAACTGTCACCCACGCTCTGGTCACGAGCCGACTGGACTATGGAAACACCCTCTACGCCGGTACTACCGCTAAACTCCAGAAAAAACTCCAACGAATCCAAAACGCCTCAGCCAGGATCATACTAGACATCCCGCGTAAAGAACATATCTCTGGCCACCTGAAAAACCTCCACTGGCTTCCCGTCAATAAGAGGATCACTTTCCGGCTCCTAACCCACGCACACAAAGCACTCTACGAAATCGGACCAGAATGCCTCAACACACGACTGTCCTTCTACACCCCCTCCCGCCAGCTACGATCATCCAACCAAGCCCTTGCCACTGTACCTCGCATCAACAAAACCACCATGGGAGGTAGATCCTTCTCCTACCTAGCAGCTAAAACCTGGAACTCACTTCCCACTTACCTTCGCCTTACCCAGAACCACCTAGAATTCAGAAAGCAACTTAAAACGTGGATATTTGACAAGTAATTCCCCTCCCCTCCTCAAGCGCCTTGAGACCCTCTGGGTATGTAGCGCGCTATATAAATTCTCTGACTTGACTTGACTTGACTAGGTTGCAATCCTGGGTGGTGGGTACCGGGAGATTTCCCATTTGGGTAGGCCAGTGGAAAGAATTCCACAGGTCTTTCTGTTTTCCCAATATGAGGACCTCCGTCTTGTCTCCATTTAGTTTCAACTGGTTACTTGCATGTACTGCATTTGGGCACTTAAAACTATTTATGGGACTGTTCTTTGGGACTTAAGTTGAGAATGGATGAGATCCTAGACCACACCAACAGGTCACCTCGGAAGGCTCAGAGGCATCTGGGTGCAGAAGTGGGTTAAGGTGTCGGGTGTCCCAATCACTTCAATGGGTAAGGGTCCAGTCAGAAAAAGGCTGCAAGCTGGGACAGTGTGACCAGTTCGGAGGAACCCACAGAGGGGTCCGATATTCGCGATTCTCTGGCACGTAGGGACACCATTTGCCCACTTCTCCACGGGCTGTGGAGCTCGGGTGCAGTGGTGTATTTTGGCATCAGGTTAAGTGTGGGAGTTACTAGCGGTAGGAGGTGGCCTCCTGAAAGAAGCTGCAGGCGACGACTAGAAGTCAAGTCTGGCCAAACCCAAAGATGGGATTGGCTGTTGTGGGTCTCTGGACCCCGTCGGCAACAACACCCTCCTTGGACTCTAGCTTTGGAGCGCTGATGCAGGGGTGCTTTGAGGTGTCGGGTGGCGGCAATCGAGGACTCACTCTTTGTCTTAGGTTTGTTCAGAAGGGGGTAAACAGGGCAGCTGGGCCACTCTCGTTGTGTCTCTCACTGTCCCTGAAGCCCCTTGACATGCAGGTAGGTTTTCCATGATATTGGTGTCCAGTCTGCTCACAACAAGCCTTGGTTGCTGCAAGGAGTCCAGTACCCCAAGTGTTGGTGTTGTGCGGCTCTGGTTTGCCCAGTTGTCCTCACACTTAGGGGAGGATAGATCCGACCTTTAGGATCATGGCTACCTCTTCCTGGGTGGCTGCTATGTCGGTAGTCCCCATAGGCAGCAGGCCAGTGTACCCAGCATTGCTTCTTTGCCTGCAGCTGCAAGGGAGTAGCTCCTCTACTCCGAGGGAGTTTCTTTGGCGATTGGCAAAGCACTGACAGTCACCCGGGTTTCTTGGAGTCTGCACAGCGGCAGGACGAGTCAGTTGCTTCACGAGGTTCGGGTGCAGCAGCAGGCAGGCTGTCAGGGTTGGCGTCAAGTCAGTTGTGCTCCTCTGATCTCGGGTCAGCAGTCTTATTGGTCCACTTTTTAAAAAAAATTGTTTTTATGTTCGTTGAAATTTCAAGTCCTGGTAACAGGGGGTCCCCTAAATACTCAAATTAGGGACTTTTAGGAGAGTGATGGGTAGTAGCCAATGGGCTACCTATCACTTGATTCACTAAACCCCCTAGATGACCACTTCCTTTGGGGGGTGGGCATCACCATGTCCCAGAACTTTAATTCCACTACACATAGTGGATGTTCCATCTGTCCCCAGTTCTAGGGTAAATTCTGATTCCGAGTCTGTGAATTTGTGTAGATTAATCACTACCTATAGTAGGCAGTCTCATTCTATCAAGCGAATTGTAAATAAGCAGTGGCCGATAGTGTTGACCGATGCTGTTCTAAATGGAGTTTTACCGGGTAAACCCAATTTTACTTATTGCAAGGCACACTCCATGCGGAGGGATCTTGTCAAAACTAGCCCCGAACTATACAACAAAAGTAATTGGCTGTCTCCGAAGAAGTTTTTTTTTAAATGCAGTACATGCAGGGCTTGTAAGTATGGAATTAATACAAAATCCTATGTAAATGCTTTCTCAGATGTTCCCATTCCGATAAGAGGACATTATACTTGTAGAACCGAGTATGCCGTTTATGTTTCAAAATGCATTTGCGGTTTGCAGTACATAGGAAGTACGAAACTTCAGGTCCATGCTCGTATTTTACAACACTTGAGAGCAACAGTCCATGCAGATCCCACATACCCTGTTGCCCGACACGTCAGAACAGAACACAACAACAATCTGAATGTTCTGCAATATTTCGCAATTGACAGTGTCCCACAGAACAAGAGGGGAGGCAACAGGGAAAAGTCCCTCAGACAGTTATAAACAAAATACATCATTGAAATGGACTCTAAGAGTCCGAGGGGTCTTAACATCTGTGAGGATCTACATCATTACTTATAGGGCAACTAGAGAATAGTGATTTGGTTCCTTTAGATTTTGAAGTTTTCAAATTTTAACCATGATTGTTAATATGTATCATAATTGGTTTTAGGTCATTTTTAATTGATGGTTTTTATATCGGTCTTGTGGTCAGTTTGTATGCATTTTAACATGAATTTATGAGATTAGTTTTATGAATGAATGGTTTTATGATATTTATTGGCTCCTTGTTACCGATGGAATACTGTCTTGGAAATGACTGAAACTCAATTCAACTTCAAAAAGACTATGCTTGGCCATTTTTTTACTTTAAATTGTTGTTTCCATCTAAATTGTTGGTTCTGTATACCCAAAGTTTATTTCAATTTTTTGCAGTACCCAGTTCTTATTAATTTTTACCTAATTTGGGATTATTATGTTATTTTTCAATTGTTCCTCTTTTAGTCCTGAGCTCGCCCCAACCTTTCAACCAATTTGATTTTGTACCCGGCTGGGTCAAATTAACAAACGATTTCGATTGAAATGGTATTGGTGTGGGGTTGAAGACTCTTTGATCTTTTATTATATAGATCACTAGTATCACTATCTGATTTTGCACTTTAGCACTAGCACTTTTGGAGAACTTGGTTCGGATAAGGGTAATGGACTTTGGTAGAATTTAAATACAGTGATTTTTTGAGCTTAGTGAAATGTATGCCATTATGCAACGAATGTAGCATCTTATATATATACTAGCAGCCCGCCCCAGCGTTGCCTGGGGCAGAAAGGTGCTGGGGGCAGCATTTGAGGCTTGCGTGCACTTCTGCCCCCGGCCCCCTCCCGCCCCGGCCCCCTCCCGCCCGTGTTCCGGAGAGCCTGAGCCTTACCTCAGCCGCCGGCCCCGCTCCAGGCGCCCCGCCCGCACAGGCCGCCACTCTCCAGGCGCCCCGCCCGCACAGGCCGCCACTCTCCAGGCGCCCCGCCCACACAGGCCGCCACTCTCCAGGCACCCGCCCGCACAGGCCGCCACTCTCCATGCGCCCCGCCCGCACAGGCCGCCACTTCGCCCAGCAGCAAGCAGGGCCGCGGCAGTCCTCCCAGCAGGTCGCGATCTTCGGGCCATTTCCGGAAGTGTTGCCAGGGAGCGCAAACGCAAATGATGTCATCACGCAGACGTCGCGGCCGGCGCTACTTGCAAGGGACTACTTTATTTTTATTTCGACATTTTTTAAACAACGTATATTTTTTATTTTTAATAGCCTATGTCCTTCTGCTTGCCCTGAGGTTTTCAAAGATGTCTTGGGTGTTTTGATTGGTGGTGTACTTTTCGAGTTTACCTGGCTCAAAGGTTTGTGTTCTCTCTTTATAATAGTAGTATAGATTTTCTTCTTGAACATACATATATTTTAAACATGTATTATGCAGTTATCAATATATGTAATCATCAATGAGTTTTGTTCTTAGAAGTATTTTTCACTATTATCTAATATTACTGTGATTTTTACAGATTAGCTCATTTATTGCCATCGAGAGAATTTTTGAATGATGACTATCAATCCGTATTTGTACAGATATATATCTTATGTAATTTCAAATAATGGCATAATTGTTTATCCAGTTTTAAATTTCTGGTTACAAACTTGCTTTTGCAAAATTGCATGGGGTCCTTACCAGCGTCCCTGTTGGATATAGCGTGGAATTCATAAACCTGTTTTCAATGGCTATGGAGTATAAACCATGTGACCTCCATGCACAGGATTGGTTGAAGGTGTTTTAAAATATGTTGGGTCACTATTCACTCTTTTCCAGTGAGCAAGGCGACTGTGTTCGCCGAAACACGTCTGGGTTTCAGCACTTTGCGGTTCACTTGTAAAATGTGAAAATAAAAACCTGCTTCGTGAAGTAGAAAACAACCTCCCATTTCTCTGTGGTTTGCAGCATGCACATTTGGAGGTTTTGACTATATATATATATATATATATATATATCCGCCGAAACGCGTCTGATCGTTTTTCTTGTTAATAAAGACCCTTGATTTGGAATCCCACGGAGTCGGTGCCTGTTTTTCAAAGGAGTGTGAACACAGGATTAAGTTTATATATATATATATTTATGTTATGGAACAATATTTGCCGTGAAAGAGGATTTAGACTTAGGAGGGGAGATAATAGCTTGTTTTGCACATATTGAGAGTTTACAGTTTGCTTAAATTGCCATATTTTGCGATATTTGCACATAATTAAAGCACTGTTAGCATTATTTGCACATCTCTTAGCTAAAACCTGCATTTGCACTTTATTACTGGCCTCTTTCTCTTAACCAAAAATCCAGGCGATCTATCTATTCAAGTAATATTTTAAAATGTCAGATAATCACAATCTTTTAACACGTTGTATTAAATGTAAATACCGGGAACTTGGTATACCAGATAAAAACAGGTATTTTACTGTGATTTCTGTTTCTAGCAAACCCTGTATATATATATATATGAATATATATATATATATATATTTTTTTTATAGAATTTGTATGATATTACATTAAATACGGATATTTAGGTATTTCACTGTTATCCTATCAAAGTAACCTATATCTTGTTGCTGTAGACCTACTACTGAGTAATTGTAGTATGTTTTCTATGTCCATTCCAATGAATGCACAGGTGATGTTTATTATTTCCGACACTTTCACTTCAAAAGGGCTGTCCTTTCACTAAAACATTGTCATGTGAACAAGGCTCCGTTGAGCCGAAACGTCTTTGACAACTCTCTGCTAATAAAGAAAATTCAGCGCCTAATTGGTCCGTGTATCCTTGCCGGCTGGCGAGATTCCAGAAAGTGTTTGGAAGCGGATTGCCTGATATATATATATATATATATATCACACATTTCTTCCTCCACGAAGAAAATACGCAGGCTACTTCTGGATGCTTCAGTGTTCTTTTATTAAAGGCACAAAATCAGGTAGCTGCCTACCGACGCATTTCGCCACTAAGGCTTGGTCACGGTGAAATTGATTAGTGCTGGGTGCTATTTACATATCAAATAGTTTGCAGTGAAAGAGGACTGCTGCTGGTCACTCCCCATAGAGTTGTGTCAGCCATCTTGGAGTGGTAAACAATCATGATTTGCAAACATTGTCACGACATTCAGCTCAAATTGTGTATTATATACAATAGATATTTTCTCGCCCCAGTGGGCTAACTCATAATTATTATCATACGTTTTACATTATTATTTGTGATATCACGCCAAAAATTGTCTCGCCCAAGTGGGCATGAATAAACTGACACAGAATAAGCATTAATCGTGAACAACACTCAATCATTGTACTGTTACTCAATTCCATGATGTCCCTGGATCTTTCACTCGGTCCTACATTCCTGTGCAAAAGAAAGAAAAATAGCAAATGTGTACTTAAAAAACATATTTCATCACTATTTACAAGATAAAAAACATTTATAGAGGCATTCAGACGTGTTCTTGTATTCTGTATAGCTGCTGTCATAGATGGACTGCTATTTCTTCACTACAATTCATCCCTATAGGATGTAGTGTTTCGAAATCAATAATGAATTTGGATTCTAAAATTCTCAATTGGTGCAGTCTATCTCCCCCTCTTACAGTTTGCTTAACCGCATCCAACACAACATACTTCAGTAAATTGTCATTTTGATTATGATATGTCTTAAAGTGACGAGCAACAGGATATTGTTCGTTGTTATTTCTAATTGCTTGTTTATGCTCCAATATCCTGATCTTTGCCCTGTGTTTGGTACTACCAATATAAAATTTGCCACAGGGACAAATTAGACAATAAACGCAGAATTCAGTATTGCAATCAAAGGGCCCTTTGATTGTAAACATTTTGGAGCTGTTTGGTACTTTAACTTTCGCACAGTTGTTACTGCCTTTGCAGGCCTTGCATTTCATACAACATTCAAAACCTCCTGGGCTCGAATTTTTAGGTTCTTTTCTGGATATCACTGTGTTTTTACTCAAATCATCCTTCAGTGATTTCCCTTTTCTAAAAGTTATCTGAGGGAATTCTTTCACATGTTTACTCAGGAAAGTGTCAGTAGTTAGGATTGGCCAGTTTTTAGTCAATATTTGGCGGACCCTATAAGCTTGACCTGAGTATGTAGTGATGAACCTCACTGTCTCATCTTCCTCCTTCAATGATCTCTGTTTAGGTACTAACAGGTCAGTTCTTGCTACCTTGCTGACTCTTTCAACTGCTTGATTAATTATTTTGTCAGTATACCCTCTTTCTCTGCATCGATCAATCATCACTGATTTCTCCACTTCAAATTCTATCAAACTGCTGCTGTTTCTTTTAGCTCTTAACAATTCCCCATAAGGGATACTCTGAATAAGGCTGTAGGGGTGCGCACTGGAAGCATAAACGAGGCTGTTGCCCGCAGTTTCCTTTCTGTGGAGTTTTGTAGCTATCTTGTTGTTCTTTACTTCCACTAGTGTATCTAGGAATATTACCTTTTCTTTACTAATGTGAGATGTTAATTTAATGTTCCAATCATTAACATTAAGGTCTGAGATGTATTTCCTAGCACTGGCTTCGTCTCCTTTCCATATACAGAATATATCATCTATAAAGCGGGTTCAGAATATGACCCGCTCTCCCTGGTCACCTTGGCTACTGGACACCTGCTCCTCCCACCAGCCCATGAACAAGTTTGCGTAGCTGGGAGCGAAGCAGGTGCCCATCGCCATCCCTTGTGTGTGTCTGTACAGTTGGTCATTGAAATAGAAAAAGTAGTTGGTGAGACAGTAGTACGTCATATCAACCAACATTTCAGTATGCATTAAAGTATTGATTGATCTAGCTCTCAGAAAGTGTCTTATTGCTAGGATACCTGCTTCGTGTTTAATGGATGTATATAAACTAGTCACATCCAAGGTGATCAACAAGTAGTCAGGTTCCCAGGCTAAGTCATTGATCACATTCAGGAAGTGCATGGTGTCCCTCAGATATGCTGGCAAAGAAATTACAAATGGTCTCAGGAAGAAGTCTATATATTTGGATGTTGTTTCCAATTGTGACCCCATAGAGGACACAATGGGCCTGCCTGGTGACAATAGTGGGTCTTTATGCAGTTTGGGTAAGAGGTATAAAATAGGCGTTTTGGGGTAGCTACATCCAAGTCCCAAATATTCACCCTTCTCCAAAATGCCGCTTTCATACCAGTACAAAAGCATCTCATCGTACTTATCATAGGAGAGTTTTAACTCTTCCAAAGTCGCCTGTTGATAACATTGTTCATCTTCCAACTGTCTTAGACCTTCTGATATGTATTCAGTTTTTCCCCAAACCACACATTCCCTTCCTTGTCCGACTGGCGGATTACTACGGAGTCATCATTTTTTAGGGAATCAAGTGCCTCACTCTGTTCACACGTTAAGTTTTGCTTAGCTAAGCCTTTGGTGCAATGGCGTATTTTTTTCAAGTCTCTTGTAACACTTCTTTCAAAAACATCTATTGCATCGCTGTGGATTACAGGTACAAATGTCGATTTGGGTTTAAAACCACTCTTACAAGGTTTATCAATTGTCAATTCCTAATTGTCTAGATTAAGCATAGTATTGTCATGATAGTCGATTGCCTCATCTAACTCAGTCACAGTTTGTAAGGTTTCAATATCAGATAAATTCAAAGTTCTTACAGGATCTCCTCTTGATTCTGTTTCTATGTTAGGTGCATGGAATTGAAACCATTTTTATAATTTCAATTTGCGAATAAAACAAAATGTGTCTATGCGAGTTTGTACATAGTCCATTTTGCGTATAGGGCAAAAGGACAGTCCTAAAGCTAGTAAATCAATTTCAATATTGTTTAACTCACGTTTAGAGAGGTTGACCACAGTCATTTTATTCCTCTTCTTGCTCTTGTCTGCATGGGTGCGGGTGTATTGAAATCGTCTCTTCTTTCTTCTCCTTGCTTTTTGGTTCCTCTGAATCCTCCGGCTTTGCCTCGAAAGTTTCGTCCTCGGCCCCTGCGAAAATCCTGGTCCTCTTGCCCTCCTTGTTGGTTTTGCTTAGCTTTGTTCAGCATTTGAAATTGCGCGAGGAAATTGATCTGTCCTCTGCCACCTCCACGCGCTGGTGTTCCCATTGTGCTGCCTGGCGCATCTGATAGATTACCATCTGACGCATCACTCTCTTCCGGGGCAGTACTATCACCTTCCACTGTGATATTAGCTTTAGTACTCTCATTTGGAATAGCATTAGCTTTCTGGAATAGATAGTCATATTTTTTATGGAATGTCAAAGTTCTGCCCGTTTGATAATCTTTAAAGTCTCTAATAAATTTACGTTGTTTTTGGCAGTGATGTCATCTTCAAGTTTCTTTAAGCGCCCTTCTAGTTTAGTCATGAATTCTAGATTTTTCTCCTACGTTGTTAATTTTGCCAAATCTACTAGCAATGCATCAATCTGTTACAGTAACTTCGCTCTGTCTTTGATTGCGTATTTGATAAGAATTCGCATCGTTGTAGCCAAACAGTCCTTTGAATTACATGACCACTCTTCCAACATCTCCGGGTCAGGGTTTTTCGAAGGTGGGGATAGTATAGATTCTTAAGCCTCTCGGCACTCGTTGCACATCGAGGTATTTCTGTAGAGATTCGGCTTCCCACCATTTAGCCTCCTCTTTGTGGTGCAGTTTATCCAATTCATCAAACAGCTGCTGTATTTTTACCTCGTTACTTAATAATGAATGATCGCTCTGCGGTTGCCCTTCGGTGTTGGTTCCAGTTGTAGTATCAGTAAAAAAGAGACGATCTGATATCGCTTTCCTCTTGGCTTCAAAGCGAGCCGCCATCTTTTGCGTCTTGTTTTCAGTTATAGCGCTGAGCCCAGCGCGTTCAGCATCCAGACTTAGACAAACGGTACTGTTCCCGTTTTAATCCACTCCGCTACCACGAACGAATGGAGGTTTAAACGCGCGCCCGCTTTCCTGACGGAGCAACCCTTGCGTTCCTTCTTGCCGCGTAGCTGCTTCCACCTGGAGTTAGATTCCGGGTCTTACCGCTACCGATCTGTACGTTTGCACATCAACGTTCAGTCATAAAGCTCCTCCTCCGCCACTTGATACACAATAACTCTGTGTTTTACTGCCGATTGGTATCGCGGAGTTCGTTCACGGGAAACCTGGAGCATTTGCTAACATAAACAAACCACCATTCCCGGCTGCTCCTGGTCTCAAAGTTGCGGCGAGCCTGCGTGGGTGCTGGACACCCTTTGACATTCAAAACACATTTCTTCCTCCACGAAGAAAATACGCAGGCTACTTCTGGATGCTTCAGCTTTTATTAAAGGCACAAAATCAGGTAGCTGCCTACCGACGCGTTTCGCCACTAAGGCTTGGTCACAGTGAAATTGATTAGTGCTGGGTGCTATTTTCATATCAAATAGTTTGCAGTGAAAGAGGACTGCTGCTGGTCACTCCCCATAGAGTTGTGTCAGCCATCTTGGAGTGGTAAACAATCGTGATTTGCAAACATTGTCACGACATTCAGCTCAAATTGTGTATTATATACAATAGATATTTTCTCGCCCCAGTGGGCTAACTCATAATTATTATCATACGTTTTACATTACTATTTGTGATATCACGCCAAAATTGTATATATAATATTGACTCACTAATCCACTCACCCCGGCCCGGCACTCATGGGGGGGGCACACAGAGGGATTCACTCAGTGAAGCTTGCACGTGCCATGCAGATATAACACTTGGTCAGTAGTACTGTAGTGTAGAAAAATATATAAATAAAATAATTATTAGACTTATGGGTTGGGTGTCTGCAGGGGTTGGGCACAGGCCCTGGCAAAAGGCTATGACTGCATCACAACCCTTCCCTGCACACGGCCAAAGAAAGGGGTTAGGCACATGCCCTGGCTGGAGACCAGGCTCTGCACTGCATTGCCAAAGACTTCCCACTGGAGATTGGGTACCGTGCCTGGCCTCTGTCACCCTTTGTACATCAGCCATCCATCCATTCTTAATATAACTTAGGTAGGTTTCTGCATCTTTGTCAACCTAACACTAAGGGCCTGATTACGATGTCGGACGGACCAGAGTCCATCCGACATCGTTCTGGAAGTGGGACCGACCAACCACCTGTTGGCGGTCCTAAACCAGCAATTAGGATAGGATCGAACACTGTTCTGTGGCAATTCGATTCTTTACTACAGGAGCATGCATTCCGAACGGAATGCATGCTCTCATTGCAAAGAGCAGAGGTGTAGTTCATCCCTGCACCCGCGGTTGTATGTACCTCAAGGTGCCTGCCACCGGGTGCATGGATCATCAGGGAAGCGCCATAGGTGCCCCCTAGGCCACCATCCAGAGGCCTTTACCCATTGGAGCCCTGCTGGGGGCCCCCAAAGTGGGATTCCTAAGCCTTACTGTGTTACAAAGGATGGCTTAAAAAGGTTGTGGGCATCAGCTATCGCAATCCCTCAGGCGGAAAGAGCTGCCCTTGGATTACAGAATGCATTCCTACAGGCGCACGGGCTCTCCAAGCCCATCGGAGCCCAGTCAGAATGTTGGGTTTTATTCCTTTCCAACTGACTCCATCCTAATGGGTCGGTTGGAAAGGAATCCAACGGCCTGATTAGGATGCAGTCGTAACGGTTTCCGTCCGGATCCTAATCAGGCCCTAAGTTTTTACTTAGAGTTGATCAGCCCACCATGCCGATGCAGGATATTTCATGACCTGGTCAGGTACTGAATGTATATTCCTTGGTTACCTGCAGAGCAATTAGCAAAATTAACATCAGCACTTCCCAAGATAGCAAAGTTAATGGTGCCTTCACACATTTTAGGTTTGACATTAATGATATTTTTGTGAACTTTTACAAGTTGAATTTTTATGTATTTACCTCTCCGCATTTTTATCCCTTTTCTATTTCCACCCCTCCCCTCCCCTCCCACTTTCTGTCTTTAAAATGCAGCTGGAATCTTCGACCCCTACATCCCTCCGGAGGGTGATGCCCGTATGTCGTCACTTACTAAAGAAGGTCTAAAGCAGCGGACTGAACAGCTGAAACAGAGTGCAGCTTCCCAGCTCGCGTATGTACTGCACTGCCTTATTAGCCTTTCTTTCACACAGTCATTGTAACTAGTGTTTAGTATCACTGTTAAAAAATCAGTTTGACATACTAAGCGTTCAATTGTCAGTTACCTCGCATAGTCAAAATCATCCTATCCAGTGACCTTACACCATATTTATGTTAATCCTGGGTAGCGTGCGACCAAGATGGCCACCTGAGCGTTCTTTCTGGCCAATCGAGAGCGATTCTGCTTCTTCTGTATTGTATTGTATTGTATTGATTATTTGTAAAGTGCAACTGTCACTCCCAGGGAGTATCATGATGCTATGCGGGATAATACGTATTGATCAGAAGGTACAGCAGCCTAATGCAGAAGATCAGATAAGTGAGAGGCACATGGGGTCAGGGGCTCCAAAAATCCAGGTTTTTAAGGATTTCCTGAAGCAAAGTTCTGAATGCACAAGTCGGAGATGGCCTAGGAGTAGATTCCAGGCTTTGGCCCAGATGGTGGCAACTGATTTACCAACATTTATTTTGCACCTGAAAGTTCGAGATTTTAGAAGATTCGCTGATGCGGATCTAAGGAGGTGCGTATTAAAATAAGGCATAAACATGGCTGTTAAATATTTAGGTCCTGATTCTCTAATAGCTCTAAAGGTGATTACCAGGATCTTTAATAGCACTCTTTTCTGAATGGATAACCAGTGCAAAGACTATAGGGCTGCTGAGGCTGAAGAACGGCGAGGTAGTTTGAGCACTAGGCGTGCTGCCGCGTGTTGAACAGTGTGAAGCTTTTTTAAGATTGACTAGTTCGTGCCTGCATAAGGCTATTAAGATAATCCAGGCTAGATGTAATTAGAGCAACAGCCACTTTTTTACAGTATACGGGAGCAAGTCAAAGAACCTTTTTAGAGCGTTCTAGAACTTTTGGGTGAAGAGATAATGCAGTATCAAATTTCACTCCTAGATTCTTGACTACATCTACCGTGTCAGGTGGGGACGACTATCTTTAGGCCACCATAAGCCAGGTGTGAAAGTGTTGGACTTTCTTACTAAATTATCTCAGTTTTTTGGGTATTACATTTCAGGTGATTGCATTCCATCCAGCGAATTACTTCTGTAAGACATAGTCGGAAATTCTCTTCCGCCTTTGTAGAGTTCTTGTCTTGCACTAGAATTAATTGAGGATCATCCGCATAAGAGGTTGGTTCAATATTTAAAGAAGATATCAATTCTATAAGAGGTCCGGATGGCGGTGTGAGTGACTGCTCTTGACGTTGCTCACTTGGTATAACATCATAGCCGTTATGGAGACCTCTGGCCCCCATCTAATGTGCTCCAGAAACACCTGAACTTCGATTCAGACACGCTGAAGTTCAGGCATCAAAATGCACGCCAGAATGCATTTTTTGCTATATCAGCTGTATAGAGGTGATTACCACAATTTTTGGACAGTGGGTTTTCCCACTTGCACCTATACCTTTTTATATGACTATACCAGGGAAGATTGCTTTATTAACACTTCATTGGCTGCACCTTTTGATCTGAGGGTCAGGCATCATCTCTTGAACGCCTGTGTATTATTCTGTCAACATCTCTGGGCGATTCTGATCTTTTAAAACGTGTGTCTGCCTGCATAATCATCTTGCTTGTGATTTGTGCAAACTTTGTCCATACTTTCCAGGTGTGCACACAAACGAGCAGAATTATTAGTAACAGGAATATGGGCCTCAAGCGTTTCATCAAGTTGAGCACATACAGGAAAACTCCCCCAACCCCGTTCACCCTTCTAAAGAAAGTCTCCTTTTAGTCAGTTCGATTTCCTTGGAAAGCACCCCTGCTGCCCGCACCAACAAAGGAGTCAATAGTAGCAAACTTGTTATCATCAGCAGAATTATTCAAGATTTTCTTTTTGCCCTTGATGAAGGGAAGCAAAAGTTCAAATGGTACAAATTAATAGGACTAAGAGAGGTGTCCCGGCCTCCTCTGGACACTGATGGGCACAGACTGGCCTGCTGTTGGCCTGGGTGCATGCCCGGATACGTCCCACACCGTGGGGTATCAAGCGCGCTTTAGTAGCGCTGACGTGGCATGCCAGGCAGTTTCGGTGACGTGTGTCCTGGGGGACAAGCCCCATCCCAGCACTGGCCCAGAAGCAATGTTTCTTGCTTCTGTAGGCTTTTTCTCTCACTTCCTCTCTCAACTCTCCATTATATCTGTCATGAAGAGATGACCTTACCGTATCTCGAGGATTCCATTAAGCTGGTCCCCCTGTTGTTTCTATGAATTTGGAATAACCTGCAAGCTTCTTTTACTCATATCATCATAAACGCCTGTGTGCCCTGTTCACGGGGCCTAGATATCCCTTGGCTTTCTTATGTTAAACTAAATTTTATTATTTTGGGTTAACCCATTCTGTTTCATAACCCTTTATCCGTATACAAGGCTGAAAAGAACATTATGAAACGTTTGTTTATGGAAAAATACTGTGCTGAAAGGCATTGTCTAGAATAGGCAAATCACTTGTTCGGAATGACTCCGTTTTGAGAACCCTAAATGAACCCTATTTAATGTACGTGACTCATAAATGAGAAAGAACATTAATGTTAAAATTCAGAGCTGGTTCTATACGTCATATGCTGTGTTTTCCACTGCGTTACTATGAGGATTTAGCAAATAAGAAATGTGCTTGTGATAATGTTTCCTCCCAATCTTTGATGCACTTTGATGTTTTGCACATTATATAAATCGTTATTTATTACCTCTTTTTTAAATTCATAATTTTAAACAGTGCAGGGTTGCCCTCAGATTTTTACAATTGTTACCAAGTACTGATGTATGTTTTAGAGTGACTAGTTTTCGCATCGCAGCTGTGTTTTCGTAAAAATATTGATTTCAAGTTGTAATATCTCGTTATTGCCATTATTAATTGTTATGTATGATTTGTTTATCTTTTATGATGTTATTGACATTCGAATAAAGAGATTGCTTGGTTTGGTTGTGGAAGCTATGAAACTCCACGTGGTTACTCGTCTTTTGTGCATGAATGTGGAGATCCTCATGCACATCGTCCTTTTACTTCCTCTGAATCCTTATTTATTTAACATTTATACAGCATAGTAGACACTTTTTTCTATTCTCTACTTTACACTGCATTCTTTTAGTGGTATCGAAATGGAGGTGCACGTTTGTTTCTCCACATACAAACATGGCTGAAGGTAGAGACAAAGAAATGATATACTCTAAGGAACTCAAAACAGGGCAGAAGAGACCTAAATCCAGACCACCACTACCTGACTCAACGTTAACACCCTAGTCAGACCAATCTACAAACATGGAACTCATTCTTCAACAACTCACTACCCTGCATGATCTAGCGCAAAGTACGAAAATAAAAACAGATCTGATGCAGACAGACTTCCAGGGCTAAAATAATTATTTCAAAGATTTTGCCAACAGGATCATGAAGCTGTCTGGAAGATGATAGAAAGAGCTCTTTCCGTCCTCCAAATTAGCATCCCTCTCACTGGAAGTTGCTGACTTAGAAAATTGCAGTCGTAGAGGGAACCTACGTTTCTTTGGCTTGCTAGAATGGTGTTGACAATGCTGCAAAATCCTGCATGGAATTTCATGTGACATGGATCCCCGGTACTTTGAAAATCACCTTCTCTAAAGACCTGGAGATCGAAAGAGCTCATAGACTCTTACATGACAGACAATCTGCAGACTCTTCCAGGAGTTAAAGTCAACCGAGGACCCCTAACATACCAGCACAATGAGGAGATTTCAAAACATATGAAAACAAGCATTTACAATGCAATAGGGCTCGCAGCATTTAAGTTTGAGTTATTGGCATTGTGTATGACAATGCGTTGCATAAATTTTCCGAAAACTCTGAATTGGTGTATAAAGATGATTTGCAAACTGTCATATGTTGCTCAATAATAAGGAGAGTTGGGAATAATTATGCTATGCTATCTTTTGCTATCCTGTGCTTTTTTATTATGCTGTGCTGTGTTTTGTTATGCTATGCTGTGTGTTGTTATGCTATGTTTTGTTATGCTATGCTGGTGAGGGTGTGTGAGGGTGAGTGAGGGAGGGTGAGGGGGTGTGAGGGGGGGAGGGTGTGGGGGGTGTGGGGGGTGTGAGGGTGTGGGAGGGTGTGAAGGTGTGGGGGGGGTGTGAGGGTGTGGGGGGTTGTGAGGGTGTAGGGGGTGCGAAGGTGAGAGAGTGTAAGGGTGAGGGGGTGTGTGAGGGGGGTGAGGGTGAGGGCGTTTGAGGGTGTAAGGTTGAGTGAGGGTGTGTAAGTTTGAGAGGGTGTGAGGGGGTGTGAGGGTGAGGGGGTTTGAGGGTGAGGGTGTTTGAGGGTGAGGAGGTGTGAGGGTGAAGAGTGAAGCATTGTGCAGCGTGCACATAGTAAGTGTGTGTGCAGGCAGTGTATGTGTTTGGAAATAGCACTGCACTTTTAGTAAATTTTGAACAATTTACGCTAGAAAATTCTTTTATTTTGTTAAAATTGCAGATTATTCAGCAGATGGTCAATTATGTGGCAAATGCAGCAAGTCTATGATTATGCGAAAATTGCAGCAGACACACAATCTTATCTTTTCATTGGGCCTGGCTATTACTAATGCGCTCCATTTACAAAAAAAGGTTTTTTCTCAAGCCCAAGCCCTCTTCTCAATTGATATTTTGAGTGAACATAAAGGTCAAATGGCGTGTGCTGTCACTTCCTCTACCCCTCACATTTTGGTGAATTAACGTCTCTGCTACGCACCCCCTTCTCCAAGTATTATTTGCTTTGAAGTGTCTGCAGCGAGTGCTCAAGTCGCAGTGGCGGAGGTCGCTGGGGTAGTTGAGGTGTGCAGTTGCTGGAGGGTGGTGCCTGTTTTTTGTCTGTTGCACTGTCCCTGGGTGAGATTGGGGCGGAGTATGTCAAGTTGTTTTGGTGAATGGGAGGAGGAAGAACCTGTAGTGATCAGCACAAATTGTTGGATAGGGTAATGAGGAGAGGGTGTGGCCTAATGGCCAGAGCTGCCGACTTTGGAACTGGGGAGCTACGTTCCTTGAATCCTGTGATTCTGGGCCAATCACTTAAATCCTTGATCATACGAACAATGAATGTGTCTTTGTATAACATAACTGGTGCGTATGCAAAAAAATCCAATACCCTCGGGTCGAATTCGCGCTAAATAAATCTGCAATAAGAAAACAAAATGGGGACTCTGCTGTTTGGAGCTGTGCTGTTAGTGTTTTGGGGCGGCAGCTGCCTTTCTGGTTCTATATAAACAGGGACATTACTGATGATTGCAGCGCAGCTCGAGACACCAGACAAGCGGGCGAAGAGTCACCTTTTGCTGTTTGCTATTTATGTGGCGTTTGCGGCTCAAATGATAACTGGGAAATGTGGAGATAAATGGATTGTTGGTCGGATTACCGGAGCAGGAAGGGGCGCTGCATGCAGACATCTCTGTATATATTATCCGCCGCCAGCAGACACCGGCCTGGGTTTAATCGATAAAAATTGTAAATTGATACTTGTATAGCGCACTACCACCCGCAAGGGTCTCAAGGCGCTTGTACGAATACCGCTGTGGAACCCATCCTGGCTTTCCCTGTGAGGCGTCCACTCCTGGGCACCCCCAAGGTGGAGGCCAGGCATCCTTAGCGTTGTGGGGGCCGTTGTGGAGATTAAGCAAGCTATAGGATTTGAATATTACGGGGGTGTCAACCAAATAAGGCTTAGGCGAGGTCTGAATTGTTTTCTCTTATTCTGGGGGAGAAGAGTCCAAGAAAGTTGGCATTTAAAAAAAATTATTTTGTTTGTTAATGATTTTGTCTTGCACGGAAGTTAAGACGTAAGCAAAAACGAAACCGTGGGCAAAAACGAAACTTGCCGTGGGGCGGGACTTCCATCTTTGGAAGCCCGCGCCCACGGAGTGGCTGGCCAGAAAAGCAGTGCTGGTGACGCGGGGCTCCCATGCCCTAGGGAGAGCCCCGCGGAGGATGCATTAGTCCCGAGTGGCGGTAAGTGGGGCTTGGAGGGAGGGGGTGCACTTGTGTGTATGGTGCGCTGGTGTGTGTGTGCGGGTATGTGTGCGACAGCGGGGGTGTCTGTATGGGTTGGTGCGTGTGCTTGTGTGTAGATGCGCTCGTGTGTGTGCGCATGCGTGCAGGGGGAGGTGTGGCTGTGTGGTACAGCTTTCTAGGATAAGAGACAGGAGCTGGGCACAGCGAGCGCGTTCACGTGCGCATGGCCCGCTCAATTCCGACTCTGGAAGAAGCGCGCGGCCAGCTCCTGTCCCCTTTCCTGGAAAGCAGACTCGCTGACAATAGGGTCTCTGGCGAGACCGCGCTTCGAGCGGTTAACGCTACGAGCCCTAAAAACATCAGTATATATCTTGGGAAGGAGCAAAAATTGGTATTGCTTAAGACTATGTGAAAGACACCATCAAGTGCAGGAAAGGTTCCTTAGCCCTTTCACACCAACTCGGGTCTCTTTCTATCCAACACTTTGTGTTCAATGATAAGACTAGATTCTTTGGATGCTGATCAGGGCCATTTCATAGTTTAGCTTCATGAACCATATTGCTTTATTAGAATGTTTTGCTATTGTGTTTTCTCCTATGTTATCTAAGGTAGCTTGATGTAACCGCATATTATCGGCAGAAGATCAACACTGTCTGGCTTTTGCTTTTTTGCTTTGTCATGCAAGTTCTGCTTTACTATTAGGATGAAAATCCTAATTTTCCTATAGCTGCTTTTAGAGGTTTATACGTACAAATGTCCTCTATTTCCCCAAACTGATATTGTTGTCCTGTTAGGAGGCCGTCTTGTGGTTCTTCTGTTTGTCCCAATTTTTCCAGTAATGTTGGGTGGGTTATTGAGCTCTTGTGCTCTTGTAGGACAGGGTGGGTGGGCTTTTATATTTTCTTGATTGTGATTTTTTTCTGTTATTCCTTTGTGCTCTCTTCTCACCTATCCCCATTCACCTGATACCGGGTTATCTATCTTGACAGCCCATTTATATGTGAAATCCTCCGCTGGTTATTGCTGGATTACATTTCCTGACACTTCAATGCATGGGTATCATTTTAAAACCATATTAGTCAGTTCCACAAAGGTCTTAATCACCCTGTGAAATGAAGAAAGATAGCTAATTGTTGCAGCAAACTTAAGGGCAACATCATACTCATGCAGGCGTCAAAATGAGGTCCTACTGAATCCTTGAAACTTAAGTATCATTGAATAAATTGGTTTGATTCACCTGCACATCATAAGAAAAATGGAGTTGTAACCCTTACCTCGAAAAACTCCAATATTTCAGCCACCGTCTATAAATATGACAAAGAGGGCAAATGGGTAAATATTTCAGCCAAAAAGGGGATTCTGAAGTTTACACCATCAAATTGTATGCCCACAATATGGATGATCCTGAGTTTCTGGTCTTCTCTCAATAAATGTATAATGGAACTCAGACAATGGAATGGTGTAATGTTAGGCAGTGACTTCAGCCTTACTCTAGATGGTACACTCAACTGTTTATCTCAAGTAATATTTAGACCCAATGGATCACATGCTCAACTCATGAATCTATGTACTATTCATAATTTTACTGATGTGTAGAGGATTCACAACCCTAACAACCCTTTTGGCAGTGAATATACTTTTTACCCACACCCCCTGACTCCCTTCTTCCATAGGATTGATTATCTTCTGTTAGAGGACCAACTCCTCCAACAGTCAGCCTCCCCCACAGATAGTCAATTGTGGTCTCAGATCATGCATGTATCTCTTTTGAACTTCAAATTAATGCCCCTGTCTCTAAACAAAGGTCATGATCAAAAAGAATAAGGCTGGCCAGTTCCTCACGAACCACTTACAATTGGACAAAATAAATCTACAGTTCCTGCCATCAAATTGCCAGTGGCATAAATGTCACATCACTGACTGACATTTTAGACTCTTTTCGAGATTCAATGAATCCTTAAACACCCCTAATAATACAGTCTCCCTGATGAAGTTTTAAATAAGTTATCACTGCCTGCTCTAGATCCAGCCTCGATAGAAAATGCGAATAAACCAATAGAACAAGACAAAATCCTCAAGTGTCATATCAAGTTTAAAATTCAGTAAAGCTCCTGGTCCAAAGGGTTTCAAAAGTAATTTTTTACAAGAGAAATGCACAACTACTACTGACACCCCTCAATAATGTGTTTCTTTATTTCACAGACACTGAAAAAATCCCAGGCCCTTCTGCTTTGGCAACAATTGGCATCATACCCAAGGATGGGGAAGATCCAGTGGAAATGAAAAACTAGCGACCGATATAGTTAATAAATATTGACTGTAAGATCTAGGCCCAAGTATTAGTTATGAGATAAGAAAAAGTGCTGGGTAAGCGTATTCTTCGGAGTCAAACAGGGTTCCTTAAAGGTAGATTGGCAAGTGATAATATTAGAACATTTTGCCATGCCCTAGAAAAGGCGAAGTCCTTAAACACCTCCTCAGCCGCAATAGCCTTGGACGCAGAAAAGACCTTTGGTAAAGTTTCATTGACCTTTCTGAATGCCACTCTACAGAAATTTTGCCTTGGTAAGAATTTAATTTGCCCTTTATTACAATACACAAATGACCGTTTACATCAATGGCTGTTCTACAAATAAATTCCCCTTAAAACAAGGCACATGTCTGGTTTGTCCTCTCTCCCCACTTCTTTTTATACTGTCTGTCGAACCTCTCCTTGAACTGATCAGGACTGGAAACGGTTTCGGGGGTATTCCTTTTCCTTCTGGCCCACAGAAACTGGCAACTTATTCTGATGTCCTCCTCTTCAGAGGGAAAGCTGACAGTGCTACCCTCTGTATCCTAGAAGGAATTTAGAAATATTCAGAGATATCCAGATATACCCTCAATAGGGAGAAACCTATCGCCTTCCCAATCAAGATTCATTGTTTTTCCTCACACATTAAAAATTCTGGCCTCAAATGGCAAAGTAGCTCACTAAAATAATTAGGAATGTGGTTTTGGAAAGACTCTCGAACTCTGTCAATTAACAAAGAGAAAACTATTTCTAAAATAAAATAAACTTATCACACAATGGTCTCAAGTTCATTACTTGGTGGGGGAGATTCGAAACAATTAAAATGATCCTCACACCTATAATCAACTTTCCGATCATTATGCTTCCCTTTAAATTCACACACAACTTATAAAAATCATTAGGCAATACATTAACGGACTTTTTGTGGAAAAGCAAAAAAGCAAGAATTTACCTCAGAAAGCTGAGAATAAACAAGGAAGAAGGTGGATATCGCCAGGCCTTCCTGGGCAGACAGGGTGCATGGTGGTTCTCTACAGTTTCTCATAATGTTGCTAGATGGCATACTATAGAAAGGATGTAACTGCTCCTCTCCCGCTATGTGTTCTTTTGATGATATCCAATATCAGCCGTCTCCATTTATTCCACTCTCTACCCCATTATTCATGATACAGTTGATTCCTAACGCTCTATGAATGAAAAACTCTTCCAAAAACTCCCTAAAGACTTTGCCTCACTGTGGTTTAATTAGCAGATCAAATTAGAGTGGCTGGGTGACTTTTGGTATGAGTGGCCGTGAGGAGGCATCACTCTGCTTTAAAATCCTGGTACTGAAAAGGACCCTGTTTCTTTTGTGGACTTACAATTCAAACACAAACTATCTAACTTAAACTGTTATACCTTTTTAAAGTTGAAATCTGCTATCAGGAATTTAGGACACACTCATCACTCCACTTTTCCACACACCTTACGGCAATTTTACTCAGCTGGGACATGCAGCCTCAAACATTTACAATCTTCTTCAGACCCCCAATTCCAGGGGCACAAAATCCAACTCCAACGCCTGGAAATCTAAACTCAGCTCAGCCCCTGAGGCTCATATCCCTTCCCCAGCATGGATGAAAATCTGGAGTTCCCACCTTCTTAGGAAAGATCACTCCAGCAGTTTCACAAATGGGGCTCTGAATTATTCATAATGTCTACGGGACGCTTTTAAACTCCGCCCAATTGGGATATCGGACTCCAACCTCTATAGGAATTGTAGACTGGCTCCTGGTGACACCACTCGCATGTTTTAATAATGCAAGTGCTTATGAGCCAAACCAGTTGCTTTAGAAGGCTCACGTCGGATATAAATACCAGTACGCATTTTTTAAAAGAATTAAAGTTTTCAAGTGAAGAGGGCATTCAAATAAAGTGGATTGGTACCACTTAGCGATATATGTACCAGGCAATCTCAGGCAGTGGGGAAACTGCACAATATCTCAGTTAGTGCATGAACTTAACAGTGTTATTTTCTAGTATCTCCAGTGAAACATGAACGTTTGAGCATGGATTTAACAGCCTTCTATTTGCTGTAAACTCTGCTGTGCATTCAGGTCAGCAAGCGTGCAAAACAGAATCGCTGTTAACCAGTGCAGTCAATCACGTCCTTTTTATCCGTTTGGGCAGTGGCCCAGTGAATCTATGTACCACGCTGGAATGGGAATCTGGGTTATAGCTTGGCTGATAGGGCGGGGCATGAAATCTGGATTTAAGGAATGTAATTGGGTTCCTAGAGGAATCTAGACAAGAGGCTCTTGTGGTGGGATGGAGCTTAGATTATAGTTTGGTCCACAGGGTGGGATGGTAATCGGAATTAAAGTTTGAATTTGGATTCTAATTTGGCGCAAAGTGTGAGATGGGAATCTGATTTATAGCCTGCTAACTATGATGACCAAGACATTTATAAAATCCTTTCCTACAACTGTTTCAACATATCGAGGCTGTCCAGACATCTCACAATCATCTGTCTCAGTATACCATCTTCAACAAAGATATGCAGAGGCTAAACCTTTGCCATACATATTAACAAAACACATATATTTGAATTCAGGCAGTCGCTCTAATTCTTGTGATTGTCACCATCTATGCTCTGACATGTGCAATCTTCAGGTCTTGAAGTCATTTGGGTGTATCTCAGTTTGATTGGAAGAAAGGGAAAACGGTAGTATTAAGAACTGCATAATAGCTATTTAGTTTTATTAAAACAGCAGGGAGGGTTTTTAATCTGCTCAGGTGTGTGTATGTACAAACTGCAGGTGGGAGGTTCAAATAATGGTACAAAGATCTCGGATTTAAATCTATTTCAGGAAGGTAAAGTTAGATTATTAGTTAAGATTTTAAAAGACAACTGAACATGTGTAGTTCTCCTCATTTGTTGTGACTACTAATACAGCTACTGATAATCTGGTGTTTTAACTGTGCCAAGCTTTAGTGCCCGAAGTAAAAATAGCAAATCTCTACTCTTTACACCCTAAAGTAAGGGACCTAGACCAGGTCACATTAGACTTTCCCACAGCTAAACCTTTGGGATGTTTGAAGACTGTAGTTAAGAGGACTGAAGTGACAGTCACTGGCTGAGTGCAGCTTTTCACGTGGTCCGCCATTTCTGCTGTGGCAGGATGCATGGTCATTGGTCACCTGAGTTTCATCTGACGTGCTTTTTTGTAATCTTGCATGACTACAGTGTTGATTGCAAGTGCAATTATACTTGAACAAGTCTGTTGTGAATGCTTACACCCATTGTTCCCAAAAGGAAACGTCTACTGGGATGGTGAGTTTCAGATACCTTTAGTTGGTCCTCCTAATATGTGTAATGCTGAGGTGACCCTTGATTCAAGTTCTTGGTCTTGAGCACTAGATCACACTGTTGTTACCAAAATAAAGCGTGTATTTCCTCCTTAATGAAGGCATTTCCATTTTGTTTTGCAGAATCCGTAAAGTGAAGGATTTCGATGAGAATTTTAGCAGTAAGAGTTTCCCGGTGAAGGCACATGAAATATATGTGGAGGCACATAACCTCCTTACCAGGTGAGGGGCTGGCGAGGAGGGCTGAGTGTAACTGTCTGAGTTTTTATCGTAGACTCCCTTCAAATTTTGGCAATCTGATACGCTGTATTAGGCCAGGTTTCCTCTGGTACACATTACTGGTGTTATGCCTCAGCCCAGATCTCTTATCACATTCTCCAGCCGCTCTGAGATGCTTCCTGTAAAGAGGGCCCTGGTTGGGCGTATGTCATCACAGTGGTACTCTGTGGGGAGCTGAGAAGAGGAATAGTCCTACCAAGTGGTGCATGAGCCTGTAGTAACATCATGGTGCTATCCATGGGGCTTGAGTTTAGAATATGAGGCACACACATAATAAATAGCTAGCTCTTGATACTTATAAAGTATATAGAGCGTGCCACATTTGTTTCCGATTTCATGGGTGTTTCTTTGTGCATAACCATACAACTAGAATAAGAGTGGCATTCCTTGCTGTAAGAGGCTATGCGGACATTCCGAGCTGGCAGTGAGTTTTGAATGCAGCTCCAGCCAGGGTATCCTTCTTTGGCATGGTACATGAGCCATGGAGAAATTGAATCTGCAATGGGACAAAGTGGGGAAAATGGATGGGTGTCCCTAGCCATGTTGTGAGTCTGGGAAATACTTCCATCTCCACAATGATTATTTTAGCCAGGATACGACCAAGGCCTAAGGGTTCGGTACGATAGTCAGAGGGACGATCCCCTGTTTCAGATGAAAACCTTGTTGTATACTAGTGATGCTTAGTAGCATGTTTAATGTTTTAGGTTAGTAACTTTTTTATTGAAATATATCATCTGCAGAGCCATCTCAGATTCATATTTTTGCATAGCAAAATTCTTTGTACAGCATGAATTGATATTGTTTTTCTCATTACAGTTTTAACCGCCACAGGTTGCATGCCTTGGTGACTGAGCGATGCTATCCGGTTAGTGTTCTTTCTCTGCACACTTTGTATCATGGTTGACATAATATGGGTTGCTCGTACCTGCGTTCTACTCTAAAAGCCCAGACACACTTGGCTCAGAAAGCTAAATGCTTGCTCCTTAACTTGTGTACAGGCAGCAGTAATATGCAATAAGCAGCATTCTATGTTAGGGAGAGGAAAATGCTTCATTTTCTTCTCACCTTTGTTTTTTAAATACTTCGGAGGTTCTGCAGTTAAATTATTGTCTAATCACTAGTGTGGAACGTTTTTCATAGAATGAGCATGTCAACACCGACGAGGAATAGCTATGCTCTCTGTGGCCTTCTTCCTCTGATGAATGATTGTACTTTATTTACCTTCATGTTCCAGTGCTGATCAGGAGCATTTTGGTGCAGTTTCAGAAAGTGGGTCTGAACAAGGAGTGTTATTGTCTAAACCATGTAAAAGCTTCATCACTCTTCAAGTTTAGGAAAGGAGCTGATAGGTGAGGTCTCCTGTGGCATATGGCATTGATAAACATGGCGTAGGGCTCACTGCTATCTGTATACGATGCATAGACTTTGTGCAGAGGACATGGTACAGTCTGAACTGGAGCAAGGTAAATAATTGATGTAGCTGCAATTCTGCTCTCCTGTTGCAGTGCATTTGTAATGTCAGAACTCACTATGTTGATACGGACCTTTTTTAAAGCATTAAAAGTTAAGAAATACTGCACACTGTTTACAGAACCCCTCAGACGTGGGCATCTGGGGCGTGTCTCTTTCTGAGGCTTCATCAGTCTCCGGACTTTTGCATTCACTTAAAACTTATTAGGCAGATATCACATGTACCATTGTACTCAATAAGGCTGCGTTAGGCCATGTGCAATATGCTAAGGGAGCTCGTTAGTTAATCCTGTGCCAGAGGCGATCCTGTTAACTCATAGTTCTTTTGGAGATCTTCCAGCTAGCAGAGTACCCAGGATGATCCTACCAGCCAAACAGTCCCAGAGAGATTATTTAGTAGATTTACTGATTGTGGAGATCCTTTTCGCTGCTACAGGTAGGTCCTGTAAGTCCAGAGGTCCTGCTAGTTGCTGCATTCCTGATGCCCTTTCTGTCAGGTTTTCAATGCATAGGGAGGATATGCGCACTGGGCAATGCCTTAAATCTTCTCAGCTGGCACAAATCCTGGGAAGAACCTGTTGTGTGCGCAGGTTTCTGTGAATATGCTTGCACATAGGTTTACTGGTGTAGTGTCTCCGTAATCATGTCAGTTGGCATTATGCATGTGGATACTTTAATCCTAGTATCGTTGCACGCCAGAGCCTGTGTGCTTGAGTGCTGCCTCGGAATTCTGTAAGATGGTGTTTTGTTTGCATAGATTTTGTGTGGAGACTCCCTGGCCTACTCATGTGAATGTACAGTTTCCTCAATGGATGCTGCATCATTTGATATTGTCATTCGTTTTAATTTTCATTGCTTGCTGCATTATTTAATTACTTTTTTACAATAACTGGCTTTTCTGGTCGGAACAGGTCATCCTACCTGTATTCCACAAATGTTTCAAATATATATTTTTTTTTATTCATAGGTGTTTTTAACATTCCCAGTAGAACATTGTTTATTCCTATTAGCTATTTGTCCTGATTTCTCGTAGATGTGGCTATTGTGAAATATTTGTCTCATCTTCCTTTCACTCCAGGAAATGGTTCGTGGAAATCGATACCGGACGATCCGCTGGAAGTTTGTGGAGTCGCTTGAGCCTTCCCGAGTGGTGCAAGTTCGCTGTCCTGAGATGGTGAACAAGGGTAACCTGTACGGTCAGGTGACTGTGCGCATGCACACACGACAGGTATGCTAAGCTCTTGGTGGTGCCTGCATTCTCATTCTTTAGAGGCAGCTATGTCTCAGTCTGCATTCTGGTATGTATTTACTTTGGTGTAGCCTCTCGCTTTGCAATCTGCTGTGCTTCCTATCTGGAGACAGCTGGGATTCACGTTTGCCTTCCTCTGTTCCTTATATGTGTTCTGTGGAGGTTGCCTGCCCCCAAATGTTGTACAGGTGAAAGTATATGCACACACACTGTACATGTGCTGGTTTTGTTGGTGTTATCATTCTAGGGAGGCAGCTGTGTCTTGTAATGTGTTTGCTTGCGTGCTAGTTCTTTAAAAGTAGTGTGGTCTCAAACTTCGCGTCCTGGTTTTTGTTTTCTGGAGATGACTAAGTATCACATTTGCCCTCCTGCGTCAAGGTACATGTTTTTGGAGGTAGATAGCTTCAACACTTTGCATCTGGTTACACCCTATCTGGTGGTCACTGAGTCTCTCTTTGGCTTCACTGTGTGTAAGCATGCATGCAAGTTATGGTATTAATAAAGTGCACTATCACCCGGGAGATTATCCTGTTATGTGTACCTAGCCCTGCCTGTGGTAGGTTGGCTAACTGAAAAGCCAGGTCTTCAGCTTCCTGCAGAATTCAAGAAGGGGGAGAAGGCACTGATGTGGAGTGGTAGGGCATTTCTCTCTTTAGGAGCGATGTAAGAGAATGGCAGTCCTCCTAATGTGGTCTGTGCATGATTGGGATGTGTGCGAGTTGCAGTTGAGCAGAGGTGCCTGGGAGGTTGGTGGAAGGAGATGCGACTGTTCAGGGAGGTGTGGCATGAATTGTCTAGTGGCTTTGTGTGTTTTCTCGAGTTGGCGGGTCTTACTCTCTGGATCTGTGTGCACATACTTGGGTAATAAGTTTGTTTCATTTTTTTGTATCAGAGTCCTAAAGAATTCGTGGTTGTAGAGGGTTGGTACTCTAATATCAGAATATCAGTGTGCGCATTCCATTTAAGTTGCAGATGTCACTTCAGTCCCTGTTTCTTTCCACAGTCGTTGGCCATCTACGATCGCTTTGGGCGCCTGATGTATGGCTCAGAAAATGTGCCGAAAGACGTCCTGGAGTATGTGGTGTTTGAACGTCACATGGCCAACCCATATGGAGCCTGGAGAATGCATGGCAAGATTGTACCAGCGTGGGCCCCCCCTAAGCAGCCCATAATCAAGGTAACTGTCAAGGCTCTGTCTTTGATAGTGAAGCAAACTTGGCTGTGTACCACTAGAGGCATAACAGGAGATATCAAGCTTTGCTGGGATTAGAGACATTCATAATGAGTGTTTAAAGAAAATGGGATTGATTCCCTCAGAGGAGGTGTTTGTGTGCGAGGAGGACCCAATTTGTCACCACAGTGGTATGCAGGCAAAAGGCTCACCACCTATGAGATCTTCCCAAATTGCTCTACAGAAGAAGTGTTCTGTTTGTTTTCTTATACTGGCTTGTTAGTGGTCTTATCTTGGGATTTATATGAACATGCATTTGATCAGATCCAAAGGTCCTATGCTGCACTTTTTCATGCATGTATGATTGTATTTCCTTTGCTCCCAGTATGTTAATATAAATAATTCCTACCTACTGATCCTCATTCCTCACCACTTAGAGAACTGAAGTCTTAAAGTATAAAAATGTAATGAAATAAGAGGAGACAATTTTTCATGCTGTGCAGTCCTAACTTCCTGTGTTTTTTCAGACCCTGCTTCTCCCTGGTCCTAACCTGAAACCTTGGGAAGAACTGGAGGATGTGATGGTCCAAGATTCCCTGTCCCAGCAAACCCAATGGTACAAATGATCCTCATCATGGCCAAACATGTAGTCAACTGCTACAGAACCGTAATGTGATGTCAGCTGGCACTGAACAGATTGTGTCCATTTGTTCAGTGGATCCTGCTTGCACAGTAATGGAGTGCATGCAGGGGGTGATATTTTGGTCCTGTACTGTGCACAGATACTGCTCCAGTTATGAACAGACAGTGACCAGTTTGCGCTTTGTTTGTGGCACACCCCGTCATTGCCACAATAATCCACACTGTAACTATTACTGGCCAGAATGCAATCTTGTGAGAAAGCCAGTGTGTTCACTCTCTCTCCCCAGGAGTTCAGCAGAAGCCCTAGGTTTCCTCTGCAGTATAACATGGACAGTCTTTATTGCACAATAAAACCTGTTATGCTCTCATTGGTGTGTGTTTTGCTCCTATAACTAACAGCTTGTGAGATGTCCTGTGATAATGTACCTTCCTTTCCTTGAATTACTTACTATACACGGACTCATGACCGTCTTTAAATGCGGTCCAACCATCTCGGGTGCAGTAAAAATGTACGTATAAAGTGAAACTGTTTTGTTAGTGGGGCGTGGGGGCTCTGTGTGATGAGGGCTATGTTGATTTTGTGCCCAAGATGAACATTCCTGCTGTAAGGATAAAATAAATGTATTATTCTTACTTTTGCTTTCTTCTCACCAATATCTTTGTTTTGTGACTGCTGCTCCGAATTGTTCTCTGCTACTAACTTTCAGGCTCTCCTAAATTATTCCTTGCCCCCAAATTCCTTGCATCTTGGGACACTGAAGGTAGAGATATTCTAAGCCTGGGCGGCTTTCCAATTTTAACATTTAGATTACCTCTCAAAATACTCCCATCTTCCAACATTTATAATATCTTCTCTGCTCATCACCTCTCTTAGCCTCCTCGCCACGGTGGTCCTCTTCTCAATATCAACTTCATGAGGAATGTTACCCTTGATCTTGTGAACACTGTATCTATCCCATGGGCTTACTCACTACTACAGGCTCATCTTCACAATTCAGGTCACACCCATGGACATGTTTTCCAACCTTCCAAAATCAGTTTAGAGACTCAAAACTAAGCAGTTCTCTCAGTTCTATCTAACTTAAAGACTACCCTCGTTCCTTCTCTGTAGTGCCTCATTGTCCTATCTCCCCCACCCCATTACCCTCCCTAATAAATCTGGTGATTTCTCTTCCATGCCCACCCCTACGCCTCTAGCTGCCGGTTGGTGCAAATAAAACTAATGGCACCTAGAAAGCCATTTGAGGCATTAGGACTATTTTCACCATCTGTTGAATGTGTTTCCAGACTAATCTGTTTCTTCCTAGACTATGTTCAAAATATTTAGTGGGACATTGCCATTCAACAACCCTGCCCTGGCCGCTTTCCTTTTCCATTAATGCTTATTTCCAGGCCAACGCAACTTTTTATTTTTATACTCTGCGCTGATCTCTGACGGTGACCCTAATTCAGAGCATGAGCCCTTTCCAAGTTTGAAAACATGTAGTTCTTCTCTGACCAAGATTTTTTATTTACATTTCAATCAAACCTCTTCATCACAAAGCTGACTCTTCTACTTCTTTGCTTGTACTCTCATCTCGTAAAATATTGTTTTATTCCCCCTCTTGAAAATACATAACCACAATATTTCTTTGTCCACTTATTACTAGTTAATGCTGCTCCACTGTTTTTATTCAAGATTCCATAGATACTGATGGTCTCCCAATCTCCAAATTTCAGCAATTTGAATAATTACAGTCCATGCCAATTGGCTTTATGTCTTGCCCATGGCTTCAAAAATATCAAGAAACTGACATGCATCATAATAATAATAATAATCCACATTTGTAAAGCGCGAGCAATCACCTGTAAGGGTCTCTAGGCGCTGGGGGCCGACGGTAAGATTAAGCAAGCTATTGCCCAGAGTCACATGATGCTGGGCTAACCTGCCGCAGGAGCCGGGGATCGAACCGTGATCCCCAGATTCCGGAGTCAGTCGCCCTGGCCGCTGCGCCACACCTCATCAATGCATAACATTCTGGTAGTGATTACAAGTTGGGTGCATTCGCCCATTTCTTGAGTGGATCCAATCCTCTTTGCTAGAGTTTGTTTGTGTGGGATTTCTCAGAGCAAATTCTTCACTGACTCTTGTGACTTTTCGTGGTGTTCATGTCTCGTCACCTTATTTCTGTTCTCTCCATAATGGATTAGCAGAGAAATTATGGTCTTGACTTCTGCTGTTATGCAACCTTACATAGCTGTAGTAATGTGTTAGTGACCCCATGAATAATTTAACAGACTCCAAGAGCCTTATAGGAGTGTGTTGTTGCTAAATGGCTTTAAAGCTTAAGTCAGTATTCAACTCCTGTCCTCTTTTCATGTTGGCACACCATGAAGGGACCAGGCCAATAGAAAAGGTTCCAAAGATGGCTCCATAATGGTGTTGTTCCTGGTCAGGATTTCGAAGTCCAGACTCTGTTGGTAAATCACTCATATACACAGAGGCCCAGGGTTTCTGACTATCTGAAAGAAACACATAGTGATAGATTCCTTACCTTAGAATTACCGCCAGGCGTCAGACTTGATCCGGAAAGTTTTTGTCAGCAGTACCCCTGCGCGTCGGTAGGCGTTGTCATGCAGCTCCGCGTGCATCATTGGCACTGAGATGACGTCGCTAGAGCTACTTAGACGCACCCACGCGCGCTGACGTCAGTTATTTTTTTTTGCGCCAACAAGCGCAGATCCAGGAATAGCAAGTAACCCCAGTCACTTTTTGACTGAGTTTTTTCGAGGCCTTTTTGTCTCCATTCTTTCGAGTCGATTGACTCCTGGTGTCGTAGGGATGCCTGGCTTCAAGAACTGCGGTGACTGTCACTGCATGATGTTGGTAACGTACCCGCACCCTGTGTGTCTCTACTGCCTGGGACGCGACCACGACTCCAAGTCGTGTCCCGACTGCCGTGCTACGGCGCTGAAGACTTTGCGGGATTGATCCCGAAAGTTGCTAGAAGTCCAGCAGTCGGCTCCGCGCCACTCAAGGGCCCGGTCCTGAGGGAGGTCGAGGTACTGGTCACGGAGCCATCACCATCGTTCGTCTGGATCGAAGTCTTTGCACTCGGGGTCGGGTAAGTCTAAGCATTCCAAAACGAGGTCGAAGAAGTGTTGTCGCTCCTCGACTTCCCCTCGCGCGACGCGGCTGAGGTTGCGGGTGGTGCCACCCCTGTGTTACCAACGGAGCCTGCGATGTTGCTGCTGGTCTACCCGCCCTTCCCGGGTCTGTCGGCGACGCCTGCTCTGGTGCAAGAGTTTCTTGCTGCCGTGGCCTGACTCTTTAAGCCGTCTGGCACTGCCGGTGCGCCTTCGGGCCCCGCGGGCCCAAGTGGGGGTCCTGTCCTTCCATCACCGCCGGCTTCAGCCCCGGTGACGCAGGACCCACTGGTATCCAGGCTCGGACCCCGGTCGACACCGGTTGACCTCATGATACCTCCACCGTTGTCAACCCCTCCGGCACCACCACAGCATTTCCCGGTGCTACCGCTGACGTTGACCCCAGTTTCAGCCCCGACCAGGACACAGCGCCGGAACGGCGTCGCTCATCCCGACACCTTTTAACCCCTTTGTCCGTCCTTCTTATTTTCAGCCTGTTTTGCTGACCTCAAAGAAAGGGGAGGACTGGGAGGGGTCTGAGGACCCTCTCGCACAACAATTTGGTTATGATCCGGACTGGGCAGAGGATTTGGGGGATGCCAGTGGTCTTGACACCTCACCTGACCATGGCATGTTGTCTCCTCCTTCCATGGCTACGGAGGAGAGAGCAAGCTAAGCATTGATGTTACGTAGGGCAGCTGAGGCCCTTCACCTCGAACTCCCTACAGTGGCCGTCAGGACTAACCTCCTGACAGAAGTGCTTCAGCTGGCGGCTACATCTGCGGAGCCACTGCTGCCTTTCAATTAGGCACTTTCTGACGTTCTTTTGGGCATCTGGTCCAGGCCCAACACAGGGGCTCCTGTGGACAAGAACGTGGCCCGATGCCATCGCCCGGCTCCATGCGACCCCCCCCTCTTTCTCTCTCAACACCCCACTCCTGAGAGCTCGATTGTCCAACCCTCTGCTTCCCAGAGCGCGTTCCCTTCCGACCCTCTGGATAGGGAATCTGTTATAATCTAGCTAGTGATTAATGCATCCTCTCTATTGTTGCCCTTTGCCTTGCTGCTCAGTCTATGTGATGCCATCAGAATGTTGAGTGTGTTTGAGTGGAAGAAGGAATCAGTTGGTGTGGAAGGGGCTGAGCAGCAAGGAGGCTGCTCCTGGTGGGGCCTAATATGGATCTAACTTGTTTCCTGCAACCAACTAACAAGAAAGTAATCTTATGAATAAATCTACTATCCTGTTCTACATAACTCGGCCTATGTATCATTCTTCCTTACAACACTGGCGACGATCTGAAAGAACCCTACGCGTGGAGTAAGCAAGACAAAAGGAACTTAAGACTCTAAGGTAAAAGAATTTCTTTTATGAGTGAAAGCTACGTATCTCAAGCAAACTGGCACCCCCAGCCAAGCCCAACCAGTGACCCGGTCATCGGTCGCCCACAACTCAAGGTGCCAGTTCCTGCTGCATTGTCCCTGTATTGGCCAGAGTAACTTAATATAACCTGCATTGGTAGAGCACCATCTGTGACCTGGATATCCATTTCATACAACTTCTTGATGGTGTCCCTCATCACCTGTGAACGGTCAGCCCTAACATGGGCCTGCTAGTTCTTACCTGCCTGCCGCTGTCCAGTGCCTGCCTGTCTTGGAGGAAGTCCGTCCTGGGACAGTCCCAGAATAGCGACCTGCTCCTGCCTACTTGTATCCTGTCTCCCTCTTGATTGCTAGTTCTTGCCTGCTTGACTGACCATGTTTCCTCTGCTTCATCACTTCCCCAGTAATCTACTTTACCCAGCTATGGATAATGCGCTGAGGTATGAAGATTGAACTGAGGGGAGTTGCTGTGTTACCGCCTGCATACTGGTGACTGACTTTACCAAGGTACCGTCGTTGGGAGAGTGCCTGCTGTTCATGCTTCTGGCTACACCCAATGCCAGATCTAACCCTGGTGCCTGCCCTCTACCTTCAATTGTTTGTTGTGGAGAAGACCCGCTCCCAAGTTTAAATCCAGTCTTGTGCACGCTTGAGGAATCTGCTGCAGTGTTTTTGTTGTGCTGTGGGACTCCTTACACTGTTTTCAGCAATCTACTGTCGAGGTACATTTTATTGATTGTACATTTTATTGCTGCACCATTTAAAAAAAAAGTCATCTCTTAGCTGCATTTGTAGGTGCCAGCGCAAGCCTTACTGATTTGAAAGTTGATTTGTCGTGGTGTGCGCAGTATCAGAGGAATTTCTCATGACGTCCTCACTTTGACATTTCTCACTGCAACCAAGAAATGCCTGCATGCAGCGACATGCCGAGACCCACCCGGCACGCAGTCACCTACGTGCCGCCATCTTGTGGTTGCTTGAAGCTGTTCATCTTAATATGTTCTTCCAGTTCTTTGCTAACAACGATGTCCTTTGTAAATGAAGTTTAACTTTCACGAAAAAGCCTTCCGCCTGGGTTTCCTGATCTTGCACTGGACTAGGAATGTTGCTGTGTCCTTGCCGCCTGCTGTTGTGGTTGTATACCGCAGTTTGAGTTTGCTTCAGGGTAAGGTTGAACGCTCTGCTCTGGTCGCTCAGTCATAGTGACATCTACTGCATTGCAGTAATGGAGCCTCTTTACCTCTGGGGACTTTGTTAAAAAAAAGAAAGGATTTTCTACACGCAGAATTTATTGTGCCACAAATATGCATAATAGTATACATGTGCTTTACTGTTTTCACCTAGTCTTTGTTTGCTCTGCGTGCGTGGTGCCTGTTTTGTCTACGATGACTTTCGGAGATGTTGGAGAAAGGACTTTACTTATCAGGCAACAATATTTTTGTTGTTTATATAACATGGAAGTTTCCATTTTTGAGTGAGTACCCAGTAGGGAGAATGTGCTCGATATTTTGCGTGTTCTTGTTTTTTTTTCACATGTTCTGCTTTCCTACTATGTTTTTTTCCAAAGAGAGGGGTGAGTGAGTGTAGTGTCCTTGTTTTGCATTTGTATGAATAGAGGGAGACAGAGTATTGTGTCCCTGGTCATGTTAGTGTACACCTTTGAGTACGTTTTTCCTCGTGTGAGGTGCTTGGACTGTGCGTTACGGGTGCGCACATGAGAAGACTTCTTCGTATGAGGCTTCTCTGACTTACCTGTTTCGATGATACCCTCTAATTGGTTGTTACGTTGGACTGTGCGTTACAGGTGCGCACATGAGAAGACTCCTTTTTATAAAGCTTCTCTGACTTACCTCTTTTTGGTGATACCCTATGTTTGGTTGTTACCTCGTGTGAGGTGTTGGACTGTGCGTTATGGGTGCGCACATGATAAGACTACCTTTGTGTAGCTTCTCTGAATTTACCCTTGTTTTGGGAAGATGAGAATGCTCTTTAGCTTCTCTGGATTACCCTTGTTTTTGGTTGACATATTTGTATCACCCTGTGTTTATGGGTTGCAAAATTACTCTTAGAGTGTTACGTCTTTAAGCTTTTTGTTATTCTTGAAGCTCTTTGACATTTTTGTATGTGTGTATGTCCACCTCCGCACATTTTATTTATAGCTAGTCACATTGCATGTTTGTACAATGATCTTGCATGCTTGTACTTTTATAATGTTTCCGGACAGTAAAGCACCCAGTGTTGTGTTCTAGCCCCTCAGGCCATTTACCCGAGTCATTTCAGCAACCTAATCGCTGGCTCTATCCCCCAGTTTAGGGCAGTTCCATAAGAGGTGGATAAGTCCTGCATCCAACTCATCGCATCTGGGGCAGGACGCGTCTGAGTGGTGGAAGTACCTATTGATTAGCTTGGTGTAAGGTAGGCTCTATGGACGATGAAGAGTTGTATCTGGCGGAAGCGCATGTTGCGGGGTATGCGCACCGGGCTTTTAAGGACTCTCTCCCACTCCTTATGAACCAGTACCTTCCGAGTTAGGAACATGGCTCTACGAAAACATTTGTATGCCACTGCCAGCATTAGCGGAGCGGGATTCTCAGGCGCCGTCAGCGGTGAAAGAGCTTAGTGACACGGCACAAAGAGTACGGCGGCTCAATCGTAGCAGTGTCCTCCCTACCCCTATCCGCCAACCAGTGGCCAATCCATTGTAGCTGCGCAGCCAGGTAGTAGTGCTCCAAACAAGGCTAGTCCTCCTTTGTCCGTTGGCAGAAACAGTTTTGTCAGTGCTAGCCGATGCCGAGACACGCCCCAGATGAAGTTCCGCAGGACCACGTTGAGCTTTCAGAAGAAGGGGGCCGGGATAAATAGTGGCAAAGTAGTAGAGGAGCCTGGGAAGCATGACCATTTTGGCAAGGGCTACTCTGCCTGTGATTGTCAACGGAAGCGCGTACCAAAAGTTTATCTGAGATCTGAGCGCTGTCACCGCCCGCCCCAGACTTCCGTCGAACAGGTCCGCTGGTTGGCGGTAGTTCTGGATCCCTATGCCTTAAAAGTATCAGCCTGCCATTGGACTCTCGTGCCCCCCAGGGAGTACTCCGGGTCCTCCACCCCATTATCAAATGCGTATAAACAGGGTTTGGCCACGTTTACCCGTCGTCCCGATAATTCTGCGAACTGACCCAGCAGTTGGGCCAGCTGTGTCTGTATGCAGTGCATGCCACGTACAAATACCAGCAGGTTGTCAGCATAGAGCGAAACCTTGGTGTATTGCGTCTCCCAGGCGGATACCCGCATCCAAGGTCTGCCGCACCGCCACCGCCAGAGACTCTATCACCAGCGCAAACAGTAGGGGCAACAGGGGACCACCTTGCCTAGTGCCCCTGCCCACCGCCACAGCATCAGAGATGTAGGGGCCCAATCTCACATGTACTACAGGATTTTGTAGAGGAGGTCGACCATTTGTAAAAAGTCTGCATCAAACTCAAAGCTCATCAACACCTCGGCCAAATATCCCCGTTCCAGGCAGTCAAAAGCCTTTTCCAGGTCGAGTACCAGGCATCCCGCCCTGGGCCATTTCTTTGTTGCCTCAGCCGCTATACGAAAGAACCACCGAAGATTCAAAGATGTGAACCGCGCCGGCACAAACCCGTTTTGATCAGTATGTATAAGGTGCGGAGCCACCAGCCCTAGCCTTTCAACCAGCAGTTTTGCTAGGATTTTGTAGTTGACATTGAGCATTGCCAATGGCCTGTATGAGCCCAGTGCCGTTGGATCTCTATCCGGCTTAGGCAATGAGAACAGGAAGGCCTCCCGCATGGACGGGTGGGAGTGAGCCCTCATCAATTGCTTCGTTATACATGTGAAGGAGTAAGGGCGCCAATGTGTCGCTGTAGGCCTTATAGTATTCGGCAGGTAGGCCATCAGGCCCTGGTGTCTTCCCGGTCGCCAGAGCCTGGATCGCATCTCCCACCTCCTCCAGCCTGAGGGGTGCATTAAGGGCGCCCTGATGTTCCTCCGAGACCGCAGGCAAGGTGACTGTGTCTAGGAAACTTTCTAGCGCGTGTCTGGGACCCGTTCCGCGAGCCCTGTACAATTGCGTGTCGTGTCTAGCCAGAGCGCGGTGTATCTCACGCTGCGTGTATACCACCTCCCCCTCCGCTGTGTGAAGAGCGCCTATTGGGATAACCAGGCCTTCCCTTTGAATCAGCCAGGCTAGTAGTCGGCCAGCCCTATCCGCTCAAGCGGGTGTTCGAGGTGTGTGCGCCGCGTAGTTATGACACCGCAGCTGTTCCATAAGAGTTGCATGTTTAGCGCGCAGGTCGCTCAGCGTGCATGCGTGTTCCCCGGTCCCCTCACCCTCCCTCTCGTACTGTAAGAGCTCATTTTCCAAACGCCTGAGTGAGGTGGACAATGTTTTACGTATGTTCCATGAGGCCCCCATGCAATGCCCCCGGATGGCTACTTTGTCCGCTTCCCATTCCATCGCAGCACTGTTTGCAGACCCCTCGTTAATCTCGAAATAGTCTAGAACAGCAGTGCCCAGCGAGGATCTGAACTTGGGATCCTCAAGCGCAGCAGACTGCAACCTCCACCTTGTACTTTTATTATGTTGATGAGGGGGGATGTGTTATAATCTAGCAAGTGATTAATGCATACTCTCTATTGTTGCCCTTTGCCTTGCTGCTCAGTCTATGTGATGTCATCAGAATGTTGAGTTTGTTTAAGTGGAAGAAGGAATCAGTTGGTGTGGAAGGGCTGAGCAGCAAGGAGGCTGCTCCTGGTGGGGCCTAATATGGATCTAACCAGCTTCCTGTAACCAACTAACAAGGAAATAATCTTATGAATAAATCTACTATCCTGTTCTACATAACTCAGCCTACGTATCATTCTTCCTTACAACAGAATCCAGGAAGCTGGAGCAGCTTGGCAAGAAGCTGTTTTCACCTGCCAGCTTAGGGTTGCGGTTTGTGAACACCGCATGCCTCTTGGGGCGTTATTCCCACTCTGTGTGGGACACGGTTCTGCAGGTGCTACCTAACTGTCCGGAGGAGGCCCAGACGGTACTCTCCCAAGCTATTGCTGCTGGGAGAGATGCAGCTAAGTTTACCATCCGTTGTGGGCTTGATACCGCCGACTCGCTGGGCAGGGCGATTTCTACGACAGTGGCACTTCAGCGCCACGCCTGGCTGAGGACAACTGGCTTCTCAGGGGATGTCCAGAACACTCTTATGGACATGCCTTTTGATGGCATTTGCCTCTTTGGCAATAAGGCAGATAGTGCGTTGGAGCGCTTTAACAACTCCCGGGCTACGACCAAGTCCTTGGGCCTGTCGGCCACTCGGCCTCTTCCACCTTCTGCCTTTCGCTCCTTTCGTGGCCACAGAAGGGGTGCCCCAACACGTTCGTTCCAGAGCCACAGGCCTGTGCAGCAACAACATCAGCGCGGACGTAGGAACCCTTGAGGCGGTTCTGGGGGCCAGCGGGCGGATAAGTCCACCTCCACCCCTCCAGCATCCTCTGCAAAGCCTTCCTAGTCCGACATTTCAAGCCCATCAAACGACAGTGAGCGGCAGAATTCGCCATCATCTCGCCCACTGGCGCAACATCACCTCGGACAAGTGGTTGCTGCAAATTGTCCGAAGGGGCTACTCTCTCCCCTTTGAGACTACCCCTCCAGCCATGCCACCCCAGTACCATCGCACGTCGGGGGACCATCTTGCGCTTCTTCAGCAGGAAGTCACGGCCCTCTTGGCCAAGGGGGCCATTGAGAGCGTTCCTGGGCCAGAAGGAGGTTGTGGTTGTTATTCCCACTACTTTCTGGTCCCCAAGAAGGACAAGGGCCTGCGTCCTATCTTGGACCTCAGGAATGTCAGCCGCTTCCTCCGGAAGGAGAAGTTCAAGATGTTGACGCTAGCTCAGGTCTCGCCTGCCCCTGACCCTGGAGACTGGATGGTAGCGTTGGACTTGCAGGACGCATATTTCCACATCCCCGTCCTGCCGGCCCACTGGCGTTATCTGCGGTTCACAGTAGGCCACAAGCATTTTCAGTTTACCGTGCTCCCCTTCGGCTTTACCAGCGCCCCTCGGGTGTTCACGAAAGAGATGGCAGTGGTCGCAGCTCATCTGCACAGATCAGGGGTTCCAGTCTTTCCACCTCCAGACTACATCCGACCTCTTGCATTTGCTGAGGATTTCCATCAACGTGCCAAAGTCGCACCTGATTCTCTCTCAGAAGCTCCTCTTTATCTGCAATGCTTTGGACTCAGCGCAGTTTCGGGTGATCCTCCCGAGCAGTGAGTCCAGGGTATCCAGGCAATGATTCCGATCTTTCAGCCTCTATCCTGGGTTTCAGTGAGGATGACCCTTCGGCTACTGGGCCTGATGGCCTCCTGCATCCTGCTAGTGAATCATGCCAGATGGCATATGCGGGCTCTGCAGTGGGACCTGAAATTCCAGTGGGCACAGCATCAGGGCAACCTGTCCGATCACGTTCAGATCTCGGAGGGCACTGCACGACAATTGCAGTGGTGGCTCACAAATAGAGATTGGGTCAATGGTAGATCCCTCTTCCTTCCCCAACCGGAACACACAGTTGTGACGGACGCGTCCCTTCTGGGATGGGCGGCCACATGGGAGAGGTGGAGATCAGAGACCTCTGGTCTCTGGCGGAGTCCCGCTCCATATCAACCTTCTGGAGCTTCGGGCGATCCGACTTAAGCTCAACGCATTCCTTCCCTCTGTTGTGGGGAGAGTAGTGCAGGTGTTCACAGACAACACCGCCGGTGCATGATGGATCACGAATGGCGTCTGAACTCGGATGTGGCGCAAGGTCTCTCTCAGCAGTGAGGAGAGCCTTGGTTAGATCTATTCATCACCGAAGAGAACGCGCAATGTCATCAGTTCTGCGCGTTGGAATTTCCAAGGCGCACTCGCTCTGCAACGCTTTTCGTTGCTAGTGGAGTTGCAGTATACTATACGCCTTTCCGCCTATACCACTACTATGCAGAGTGCTGAAGAAGATCAAGCGCGACTGGGCCCAAGTCATTCTTGTGGCTCTGGACTGGGCTCGAAGAGTATGGTATGCCGAGCTACTCAGCATGGCGATCGATTCTCCGCTATGACTGCCTCTTCGGGAGGATCTCCTGTCGCAGATGCAGGGGAGGGTCCTCCACCCGAACCTGTCCAGCCTCTACCTCCTTGCGTGGGGATTGAGTGGCCACAGTTGTCTTTTGACCTGCCTCCCGAAGTTTGTGATGTTATCTTGGCAGCTAGGTGTCCCTCCACCAAAACGGTATACGCCTGCAGGTGGAATACATTTGTGGTATGGTGCAAAGCAAAGGCTGTGGATCCCCTTTCTGACCCTCTTTCAGAGGTCCTTCTATTTCTCCTTTCTTGGGCCCAGCAGGGCTCTGCTCTGGGCACTGTCAAGGGCTATCTCTCGGCCATTACAGCCTTTTTACGGCTTCCAGATCAACCTTCCCTTTTCAAGTCCCCTGTTGTAAATAGATTTTTTAAAAGACATAACTGAACTTTTCCCTCCTGTTCCTTTCATAATGCCTCAGTGGGACTTGAATCTGCTTCTGACCTATCTGATGTGGGCTCCCTTTGAGCCACTTCACAACCGTCCTATTTGTCTTCTTACTTTAAAGACTGCTTTCCTAGTTGCCATCACCTCTGCCAGAAGTGAGTGAGCTCCAGGCTCTTTATTCTAAACCTCCTTTTCTCTCTGTCCAGTTGTTCAGAGGACTGGTCCATCTTTTCTGCCAAAGGTTGTCACTGCCTTTCACATCGGGCAGACCATAACTTTGCCCACCTTCTTTCCACCTCCACATCCCTCAAAAGAGGAAGAGAGGCTCCACCGTCTGGACCCAAAACGTGCGCTCTCATTCTACCTCAACCGCACACAACAGTTCTGGGTGGATTACCAGCCCTTTGTTGGCTATGTGAGCGCCAAGAAAGGTCGGCCGTGCACAAGCCAACGATCTCTTGAGGGTCATTTTGTGCATTAAGGCTTGTTATTCTTTGGCTAAAAAGGAGTCTCCGGTGGGGCTGTGTTTGCTCATTCTACCAGGGCGACGGCAGCCACTACTGCTTTGGGACGGGGAGTTCCCTTGCATGGCATTTGCCCGGCAGCAATGTGGGTCTTGCCGCACACGTTTACTAAGTATTACTGCCTGGGCGAGACTGCTTCTTTGGTCGTTCTGTTCTCCAGGACTTCCTGGAGTGATCTTGGTTCGCAGACCCACCACTTGGGTTGGTATTGCTGGGGTATCTATTCTAAGGTAAGGAATCTTATCACTATGTGTTTCTTTCAGATACACAAGTTACTTACTTTCGGTAACAATGTATCATAATAATACATTAGTAGTGATAGATTCCTTACCATCCTACCCGTTCTGCAAACTGATTTCTAGGGTTAAGGTTATCCCTTTTAGGGCCCTAGTTTCATGGCACCAGTGGTCAGTTTCTTGCATGGCTCTGCGTTCCTGGCGCAGAAAGTCGTGTACAGAACTGACGTCAGTGCGCGTGGGTGCGTCGAAGTAGCTCCAGCAACGGCATCTCCGCACCAACGACGCATGCGATGCCGCACCACGACGCCTACCAACGCGCAGGAGTACTGCTGATGAAAACCAGGTTGATGGTATATTTCTGCACCTTTACTGTAAATGGGAAGGATATTTGTTTCTTTTCTACTCTGTACCTTCACTCTTTGTGAAGTTTACTTCTTGTGGCAGTAAGAACGAGTCCAATAATCTGTAGTGTCTGCATCCCTTCATCACATTCTTTCAAAGATTGTAATTATTTGTCATGATGTCAAAACAGATGTTGAATGATCACAAAGAAATGTGTTGCAGAGACAAACTATAGGATCTGTGCAACAAGAATGGTAGAAAAAAAGCATGATGAACAGCCAGGAAGGAGCACCTTTCACTGTATCTTAATCTCTACCATCAAAGGCTGTTGAAGAGGAAAAGTGTCAAGTGGTACTTTGACATGGAAGCACACACTGTTGTCCATTAACTTGACATCGAACTGTTAGGAGTATTACCATTTGGCATCTCATCATTCAACATTTCACCACTCAGTGCTGACAACATTGAAATCAAAACCAAAATCTTTGATGTAAAGAAAGTTTTGTCTTACTCTCCTTCACCTACGGCGTCCGAACACAGAGTTCGAGGCATGTGAGCTGTAGATCATATGCTTTGCATAGCCTACCATCTAGTGTTGGGTCCGGATGTAAGCAATTTGTTTTTCTTCGAAGAAGTCTTTTCCAGTCACGAGGTAGGTGACTCCTCCTTTCGGTGACAGTGCGTATGGGCATCAACTCCATTGTTAGATAGTTTTTTTCCGCCATCGGGTTCGGACGTGAATTGCGGCACTCGGGTTCACCTCGATGCGCAATCCACTACCCTAGACGGTATTGTTTCTCGATCACGTTTCCCATTATCCACGTATCGTTTCGACTCAAGGTCTTCAATCGGAAGATTCGTGGAGGGCCATTGGGCCTACCTGCGTCCGGCTCGCTAGCAGTCGATGGAACACACTCCATTTAAATAATTTCCTGGGTGTCGAGGTAAGTTTCCGCGCACCGACTTGTACCTCTGTCTATCCCCGGAACACGACGAACAAGACCGTGACGTGTGCTGATAGTTTTGATCCAAGAAGACGCTCAGTGACCGTTGGGCTCGACGTCACAAAATGCATCCAAAAAGCGGCTCCGCACCAGACATCTTCGGAGAGGATTCCGACTAGGAAGAATTCCATGCACAAGAAGCCGAAAAAGAGGGAGAACACATCTCCATGTCCGAAGCCGACCGTGACACGGAAGAGCATGAGCAAGTAACATTGGGTCAACGTACCGTGAGTACTAACTTTCTACTGCATTTACCAGGACGCAAAGGGGCGAACTGTGCTGGGATGTGAGGCAGTGTGCTCCCAACCGCCCTTTCTGTTCAAAAGGCTCCCTTGAGCCAGCAAGCTGACGAGCTTTGGAGATGCACCTGTGTGCCTGTGTGTGGGACTGTTACCTGAGAGGTATTTGGCAGCATTTCCAGCAACCCCAGATGACTTTTCCTTTGCTTTCTACAACTGCTGCTCTCTACTGAAGAAGGGCTGAACCCAGAAACACGTGTCTAGAGATATACAGCAATGTCTGCACCAACTTTAGTGAAAAACTACAGCTTCATTTTAAGCAAGTACTAACTTTGTACTGCATTTACCAGGATGCAAAGGGGCGAACTATGGTGGGATGTGAGGCAGTGTGATCCCAACCCCCCTTTCTGTTCAAAAAGCTCCCTTGAGCCAGCAAGCTGACTAGCTTTGGAGATGCACCTGTGAGTGGTACTGTGACCTGAGGGGAATGTGGCAACATTTCCAGCAACCCCAGAGGACTTTTCTTTCTTTTGCTTTCTACTACTGCTGCTCTCTACTGAAGATGGGCTGAACCCAGAAACACGTGTCTAGAGATATACAGCAATGTCTGCACCAACTTTTGTGAAAAACTACAACTAAATTTTAAGCAAGTTCTAACTTTGTATTGGTGAAAAACTACAGCTAAATTTTAAGCAAGCACTTACTTTGTACTGCATTTACCAGGATGCAAAGGGGCGAACTGGGGTGGGATGTGAAGCAGTGTGCTACCAAGTACTAACACCCCCCCTGCCCCAACACTCGACTAAGAAAAAGGCTCCCGTTCTTCCTCTGCCCTCGGGCCAAGGTTGGCACCAAGGAAAAGTTTTGAACGCCCCGCCTTCCGACCAGCATCGAAATGCAAATTAAAGCCTTCCGGCTCAAGATGGAGTCGGCCCCATTCCGGTACCGAACCGAAACCTTCGGCATCGAAATCAAAGCACATTGTAGTGGTCATCCTTTCACTACCGAAAAGTAAATCTTCGGAGCCGAAACCTTTGATGCCGAAAAGTACGGCGCCCAAAGGGAAAACACCTCTTCCATCAAAAGACCCATGTTTCGACATTCCGCCTGCTAACCCGGATCCAAACCGAAAAGAACTGATAATTCATCCAGATACTGGGCATATTCATGTAAACTTTCCAGGGAAATGGGCTTACAAGAGGACTACCACATTCCTTTGAAATGAAAGAATGTGGGTACTTACCCTTCTCCTCCCATTACACCTCCTTCACTCATTGACCCAAATTTACTCATTACACCCACAAATTCCCCACAACCACAATCATCGAATCTACAAAATGAAGGGAATGGGGATGAAGATAGACCACAGGACATTATTAATGACCCCTGAGAGGACTATAATACAGATCCCAACACCGATCAGGATCTGGATCTATACCCTTCCAAACCCTCACCGCCTGATAACATAGGGTATGTAGAGCTACTCGATAGGGCTGCTCAATACCATAGGCTACAATTACATAAAGAGGCTATTGAAGAGGGTTTTCTATTTGAGACCTTGAGTTCCTCTCAGAGATCAACACATACACTGCCTTTGCTAAAGGGAATGCATAAGCATGCTGAAGACCTTTTTAAAGACCCTGTGCGGGCAAGGATTGTCACACCCAGAATAGAAAGAAAATCCAAACCAGCGCCTACTGACCCCTCTTACATCAAGAGTCAAGTTCCATTAGACTTTCTTGTTGTATCTAACGCTCGCAAAAGAGCAAACTCACAAACTACAGACGATGCCCCTCCCTGATAAGGAGTCTAAATTTATAGATGCCTTGGGCAAAAGAATAGCAGCGCAAGCAGCCAATCTCTGGCGAATTGCAAATACACAAGCTCTTCTAGCTTGCTGTGACCGCTCATTATGATGAGCTAGAAAATGCATTTCAGTTTTTACCCGACAAGCACCAAACTAAAGCCAATGACTTAATTCAAGAAGGGAAATTAATTTCCAACACATCTATTAGGTGTGCTTTAGAAGTAGCAGACACCGCAGCTTGCGTAATCAACACCAGTGTATTGCTAGGCAGACATGCTTGGCTCAGAATTTCGGGGTTTAAACCTGAGGTCCAAGCCTCTATTCTGAATCAACCTTTTGATTAGGAGCATCTCTTCGGTCCTACAGTGGACACTTCTTTAGAGAACATGAAAAAAGATACAGATGTTGTTAAATCCATGAGGGCTTTGCAATTTCCTTCCAATCAGGGCTCCTTTTGTCGCTCCTTTTAAAGTGGTGGCTCCAAAAACACCTCCTCAGAAAAACCCTCCTTGTCTTACTAGGGCAATAAGCAACCACCCTTGTCAAGAGGTTACTTTAGAGGAGGATTTAGAGGGAACAACAGCAAGGGAAGAGGCATTCTCAGAACTCTCCCTTCCGTGGCACATAAACATATTAATGCAATTTATTTTGTGATTTACCTCCGTGCCGAAGTTTCTAGGTGTGAGGACCCAATTTACAGGGTCGGATTGGCATAGAGGGCAGTCAGGCCTTGGGCCAGTGTCTCAGTGGCCTCTGTGGGCCGTGTTTTTACGTTCCCAGCCCACAGACAGCACTGAACAGGGAGTGTAGAACAGCCTCACTGGGGGGCCAGGTATTTCTTTAATTTGTTATAGTAATTTATAATGCACAGAAATCACCCCGACAGGGGTATCTCAGCCCAACAGAAGGTTACTTGCAAGGGGAAACAGCTAATTAAAACAGTATTGTTTTGCAGTCTTTTCCTGAAAAGAGAACAGTCTGAACATGTTCGAATGCACAGCGGTAATTAGTTCCAATAGGGCTTTTCCTGTCAGAGCTTTGAGTGAGGCAGCAGATTTTAAAAATAATTATCTTCCGGACAGGAAGCCAGTGCAAGGAGCAAAGAAGGGGAGCCGAAGGAGTCTCTGATGGAAGATAAGACGGGCTGCCGTATTCTGACCGACCTGTAGTTTTGTTAGCAACGCCTCGTTAGCCGAGGCCAGTAAAGCATTACCATAGTCTATACGGCTAATAACATGAGCCTGCACTAGATTTTTCCTTGCTGTGAGAGTAAGAAGTCGAAAGTTTTTCTTTAAGAGTTGCATCATTTGAAAACAGGAGCCTGTAAATGAATGTACCTGTGCTCACTCATAGTAAGAGATTGATCAAGACAGATTCCCAAGTTCCTAAAAACCTGTTTGGGCGTAGGGGCTGTGCTGGGCACGGTGGGCCACGGAATTCCAAAATTGATGGGCATGACCAAACAGCATAATCTCAGTTTTTCTGGCGTTCAGCTGGAGATAGTTCTCCGTCATCCAGACAGTAATTGCTGACATCCCAGCTGAAAAGTTATCTTTCGCTTTGGTCAAATTATTGTCCAGGGAGATTATAAACTGCATGTGGTCAGCATACAAGATTATTTAAAACCCAAAGGCTTTAACCACCTTGCTGAGTAGTGCAAAATATATGTTGAAGAGTGAAGGCCTCAAACAGGAGCCATGGGGCACCCCCTTGTCCAGTATTGGAGTGCGAGATATACAAGTTCTGTGGTTTCCAATATCTTGCAGCCTGCGAATAAACCTAGGATGGGACACTGTATCAAACGCTGAAGACAAGTTCAGCAGCACATGTATGGATGGTACATTAGCATACAAAGAGCATCTGATATGGTCAGTAACCAGAGCTGTCTCTATGCTATATGATGGTCTAAGGCCCTATTGGGACGGGGCAAGAATCCCATTCATCTCTAGATATTTTGTGAGTTGTCTGTTTATTAGGCTTTCCTGTAGTTTGCCTAATAAAGGGAGCCACGAGTTGTGGCCTCTCCTTCACCTCCTCCCCTGCCAGGTTATCACCCTGAGGCAATGGTGGGCTGGGGAGAAGGTGACTGAGTGAGAGATTCAGAATCCCTTGGGGCCAGGTGTTGCTCTGGCCACTGAGCTATTCTCCCTTCGGCCTCACCCCCCAGGGCCAATGCAGTCCAGGAACAGTGTTTTTCCATAACACCTTCCCTGCGGGCCATCACACTAAAGTCATGCTGGGTGGGAGAGGGTGGGTTTATGCTGGGGCCTCGCTGGGACGACCAAGTGGTGTTGTGGACGGTGGGCCATCTTCTCCTTAGCCCCTGCTAATGGCCCAGCAGAGGTGTCTTCTTCTTAATGTTACCCCACCTCGCCAGGCTATTGCCCTGAGGTAATGGAGACCTGGGGACGCCGTGGGTAATAGAAGGGGCATCAATGGGGGCCAGGTGTTGCTTGGGCTGTAGGCCATTGTCCCCTTGGACCCAGTGTCTTTCCCAGGAGCGATCCCCCACCTCTTTCAATCCTTGATGGAGGGTGCGTTTGCATAGGCCACATAGAAAGTGGCCGGAAGGTCAGAGTTGCCAAGATGGAGTATCAGATTGATTTCTGGTGTCTGCTCACCATCCTGTGATTCTGGGCAAATCATTTCTTGTGTAATGTAACTGGTGCTCATGAATAGTGCTGCAATAGCCTGCACCTTGGGCGGAGTATACATTATGTAAAACTGTAAAAAGGAAGAACAACAATAAGAAATAACCATCTGTTCATGCTTTATGATTCTGCAAAGGGAGCATGATAATTACAGAGCACACTACATTTTTAACATTGTTTTTTTGCCTTTGTTTAGTTTAACAGTCATAGACCATTTGGGCAACTTCAGAACACATTTTAAGTGCTTTTCCTTATGTTTACTGTTCATAGCACGTACTGAAAAAATACTAGATTGAGGTGATTATGTTCATTTTGTCCTGGCCAGGACATGAAATAGCGGCCATGTCAGTAACAAATTGTCCAGGTGGCTAGCCAGATCAGGTGTTGTGGCCATTTTACCTCACTCGCCTGGCCAAAATATAATGAATCCCCCATTTTTAAGAGCGGGACAAATTAAGTTTTCCAGTGAACACTGATGCACAAACACTGATGCACATTTCCATTTAATTTTCTTCAGTGCCTCACTGTCTGGGTTTTCTATCTTCTGGAAGATGCGGTCTGACATTGAAGTAATTCTATGCAGGGTGAACCTAGGTTTGCACTAGGATAACAACATAACATTTTGTTGTATTCATACTTTCCAGTGACTCCCTCCTGCAATGGGGGATCTTGTTGGGTGATGTTTGTGGCTTTCCTTTCACTCACCTGTGTAGGAGGGTGGATACCTGACTATGGTTGCCCCCAACTTTTTGCCTAGTGTTTTGCTGGTTTTCCGACTTAGTTGACCTGGGACCCTGCTATTCAGGGCCCCAGGCCTACTGCTCTCTCTGTAAAATGGATTCCATGTACCTTAGGTACATACCTAATTGGATACTGATACTGAGTCACCTTATCAGTCCCTGTACAGTGTACCTTAGGTACCCAGGGCATAGGTGTACCCAGGGCCTACCAGGGGCTGCTGCATGTATTATGCCACCCCTGGCTGGCCATCTAAATCTGACACAACTGGCTGCACGACAGCTGGGGCAAGGTGGTGTAATCACCCTTTGCTTTAGATATAGTATACCTATATCTAACCCTAAAATGGACACATGCATTCCTATCAGTCACTCCTATGGCAGGCCTTAACGATCCTGAAGGCAGAGTGCTTGGAATCATGTGAGATGGTGCTCTAGCATGAGCTGAGCCCGTTTGCAGCTTGCGGAACCAAGTCCTAATAGCTGTTCCATGATAACGCATACCATATACTCTCAAGTGCATTATAATCCTCGCGGTTATATGCCAACTCTGGTATCACTTTATCAAAACATGTCGAGTAAGGTGTCATACGAATTGGAATACTAACCCCTCGCCAATTCTGGCGACGGGGTTAGCATTCCACCCTTCTAGAGGGACACGACATGTATGTAACTGTGAACCCCGGTTAAAGTTAACTCGAGCCTCAGCATCACAAAATGGATGCTGCCACCACAGACACAAGTCTGACCTCCTGCTGCTGGGAGTCCTTCCAGCGAGGAGAGCTTGGACAAAGGGTTTCCTGTCAGGGGCGGTGCTAGCACCATCCCAGACAGGGTTTTGTGTATCCTGGGTAGGCAGGGCTGAATAGGAAGGTGACTGCAAGTGGCACCCCGGTGCTCACTATGCATCTGCCGGCTTGAACCAGTTCCAGGGGCACACCAGCCCCTGAGCTGGGGAAAGTCCAGCATGGGAGAGGGGTGTAACCATCCCCCTTCCTGGTCCCACCCATGGGCAGGACCTAGTCGCGTACCAGCCCCTTTCTTTAGAATAAAGGTAGGGGCGGGGACCCTTCCAGATTAGATCATCTTTGAATCCTGAAACTACTTTCTACGAAAGGAACTCAAGACTTCTTCTCATAATTTCTCCCTTGTGACTAAGGAGTAGTCACCCTGCATCAGCGGGCACCAACTAAGTAACCTGCGGTTTGCTGCACGTCCTTCCTCCGGAACCAGACCGACCAGCACGACGAGACCCGGCTTCCCTGGCACCTCTGACCTCTACCTGCATCATCAGCCCAGCTGAGATTCGTGGATGTGACGAGACCTCGAGGGACCGGCCATCTTCAGAACTGCACTACGCTTAGCCAGCACGACCGCCGAGGGATCCTCGAGTGAGTGCTTTGGGGTTTGAGAAGCCCTAACCCTGAGCTGCTCCAGCACCGAAGTCCAGCCCCCCAGCATCCACGAGATCTGCGTGGGGCCCTTCTGGTCTTTGCTGCTCACTGCGTTGTCCGGCCACTTGCCTGCTTCCATCGCTGGTCTGGTTGCTCCAGACTGGCCTTTGCTCCCCTCCAACAGAGGAGCACACCGGACCCTCCTGGTCCACTCCAGACGCCATTTTGAGTCCACCGCGTGGGCTTGCATTTGCCAAGAGTTGTTCCCCCAATCCTGGGTCCAGCATCGCCAACAGCAGATACCTTCGTGGGACAGCTCGCACCTCCATCCTGGTCGCCGACAACGCCTCCTGGTCCGAGAGACTGCAGAGCCCAGCGTCGCCCACTCACCTGGTCGAGGTGACTTCATCCGGTGCCATCCTGGTGCCCATCTAATCACTGGCTAGTGATTCAGAACTTGGTCCCCTCTGCTTACAGGTCGTCTCCATCACCGATCCAGGCTTGGATCACATCAACCATCTTCACTGGTCGCCTGCCAGCAACTTCTTCTTTCAGGCTCCTGATTCGTCAACGAAGAATCCCGACGACACTTGAACCCTATGCAGCCGCAGCCCCTGGGCTAGGTAAACCGAGTACCACGGTGCTCCAGCGTAGACCAACTCTCTAAGTGTCTAGATCCACTTTCGTTTTTGACCTACCTAGTCGGGTTCGCCCGAGAACACTAACTTTTGCATTTACTAGTATCCATAGACTTTGTCCCGCATTACGCGTGAGAGTTCCCACTCTGCACACGACGTCCCTAGGCCTCCTGCTTCTAATCTAAGGGTTCAGCATTGTAGGCCTAGCGTTTCTAAAGTCCCTGAGAGTAGTACTTACCTGCTAGTAATTTTGCATTCCACTTTTGTAGTATATGGTTTTCCGTGCCCCTCGGGCATTTGTGTAAATTGTGCGACTTTCAGTATTTCTTTAAGAGCTTTGTATTGTGCTTAGCACCCTGTCCTCATAAAGAGTCCAGGGCTGTTGTGTTCTAAATAAATATCCTTTTATTTTCATAACAACTTGTGTGGTGTCCTTTCACTTGGTGTTCAAGGGGTATATGTGATGGTATAACAGCTGGCTTAACACGCCCTCTAGAGTTTTGCCTAAAGACTGCTCTTGTCCATGCTACTAGGATAGCTGGTCTATAAGGTTGACTTACAACCAATCATCAATAAGGGTTGTTTGGACTGATACATAGTGATCACTAGAATAGAGAACACTGCATATCAGGCCAACTTCTCACATTGGTAAGCAGCGGTTGGGATTTGAGCTTGCTGTTGTTTTACCACACGTATCCTAAGAATATCATTTGAAAGATCACATAAGTGCCAAGGTACATATAACTTAGCTTAGAATACTCTGAGTTCTACTGAACCAGCTGTTGTAGTTCAACATGGCTTAGCACACCCTGACTACAACTCTTAGCAAGGGATCAGTAGGCAAACAAATAGTGTAGGTAGGTGCATCACTTACACCACACTAGAAGCATGTCAGACAAAGGAGGGTACTCAGAGGCCCCCCTTGTGTCAGTTGACCCTCCACAGGTCATATCAAGATATGCAGCTCTTAGCTTCCAGGGAATGAGACAAGTGTGTACCTCCAGGAAGCTAAAACAGGGTTCTAACCCTACAATCCCATTCCTGATTGGTCTGTTAGAGACTTATGATGCCAGGAGGGCTTCTAACACAGGCCCTTCTAATCCAGATGGGAACATGCCCCCCTTAGAGGGAACCCTTGGGGACCCTGACCTCCATCTCAATGGAACAGTTAGTGAAGGAGAGGAGGAGGATCAGGAAGTGTCAGGGGATGAGGCAGATAAGGGTCAGGTAGAAGTCAGTAGACTCACCAGGACCAACTTAAGTAGGCATGAGAATGGATTTGGGGGACCCCCAGGCCCACTCTCAGGCAGGCTTAACATTGGTAATGGACGAGTTAGGTCTCTATGCAGAGGCTCTAACAGATCCATTAGAACCAATGGCTCTCAGACCTCTTCTCACAGAGGGATGACATTTCCTTAGAGGAGAGAGCATGAGGCCAAGATGAGGGAAGTCAATCTGAGGATTGAAAGGGAAGAACTTGCCCTGGCCAAAGAGAGACTTGCCTTTGCTAGAGAGCAGAAATTGAGTGGGACAGACCCCACTGGTGGCAGCATTTTCCCTAGAGAAAAGGACAGGAGTTTAGACACTAGACACCTGAGTAAGATAGTGCCCCCCTTTAAACAAGGGGATGACATCCACAAATGGATGACTGCTTTGGAGAGGGCCTGCACTGTCCAGTGCATCCCCCAGAGTCAGTGGGCAGCTATCTTGTGGCTCTCCTTTGAAGGCAAAGGTAGAGATAAGCTCCTCACTACTAGAGCTGAGGATGCTAACAATTACCAAGTCCTGAAGAATACACTGGTTGATAGTTTTGGCTTAACAACTGAGCAGTACAGGTTGCTGTTCAGAGACACCCAGAAAACTCAGTCTCAGGATTGGGCTGACTTTGTTGATTGTGCCACTAAGGCTTTTAAAGGCTGGCTACTGGGAAGTAAGGTTACTGATTTCAAAGGATTGTACAATCTAATTATGAGAAAGCAGGTCTTAAGTAATTGTCAGAACCAGTTATTACACCAGCACATGGTAGACTCTGATCTGACCTCTCCACAAGAATTGGGTAAGAGGGCAGACAAATGGGCCAGAACCAGGATTAGGCCTAAGAACCAGGGTGGTGACCAAAAGAAGGAATCAACCAAGCCTCAAGAGAAGGGTGGGAATAAATCTTCTGATCAAACCCCAGGGCCCCAAAACTCCTCTGAAAAGGGTGGGTCCCAAAATCCTTCCAATACCCAAAAGAAACCTTATTGTCATACCTGCAAACAGGTAGGCCATTACAAAAGTGACAGCAGTTGCCCAAAGGCCAACAACAATAAGGAGAACATACCTCCAGGTAAAACTTCCCAGCCTCCTGTTACTACTAGTAGTAATCCCCCAGGTGGTGGGAGTGCCCCCAAGAATCTGGGTGCATTTACTTTGGGAGTTCCTGGGGACTCTGGCCTAACCAGGTCCCCAAACTTAGATACTCTTGTCTGTGAGACTGGCATGGGGTTTGCCAACTTCATAACTTGTCCCAACACTTTGGGCAAGTGCAGACAGGAGCCCCTCATCAATGGTTCAAAGGTTGAGGCCTATAGAGATACAGGGGCTAGCATCACCATGGTGACTGAGAGCCTAGTCCCCTCAAGGCAACTTATACCTGGAGCCACATACCGGGTAACCAACATTGATGGGGTGCAGAGAGATCATCCCATAGCAGTGGTCAATCTCAGCTGGGGAGGTGTCACTGGCCACAAGAGAGTGGCAGTGTCACCAAACTTGCCTGTAGGTTGCCTACTGGGTAATGATTTAGAGATCTCAGCCTGGGCTGAGGTAGAGCAAGAAACCCATTTTAAAATGGTAAACCTCCATGGTGAGGTTAGTGGGGCACTGATAGCCACAGCCCCAGTCCAAGATGTCCTCCCTGAACAGGTCAGGAGGGCTGTGCCAGTCACAGCCCTATCCCAGAAAGATGCCTTTCCTGAACAGGTTGGCAAGGCTGTGATGGTCAAAGCCCATACCCAAACTGAGTCCCTTCCTGAAAAGGTTGGTGGAGTTGTGATGGCCACAGCTCAAACTCAGACAGATAATAGTGTTGTGAAGCCTGAAACTATGGATCACTCCACTCAGACAGAGAGCATTGAGGAGGAAGAGAAATCTCCCTCCCACCAGACTTTAGGAAAGGATCAGCCTCCTCAGGGAACTGATCTGACCCCTTGTAAAGGAACTGCCCCAGAGGTAGTCAGGCCTAGCCTGGCAGAGCCCCTGATGTCAGTGGACCCTTCCAAGGTGGGACCCAGTCTGGAGCAGGTAACCTGCCCCTCTCTACCCTGCCTCAGTCAGCCCAGGGCTGTAGAGGTCAGGGAGGCCAGTGGTGGACCCCAAAAGGCCCCCTGTCCAAAAGAACTCCCCAATCAGCAGATTAGGGTCACTGAAGCTAGTAGACCTAGCCAAGTGAAAATAAAACAGACTCCTGAGGGATCCCCCTTCAAATTAGCTAGGGACCTCCCACAGATGGACACTGTTGGGCACAGCCAAACCTGGGGCCTAAAAACCCCAAACCTGACCTGTCCCTCGCCAAACAGAGGGACTCAGCCTCCAGCTTTAGGTAGCCAGAGGTTGACCCTGAGAGCTCACAGCAACTCAGTCCTGGAAAGAAAGGCGCATATGGTGGATAGTGATTGGAGGAAGTTGAGCCCAACCTTAGTGGAGCCTCACTTCAGTACTCCATCCCAGCACCAGCCTTTTACTTTGCCAAAACACACCACAGGTAGTGATTCCCTATGGTGGAGACCATCAGATACCCTTAGGGTGAGGGATTGCTTAGTGGACCGTGATACAGGGTGTAACCATGCCAGTGCATGTACCACCTCATATGGCCACTCAGGCAATATAGGCTTACCTGGCCAAGGATAGCCTTATCTCCTTTCGTTTGGGGGGGGGGGGGTTGTGTAGGAGGGTGGATACCTGACTATGGTTGCCCCCAACTTTTTGCCTGGTGTTTTGCTGGTTTTCCGACTTAGTTGACCTGGGACCCTGCTATTCATGGCCCCAGGCCTACTGCTCTCTCTGTAAAATGGATTCCATGTACCTTAGGTACATACCTAATTGGATACTGAGTCACCTTATCAGTCCCTGTACAGTGTACCTTAGGTACCCAGGGCATAGGTGTACCCAGGGCCTACCAGGGGCTGCAGCATGTATTATGCCACCCCTGGCTGGCCATCTAAATCTGACACAATTGGCTGCACGACAGCTGGGGCAAGGTGGTGTAATCACCCTTTGCTTTAGATATAGTATACCTATATCTAACCCTAAAATGGACACATGTATTCCTATCAGTCACTCCTATGGCAGGCCTTAACGATCCTGAAGGCAGAGTGCTTGGAATCATGTGAGATGGTGCTCTGGCATGAGCTGAGCCCGTTTGCAGCTTGCGGAACCAAGTCCTAATAGCTGTTCCATGATAACTCATACCATATACTCTCAAGTGCATTATAATCCTCGCGGTTATATGCCAACTCTGGTATCGCTTTATCAAAACATGGCGAGTAAGGTGTCATACGAATTGGAATACTAACCCCTCGCCAATTCTGGTGACGGGGTTAGCATTCCACCCTTCTAGAGGGACACGACATGTATGTAACTGTGAACCCCGGTTAAAGTTAACTCGAGCCTCAGCATCACAAAATGGATGCTGCCACCACAGACACAAGTCTGACCTCCTGCTGCTGGGAGTCCTTCCAGCGAGGAGAGCTTGGACAAAGGGTTTCCTGTCAGGGGCGGTGCTAGCACCATCCCAGACAGGGTTTTGTGTATCCTGGGTAGGCAGGGCTGAATAGGAAGGTGACTGCAAGTGGCACCCCAGTGCTCACTATGCATCTGCCGGCTTGAACCAGTTCCAGGGGCACACCAGCCCCTGAGCTGGGGAAAGTCCACATGGGAGAGGGGTGTAACCACCCCCCTTCCTGGTCCCACCCATGGGCAGGAGCTAGTCGCGTACCAGCCCCTTTCTTTAGAATAAAGGTAGGAGCGGGGACCCTTCCAGATTAGATCATCTTTGAATCCTGAAACTACTTTCTACGAAAGGAACTCAAGACTTCTTCTCAAGATTTCTCCCTTGTGACTAAGGAGTAGTCACCCTGCATCAGCGGGCACCAGCTAAGTAACCTGCGGTTTGCTGCACGTCCTTCCTCCGGAACCAGACCGACCAGCACAACGAGACCCGGCTTCCCTGGCATCTCTGACCTCCACCTGCATCATCAGCCCAGCTGAGATTCGTGGGTGTGACGAGACCTCGAGGGACCGGCCATCTTCAGAACTGCTCTACGCTTATCCAGCACGATCACCGAGGGATCCTCGAGTGAGTGCTTTGGGGTTTGAGAAGCCCTAACCCTGACCAGCTCCAGCACCGAAGTCCAGCCCCCCCGCATCCACGAGATCTGCGTGGGGCCCTTCTGCTCTTTGCTGCTCACTGCGTTGTCCGGCCACTTGCCTGCTGGCTTGTAGCCCTCTTGATGACGAACTACAACACTTCCATCGCTGGTCTGGTTGCTCCAGACTGGCCCTTGCTCCCCTCCAACAGAGGAGCACCCCGGACCCTCCTGGTCCACTCCAGACGCCATTTTGAGTCCACTGCGTGGGCTTGCATTTGCCAAGAGTTGTTGCCCCAATCCTGGGTCCAGCATCGCCGACAGCAGATACCTTCGTGGGACAGCTCGCACCTCCATCCTTGTCGCCGACAACGCCTCCTGGTCCGAGAGACAGCAGAGCCCAGCGTCGCCCACTCACCTGGTCATGGTGACTTCATCCGGTGCCATCCTGGTGCCCATCTAATCACTGGCTAGTGATTCAGAACTTGGTCCCCATTGCTTACAGGTCGTCTCCATCACCGATCCAGGCTTGGATCACATCAACCATCTTCACTGGTCGCCTTCCAGCAACAACTTCTTTCAGGCTCCTGGTTCGCCAACGAAGAATCCCGACGACACTTGAACCCGTATGCAGCCGCAGCCCCTAGGCTAGGTAAACCGAGTACCACGGTGCTCCAGCGTAGACCAACTCTCTAAGTGTCTAGATCCACTTTCGTTTTTGACCTACCTAGTCGAGTTCGCCCGAGAACACTAACTTTTGCATTTACTAGTATCGATAGACTTTGTCCCGCATTACGCGTGAGAGTTCCCACTCTGCACACGACGTCCCTAGGCCTCCTGCTTCTAATCTAAGGGTTCAGCATTGTAGGCCTAGTGTTTCTAAAGTCTCTGAGAGTAGTACTTACCTGCTAGTAATTTCGCATTCCACTTTTGTAGTATATGGTTTTCCGTGCCCCTCGGGTATTTGTGTAAATTGTGCGACTTTCAGTATTTCTTTAAGAGCTTTGTATTGTGCTTAGCACCCTGTCCTCATAAAGTGTCCAGGGCTGTTGTGTTCTAAATAAATATCCTTTTATTTTCATAGCAACTTGTGTGGTGTCCTTTCACTTGGTGTTCAAGGGGTATATGTAATGGTATAACAGCTGGCTTAACACGCCCTCTAGAGTTTAACCTAAAGACTGCTCTTGTCCATGCTACTAGGATAGCTGGTCTATAAGGTTGACTTACAACCAATCATCAATAAGGGTTGTTTGGACTGATACATAGTGATCACTAGAATAGTGAGCACTGCATATCAGGCCAACTTCTCACAACCAGCAGAAAGGGAAATGCACATTTCCTTCCTCAACTCCATATGGCCACACCCCTCCCTCACTGCCTGCATGAGTGGGAAAACAGCAGGCCAATGGGTTTATTTGGCTCATGGACCTGACAGGACCGCTTTTCTCAGTCAGCTACTAAGACATACTTTCTGGATCAAAGTGGGTGTGAGAATTCAAAGGTTTCCTTCTCACCTCCTGATTACCACACCCATGTTAGCCAAGTGAGGGAAATAAAAGCAGCTGGACAGCAGATTTCATCACACAACATCAATTTGGACTCTATAGCGCCCACCACTAGAAGGACCTCATCCAGAAGTCGCGGCAGGAGATCAAAGTGAAAACCTGACAAGCCCAGCTCTCAGGTACACTGAAGACTTGCTTCACAGGCTGCTTCTTCAGCCTACCTCTTCCTTTAGGGCCCAACCTTTTTCTACCCTTCCCAGGAGGAAGGACTCCATACTTAGGCCTTCAGTGACCCAGTCCAATACCTGAGGCTTAGGCAGTATGCAGTCCAGACCCTCTCACACAGAAATATAGAGTATTCACCCAGCCTTTTCTTTGCAGTTACTCTTCTTAGCCAGAAGCATCACAAGGCCAAGCTCCAACTCAAGAGGGACATCTAATCCCATCTGCACCCCATTTTCCACTGGGCTGACCAAAGCAGGTAGAGTAAAGCGGTACTCCAAGCCACATCTAGGGCTCCGCAATCGGGGTCCCACCACATCCAAAAATCCTGCACTATCAATCAGTCAGGAGTTTGTTAAAGCGTGACTACTCACCCCTGAGGGTCTCAAGGCGCTAGGGGTGGGGTGGGGGAGGGGGGTGGGGTGCAGGTTCCATTCCATCAAGGAGGGGGGTCTGTCGAAGAGCCAGGTTTTGAGGTTTCTTGCGAAGATGGGGAACGATGTTGTCTGTCTGAGGTGGAGCGGAAGGGCGTTCCATGCTTTGGCCGCGAGGAAGGAGAAGTAACGGCCTCCCGATCTGGTCTTTCTGGTGCGAGGGACCACGGCGTAGGAAAGCTGGGCTGATCGTAGGGTCCTTTGGGGTGTGTGGAATTTGAGTCAGCTGTTCAGGTATGCTGGTCCAGTGCCGTGGAGGGCCTTGTGTGCGTGGGTGAGCATCTTAAAGGTGATTCTAGCCTCGACGGGGAGCCAGTGGAGTGTGCGCAGGTGCTGGGAGATGTGGCAGTGTTTTGGCAGGTTGAGGACCAGTCTTGCGGCGGCTTTCTGGATGTTCTGTAGCTTGCGGATGAGGTTTTAGGTCGAGCGACCTATCTCAATGCGCATGCGCATTGAGCGGGAGCTCGATATATAGCGGCTTAAACACAGCTTACCGACATCAGGCGATTTCCAGGCGATTTCTTGCAGTGCATGTGAAAGCGCGTGCACAATGCCACCAGCCGCTTGCCTCGCATTACCACATCAAAGGCGGCCGCGTCTCAGGCCCCTGCTGCTTCACACCCTCATGCCGCTCTCCCCGCTCCGCCCCCTCCCCTGCCCGCCGTGTCGCATTTGCAGAAGCACTATTTTTTGGGCAATGTGTTTTCTTTTTCACCAGCTTTCTTATTTGTCTTTTCATGCTCTTTATTTAGTTGGCCGTGCTTTCAGTTTCACGGCCGGCCGGCCGTGTAAAGTTCACTTTTTATTTACGATGCCCACCATACAGCCTTCTTGAGCTGTTCTTTTGATGGATGAATGTGGTTGCTTTGATTTAAATTTTTAGTCACTGAACGTGCGCTGCAATGGATTTCTTTAGCTTAGAAGAATTGTTAAGTAAGTTATTGGTCTTTGTCAGTAATGCTCCGTTTCTTTTTGCACAATATATGCAGTTTGCAGAAGCACTATTTTTTGGGCAATGTGTTTTCTTTTTCACCAGCTTTCTTATTTGTCTTTTCATGCTCTTTATTTAGTTGGCCGTGCTTTCAGTTTCACGGCCGGCCGGCCGTGTAAAGTGCACTTTTTATTTACGATGCCCACCATACAGCCTTCTTGAGCTGTTCTTTTGATGGATGAATGTGGTGGCTTTGATTTCAATTTTTAGTCACTGAACGTGCGCTGCAATGGATTTCTTTAGCTTAAAAGAATTGTTAAGTAAGTTATTGGTCTTTGTCAGTAATGCTCTGTTTCTTTTTGCACAATATATGCAGTTTGCAGAAGCACTATTTTTTGGGCAATGTGTTTTCTTTTTCACCAGCTTTCTTATTTGTCTTTTCATGCTCTTTATTCAGTTGGCCGTGCTTTCAGTTTCACGGCGGGCCGGCCGTGTAAAGTGCACTTTTTATTTACGATGCCCACCATACAGCCTTCTTGAGCTGTTCTTTTGATGGATGAATGTGGTTGCTTTGATTTCAATTTTTAGTCACTGAACGTGCGCTGCAATGGATTTCTTTAGCTTGAAAGAATTGTTAAGTAAGTTATTGGTCTTTGTCAGTAATGCTCCGTTTCTTTTTGCACAATATATGCAGTTTGCAGAAGCACTATTTTTTGGGCAATGTGTTTTCTTTTTCACCAGCTTTCTTATTTGTCTTTTCATGCTCTTTATTTAGTTGTGTTGGTGACTTTTTATTAATCGGCTGTAGAATGTGCTGTATTCACACAGCTAAGTGAATAGTCTTATTTATTGCTAAATGATCATGGCTGGTTAAGGTTGCGAGTCAGCGCAAAATAAATCATTATTTTATATTGTATAATCCGCACTTGATGCATGCGGGTTCAATGTAATCCAACACCACATCCACCACCACATCCACCACCACATCCACCATCACATCCACCATCACATCCACCACCACATCCACATCCACCACCACATCCACCAACACACCCACCACCACCACATCCACCACACCCACCACCACTACATCCACCACCCCATCCACCACCACCCCATTCACCGCATCCACCACCACCACCGCATCCACCATCACCACATCCACTACCACCACATCCACCATCAACTCCAAATCCACCTCCACATGCACCACCACATCCACCATCACATCCACCGCCACATCCACCGCCACATCCACTGCCACATCCACCGCCACATCCACCGCCACCGCCACATCCACCAACACACCCACCACCACCACATCCACCACACCCACCACCACTACATCCACCACCCCATCCACCACCACCCCATCCACCACCACCACCGCATCCACCACCACCGCATCCACCATCACCACATCCACCACCACCACATCCACCATCAACTCCAAATCCACCTCCACATGCACCACCACATCCACCATCACATCCACCGCCACATCCACCGCCACATCCACCGCCACATCCACCGCCACATCCACCAACACACCCACCACCACCACATCCACCACACCCACCACCACTACATCCACCACTCCATCCACCACTCCATCCACCACCACCCCATCCACCACCACCACTGCATCCACCACCACCACTGCATCCACCATCACCACATCCACCACCACCACATCCACCATCAACTCCAAATCCACCTCCACATGCACCCCCACATCCACCGCCACATCCACCGCCACATCCACTGCCACATCCACTGCCACATCCACCACCACACCCACCACCACCATCACCACATCCACCACACCCACCACCACTACATCCACCACCCCATCCACCACCAACACCCCATCCACCACCACCACCCCATCCACCACCACCACCACTGCATCCACCACCACCACCGCATCCACCACATCCACCACATCCACCACCACATCCACCATCACCACCACATCCACCACCACATCCACCACCACATCCACTATCACCTCCACATCCACATCCACCATGACATCCACCGCCACATCCACCACCACATCCACCACATCCACCACATCCACATCCACCGCATCCACCACATCCACCACATCCACATCCACCGCATCCACCACCACCACTACATCCACCACCACCACCGCATCCACTACCACCACATCCACCACCACCACCGCATCCACCAACACCACATCCACCACCACCACCACATCCACCACCGCATCCACCACCACCACATACACCACCACTTCCACCACCACATCCACCACCACTTTCACCACACCCACCACCACCACCACACCTACCACCACTACACCCACCACCACCAACACCCCATCCACCACCACCACTGCATCCACCACCACCACCACATCCACCACCACCACATCCACTGCATCCACCACCACTACCACATCCACAACCACATCCACAACCACATCCACCACCACATCCACCATCACCTCCACATCCACCATGACATCCACCGCCACATCCACTACCACATCCACATCCACCGCATCCACCACCACATCCACCACCACTTTCACCACATCCACCACCACTTCCACCACATCCACCACCGCATCCACCACCACCACATCCACCGCATCCACCAACGCCACATCCACCACCACCACCACCACATCCACCACCACATCCACCACCACACCCACCACCACAACATCCACCACCACATCCAACACATCCACCACCACTACCACCACCACCGCATCCACCACCACCACCACATCCAACACCTAATCCACCACCACATCCACTACACCCTCCACCACTACATCCACCACACCCACCACCACTACATCCACCACCCCATCCACCACCACCACCCCATCCACCACCACCACTGCATCCACCACCACCACCGCATCCACCACCACCACATCCACTGCATCCACCACCACCACATCCACATCCACCACCACATCCACCACCACATCCACCACCACATCCACCGCATCCACCACCACCACATCCACCACCACCACCACATCCACCACCACATCCACCACCACTTTCACCACATCCACCACCACGTCCACCACCACATCCACCACCACATCCAGCACTTCCACCACCACCGCATCCACCACCACCACATCCACCACCACATCCACCACCACATCCACCACCACATCCAACACATCCACCACCACTTCCACCACCACCGCATCCACCACCACCACCACCTCATCCACCACCGCATTCACCACCACCACATCCACCACCGCATCCACCAACACCACATTCACCACCACCACCACATCCACCACCGCATCCACCACCACATACACCACCACATCCACCACCACATCCACCACCACTTTCACCACACCCACCACCACCACATCCACCACACCCACCACCACTACATCCACCACCCCATCCACCACCACCACCCCATCCACCACCAACACTGCATCCACCACCACCAACACCCCATCCACCACCACCACTGCATCCCCCACCACCACTGCATCCACCACCACCACATCCACTGCATCCACCACCACCACATCCACCACCACATCCACCATCACCTCCACATCCACCATCACCTCCACCGCCACATCCACCACATCGACCACCACCACATTCACCACCACCACCACATTCACCACCACCACCACATCCACCACCACTTTCACCACATCCACCACCACCACATCCACCACCACATCTAACACATCCACCACCACTTCCACCACCACTGCATCCACCACCAACACCACATTCACCACCACCACCACATCCACCACCACATCCACCAACACTTTAACCACACCCACCACACCCACCACCACTACATCCACCATCCACCACCACCACCACCCCATCCACCACCACTGCATCCACCACCACCACCGCATCCACCACCACCACATCCACCGCATCCACCACCACATCCACCATCACCACCACATCCACCACCACATCCACCACCACATCCACCATCACCACCACATCCACCTCCACATCCAGCATCACCTCCACATCCACCATGACATCTACCGCCACATCCACCGCATCCACCACCACATCCACCACCACCACCACATCCACCACCACTTTCACCACATCCACCATCACCACATCCACCACCACATCCAACACCACTTCCACCACCACCGCATCCACCACCACCACATCCACCACCACCACATCCACCACCGCATCCACCATCACCACCACATCCACCACCACCACCGCATCCACCAACACCACATCCACCACATACACCACCACACCCACCACCACATCCACCACCACCACATCCACCACCACATCCAACACATCCACCACCACTTCCACCACCACCACATCCACCACCACCACATCCACCACCGCATCCACCACCACATCCACCACCACCACCGCATCCACCACCACCGCATCCACCAACACCACATCCACCAACACCACATCCACCACCACCACATCCACCACCGCATCCACCACCACCATATCCCCCAGATCCACCACCACCACATCTATATGTGTGTGTGTGTGTGTGTTTGTGTGTGTGGCTGTGTTAGTGTGTAGGTGCAAATGCAATGTTCTTGGATTTTCGTCACAATAAAATACACTGAACATAATCTTCACAAAAGTTATTTACAAACGTTTAAGGTATTGCCATTATAAATTACAATAACTTTTATTTAAGTATTAATTATTTACAAAATTAAAAGCCATTGTTATTTGTAATATCAATACATCTAAGTCACGTAAATACAACACACATTGCATTACAAATGCTATAGGTGTCACATTTGCGAAAGTTAAAACTATTGACATTGTAACTGACAAAGCTATTAATTTTGCTATTTTCAAAACCAACACATAAATAAAAAAAGAGTCATTTACAATACCAATTGCTCAAACTTTCCTAATGCGAGACCTATTGCATTTCCAATGCTTGTTGTTTATTCCGGCGTAGAGTGCGTTGCCGTAGTCGAGTCTGCTGGTGACCAGGGCGTGAGTGACTGTCTTTCAGTGTTCGAGGGGGATCCATTTGAAGGTCTTACGAAGGAGGCGGAGGGTGTGGAAGCAGGAAGATGAGACAGAGTTGATCTGGCGGTCCATTTTGAGCTCGGAGTCCAGGATGATTCCCAGGTTGCGTGCGTGGTCTGTGGGGGTTGGCGGGTTTCCGAGGGCGGTGGGCCACCAGGTGTCGCTCCACGCGTCGGGGTTTGGGCCCATGATGAGTACTTCTGTTTTGTTGGTGTTTAGTTGTAGGCAGCTGTTTTTCATCCATTTGGCGACGGCTTCCATGCCTTCTCGAAAGTTGCGTCTGGCGGTGTTGGGCTCGTTGGATAGGGAGAGGATGAGCTGGGTGTCGTCTGCGTATGACACGATGTTGAGTCCGTAGGTTCTGACGATGGGGGCAAGTGGAGCCATGTAAACGTTGAAGAGCGTCGGGCTGAGGGATGAGCCCTGGGGGACTCCGCAGGTGGTAGGTGTGGGGTCCGAGAGGAAAGGGGGGGAGTCTGACCCGCTGCGTCCTGCCGGAGAGGAAGGAGCAGATCCAGTCGAGGGCCTTGTCCTGGATTCCTGCATCGTAGAGTCTGCGTATTAGGGTGCGGTGGGAGACTGTGTCGAACGCCGCTGATAGGTCGAGGAGGATGAGGGCTACTGTTTCTCCTTTGTCCAGTAAGTTGCGGATGTCGTCTGTTCCGGCAAGGAGGGCAGTTTCCGTACTGTGGTTTTTTCTGAAGCCGGATTGGGAGGAGTCGAGGATGTTGTGTTCTTCAATGAATGTGGCGAGTTGGCTGTTGATGGCTTTCTCGATGACTTTCGTTGGGAACGGGAGCAGGGAGATGGGTCTGTAGTTTTTGAGGTCGGTGGGGTCCGCTGAGGGTTTCTTCATGAAGGGGTTGACCTCGGCGTGTTTCCAGTCGTCGGGGAAGGAGGCGGTCGCCAGGGAGCGGTTGATGGTGTGGCAGAGCATCGGTGCGATGGTGTTGGCGGCTCTGTTGAAGATGTGGGCGGGGCAGGGGTCCGTGGGGGCCCCTGAGTGGATTGACTTCATTGTCTTCAGTGTGTCTTCGGTGGTGAGGGCTGTCCAGTCATCAATCGCTGGTTTCCGGGTGTCGGGGGTGGTTGGTGAGAGTTCAGTGTGTTGGTTGTCTTCGTCGAAGTTGTCGTAGATGCTCTTGATTTTGTGGTGGAAAAAGATGCTGAGTTTGTCGCAGAGGTCTTGTGAGGGAGGGATGTCGGTAGACTCGCTGGTGGGTTGGGCGAACTCCTTGATGATGCTGAAGAGTTCCTTGCTGTTGTGTGCGTGGGTGGAGATTCTGTCTTCAATCGCTTTTTTCCTCGTTTCTCTGATGAGTTGATGGTGGGCGTTGGTGGCGGCTCTGAAGTTGTTGTGGGCTTCTGTGGATTTGGTGTTTCTCCAGGTTTTTTCGAGGCGGCGGCATGTGCGCCTGGACTCTCGAAGTTCGGTGGTAAACCATCTGGCTTTCTTGGCACGGGTATTGTTGTTTTTCTTGAGGGGGGCTATGGTGTTGGTGCTGTCCGAGATCCATCTATGCAGGGTTCGGGCTGTGGTGCTGGGGTCGTCGTTTTCCGCGATGGTTGGGGTGGAGTTGTTGAGTGAGGAGGTGAGCTGGTCATTGGTGATTTTGGTCCAGTTTCTTTGTGGAAGGAGGTGCTGGTGTCTGTGGATGGTGGGTGTTCTGAAGGTGAAGTGGACGCAACGATGTTCGGTCCATGGGAGTTCGGTGGTGTGGCTGAAGGTGATGGAGTTTCCTGTAGTGAAGAGGGGGTTGAGGGTGTGTCCTGCTGAGTGTGTGGGCTCGGTCACGATCTGGCGGAGTCCAATGTTGTGGAGGTTGTCCAATGTGGTGTTGGGGTCCAGTTGATTGTCGAGGTGGAAGTTGAGGTCTCCCAGCAGGGTGTAGTTGGTGGATGCGATGGGCTGCGGGGAGATAATGTCCGTGATGGAGTTGGCGAAGGGTCCGCGGGATCTAGGGGGTCGGTAGATGAGGGTTCCTCGGAGGGCGGCGGTGGGGCTGGCCAGTATCTTTAAGTGAAGGTGTTCCATCAGTTTTGTGGACTCGTCAGGGAGTGGGCTCAGGCGGAGGCTTAGTTGAGTAGGTCTGCCCCAAAGCTTTACTGACTTACCACATCCAGCACCAAGGCACCCAGAAATGCAGTGTGTTGCTAGCTGATCCCTTCCTATGAAGCAAGAAGGAACAGGTAGGAACCATTTTATGGACTTTTTACCAGTTCTTTGCACAATTAAAACTGAGTAATTTGTGAGCCAGTCCAATTCTAGATCTATTTTAAAGGTCTCATCCAAAATGCAGACAAGGTACTTATTTCTCCATATGCCAGGAATATTATTCAGTAACTTTTGGTTAGTTTTTAGCTGTAGTTTGTAGGTGATTCTGACTAAACTCAGTTTTAGGTCCGAGGTCAGAATGTGGCAACATTTGCGTGTGTTGAATTCAGGATATGTTTAAGCCTTTATGTTAATGTGCTTTTTTAAAAGAAAACTTTTTGAGCCTCATTCTGAACAAAGCCCTGCTCAATGCCTAAACAAAATTAGCAAATGTGACACTTCTTTCTCTGTGCAGCCGGACTGCCTCTTCTAGCATGTTGAAGATATATGTCCTTTTTGTTGATTTTCAGTTTTTCATGGTTATTGCCATCTATGAATGAGCTTTTCAGCATGATAATTGCCTTGGGTCTGTTTAAGGGTTTAGGCCCTGTTATGACTTAATATGTGTTTCTATTCTGCTCTGAAGAGGAGGGCCCTTTGGTATAGCAACAACTTTTTCTGCTTGGTTGTGTTTTGTTATGCAGTTGGCTCGCAGAACGTGCTTCAAATTTGGTGCCACAGCATGTGTCTTACACATGGAGGGGCATGTAAAGAATTGGGAGGGATTATTACACAGATGGAATATATAAACCAATGTCTCTATTTGTCTGCAGGTCACTTCAACTATGATTCTGAGAACAGTGTTTATTGCTTTTTCTGGATTTCATGTGACATTTGATCCGAATTGTCTTTGCAAAAGTGAAGAAAGTGCACTTTGTAGGTTTGCATGTGTTTTCCTATGACCATAAAGTATTACCTATATCTCTTCCACTCATTATCTACCTACCTTTTCCAATTTCTACAGCTATGTATCTTTTCTTCTGGCTGCCTGATCTTGCCGTCTTTACCTTATGCCTCTCCCTATCACTACCTCATTTCTAGTTCTACTTCACCTCTCTCCTTATAGTGTCTCTTTAACGCTCTGTTCACCTCCTTTTTTTCCAAACCCTCTAGTTGCTACTACCCAGCAGAACTGGGGATCACTATCTAACCAGAGTAGTGCACATAAAGAAAGAGGGAAATAGGGACAAGGAGGGGAAGAGAAACAGGGAGGAAACTATTAGATTTCACCCAATGGAATGGTCAAAGTTCTCAGAACAGTGCTTAGATTTTTATTGTTGCTGTAAGAATGGCATTAGAAAACATAACTAAAGCTACAATTGCAAACACAATGCACATAATGTTAAGTGTGTTATTATGTGCTAGCTCACTAAACATCAACCAAATCACCCTTACCGTACTACTAAAAATGTGAGGAATAGACTGGTTACACACAGAATTCAAAGTAAAACGTTGCTGCAATTTAATATACATAATTCACCCAAGGAATGTTTTTGGAGCATTGTTCCTGATTGTATTATGTTATGGCATCGGCTATAACATGGGTACTCGCAAACGTTTTCTCAGGGGCCATAAAGTGTGATCTGTTATGTGATAGAGGGCCGCATTGACACCAGCAGGGTGGCGGTCAGGGATTGGTGGTTAGGTGGGTGTGAGGGAGGCAAGACATATACATCTACTGTGTGAATTGCACAATGTGAAACCAAAATCTTGGAATTAATCCTAGCTTCTCCACTTAAAATTGTGTGATGTTAGGAAATTGTTTTATTTCACTTTCCCTCCTTTTTTTTCATGATCACATGTGAGGTCCTTGAAATACATGACGTTCAATGGGTGCTGTACAAAACCTTGTCCTATGTTTGATTTAATAAACTATAATGTTGTTCATGTATAATAGAAACCCAGGACACCCAAAGAGTGCACATAACAACTGACCTGCCACTTAGTACACTATTATCATTGTGGTCAGGTTGAGGGGAAGAATGAATGTTTCTGAATTCATGTTTGAAAACTATCACTTAAAAAAATACCTCTCAATGCACTGATATCATCTGATGTTCTAAGATGAAATGGTTCTGCATGTTAATGGAATACGCTATTAGAGTTTTGAACAGACTTTATCATACTTTTGCTGCAAGATATCTCTAAAAATGAAGTTGTGTCTAAAGCTGAGTGGTAAGGACACCCTAGTTACTTCCTTTCTTTAACTTCAATTAACCTTTAAATAAATGCCTGTTTGTTTAGCCTCTTAATTAATTTGAACAAGGGATTTATCTAGATGAATGTCGAAGATAATAATGCGATTCACTCTAGTCCTGTGCAGATAGCCTAGTGAGGACTTCAGGCACATTCATTTAAGCAAATTATGAAAAATTGTACAGGCTTGAGTTAATTTTTTTTGTTTTTTGGAGTATACTTTGGTAGGTCTGAATCAAGGTTTATTTTCTTTCTACAGGTTCTTTTCTCTTCTAGCAAACTCATCTAGCCCATGAGAACCAGGGCCTGACAAACATCCACAGTAATTTCAAATGGACTCTAGCCCTTCAGGGAGAATCTTGTGAAATACTTTGGAGAAAAGATGGAACTTTCAGGAAAAGATCAGGTGTTGTGATTGAGTTATATGATATGTTTTGGAGGTTTCCTATGGGTACTTTCTGCAGGCAACATTTATATATTATATTAGTTCTTTCTATTTTGTTGCATTTCTGTTTTCTGAAGTCCTCCACAGTGAAGTTGGACAAGGGCTTTATTGAAATGAATGCCAGAGTCTTTGGTGCTGACACAAACTAGCCTAGCAGAGCAAAGATGGTCAAAACCTTGGACAAGCATTTGTCTTTTCGGGTAAAAGACTACATATTGTGATAGATCTAGACTTCTTGCTTTTGGATTTTTACAGTATATTTTTGTTGTCTCTAATCAAATATTTATTCTTTAATTTATTTATTATTCGTGTCCTTGCAGGTTCTGTTTTCCACAATGCCTCCTCTACTGACCAATTAAAGAAAAGGATTCTAAGAAATATTAAATCCACTCTGGTCCTCTTGAAATTATCAAGCAAATATGTAGGGCAAAATCTGCATACTTTTAGGTAAAAGATCAATCATTATGATCAGGCATAATTGTATATATCTGTGAATTTGGTGTGCTTGTTTGGTGTAGGTGTCATTTCTCTTTTTGTTCGTATTATAGGTTCTCTTTCTCTTTAAATAATTCAGGAGGAAGGAATTATTCGCTGGAATTATAGAGCTGTTGCAACCAACATAGACTATACTTGCAGGTAAGATGATTGATTTATTTCTGTTCTTTGCAATCTGCAAGATCTGTTTAATGTATGGGTAAACTTACTCTCTTTATTTTTTGTTGTTGCAGGTTGTTTTTCCCCAAAGCCTCTTCATTGTGAATTGGCTAGAGCAGAACCCATGAGAGTTTAAGACCTGTTCTTACTGGGTTGTTGTACATTCTGTTCCGATATATCCTGACCTAACCCTTTTCCACTTGACTGTGATTTGTGAACCTTGAAACGGCCGCGTTGAGAGCTCCCGCCATGCTCTGTGGCTGATACGACTGACAGTGCTCGTGGCGGTTGAGAGGAAGCGCTGTAGTTTCCCGGCTGCCCTGCACCTGAGAGACCGGGAGACTGGCAATGAGCAATGCCACACAGTAAACGAATCGGGGGCCGCCTTTCATTTTGCTTGCTGATACCGATCATGGAGTTTGGGCAGATTGAGGGTTGATTTCTGCAGTTTGTGGATGCTGGATGGGGCAGCTGAGCTCGCTGGGCCGGATAGCGGTTTGGTGGACTTCTGTTTTTAATGACGGAGACTTGCCTTGCCTTTTTACTTTTTTCCACACTATGTAGCGGTGAGTGAGCAACTAAGGGGCCATAGGAGCAGCTTTCCATAAGTACAGCAGGAGGCGAATAATATAATTAAATGTTGTTCGAACTGCTTTAAATTGCTTTACCAGCAGAGAGGTGAGCTCTTGCCAACTGCAGACCCTATGAATCGTTTTGGACTTTTTTTTTTCCAGGGGAAGAAAGGATTGTTGGGCCTGCGGAAGCGGCCCGTGTAGCTATGGGTGAGGCTTGTGGCCATTAAATTTACTTCCAGAGACTGATTGGCAGGGGAAAATGGATAATGAAACCTATTTCCAGGGACTCCACAAGTAAGCCTTGCTTTGTTAAACCCTCCGCTAAAACAACTCGCAAGCAGCATAAGGATCAAGAGAACATGACAGCTGCCACATGGTTCTCCTCATTACCAGATCCTCCTGTGCTTATGGGTCCAGAGCAGACTGTGGGAGAGAGTTCAAGTACCCCACAGGGAAATATAAATGATACGGATACTTTATCCTTCTTGCTGGATTCTAAGCTGTTTAGCTCGATTCTGGACTCTACGGTTAAAGCTGCGGATGTGGGTCCATCGATATAGGCAAGGGTGAAGAAAGCTACGGATAAAACACAGGGGACCATGAAATCATATCCTATCCACTTTTTGCAGTATCCAGATTGAAAGAACTCCATAATCATGTAACTTCCCATATGGCTGTCCAGGAGTTGGATCAGAGTAAGGATAATTCCACACCCTGGGTATCTGATAGTGCTAGAAATTTGATTTCTACTAGTTTTGCTTTGTCTGTACCAACTTTCAAATCAGGAGAGCTTCGGCAAGGGGCAATAAATAAGACATACCCTCAGCCTAAATCCACTAATCTCCAATTAACTGTAGATTCTGACAGCATAGGCTTGGAGACCAGAACCTTTCCACCACTGAGTTACTGCTACACCGAATCTTAGATTAACTCAAATCAATAAAGGTCTCCCAGGCAGAAGCAAGCAAAAAGACAGAACTACAACTAAATTAGATGAATCAGAACATGCTAAATCTAATCACAAGACTTTTCGTGGTTGAACAGTGGGTTTCTGATATAGAAGATGCAAGACCTGGACAGGATTCTTCGATTTCTAAACTTAAAACCGAGCTAGAGGACTTACAAATAAAAATTGATGACACTGAAAACCGGTCACGCCCGACTAACCTGAGGTTCACTGGGATTCCTGAAAAACAGGAAATTTGCCAATCTATGGTCTAAACTTTTAAGAAAATATGTATACCCAGAAGCAGCGCCTCGTGATCAGGATTTAATTATTACAAGAGCTCATTGTGTACCGGCCATTCAACATTTTGGTGCCAAGTATCTCCGGAGAGTAATCATGAACTTTGGAGACTATCGGTTTAAGGAGCAGATACTCACAAATGCCATTAAGAATAAAGCTTTCCAGATTCCAGGGGACTTCACCTTTAGGATTTATTCTATTATGTCTGCTATGACAGCCCGTCGTAGAAAATAATTTAAGAGTTTAATTAGCAATTTCCAGTAGGCTCGGGTCTCTCCGGTCATTATATAAAAATCAAAACTCAAAGTTCTTTTTAAGGGTCGGGTTAAAATCTACAATTCTGTAGAACAGGCCAGTGATTTTTTGCAGGTATTTCTTCAGTCACAACAGAAAGTGGGAGGAGGCCAACTGTAAAACTGATTTTGTTTTGTTTCAGATTTATTCTGTAATTCTCGATGCCTAGAGTTGCCTCAGTCTTTGTTCAGGTGCCATGTCAAGGTGCCACTTAAGGGTTAAAGACGAGACAGGGAGGTGGGAGCGGGATAGGAATGAGCTTGTGGGGGGTCAGGCTCCAGGGACTGAGGAAGGAGAGGGTGGTGGTGGGGGGTCAGAGTGCAATGGGTGTGGGGTAATCAGGAAGGTAAAAATGGAAAAACGCATCTATCAATGAGATGTTGGAAATATATTGTCACGCAATAGGTTGAACAATATTTCATGTAATGTGAATGGCTTATATAATTGATTAAAGACCCAGGGAATGTTAGCCTGGTTTAGATCATTACAGTCAGATATAATAATGTTACAGGAGACACATTAAGAAAATCAGGACATACAACACTGGCTTCCCTCGCTGATTCAATATGCATTTTTTACTTCAGCACAAGCATCATTCAGGAGGGTGGCTATATTGATAATGCGGTTTTGAAAGTAGTTCGAGATTCACTCGCTAGGTGGATTTTTGTTAAATTATAAATTAAAAGGGACATTAATAATTTGATAAGTTACTATGGCGCTATTGAAGATTCACTGGCAGCCATACAGGAATTGCATTCCCTTTTGCAAAATGAAACAGGCTACATAATAATAGGTCGGGATTTTAATGTAATTCAACATTTGGCAATGAATACAACACGCCAGAATAAGTTACGGGTCCAGAGCAGACTGTGGGAGAGAGTTCAAGTACCCCACAGGGAAATATAAATGATAAGGGCCAGATGTACGATGCTCTTTAGCGTGCGCAAACGGGTCTTAGACCCGTTTGCGCACGCTAAAAAGCATGGGCCCATGTACAAACAGTATTTTGCGAGTCGCAAATAAATTACGAGTCACAAATAAATTATGACTCGCAAAAGACTGTTTTGTGGCTGGCTATTAGGAAGGGGCGTTCCCTTCCTAATAGCGACCACAAAGCTATGTACCAAAGTTTTACGGCCGCAATTGCAGTCGCAAAACACTTGTAAATTACTACCTACTTCAAATAGGTGGTAATGCATTTGTAAATGGGATGGGGTCCCCTAGGGACCCCTTCCCCTTTGCAAATGCATGCAATATTATTTTTTAAGGGCAGGCAGTGGTCCGAGGGACCACTGCCTGCCCTTAAAAAATGAAACGAAAACTTTCATTTTTATTGTTTTAAATGCATCCCATTTTCCTTTAAGAAAAACGGGCTGCATTTTTAAAAAAAAATGCTGCTTTATTGAAAAGCAGTGCCAGACATGGTAGTCTGCTAAGCCCAGCAGGCCACCAGCCTGGGAGGGCCTGTCAATCCCAATGGGCTCGCAAATTGCGAGAGGCTCATTAATATTCATGAGCCTCGAAATTTGCAACCCCATTGGGAATCGCAAACAATGTTAAACAAACTGTTGTACAATGCTAAATCGCGCCTCACAAATTGTGAGTCGCTAATGTGACGCAATGTTTGAGGCGTTATTTGGCAGGTTGTACCGCTGGCCCTAAATCTATAAGGGTTTTGCAAATTTTAACCCAAGATTTTGCCTTTAAAGATCTCTGGTGGACATCGAATGATGCCTTACGAGAATATACATGTTGTTTGAAACGCTATGGTACAGCATCCTACATAGATTATTTTCTGACATCATATATTTTAGTGTGTGAGGGGACAAGCATTGTTAATAATGTATTTTCAGATCATGCGTTGATCAGTCTATGTATTCCATTGGATCCATCTAGGTCCCTCAGGGCCAGATGGACCTTAATAAGGAATTATTATTAGGGGATTGCTGGGTTGAACGGGTGAAGTATAACCTGGAGGAATTCTTAAAGCTTAATATGGATTTGGCTTCAGACTTTGTGGTTTGAGAAGTGCCGAAAGCATTTTTTAGGGGGTTAGCACTTGCATTTTCTGCCGCCATTAGACAGAAAGAGAAAATGTACCTGGAAATTTGAAGCAAAGCGGTAGATAAGGCCATAGTAGCATATACTACTCGATCGGAAAGAACAATGAAACTAATTAAAGGAGCTAAATTGAACCTGCTGGGATTCTTTTTTGCGAGGGAAACTTTGAATCATGCTTCATTCATACCTACAGCAAGGATATGAAGAAAGTGAATTTCTGGGTAAGTTTATGGCTTAGTCTGCAAAATCTAAAAATAATTCCAATTTTATTAAAAGAATAAAAGATTCCATGCAGAATTTTAAAACTCTCTCCTCTGAAGTAGCCGAGATCTTTTATAAACATTATGTTGAAACCTATACTGGGGGGATAGGCAGTTCACAGGAGATAATAGAATGATGGCTGGCGGACATAGAAGTCCCAACCCTAACAGAAGCCCAGGCATACTCAATCGAACTGGCCATTACTTTATTGGAACTACAACAAACTATTAAATCCCTTCCAGGGGCAAGGCTTGTGGTAAAGCTGGTTTGCCGGACAAATTTTATAAAACTTTTTCTCAACTATTAGCACCTTTTTTGGTTTCTTTATTTAATCAGATTTTGTAAGGATGTAGTGTCACCAGTTCATTTTCAGAATCCATTGTAATTAGCCTTTAAAAAAGGGAAAGCCGGAACTTGATCCAAACTCGTATCGCCCCATTAGTCTCCTTAACACAGATTATAAACTATTTGCCAACATTATGGAAAGGGGCGACCACTCGGTCCCCCCGAACGTATGGCGGAGTGCCTCGATCCCCCCGGGAAGCCATTTTTTGGCGGGAGGCGCGTCTCGGCTGGTATGCCCGAAGCGGCGTAGCCGGGGCGCGCTTTTTCCCGCCCTAGAGTGGGCTGGCCTAGACACCGACGCAGCCAGCCACGCCCTCGGGGCAGGCAGGGGCGGGTTTTCGCCCGCCCTGAAGACGGATAAAAAGGGACGCAAGACCAGAAGACGTCCTCTTGTTCTTGTGCTCTGAAGCTGCACCTCCTCGCTACACGTGAGCTCGGGACAGAACGAAGAGCCAATTTTGAGCGTTTTGATCTTTTTCTTTGTCTTCTAGATACTTCGTCGGAGAGATGCCCAAGAAAGGCGCAAAGAGAATGACGACCGACCAGATGGTGCGGGCCCTTTTTAAAGAGATGTCCGACATAAAGAAACGGTTGGCGGAGCGAGACGGGGAGGAGGGTTCGGGCCCTGCGTCGGCTGGAGGGAGACCTAAGAGGCCGAGAAGGGTTCCAGCCGGTGGAGACGTCCCGGTTCCCTCTGCCCCGCTCGAGGCGCCGACCCCAGTACCGATGGAGGGGACTCCAATCCCCGTTGTCGTCACTCCGACATCCAATGAAGATATGCCCCCCGAGCTGGCAGCACAGCTAGCAGCATGGTTGGGGGATAGTAGTGAGGGCGCCACGGCTGCCGAGGCACAGGCGCTGATAAAAGGGCTGCGTGAGAAGAGAGATGCAGCTAGAGTGACCGCGCCGTTGGCGGGGATAGACAAGCCGCAAGCGGCGGAAGCAGCGTCCGGTTCAGGTAAGCGGCCATTGCCGATCGCAAGGGACGAGTCAGCACCCTCTCGTAGAGAGAGATTGGGACAACATGTGCCTTTAGCAATAAAGGAAAAGATCTGGGCGGGGGAGTATGTGAATATTTTCTCCTTGCTTGTTGATCATTATGAGGTGGAGCATGTTAAGAGTCAGAAGGACCTAATGCATCCGAGTGTTTGGCGCGCAAAAATGGCCGCCTTTAAGGTAAATGAGAATATTGGCAACTGGGGCAATGCGTGGGGTATTTTTACATCGATTTTGGGGGAACGTAGGCCCGAGTTGCTTCCTGAGTTTCCCATTTATCAGTCACGAATTATGAGTTACTCGACAGCGTATCAGGGTAACCATTGGTTCTGTTATGACAACTTGTTTAGGAAAGAAAAGGAGCATAACAAAGGTTTAACGTGGGATTGTTACGATTCTGTGACATGGGACAAAATGAAAGAGTCAGGAATGTTGAAAATGCCGTTAGTAGGGAGCAATGTTGTTGATTACTCCCGCCAAAATGTGGGGACGCCCTTTCGGTCAGGTACGAGCACGGACGATTACCCGAGACCTGCCGGCAACACGGGGAAAAGGGGTTTCTGCTTCAATTTCAACAAGGGAAAATGTACCAGGCCTCCGGGATCGTGTAAATTCAAACACGAATGCAGCAACTGCGGGTCGTCCCATCCTGAGTCCTTGTGTAGAGCCAAAACAAGTGAGAATGGGGGTAAAGGAGGCGCCAAACAAGCCTAATATAGGCCGAGGGGCGCCTTTACCGACCCCGATTGATACTTTGGCGATGACCCCTTGGCTCAGCGAGTACCCAGATCGTATCTCTGCTGGGGTGCTGCGGAACGGTTTTTCATATGGTTCCCGCATCCCGGTGGGGGACTTTCAGGGTACCGGGACGTGCAGAAATCAACTTTCCGTCTTGCATCATACATCTGTAGTACAGGATAAGATCCAGAAAGAGGTTAACAAGGGAAGGGTCGCCGGGCCGTTTATTGTACCCCCGGTACCGTATTTTGTCTGTTCTCCGTTAGGGGTGGTCCCCAAGAAGGACCCAGGTGAGTTTCGACTAATCCATAATCTGTCAGCCCCACGGGGTATTTCGGTAAACGATGCAATTGATCCAGAAGTATGTTCGGTACGGTACGCATCATTTGATGAGGCAGTAGCCATTTTGAATCGCCTGGGGCCCGGGACGTTGATGGCAAAATCAGATATCGAGTCAGCTTTCCGGTTGCTCCCGGTACACCCTGATGACCAGCGTTTTCTGGGATTCATGTTTCAGGGATCATATTACATGGATAGGTGTATGCCAATGGGATGCTCTATATCGTGTGCATATTTTGAAAAATTCAGCACTTTTTTGCAATGGGTGTTCACGAAGAAAACGGGTTTCCGAAATGTGATGCATTACCTTGATGACTTTCTGTTTCTTGGACCCCCCGGAAGTCCCGAATGTGCCCAGGCCTTGGCTGAATTCTGTGTGTTGATGGGTCAATTTGGCGTGCCATTGGCACCAGGTAAAACTGTGGGTCCCACGACTTGCCTCGAGTTTTTGGGGATCGAGTTGGACTCTAGTGAGGGCTGTTTCCGTCTACCAGCTAGCAAAGTGTCGAAATTCAGGGCAGCCCTGCAAGTATGTTTACATACATCTAAGGTTACACTGCATCAGTTGCAACAATTGGTAGGGAAGTTGAACTTTGCCTTAAGGGTGATCCCAATGGCCCGCCCTTTTTCCCGTTCAATTGCTCAAGCGATGGTTGGCCTTAAGGAGGGTCATCATCGCACGAGGTTATCGGCCGAGGTCCGCCAGGACATGCGTATTTGGTTAGCATTTTTGGCGGACTTCAATGGTCGAGTCGTCTGGAACAAGCCAGCCGTGTCCTCTGAAGAGCTTGGTCTGTGAACAGATTCAGCGGGAAGCATAGGCTTTGGCGCCATCTTCGGCACAAAATGGTCGGCACAAAGGTGGCCCCCATGGTGGCATGAGGAGGGGCTGACGAGTAATATTGCTTTCCTTGAACTGTTTCCCATTCTGGTGGCCCTGAGAACCTGGCCCGAAGGGTTCAAAGATCATTCTGTCGTGTTCTGGTCTGACAATATGACCGTTGTAGAATGCATCAATAGTCAGGCTGCCCGTTGTAAATTGATTTTGAGGCTACTCAAAGAAATTGTCTTACTGTGTATGCAACTGAACGTGATATTCAGAGCAAAGCATGTCCCGGGGGTGATGAATCAGGCTGCTGATGCACTGTCTCGTTTTCACATGCAGGCTTTCTCGGGTTTCCTTCCCTCAGCGGACCCAGAGCCGGCACCCTTCCCCGAAGCTCTCTGGTCTCTCGGTGCCCCGAACTTCGTCACCTCGTGGGAGAGAGTCTAGCACCCAGGACGAGGAAGGCATATGAAGGGGCGTTTCGGGCCTATTTAGCCTATTTGGGGGCTGAGAGAGGGGGACTTTGGGGTCACGAGGAGTGGGTAGTACATTTTCTGATGTCCTTACGTAGGGCTGGGAAGTCGGTGGCTACGGCCCAAAGGCATCGTGCCGCCATTTCCTTTGTTGCCAGGGCCCATAACATCCAGGACCCGACAGCGTCTTTTGTGGTACAGAAGGCGCTGCGTGGGTGGCAACGCCTGGAGGGTCGCAGAGTAGATGAGAGACGACCGATAGGTCTGGATAGGTTGTCCCAGTTGCTGGCCGCACTCCCTACCACATGCTCGTCTCCTTTCGAGACGTGTTTGTTCCGGGCTGCATTTACGCTGGCATTTCACGGGGCAATGAGGATAAGTGAGCTGGTTGCAAGGAACAAACAGGATGTGGTGGGGGGTTTGTGCCGGGAACACGTTCAGATCAGGGGTGAAACGATGATTGTCTCCTTTTCCAGGTCCAAGACCGACCAAGATGGGATAGGAGACTGCACGATCATTCGCAGGATCCCCGGGTCCTCCATGTGTCCGGTACGGTGTTTAGAGGATTATCTAGCACGAAGGGTGGCAGCATGGGGGGGACATTGTTGAGACACGCAGACGCCACCCCACTGACGAAATTTCAGTTTCAGCGGGTGCTTGCAATGTCCATTACCGCAGCGGGCTTGGACCCGGGCGAATTCGGGACCCATTCCTTTCGAATAGGGGTTGCCACCGAAGCTGCAGCCAGGGGTCTTAATGTTGAACAAGTGAAACGAGTGGGGCGGTGGTCCTCCAATTGTTATAAGAGATATGTGCGATTGCACATGTTGTGAAGCCGTAATAATGTACTCACGCTTCTTGTCTTTTGTTTGGTTTTCAGTTACGCAAGCCTACGAGGCGAGGCGGACTATGCAGTCGACCCAACACCAGGCCAGCGGTCAGACGTCACCGGCTGTGAGACAGGAGGTGTGGGTCGTGGGCCACTCATACGTGAGGCGTGCCGCAGACGTATTCGAAACAGGTGATATGATTCACGTACCTGGTGAATACGGGTACAGAGTGTCCTTCTACGGAAGGGGCGGTCTCTGTATTGACCAGTTTCAAGAATTCTTTGAGGGTTTGTTAGGGCGGACGAGGTCACCGCCGTCTGTAGTCATAGTACATTTAGGGGGCAATGATTTGGTCACCACCGGTAGACGACTTCTCCTAGAGGCAATGCTTTCCACGGTAAGTTGGTTAGCAAGGAGAGTTCCGGGGTGCATAATTGCGTGGTCTCATATGATCCCACGTAAAGTGTGGCGGGGGGCTATCTCGATTCCTGCTTTGAATCATTCTGTTAGAAAACTTAATAACAAAGTGAGTAGGTTGTTCCGTTCCAAGACACTGCATTCTATCTCGCATAGTTGTATTAACGATGACAGTATGTATTTGGGGGATGGTGTGCATTTGTCACGGGTGGGGAATGAGTTACTCATAGGAGACTTCTTGGCTTGGTTAAAAACGTTAAAACATGACCTTTAGGTAGGAGTTTTGTGGGGGGTCCGGATAGCCGGTCAACTATCCGGACCTGTGGCGGTAAGGTCATGATCGGTGAGCACTAATTGGTAGATCCCTATGAGTGGGCGTCACCCAACACGGATGGGAGCGCTCGGGAGAGGTGGCCATTGGCCCCTCAATGGGGAGGCGGTCCCGTCTAAGGATGGGTCGCCGGAAGTAAAGGAAAGGCGGTCAAGGCCGCTTCCTTTGTAGGGGGGGTTACAGCCCCCTCCTGGTGAATTTCCCGGGGCCAGTGACATCTGCGACGGCAGATGCTGTAAGTTGTGTGGGTGGGGGGAGGTCCACGATACCTTCTAGATACCTCACACAAGTCTTCGAACGACCTTTAAATGGCGTCGAGTTCTTAAGTGCCCCCGTCAAGTCAAGGGAAATTGTTAGTAGTTGCACTTGAGGTAAGCCTCTGTGCTGTCGCCCCTCCCAAGTGGGAGGGGTAAGTCTGGTTAGGGATCTTGACACCGGTTATGACCTTGCCGTTGGCCCTTAAACGTTAGGATGTACAATTTCAGTAATTTTAGAGAATGTTTTGTAGGATGCTAGTTCGGCTAGGAGAACCTCTGTATTAGAGAATCTGTTGAGGTTAGCCAAACATCGCAATGTGGTAATGAAATTGTACATAACATGAAACGTTTAATGTTTTTAATTTGTTTTTAATAAATACGGCCGGGAGGGTCACTCCCTCCCACTTCCAAAAACTTCAAGAACTGTTTCCGGTTTCCCTCCTTCTGGGGATTGTGTTGAGAGGGGGTGGCGGGTATCTCGGCCATATGGAAAGGGGCGACCACTCGGTCCCCCCGAACGTATGGCGGAGTGCCTCGATCCCCCCGGGAAGCCATTTTTTGGCGGGAGGCGCGTCTCGGCTGGTATGCCCGAAGCGGCGTAGCCGGGGCGCGCTTTTTCCCGCCCTAGAGTGGGCTGGCCTAGACACCGACGCAGCCAGCCACGCCCTCGGGGCAGGCAGGGGCGGGTTTTCGCCCGCCCTGAAGACGGATAAAAAGGGACGCAAGACCAGAAGACGTCCTCTTGTTCTTGTGCTCTGAAGCTGCACCTCCTCGCTACACGTGAGCTCGGGACAGAACGAAGAGCCAATTTTGACCCACCCACCAGCCCCTGAGGACAGCAAGTTGTTTTGTAATAAAGAAAATCTATGATTATGTTTGCTGTTTCCGTTTACAGGTTGTGATGGTATCATGTTTACGATTGACCGTAATGAAGAAGAGTCTATGTTGTGAAGGTTTTTTCAATAAAATGATTCGATATAGAGTTGGAATTTTAAGCATGCTCTTTCGGTCGTAGCGACCAATGTTTTGTAGGTTTGAGTAGCATTGTCGTATTTATTTTTGGTAGGCGGTAAGGTCATGATCGGTGAGCACTAATTGGTAGATCCCTATGAGTGGGCGTCACCCAACACGGATGGGAGCGCTCGGGAGAGGTGGCCATTGGCCCCTCAATGGGGAGGCGGTCCCGTCTAAGGATGGGTCGCCGGAAGTAAAGGAAAGGCGGTCAAGGCCCCTTCCTTTGTAGGGGGGGTTACAGCCCCCTCCTGGTGAATTTCCCGGGGCCAGTGACATCTGCGACGGCAGATGCTGTAAGTTGTGTGGGTGGGGGGAGGTCCACGATACCTTCTAGATACCTCACACAAGTCTTCGAACGACCTTTAAATGGCGTCGAGTTCTTAAGTGCCCCCGTCAAGTCAAGGGAAATTGTTAGTAGTTGCACTTGAGGTAAGCCTCTGTGCTGTCGCCCCTCCCAAGTGGGAGGGGTAAGTCTGGTTAGGGATCTTGACACCGGTTATGACCTTGCCGTTGGCCCTTAAACGTTAGGATGTACAATTTCAGTAATTTTAGAGAATGTTTTGTAGGATGCTAGTTCGGCTAGGAGAACCTCTGTATTAGAGAATCTGTTGAGGTTAGCCAAACATCGCAATGTGGTAATGAAATTGTACATAACATGAAACGTTTAATGTTTTTAATTTGTTTTTAATAAATACGGCCGGGAGGGTCACTCCCTCCCACTTCCAAAAACTTCAAGAACTGTTTCCGGTTTCCCTCCTTCTGGGGATTGTGTTGAGAGGGGGTGGCGGGTATCTCGGCCATATGGCCGAAAGGATCGCAGCTGTAGCACAAACTATTGTTCATCAAGATCAGAATAGCTTTCTCCCGGGGAGATTGATAACTTCAAACACAAATTTTTTAATACAAGCTATAGATTATTTTACAATAGAGAAAATTAAAGCCACTGCCATTGTTAGATGCTGAGAAAGCATTTGATTTGGTAGAGTGGGGAGTACTTTTTGGTAATACTTCGTAAAATTGCTTTTCCAGTTTTTTGTCGATGTTACGAACATTATATTCCGGGGCTAAGGTGTCCATAATGATTAATAATATTTCAGCAGGGGACATAGACATTAGTCGTGGTACTCGTCAGGGATGCCGATGTCTCCCACATTGTCCACTCTGTTTATTGAACCTTTGGCATGTGCTCTTCGTTCAGATTAATCCATTGGACCACCTATGAGGGCGGCGCCTAAACTTAAGCTATATGAAGACGATATGGTTTTATATTTAAAGGCAGATGAGGATAACGTTCAATGTGCTTTTAATAAGATTTCCAAATTCACAGCCATAGGGGGCTATAAATTTAATCAAGTAAAAATTGAAGCTCTACTTTTTAATAGTTCCCCAAATATACTACCACTCGCTATGAAATCATCCTTTTCAGTCACATGTCCGATTAGTTATCATGGGATTAACAACAAATTATAATCATTTATATGGGCTAAATTATGCTCCGTTATTAATTAAGGTTTGCACATTGCTTAATTGTTGGAACAAACTTTCTTTTACAATAATCGGCCGCATATCTCTTATAAAAATGAATTTATTACTGATTTTTCTTTTTGCTTTTTCCCAATTAAGCTATCGAAGGCCTTTTTCTGAGTCCTAGAAGGCGAAATCCAGCTGTTTATAATGAAGTCAAAGCGACCCAGGGCCAAGCTGTTAATACTTTCATTATTTCAGGAGGAGAGAGGGTTAGCCCTTCCCTCTCTAAGAACTTACTATCAGGCCACACTTATAAGTTGGCTGACCTTCGCTTAAAAAAATATAGCTGTTGGAGATAATACTATCCACATATTATGGTAAAAACTGCAAAAATAGATCTGACTTCCCTTTTCACAATTCCAAGACTACCTTATAAGACACTTCTAATAATGGTAGACCGCACCAAATATATTTGGTGAGAATATCGGATCCCATATTATCACCCTCAGCTGAAGCTTGAGGCATGTGTTGGTTTAGGTCTGAGCTTGGGGCGCTCCATACTAACACATTGAGAAAATATTGGATTTCGTACATTAGGCGATTTTTTTCATAATAATGGTTTTATTTCTTACCAAAACGTACTTGCGAACATAAACCATTGAGTCCAACACTTTTTTTTAGCTATACTCAAATTAAACATGTTTGTTCATGTAATTTGGTTGAACTGAACATTACGGCAGAGAAAAGAGGGCAAACTTTTATTCATTGCACGGCTTGGGGGAATTGTTAGTTGGCACAGACTTCTGCATCATCATTCAGGATTCAAAGTAATATCGAAGCACATTAATAGTGTAAGCAATATTGCAGGTTGTGGTATTACACAGTCATATTGGAATTGTTAGAATTGTTTTAAAAAAGGGAAAGCTGGAACTTGATCCAAACTCGTATCGCCCCATTAGTCTCCTTAACACCGATTATAAACTATTTGCCAACATTATGGCCGAAAGGATCGCAGCTGTAGCACAAACTATTGTTCATCAAGATCAGAATGGCTTTCTCCCGGGGAGATTGATAACTTCAAACACAAATTTTTTAATACAAGCTATAGATTATTTTACAATAGAGAAAATTAAAGCCACTGCCATTGTTAGATGCTGAGAAAGCATTTGATTTGGTAGAGTGGGGAGTACTTTTTGTAATACTTCGTAAAATTGCTTTTCCAGTTTTTTGTCGATGTTACGAACATTATATTCCGGGGCTAAGGTGTCCATAATGATTAATAATATTTCAGCAGGAGAAATAGACATTAGTCGTGGTACTCGTCAGGGATGCCTGATGTCTCCCATATTGTCCACTCTATTTATTGAACCTTTGGCATGTGCTCTTCGTTCAGATTAATCCATTGGACCACATATGAGGGCGGCGCCTAAACTTAAGCTATATGAAGACGATATGGTTTTATATTTAAAGGCAGATGAGGATAACGTTCAATGTGCTTTTAATAAGATTTCCAAATTCACAGCCATAGGGGGCTATAAATTTAATCAAGTAAAAATTGAAGCTCTACTTTTTAATAGTTCCCCAAATATACTACCACTCGCTATGAAATCATCCTTTTCAGTCACATGTCCGATTATTTATCATGGGATTAACAACAAATTATAATCATTTATATGGGCTAAATTATGCTCCGTTATTAATTAAGGTTTGCACATTGCTTAATTGTTGGAACAAACTTTCTTTTACAATAATCGGCCGCATATCTCTTATAAAAATGAATTTATTACTGATTTTTCTTTTTGCTTTTTCCCAATTAAGCTATCGAAGGCCTTTTTCTGAGTCCTAGAAGGCGAAATCCAGCTGTTTATAATGAAATCAAAGCGACCCAGGGCCAAGCTGTTAATACTTTCATTATTTCAGGAGGAGAGAGGGTTAGCTCTTCCCTCTCTAAGAACTTACTATCAGGCCACACTTATAAGTTGGCTGACCTTCGCTTAAAAAAATATAGCTGTTGGAGATAATACTATCCACGTATTATGGTAAAAACTGCAAAAATAGATCTGACTTCCCTTTTCACAATTCCAAGACTACCTTATAAGACGCTTCTAATAATGGTAGACCGCACCAAATATATTTGGTGAGAATATCGGATCCCATATTATCACCCTCAGCTGAAGCTTGAGGCATGTGTTGGTTTAGGTCTGAGCTTGGGGCGCTCCATACTAACACATTGGGAAAATATTGGATTTCGTACATTAGGCGATTTTTTTCATAATAATGGTTTTATTTCTTACCAAAACGTACTTGCGAACATAAACCATTGAGTCCAACACTTTTTTTAGCTATACTCAAATTAAACATGTTTGTTCATGTAATTTGGTTGAACTGAACGTTACGGCAGAGAAAAGAGGGCAAACTTTTAGTCATTGCACGGCTTGGGGGAATCGTTAGTTGGCACAGACTTCTGCATCATCATTCAGGATTCAAAGTAATATCGAAGCACATTAATAGTGTAAGCAATATTGCAGGTTGTGGTATTACACAGTCATATTGGAATTGTTTTAGTAAAAAAGCTATTTGAGCGGCCAATTTTAAGCGGAAGAGCTTCTATTGTAAATGGATGCTCTACTACCCCCTGCAAAAATGTATCCTACTTCTTGCTTTAGATGTAGATCTCAGCGTGGCGACTGGCTTCATATGATATTTAGCTGCTCTAAATTGAAAGAGTTCTGGAGAGGGATCTTTTTGGAAATAAGTAATTGGGTAGGAAGAGTGATTATACCAGATCCAATGGGAGCCCTTTTTGGGATCCCGTCAACTGCTTCTAATTTGACCACCGAATTGAATCAGCTTTGTTTTATAGCATCTTTGGTAGCCAAATCATTTGTTTTGGCAAATTGGAAGTCTATTAAAATACCAACCATGAATCCTTGGCATAATAAGATGGACAAGGTGTATCGTTATGAGTTTCTCTATGCAAAGAGAGTAGGTGCTATCAAGCGTTTTAACAAAATCTGGTCAAGTTGGCAGAGGATATCGGGCTTAGAGTAAAGAAGCTATGAATTAAGTCATGCTGAATGTATTATTTTAACAAATCCAATAGCTTAGTTTTTATAGCATGGCCAAAGAGATATATTGGGACATCTTATGAATAACTATTTATGATTATTTGATAGTTAGAATTGCTCTATTACGAAGTATTTTTAAAATAAAAATTATTTAGAAGAAACATTATCATGAATTATTAACAGCGTGATGTTGTTCGGAAGTTGATTAATTGATATGTTTTAGGAATAATTTGTATGAACCAGTAATATGAATGATGAATTTTGAAATGCAATCAATGATGCTGTTAATTTTTTCCCCAAAAAGAAATTATGATTTGTTTAATGCTCAAGGTCCAGCACAAAGTTTGTTGAGAATGGGTATATTTCCAACCTGTGCAAGATGTTTAGCATACAAGTAAGTAACCAAAGGTATTACATTTTCACCTCCAGTCATGGAGATGTTTCAGAGAAGTGTTTGGTCAAACTCTACATAAAGTCGGATTAAAGCCAGACTTGTGAGGGCACTAGATTGTATCACTTTTGTGGAGCTTTATATTATTATTTCCATAGGTGGCTTATACATGTTTTTTCACTCTCAGTCTATGTTATTAAAGGTTGGATTCTCAAAGGCCCAACCAAGCAGTGGCAGCTGCTATTAATGATAAGTGGTAAGTCGGGGGATGTAGAAGGGGGTTGGGGGTAAATAACAAAAAAAAATAATTAAAAAGTGCTAACCTGTTGGCTGCCATCTCAGTGCTCTTCTACTCCTGTCCCGATTTCTCATGGGCTGGTGCACACTGCGCAGGCTCCTAGACGCTAATCAAGATGCTGCTCTCATGTGATTGGCCTGAGCTGGCTGGTTTAAAACTTTCTCAGGGCCCGGAAGCCTGTGCCTCTTCACATGGCTGTGCAGCACAGCTCAGGTGGAGAGATCTAAGTGCGTATATTGGTTTGGCCATCCTTATACAGCCAGTCAAACCAACATGCGCACTTACAGTACCCACTACTCCTCATTGTCCTGCTGTCATCATGGCCCGCCCCTCCCTAGACTTGGCTTGCTCTAGTGCTGTAAGAAAAATAAAATGAAAATAAAATGGCTTTATCATCATTTTTTCCATGTTTCCCCCTGCTGGCTGTCAGCGGGGGGGGGGGCAACATTCCTCCGCAATAACGGAGGAGCCCCCGCTGCAACCAAGTGGCTAGCACAGTCCCATCTTGGAGCAAAAGGTAATTTCAGGGAAAAGTGCAAAATTTGAATGGGAGCTAGATTTTGTGTGTTTTTGTGGCTGATATGCAAAATGTACTGTTTGTCATCAGAGGTTCTACTCTCCAAAGAAGAGTTTCAAAGCTTTTTTTTCTCCTATTTTTGTTAGTACAAGTTCTATTTCTAGAGATTTCAGTCTAACCCTTTCCCCTTAACTTTATACTAGATTTCGGATTTATGTGATGATCAGAGTTAGGGACATGGTTGGTTGGTAAAGGCTATCTAACTACATTGTGCAGGGCATTAAGACTGCAAGGGCCATATTATCAAGGAACGGCGACAACCTTATCACCGGTTTCGCGGAAGAAAACTGCAGCTAAAGCGGCGATAATGGCCTTGATAATATGCCCTGGAGAATTCCAATAGAAGTCCATGTTCTGGTGTGAACATGAGCTTCTATTGGAATTCTCCAGGGTATATTAGGAAGCCCTTTATCGCCGCTTTAGTGGCAGTTTTCTGCCGCTAAACCGGCGATAATTTTGACGCCGCTCTTGATAATTTGCCCCCAAGTAAGTATTCCACATTCAGAACTACATTCATTCTAGTCTTCACCAATGTTACTGGCTCGATAAGCTTTAAAATGCTTAATTTGCCAAACATTTCTCTAAATATGACACCTCTCATAGTAACCAAAGGGCGTTTCATGAAAGAGAATGCTCCACAAACGTGGGCCACTTTTTTTGGCAGTGCCCGCTCCAAATTGTGACCCCAATCCGACCCTGCCAATTTAATCCACCTCTACATGTCTTACATGGTTTGGTTTGCCATTGTGCTGTTTCATGTATGTTGTTTTTTTTATTTGTGTGAATACTGCTTGAAGACAGAACAAGCTAAGTTACAGATGCCCAAATTGATGGTGTCAAGAGTGGCCAGCACCCCAGGCTGTTCCCAAATAATTCACCCAATGTCCACTTCAGTTAATGTACTTTTTAATGATGCTTAATAATTTCACTGAAAAGTTGTGAGGTCTGTTGCCAGGCATAATGCTCTGACCTTTACTTTTAGTGCACTGCTCTGTGTTGATTACACATTTAAGACAAATGTATTTTGCTGAAAAAGCGTGAAAGAATACCAGTTAAAGTACCCTGGAATGTTAAGCAGTCTTGGGGCCTCCATGATGTACAAATAATGGTCTTAATTTAGCTTCAACGTGCTTTTCAGAGATACTGACTTGATTGGTAACAAATGAAAATATTTAGCTTCCAAAACAAGTATCGCAGAGTGCTTGTCCCAGCATAACTGATTGTCATCTAAGAAGTTTCTTGAATGTTGTGCAGCTAAAATTCATTTCCTGTGTTTATGCAGCGAAGGCCATGTCAAGTGTTTATGGATGTCAGCGCCATGACGACACAGAATAAAGGAGTGTCATATCATCATAATATAACTTGCGTGGCACAAATACGCACAGGCCAACCCTCCTGATTCAGGCAGGAGACTACCGATTTCATAGCTAGTCTCCTGCCTCCCGATTCCTGCATGCAAAAACCTGATTCTTGTGAAGGCGTCAGCCAGCAGGTACTGATCTTGTGTGATTTGGAGTATGCACTGCCAGTAACCTGCTCCTGCAGGCCAAGGCATAACATATTGGTCAATCTCTCTCTGCCTGCCAAAACGTTTGGAGGAGTGTGGCTCAATGGTTAGAGTAATGTATATGGCCTAGTGTGAAACACTAGGACTCTGACACGCACTACAATGAATGCTTTTCCTTTTAACCGTTCTGGTTTATTTTTGCTCAATATCATAAATCAAATGCTTCCATCACATGATGTACAAAATTACATTACTTCAAGCAATCGTTTGAGAGATTTACATGAAAATACTGATTATTATACACAGCCAACAATATATCGTCAAATCATAACAAATAAATTAAGAAAAAACCCAATGCATTTCGGGGCATAAAAAAGCCCCTTCGTCAGGGGTCTGAAAGAAAAACAAAAAGCAAGGAGTGAGTATTACTTAATTGGTTCTAAAAGTTTGTATTAGGTGATGAGTATTTATCAGCTTACCTATTTTCTATGAACGAAACTCATGTTTTAAAGTTTAATTAGGCTATATTTTCGTAATCTGTGAAAGAAAAAATCACCATGCGTCAAATAAATGACTGCATATTTTGAAAATAGAAGGAAAAGGAATCTTATTTTACTCTTTTAGTTACCTGTGATGGTAAAAAGGTTAAATCTGTAAGACATAAATGCGACAAAACTGTCTTAGTTATTTTGTAGGGATTTGACGAAAAGATGAGGATACCAATAGTTAATCAAACTCACCTGTTTTTTAGGACGTTATGTCAATAGCGCGGGGGACCTGCAGTAAAAGAGCGGTTTCACGTAAGTGCACTGTTCTAAAACAGATCTGCTTTCTCTTTTTAGAATAATACCGGACACACATTTACCTGCGAGCCTAGTTGTTTAAGTATCGGTCTCGCCGAAAAGTCCGCTTTCCGCACTAAAAAAGAAGGAAAGGGAACGCCCGTTAGTCATAATGACTATGAAATTACAAACAACTAAATGTTTGTTAAAAATAATTCGTTGTAGACGGTTACCTTATTTCAGTGAGCGTGGTGCTCAAAACGGGGTTCTCGCCATGACAGTCACTGCACGAATGCCGTGTGCGCGTTTGTTGGTAGTCCTACTTTTATTTTAACATCCGTCTTACTGGAAGGACGGTCTTTTTTCTCTCTCAACGCGAGTACGAACTTTATTGAGCCCTCTGGTTTGAAGTTATTTCGTGACGACAAGCTTTTTTTTTTTTTTTTACTATTTATGCTGTCAAGTTTTTAAACTCACGTTTATTTATTTGTTAAACGCGGGTAATGTCACGTATCTCAGTTTATGGCGATTGTACTCTGGAGTCATATAGCAAGTTACGGGCATGATTGCCACTCTAAATGGAAAAGAATATTTTCACTTAATCACGATGGAGTGTGATGTTGAATTCTATTATTAGTCCCTCTTCTATGACGGCACGACGAGGTTGAATTAATGTTAAGCAATTTTATCGAATGGTTGGACCTAGGTTATGTCTTGTCAAAAGGGTGATTAAATCAAATACTACAGTTGTAATCAAAGTGTTAACATGTATCACACATGGTGAATCGATCGCATGTGGTCACAAATTTTAAAATATGCGCTTTTTAGTAATTCACATACAGATGTAAATAACATCAACTGATTTTGAGTTGTATTTGGAACTTGATACTCAACGATCATTGTATTAAGAAACCTTCAAGTGTATACTATATATCAAAGCCAAATATTTCATCAGAGTCAAGCCTGCCTATATACAATCTAAAGCAACTATTCGAATATCTTCTCTTTTGGAACTTTCGACTTTCAAACCTTATCTGTGTATGTGAATGTGTGAAATGTTGGAAAAATGTTGTCAGTTTTACAAAAAGCATGCCATTTCCAGTTTATCATTTAATCCAAATGGGGTCAGGGTTTGCAATTTTCGAATCCAATAAGTTTCTCTTTGGATCAATATTTTAGCATTGTCCATTCCCAGTCTTTGGGGCACCAGTTCTATCACTTGAAAGCGAATTTGGGCAATACCGTGGTTTTGCTCTATCCAATGTTGTGCTAAAGGAGATGTTAAATTCTTGTTGCGTATTCGACTTTTATGTTCAGAAAGTCTAATTTTCAATTTTCTGTCTGTTTTGCCAATGTACAAAAGGCCACATGGGCACTTAATTGAATACACAACATGCTCTGAATCACAATTTGTGGTATGTCTCAATGCTATTTTTTCGCCAGTCCGTGGGTGTAGTAGTGTGTTACCGGCTATTACATTGTTGCAATTCTTACAATTATAACACTTCATTGTGCCTTTGTAAAGTTGGTCTTGTTGTGACGGTGTGGATTTACTCAGCAATTCTTTGAGATTCTGGGCTCTCTTATACGCGAACAGTGGACGTTCCTTGAATAGGGTTTCAAAATCCTTTTCTGCTAAAAGAATTTCCCATCTTTTCATTATTGTTCTCTTTATGTCTCGAGAAGCGGTTGAGTACTTAGACACGAACACCATTCTGGTGCTAGAAGTTTTAGATGTTTTGGTCAGAAGATCGGTTCTTGACATAGTCTTGATTTTTTCCAAATGCGCTTCCAGTAATTTCTTGGGATAACCTCTCTCCAAATATCTTTGTTTTTGCTCATTGAGGCTTTTTTCACACTGGTCTTTATCAGTTGATATCCGCTTAATCCTCATGAATTGGGATATGGGCAGATTATTGATCAAATTTGCTGGATGAAAACTGCTGTAAAGTAGTGCTGTATTTTTGTCAGTTGGTTTTTTGTACAGTTTAGTAGTTATAGAACTATCTTTGATTTCAACTAGTACATCCAGGAATGGTAATGTTGTATTGCTGATTTTATGTGTGAATTGAATCCTTGGATCAGCTAGGTTAAGACTTTTAATAACCTTGAGTAAATCAGTTGTAGATTGTTTCCAAATAATGAAAATATCATCAATGAAACGTTTATAGTAAATGAGTCCTTGCTGCCATGATGGATCTTCTAGAATGTAATCTAGCTCAAATTTAGCCATGTAGATATTTGCGTATATACAGGCTCCTGGGAAGCCCATAGCTGTGCCCGTCAATTGGGTATAGTACTTATTTTGCCAGGTGAAATAGCTGTTCGTAAGACAGAATTCTAATAGTTGCAATATCAAAATTCTTTCTTCATTTGATTTGTCAGTCCTGAGTAGAGCCCACTCCATAGCTTCTAAGCCCTGCTTATGCGGAATTGATGTGTATAATGCAGTGACATCTATAGTGCATAGAGTCCATTCAGCGCATCCTGTCGTGTCAATGTTTGATAGGCTTCTAAGAAAGTCCGAGGTGTCTTGGAGATAAGTAGGCCATTTCTGTATGAATGGCTGCATGTGTGTGTCTATGAAGATTCCCGGATTCTCAAATATAGAGGAACATCCCGACACTATAGGTCTGAAGGGCGGGTTGTTGACATTTTTATGTACTTTAGGTAAAAAGTATATCTTAGGTCTCCTTGGGTAGATTTGTTGAAAGTATCTCTTAGTAGAGTTGTCTATCCATTCCAGTTCTTCTGCCTTTTTCAAAATGTTATCCAAATCTTTTCCAATGTTAGTTGTAGGATCATGTGGTAGCTCCATGTAGGTATTCCTGTCTTTAACATGCTCATCGCCCTTTTGTTTGTAGAATAATGAATCCATGATTACGAGTCCACCTCCCTTGTCTGCCTTTTGTATTGTTATGGTCGTGTTCCTGGCCAAGCGTTGTATTGTACTTTGTTCTGCTCTTGTCAAGTTGTTAAGTTTCCTTTTGTAATGTATTTTACTTAAGTCTGCTCGAACCAAGGTCTCAAAAGTGTCCAGACTTTTATGTGATGTAGGAGGAACAAAACTGCTTTTAGGCTTGAATAGCCTGATAGGGTCTTCCGAATTCTCCTTTGGATCCAAGGTGGTAAAAAAATATTTCAATCTGAGGACTCTCATAAATTTGAAGAAAGATATCTCTGTTTCAAACTCGTTGGACTGATATGTTCGAACAAAAGAGGTGCCTTTATTTAACAGGTTTTCTTCAAAGCTTGATAATGGATACTGGGAAATATTTATGACAAGGTTTTTGTCTGGCTCCGTAACCCCGATTTTTTCTGCAAGTCTTTGTCCTTCTCTTTCTCTCTCTCCTTTTCTTTTGCTTCTTTCTCCTTGTCCTCTTCTCGTCTTTTTTCTTGTTGAGCCAATGTTAAATCTGGTGGTTTGCTGGGTGGCTGGTCCTTCTCTAAAAAAGCAGATGAGGGGCCTGGTATGGTAGGTGGTGCATCAACGACCTGTCCTACTTTTGATGGTTGAGTTGAAATAGGTTGTCTAGCGATGTTTAACTCACTGTCTGAGACCACGCTTTCATCAGAAGATGTTGGTTGCTGTCTTCTACCAGTTAATCTTTTCTTTGCGTAGACCTCAGCCCATGTATACGTTTCGTTTAACTTATAGTCGATGGTGTCGCGTTTGAATTTACGCAGCTTGGTCTCTTGTAATTCCTTCCCGTATTTGTCAAGACGCGTATTGATATCTTCTAGGAACCTTTCCCATTGTGCTTCTTCTAGTCTTTCTGAGAGTTCTTGTTTGATATTGTGTATTTCTTCTTCCAAATCCTTTAGTGTTTTGGCAAGCTCTTCGACCAATAATAATATTAAATCCAAAGAACACTTATTGAGAATTTCGAACCATTTCTCCATGAATTTTGGGTTATTGTTGAGTCTGTATAACATTGGTCTGATTGCAAGTCTAAGTCCCCTAGGGATCCTTCTGACACGATGATATTGTATCAAAGTGGTTGCGTGTAAACGTTGGTTTAATTCTCGTCTAGTGAGATATTCCAGTTGTTTAAGTTGCTGTTCAACAGATCCTCCTTGCGTGTCGAAGGTCTTTACTTCTCTGATGAGTTTGTATATTATGTTGGCTTCGTCTGCCGTGTATACTTTTGTATTGGCTCGATTGTCAGTTATTGAAGCGATTGAATCGAATGACATTTTAATGTTTGATTTGGTGCAAATGCCCTTAGGGTGCAGTAAGTTTAGGATATGAATGGAGGAGGGTATTGCACTCAAGTGTATCTCAAATTTGAAATATTCTTTTACAATAAGTGTGCTCTGCCAGATTAGTGCCTGCTCACTGGTAAAACAATGTATATGGCCTAGTGTGAAACACTAGGACTCTGACACGCACTACAATGAATGCTTTTCCTTTTAACCGTTCTGGTTTATTTTTGCTCAATATCATAAATCAAATGCTTCCATCACATGATGTACAAAATTACATTACTTCAAGCAATCGTTTGAGAGATTTACATGAAAATACTGATTATTATACACAGCCAACAATATATCGTCAAATCATAACAAATAAATTAAGAAAAAACCCAATGCAACCACTTTGATACAATATCATCGTGTCAGAAGGATCCCTAGGGGACTTAGACTTGCAATCAGACCAATGTTATACAGACTCAACAATAACCCAAAATTCATGGAGAAATGGTTCGAAATTCTCAATAAGTGTTCTTTGGATTTAATATTATTATTGGTCGAAGAGCTTGCCAAAACACTAAAGGATTTGGAAGAAGAAATACACAATATCAAACAAGAACTCTCAGAAAGACTAGAAGAAGCACAATGGGAAAGGTTCCTAGAAGATATCAATACGCGTCTTGACAAATACGGGAAGGAATTACAAGAGACCAAGCTGCGTAAATTCAAACGCGACACCATCGACTATAAGTTAAACGAAACGTATACATGGGCTGAGGTCTACGCAAAGAAAAGATTAACTGGTAGAAGACAGCAACCAACATCTTCTGATGAAAGCGTGGTCTCAGACAGTGAGTTAAACATCGCTAGACAACCTATTTCAACTCAACCATCAAAAGTAGGACAGGTCGTTGATGCACCACCTACCATACCAGGCCCCTCATCTGCTTTTTTAGAGAAGGACCAGCCACCCAGCAAACCACCAGATTTAACATTGGCTCAACAAGAAAAAAGACGAGAAGAGGACAAGGAGAAAGAAGCAAAAGAAAAGGAGAGAGAGAAAGAGAAGGACAAAGACTTGCAGAAAAAATCGGGGTTACGGAGCCAGACAAAAACCTTGTCATAAATATTTCCCAGTATCCATTATCAAGCTTTGAAGAAAACCTGTTAAATAAAGGCACCTCTTTTGTTCGAACATATCAGTCCAACGAGTTTGAAACAGAGATATCTTTCTTCAAATTTATGAGAGTCCTCAGATTGAAATATTTTTTTACCACCTTGGATCCAAAGGAGAATTCGGAAGACCCTATCAGGCTATTCAAGCCTAAAAGCAGTTTTGTTCCTCCTACATCACATAAAAGTCTGGACACTTTTGAGACCTTGGTTCGAGCAGACTTAAGTAAAATACATTACAAAAGGAAACTTAACAACTTGACAAGAGCAGAACAAAGTACAATACAACGCTTGGCCAGGAACACGACCATAACAATACAAAAGGCAGACAAGGGAGGTGGACTCGTAATCATGGATTCATTATTCTACAAACAAAAGGGCGATGAGCATGTTAAAGACAGGAATACCTACATGGAGCTACCACATGATCCTACAACTAACATTGGAAAAGATTTGGATAACATTTTGAAAAAGGCAGAAGAACTGGAATGGATAGACAACTCTACTAAGAGATACTTTCAACAAATCTACCCAAGGAGACCTAAGATATACTTTTTACCTAAAGTACATAAAAATGTCAACAACCCGCCCTTCAGACCTATAGTGTCGGGATGTTCCTCTATATTTGAGAATCCGGGAATCTTCATAGACACACACATGCAGCCATTCATACAGAAATGGCCTACTTATCTCCAAGACACCTCGGACTTTCTTAGAAGCCTATCAAACATTGACACGACAGGATGCGCTGAATGGACTCTATGCACTATAGATGTCACTGCATTATACACATCAATTCCGCATAAGCAGGGCTTAGAAGCTATGGAGTGGGCTCTACTCAGGACTGACAAATCAAATGAAGAAAGAATTTTGATATTGCAACTATTAGAATTCTGTCTTACGAACAGCTATTTCACCTGGCAAAATAAGTACTATACCCAATTGACGGGCACAGCTATGGGCTTCCCAGGAGCCTGTATATACGCAAATATCTACATGGCTAAATTTGAGCTAGATTACATTCTAGAAGATCCATCATGGCAGCAAGGACTCATTTACTATAAACGTTTCATTGATGATATTTTCATTATTTGGAAACAATCTACAACTGATTTACTCAAGGTTATTAAAAGTCTTAACCTAGCTGATCCAAGGATTCAATTCACACATAAAATCAGCAATACAACATTACCATTCCTGGATGTACTAGTTGAAATCAAAGATAGTTCTATAACTACTAAACTGTACAAAAAACCAACTGACAAAAATACAGCACTACTTTACAGCAGTTTTCATCCAGCAAATTTGATCAATAATCTGCCCATATCCCAATTCATGAGGATTAAGCGGATATCAACTGATAAAGACCAGTGTGAAAAAAGCCTCAATGAGCAAAAACAAAGATATTTGGAGAGAGGTTATCCCAAGAAATTACTGGAAGCGCATTTGGAAAAAATCAAGACTATGTCAAGAACCGATCTTCTGACCAAAACATCTAAAACTTCTAGCACCAGAATGGTGTTCGTGTCTAAGTACTCAACCGCTTCTCGAGACATAAAGAGAACAATAATGAAAAGATGGGAAATTCTTTTAGCAGAAAAGGATTTTGAAACCCTATTCAAGGAACGTCCACTGTTCGCGTATAAGAGAGCCCAGAATCTCAAAGAATTGCTGAGTAAATCCACGCCGTCACAACAAGACCAACTTTACAAAGGCACAATGAAGTGTTATAATTGTAAGAATTGCAACAATGTAATAGCCGGTAACACACTACTACACCCACGGACTGGCGAAAAAATAGCATTGAGACATACCACAAATTGTGATTCAGAGCATGTTGTGTATTCAATTAAGTGCCCATGTGGCCTTTTGTACATTGGCAAAACAGACAGAAAATTGAAAATTAGACTTTCTGAACATAAAAGTCGAATACGCAACAAGAATTTAACATCTCCTTTAGCACAACATTGGATAGAGCAAAACCACGGTATTGCCCAAATTCGCTTTCAAGTGATAGAACTGGTGCCCCAAAGACTGGGAATGGACAATGCTAAAATATTGATCCAAAGAGAAACTTATTGGATTCGAAAATTGCAAACCCTGACCCCATTTGGATTAAATGATAAACTGGAAATGGCATGCTTTTTGTAAAACTGACAACATTTTTCCAACATTTCACACATTCACATACACAGATAAGGTTTGAAAGTCGAAAGTTCCAAAAGAGAAGATATTCGAATAGTTGCTTTAGATTGTATATAGGCAGGCTTGACTCTGATGAAATATTTGGCTTTGATATATAGTATACACTTGAAGGTTTCTTAATACAATGATCGTTGAGTATCAAGTTCCAAATACAACTCAAAATCAGTTGATGTTATTTACATCTGTATGTGAATTACTAAAAAGCGCATATTTTAAAATTTGTGACCACATGCGATCGATTCACCATGTGTGATACATGTTAACACTTTGATTACAACTGTAGTATTTGATTTAATCACCCTTTTGACAAGACATAACCTAGGTCCAACCATTCGATAAAATTGCTTAACATTAATTCAACCTCGTCGTGCCGTCATAGAAGAGGGACTAATAATAGAATTCAACATCACACTCCATCGTGATTAAGTGAAAATATTCTTTTCCATTTAGAGTGGCAATCATGCCCGTAACTTGCTATATGACTCCAGAGTACAATCGCCATAAACTGAGATACGTGACATTACCCGCGTTTAACAAATAAATAAACGTGAGTTTAAAAACTTGACAGCATAAATAGTAAAAAAAAAGCTTGTCGTCACGAAATAACTTCAAACCAGAGGGCTCAATAAAGTTCGTACTCGCGTTGAGAGAGAAAAAAGACCGTCCTTCCAGTAAGACGGATGTTAAAATAAAAGTAGGACTACCAACAAACGCGCACACGGCATTCGTGCAGTGACTGTCATGGCGAGAACCCCGTTTTGAGCACCACGCTCACTGAAATAAGGTAACCGTCTACAACGAATTATTTTTAACAAACATTTAGTTGTTTGTAATTTCATAGTCATTATGACTAACGGGCGTTCCCTTTCCTTCTTTTTTAGTGCGGAAAGCGGACTTTTCGGCGAGACCGATACTTAAACAACTAGGCTCGCAGGTAAATGTGTGTCCGGTATTATTCTAAAAAGAGAAAGCAGATCTGTTTTAGAACAGTGCACTTACGTGAAACCGCTCTTTTACTGCAGGTCCCCCGCGCTATTGACATAACGTCCTAAAAAACAGGTGAGTTTGATTAACTATTGGTATCCTCATCTTTTCGTCAAATCCCTACAAAATAACTAAGACAGTTTTGTCGCATTTATGTCTTACAGATTTAACCTTTTTACCATCACAGGTAACTAAAAGAGTAAAATAAGATTCCTTTTCCTTCTATTTTCAAAATATGCAGTCATTTATTTGACGCATGGTGATTTTTTCTTTCACAGATTACGAAAATATAGCCTAATTAAACTTTAAAACATGAGTTTCGTTCATAGAAAATAGGTAAGCTGATAAATACTCATCACCTAATACAAACTTTTAGAACCAATTAAGTAATACTCACTCCTTGCTTTTTGTTTTTCTTTCAGACCCCTGACGAAGGGGCTTTTTTATGCCCCGAAATGCATTGGGTTTTTTCTTAATTTATTTGTTATGATTTGACGATATATTGTTGGCTGTGTATAATAATCAGTATTTTCATGTAAATCTCTCAAACGATTGCTTGAAGTAATGTAATTTTGTACATCATGTGATGGAAGCATTTGATTTATGATATTGAGCAAAAATAAACCAGAACGGTTAAAAGGAAAAGCATTCATTGTAGTGCGTGTCAGAGTCCTAGTGTTTCACACTAGGCCATATACATTGTTTTACCAGTGAGCAGGCACTAATCTGGCAGAGCACACTTATTGTAAAAGAATATTTCAAATTTGAGATACACTTGAGTGCAATACCCTCCTCCATTCAATGGTTAGAGTGGCAGACCCTGATACAGAGTTCTGGCCCGGGACCAGGGTTCAATTCCCACCTCGGCGGGTCTTGGGCTCAATTTCCTCGGACCTGACAATTCTCGCCTCAGTGCCTATTCTAATCATGGGCCCCACGCTGCAACTCTGGACGATAGCTTGCTTAACCTCCACTCCGGCCCCAACAGAGCTTGGATGCCTGGCTTCACCCTGGGGAGGCCCAGGAGTGGACACTTCACAGGGAAAGCCAGGAAGGGTTCCACAGTGGTATGAGTAATAGCGCCAGGAAACCGCTTGGTGTCAGTGCGCTCTACAAATACCTTGACATTTACATTTACATTTTTCCCTGTGCTCTTGACAGGTAAGGAAAAGACAAATTAACTTTTTCGATATCCGATCCTTCAGCAGCACACGTACAAGCCCCATACATTTCAGTAGATCCGATTCAGGCCTCCATAGAAGTCAATGGGAGAAAATACATTCTACCGATTATTTTTATAAAATATCCCACTTTCCTCTTCTAAAATGTTGGCATGTATGCATTTATTTGTGAAAATGGTGGAATGTCTGCTACATTTAGGAGAAAATCGCCCCAGTCATAGGGACCATAGAATGGTTTTGGCAATTTGAGTGCACGTCCAAGAAGAGACTACTGGCATTCCCTCATCGGAACATCTCCTCCACCCCTCTGAGTTATTGTCGACATGTGGCACCATCGGATGTCCGACAATACAGATCTTTCCGTAAACAAAGGTACCCCATGTACTGGGCTTTTGCTGTGTCTGCTGATTCAAGTACATGCTTTACACACTTTTTTTTAAATGTATTTTTATTTCAAAAAAAGAAAAGACACAATCATTATTTCCTATTACATGTTACAAACGGGTGATATGGTCCACTTATTTTATACAATGTTGGAAATCCTATACAGACATTACAAAAACCGTTATATTCAAGCTATAACCTACACAGCGTTACCACCATCAATATTGGTCACATTCAAAGATTCAATTTCTGGAGGCATGGAGGGTAGTTCGCACATATCTCCTCTATAAGTATTCCAGCTCCCCCATTTTTTAATCCATTTTCTGGGACACCCCCTATGCACATACACCGTCCTCTCTGCCACCATGACAGTGTCCATGTCTCTACACCACTCCGCCAATGCTTGGGCGGTTACCCCACCCCAATGGCTTGCAATATTCCTCTTGGCTATCATGATACCCAGAGTAGCCCAGGTCTGTAGCATTGAATTTAAATTTGTTGCATCCCAAATGTTAGGTAAACAGCATTTGGGCTCTCTGGGGACTAGGTTTCCAGTTACCCTCGTAATTGGGTGACCAACTGGCATTGGTGTAAATTCAGAACGGTGAGTGTAAAAATTCAGGACAAAGGGTCAAAATTCAGGACACAAATTCAGGACAGGAGGTGAAAATTCAGGACAAAACTTCAGCACAATTGGATACGTTTTACAGACACATCAGAGGTCACGCAATAGTATATAAGTAAGTCCAGCCATATTCAAACATATTCAACCATTTGCAAACCTATCCATCATGTATCCGTCCATCTATCATTTCACTCATTCATCCTTTCACTCATCCATCCACCCTTTCACCTTATCCATCTGTACACTAATCCATCCACTCTTCTACCCATCCATCCATTCACTCATCCATCCTTTCTCTCGTCCATTTATCCTTTCACTCCTTCACTCATCTATTCTTCCTTTTGTCCATCTACCCTCCCTTTCACTCACTCATCCATCTTTACATCCACCCTTTCACTCATCCGTTTATGCATTCACCCTTGCACTTATCAATTCTTCAATCCATCCATCATTTCACTCATCCACCCACTCACTCATCATCCACCTTTTCACTCATCCATCCACCCAGCTACTCTTCCACCCATACATCAAGCTATTTACCTTTTCTCTCTTCCATCCTTCCACTCACCAATCCATCCATCCTCTCTCCTTATCCATCTATTCAATCTTTAATTCATCCATTCACCAATTCATCCAGCCATCCACCCATCCCTTCACTTACTCATTCGCCCACCTTTTCATATTAATTTTGAGCTGAGCCTTTCTGAGAAGAGGCCCGTCAAGACAAAAAATCCGTTCCTGGATATTCCTCGCTGCAGGAGCCATTCCAGGACAGGGACAGGATTCACCACGGGGGGGGGGGACAGAGCCATCACAGGTGGGGGGGGGACAGGAGCCTCCACATGGGGGGACAGGAGCCATCACTGGGGGGATGGAGGGGCAGGAGCCATCACAGGAGGGGAAACTGGATCCACCAGGGTGGCCACAGGGGTGGGCATGCAGTATTCTAGTATCATCTTGGTCTATTCCAGGGTGGGGTAGGGCTCCTCACCCCCTCCTGGACAAGACAACGAGAAGACAGTCTCTCTCTCCAAAATGTTAGCTGTGCAATACCCCGCTGTGATCTACAGTACTTACAGGAGATACTCCAAGAGAACTGATTTAACTGATTGTCCTCCATACTTTGTTAATCAGTGTGGGCGCGATTGTGCCATTTCTTTATTTTATTACATTATAGACTGCATGTTTAAAGAATCGAGGTTTGTTTACAATTTAGTGACAGTAATTAAGCTCTGTGAAAAGAACCACCTGCTGCCTCGGTGCAATCAGACCAGTTTGAGGATGTTTGGGGCCCTGAGAAGAGGCGCTGACCCCCCACTGGTGCCCTGGGAAGAGGTGCTGACCTCCCGCTGGTGCCCTGAGAAGAGGCACTGAACCCCCCTCTGGTGCCCTGAGAAGAGGCGCTGACCCCCGCTAGTACCCTGAGAAGAGGCGCTGACCCCCTCCCGCTGGTGCCCAGAGCGGAGGCGCTGACCCCCCCCCCCCCGCTGGTGCCCTGAGAAGAGGCACTGACCCCCCGCTAGTACCCTGAGAAGAGGAGCTGACCCCCCACTGGTGCACTGAGAAGAGGCTCTGAACCCCCCTCTGATGCCCTGAAAAGAGGCACTGAACCCCCCTCTGGAGCCCTGAGAAGAGGTGCTGACCCCCCGCTAGTACCCTGAGAAGAGGTGCTGACCCCCCGCTAGTACCCTGAGAAGAGGTGCTGACCCCCCCGCTGGAGCCCTGAGAAGAGGTTCTGACCCCTCCACTGGTGCCCTGAGAAGAGTCGCTGACCCCCCGCTAGTACCCTGAGAAGAGGCGCTGACCCCCCGCTACCCTGAGAAGAGGAGCTGACCCCCCGCTGGAGCCCTGAGAAGAGGCGCCCCCCCCCGCTAGTACCCTGAGAAGAGGCGCTGACCCCCCCCCCCGCTGGAGCCCTGAGAAGAGGCGCTGACCCCCCGCTGGTGCCCTGAGAAGAGGCGCTGACCCCCCGCTAGTACCCTGAGAAGAGGCGCTGACCCCCCACTAGTACCCTGAGAAGAGGCGCTGACCCCTCCGCTGGTGCCCTGAGGAGAGGCGCTGACCCCCCCGCTGGTGCCCTGAGAAGAGGCGCTGACCCCCCACTAGTACCCTGAGAAGAGGCGCTGACCCCTCCGCTGGTGCCCTGAGAAGAGGCACTGTGCCCTTGCACAGATGAGATCGGAGTGCTACAAACTCTGAGCCCAGGCTGAGCTGCAGAGTGAAAAGTTTGACTTTGATGTTTCTCTCTGTGATTCCTGTTTTTTGTGTACATCTGTAAAGCTCAGATCAGTGAACAAAAAGAAACTAGCATTGCCAGGTCTGGCCATTTTTGTCTCACACAAATTGCGGAGACATGACGCATTCAGGGCTGTTTGCATCTAAATAGATGCTCCTGCTCCTGAAGCTGCAGCCCCTCCCTCTCAGTCACCTTCAAGCACCTTTTAACAGCTCATCAAGGGCTGAAGGTGTGAGGGTTGCCATCCCGCTATGCCTCTCCAATGCTGCGGGGTATCTGAGCTTTGGAACAGCCTCGGAGTCAAGAAGGGAGGTGGGTGGAAGCTGTGCGGGCTTTAGGGTTAAAGCGTCAAAGGTTTAAGGGTTAAAATTACGGACAAATGGCGTCCGTTAAAGAATCCTTCACGGACAACGGACAGACGGCCGAAATTACGGACTGTCCGTGAAATTTACAGAAGGTTGGTCACCCTACCTCGTAATGAGGGACATAACTGACTCCCAGTACGACACCACAGCAGGGTATGTCCAGATAGTGTAGTAAAAAAACATGCCAACCTCCCCACTTTGTTGCAGACAGAGGGGGTTGTCTACTTTTTTAATCTTTCAGAGGGTAGTCCTGGTGTAATAAATTCTATGAAGAATTTTGAGTTGAACTAGACGTAGTTTGGATGTGATCGCTACCTCTCTGGGGGACGCTAGCGCCTCATGTCATCCAAATCACCCAGGTCTGCCTACCATTTGTCTTTATGCTTCTCCATCGGATCCAACATGTTATTGACAATTTTCCTATGTGTCAGGGAGATTGCTTCAGCTTTACACACTTTTGTAAGCTTATCTCCATCTTTACAGTAAGTGCCGGTGTGTTTGCTCGCTGCTCATCGCCCTGGTCACCAGCAGCGATTTTGGGGCATTCCCGCAACTGCGCTCCCTCAATTACACTCAAGTGTGCTGTTAGGAGGTGGGCACTGGCGATATGGATTTTACTTTACTCCATTTCAAGGCCCCAAAGCAAGGAGAGAGCTGCCCTAAATGCAGCACGCATCAGTAAGATACTAACTTCATAAATACTGCTTCGTTTAATATGATTCCTGAATCTGTAGTGGATCTAGTCACGTTGCAAAGGCATCCGCACCATGTAACAGAACTAGCCCTTTCACTTTAAAGTTACAAAGCCTTGGATCCTGAGTCTCTCTTCCACGGCCCTTTCCTGCCAGCCCTAACTACATCCACACACCACGCAAGGGTTATGTCTAGTCTGCCTCATCGGGACAATAAACCTTCTCAGGCTACTCGGTTTTCGATATTAAGGCTAGTCGTAGCAGCAGTGTAATGGCAGCGCCGCGATTTACACTCCTATTCAGTTTTCTACTCTGTATGAGGCTCTCACGTCACGTTTCATATTTTAAACTTCTTCCATGAAGCATTCTTGTAGCTGGAATCGTGCTGTCTCCAACAGGTATGCTGGTATCAGGGCCAGACTGGGAACCCAAAGCAGCCCATGCAATTTTATCAGTCCGGCCACCACCCGAGGGTGGAGGGGGTTCAAACGTAAAGCACTGCTTCTTAACAAAGAGCGCCCCAGCACTGCTTCTTTTGTTACTAAGGGTCTATATAGCAGCATCGCTGCAAAACTGGCCCCACCTCTTCCAGCGTCCTGGGCAAAAACACCTGATGCCTGCTACGGCTAGTCCGGCCCTGGCTTGTATATTCAACCCTCATTTGCCACAGGCCTGCTTTTTTAATTCATTGTTTTGTCTCTGTACATATATTTTGAAAGGGTTTTCATTGACACCTTCTGATGCGATAATTTTGTGGATGGCGTCGGGACTGACTCTCTACTTCAAGCTTCCGGTTCCAGAAAGATGCTCTCCCTACTGCGATACAGAATCCTCGTTTTGTTCCAGCAATGATGTTCTATTCCATTTTGTAATGCTTGTTTACTTATTCTTTTGCTGGAGTAACCTGAGAGGTTTCTTCTTCACATGCTCTTGGACAAGATGGAGGATTTTGTATGGAAGCCATGGGATGTGGCGCTATAGGTGATGACAAGAGAACCTCCATTATGGTTTGTGTCTGATGGTGGCCAAGTATTTACAGCAAGGTAAGTGCTTAGAGGCACACACAGATGGGTCAACATCGAAGTGCAAGCAGTACTAGAACTGTGTTTTCAATTTCATGCTTTATTTTGAGAGAGACTGTATTTATAAAAGAGGTATAAATTCATAAGTGCTTTCAAAATTCTCCCAGGAGCTTAAGGAGCTAGAAGGAGCTGTAAGGAGGAGCTGTGGAGGAGCAGTGGCTACAATGGGGAAACTGCTTAACGCCCGCCTCAAGGTTAAAACTCGCCGTACCCAGGCTAAGGAGGCAAAAGAGGCAGCTTGATTGGCTTGTAAGGAGAATGCCCCATTTTGCTTGGCCTTGATTCTGCACTTGAGAGCTCAGAAGAAGAGGATTTATCTTTTGTTGCATCTTCGGAGCAGGCGGGCATGGTGGGCATGGCAGAAATGAATGCAGCTACAGCCATACCAGTAAAATCTTTGGATGATAATTCAGAGACCGAAGCTCGTAAAAAAACGAAAGTGACAAAAGAAGCAAAACAATTTGCATTACTTTTGAAAAAAGCAACGCTGCAATCCCCTTCTCCAGGCTCTAGCCCAGCCCTGAAACTCTCCAAGGAACCCCCTGGCGTCACAGTGCCATCAGCTCTAGCACTAGCAGCAGACCTGGCCCTTTCGAGTCAGGTAAATTCGCATATTAATTTTAAATCTAATCTCATTACAACCATGGAGACATCCTTGGGGCAAGTATCTAATCAGGACGAGACATCCTCTTTAACTTTGCTGATCACTCAGAATGGGAGACAAGTGGAGCACCCAGGAACACCAGAAACATCAAAAGCACCTGGATGGGCTGTTACTGCCTCCAGTGCTCCCGGCACATCATTGGCTGCCCAAGCGAAGTCACTGATACAGCATCAGGTCTCACTGCAAGAGCTGGTTCATTTGACTGGTTTGATGTCCCCTGATGAGATTATGGGAGGGAATCTTTCCTCTGCTGCGGACCCTCTCCATGTTATTTCTAGTCCAAATGCGGAGCCAGGTGGTGAATTTCAGATGAGTGTCAAAGATATGCTGAACTTAATTCTGGAGGAAATCCGCGAATTGAAAAGAACCCAGAAAGCTGAGCTTGCCTCTCTACATCAGCGATTAGAGAATATCGAAGGCACAATGTCTAGCTTTCCAGTTAAACTTAAGGAGGCAGAAGCCAGGATCTCCGCTCTAGAGGACCAGATGACTATTGTATTGGGAGAAGCCAAAGTGGCGGTTAAAAGCAAGCACCCTCTCTAGAACAACTTGGAGGGGCTAGAAAATCACTCTCGGAGGTCCAATCTCCGGATAGTTGGAATTCCGGAAGGAATTGAGGGCTCCCAAACCCTGCAGTGGGTTAATTCATTCATCAAACACAAGGTCATCCCAGAGTTTGAAGGCGATCTTACCATCACCAGGCGTCATCGTGTTCCTGCTCGCACCATTCCCTAATTCTACATTGCCTCGGACAATATTGTTAACTTTGCAGACTATCGTGTAAAAGAGAGAACACTGTCTAAGGCAATCCAACAGAGACAGTTCGTAGTGAATGATACTGTGAAATGTCAAATTCTTTCCGATATGACTGCTGTGGCGGCACGCAGGAGAAAGGAATTTGTAAAGATTCTCCATCTATTTAAAGCAAATGGGGCACAAGCATCTATTGCCCAACAGTCTAAATTGAGAGTCTTGGTTAAGTGCAAATTTTTCATGGGCTCTAGGGCCTAGAAGGAAAGGCTGGTTATAGTATAACTGCTATGGTTATAAATAGGGGGGTCTGAGGGGTTAAGCCACGCTCGCCTTTTTGTTTCTCCCATTGGGAGGTCTAATTGAGGTTTAGTCATTTGTTATGTTTTTATTTGATTTCAGTTCGGGCTTTACCCTTACAGCGCACACCTTTACCCTTACAGCGCACACCTGTCTGCATGTTTAATCAATAGACAGTAAATTCCGCATTGCTGGGAGGTTAGGGGTAAGATCACTCGGGTGTAATTACATGACACCCAGGTTAGATGGGGGGTGAAATCTGGTTGGTGGGGAGTTTTCCACATTTTGGGGGGAGGAGTCACAAGGGGTGGGATGGGAGTATAAGGGGGAAAAAAATGAAGTCCTTTTTATTCCGATTTTTATACATCCATATTGTACTTTGACTCTGGGTAGACTGTTTAGCGGGTTTAAGCTTTGGTTGAACCTAAAGTATGGCTAGTAAGGAACCGCTGAAAATGGTCTCTTTTAATGTTAATGGTCTCAACAATAAAAAGAAAATGCGGGCAATTGAGTTATGGGTTAAATCAGAAAGCCCGGCCCTGATTCTTTCACAAGAGACCCATATGAAATGAAATGAAAATAATTTTTATTAAGTGCGGCTGCTGCTTTGAGGCGTCCAGGCACTAAGATTGGAATGGTGCCTCCCCAGGTAGTGACCGGGGCTAGTCTGCAGTGTTAAACAAGAAGGTCTTGAGCTGTTTGTGAAAGGTCGTCAGGTTGGAATTAGATCTTAAATGAAGGGGGAATGAATTCCATAACTTGGCGGCATTATAGGAAAAAGATCGGCCACCCGCTCTAGATCTTCTGATGCGGGCGACTGTCGTCAAGAAAGCATGGTCGGAGCGAAGCTGTTTGTTTGAGCAGTGGAGAGGGATCAGAGAATGATTGATTTTCGGGCCAGTTTTCCAGTATGCTTGATGGGAGATGAACAGGGACTTGAATTTGACTCTCTCCCTAACAGGTAGCCAGTGCAGGGTTTTCAGTCCAGGCTCCGCCAAAGCTCTGCGTGGGAGACTAAGCAGTGTTCGTGCTGCGCAGTTCTGGATCTGCTACAATTTTTGCAGACAGTATTCAGGTGCCCCTAAGTACAGGGCGTTACTAAAGTCGAGGCAGGATTGAATTAAGCCCTGCATAACGACTTGCTTGGCTTCGAAGGGAAGGAGTGGAATGATTTTCTTTAGTATCCGGATGAGACCAAAGCAGATCGCTGACAGATTAGTTGCCTGGGTGTTGAAGGTCAAGGTTTTATCCATAAAAGACCCCAAGACTTATTATGTCATCTCTGGATTTGGGAGGCATGCCCATACTAGTGGGCCATAACAGGTCTATAGTAGGCAGGGCTGGTGGGCCGAGAAGCATGAGTTCGGTTTTATCACCGTTGAGCTTGAGGTACGACATCGTCATCCAGCTCTTAACCTGTTAAAGACAGGTTGTTAGATCAGACTGTGGATGCTGGCAGTTCTTCTGCGCAAGAGAGACCACTAGCAGAGTGTCGTCCGCATAAGTAATGATCTTAATACCATGTGGACGGACAATCTCAGCCAGCGCTCTCGTATATGCATTAAATAACGCCGGGCTCAAAGATGAGCCCCGCGGTACCCCACAGCCCAGACGCTTACTTAAGGAGACATGAGATCCCTCAAAGACTTGAAAAGTCCTATCACTTAAGAAGGACTTGAGCCAGGTCAGAGCTTCTCCTGATACTCCCAAACTATGGAGACGGCGTAATAGAGTTTTATGATTCACCATGTCAAACGCGGCGCTTAGGTCAAGGAGGATCACTGCCACTGATCCTCCCTGGCCCAAGATCCGCCTAGCTTCCTCTGTAACCGCCAGCAGAGCCGTTTCCGTCCCATGCTTTGGGGGAAAACCCGTCTGGGTGACATCCAGCAGATGGTTACTCTCGAGAAACCTGGTGAGGCAGATGTTAATGTGCTTCTCGAGGATTTTACTCACCCAGGGAAGCAGAGAGATTGGGCGGTAGTTGTTAAGGTTGCTGGGGTCGAGGGCAGGCTTCTTCAGGAGTGCTCGTACCATGGCCTGTTTCCAAGTGAGAGGTACAGTGTTAGTCGCTATGGAGGAGTTCAATAACTCCATAATCGTGGGTAGAATAGTCTGACTAACCAAGGCCAAAGTGCGAGGTGGTGCAGGATCATATGGGGAGCCTGACTTCACTTGGCGTAATAGCGGCTCCAGTGTTTCCAAGTCTAACAAGGGAAAGTTATCTAAGATATTTTGACCGAATTGTACAGCTTCTATAGGGAGATGTGGACCATGAGTGGTAGGGTCTGGGTCCAAGTCTGGAAAGGATGAGTAAATGTTATTTATTTTTTGATAAAAGAATTCCACTTAATCATTACATTGAGAGAGCGGATTGTGGTTGGCAGCCGGGGGAGGTCGGAGCCTAGTCAAACTTTTTACTCTTTGAAACATTTCTTTAGGTTGTGACCTAGCAGACATGATTTTTCCACTGTAGTAGGTTGACTGAGTGGCTTTTATTTCTAGTTTATAGGCTTTAATAGCCTCCCTGTATGTGATTTTGTCCGCAGCAGTAAATCCCAGGCGCCACTTCCTCTCCAGCTTCCTACAGAAGCGCTTTTTCTCTCTGAGCTCTTCTGAGTACTAGGGAGCAGTTTTCTGCTGTCTTTTAGGGTTGATGTTAAGAAGGGGGAGTATAGGGTCAAGTGAGTCTAAAATCCACTTGTCATACTCCTTGTTGTCTAGAGAAGAGTCCCCGGTAAAAGAGGGTCTGGAGGATGCAAGGGAATTGGTCCTCTGATTCAGAGGAAGTCTGGACCAGTTTCTCATTTTCCGCAGAGTGGGGGGATTGGGTAAAGATTAAGGAAGGGTCAAGGTAAAAGAAATCAAGAAATGGTCCATCCAAGGCAGACGACTGATGGAGCTCACTTTAAGATGCGAGCAAGTACTGAATACAGGATCCAGAAGATGGCCTTTGACGAGGGTGGGGGATAGAACAAGTTGCTCCAACTGGACTACGGCTAAGCTAGCCGTCAGTTCTACAGCGACATTATCGGAAGTGTTATCGAAATGTATATTGAGGTCACCAAGCAACGTGAAATTGGAGGGGGACGTAACCAAGTCAGCCGCTAAAGCGGGTAGGGCTGTATGGAACTGTTTAATTGGCCCCAGAGAGCGATACATGAGAATGCCTGTGAAACTATCATTAGGAGAGAATTCAATAGCGAAGGACATACTCTCACAATCGGCTATGGTCTCAGGAAAGCAGGAAAGCAGTGAAAATGATTGCAAGCCCGCCACCTTTCCCGTGCGTACGATCTTTGCGGGCAATCTGATAGCCTGGTGGAAGGGCTTGCACCACGTCAGGCTCAGAGTCTCGCGTTAGCCATGTTTCAGTCAGAAAGACTGCGCCAGGAGTGTAATCGTCCAGCAAAAGTGATATTTCCAGCCTATGTATAGGTAGGGACCTACAGTTTAGCAAGAACATATATCAGATGCAAACCTGACAGATTTTTCTATGTTTAGATCCTGGGCTGCTTCTAGTGGATTCTCTTCATCCTCAGCTTCCCATAGAGGGACTGCAATATTTTTAAACAAAAGACTTCAGGCCGAGATATTTAACTTTGATAAAGATAAGTATGATCGCTGGTGCTTGGTTACCTGCATTCTTAGACAGAGACCAATAACTTTTGTCAGCATATATGCCCTAGTTGAGGATAATCCTAAGGTTTACAAGGAGTTGTTTCAATCCCTAATTCAGGTATCGGGTGAGCTGATTCTGGGGGGTGACTTTAATGTTTTAATGGATCCTAAAATCCACTCCTCAGCGTGGGCTAAAAAACAGCTGAAGCCTAAAACCCTAAGAACTACAATATTATTGAGCAAACCTGGACCTACAGGATCCATGGCATGCGGCCTTCTCATCGAAAATAGCGTATACTTGCTGGTCAGGTAGATTCCGTACCTCGTCACGCATCGATTTTGTTGTTTTGGTCCCTCGGAGGTTGGGTTTTAGTCAGCAGAGATTCCTTCAGAATAGATTCTCTGACCATGCTATGTTGGTGCTTGAGCTACCAGTAGGAGAAGGCGCCAGGACCCTTAAAAGATGGTCGCTTAATAGACAATATTTTAATGAAGAGGAATGGATGCGTTTCATTGGGACAGATATCAAGGAATTTTTACTGCGAAATAGTGTTTCTGCACCACTTAATGTGGTTTGGGACACTCTTAAGACCTTCATCCTGGGGTTAATCATTGGAAAAGATGCAGAAAATGTTAAAAAAAAGCCAGAGAAAATAAAAGAATCTTGGAGCAGGAGGTCCAAGAGTCATATTCTGTAGTCCTTAATAACCCCTCTTTGTTTAACCAGCGTCAACTGAACCAGGCTAAACGTGATCTCAGTTCAAATTACTACACTCAGAGTGAAGCTTTTTTCAACAACACCGTCAAAAAACATATGAGGAGAGTAATTTTATGGGCAGGTTTTTGGCCTGGCAGGCTAGGGAGCAGGCTGCCTCTAATCAGAGATTAAAGTGATAAAATGCCCCCTAACCGCCTCTTGTATAGATAACCCAGTTAAAATCTGTGAAATAATGCTACAGCATTATGGGTCCATTTATGGCCAACAACAGTCGGTGGATACGACCGCTCTGAATAGTTTTTTGCTTAATAATGATCTACCAACACTCTCGAAAATAGAAAAACTAACCATGGCCAGCCCCTTTACTAAGGAAGAGCTGGAGGAAGTCATTAAGAACATACCGAATGGCAAAGCATGTGGCCCGGATTGCTTTCCATCTGAATTTTTAAAAGTTTTTCATAGTTCAGTTGCAGATTTTTTCCTTCGTTTAGTTAACTCTATGTTGGAGGGGGGGGCAATACCAGAATCCTTTAGACAAGGCAACATAGTCAGTTTTCTAAAAAAAGGTAGGAACAGTGAGGACCTGAATTCTTAACGTCCGATAAAATTGTTAAACTCAGACTACAAAATTGCCACTAAGCTGTTATCGCTTCGGTTTAATCAACACGCAGCACAATTGATTCATCCGGACCAGAATGGTTTTATTGCTGGTAGGCAGCTAGCCACCAATACACATTACTTAACTGAGGGGTTGGATTATTTTGACACTCAGAGGATACCCACTTTAGTCCTTTTATTAGATGCCGAGAAGGCTTTTGACCTTGTTGTGTGGGAGACATTGTTTACAGTTCTAGGTCATTTTGGCATCTCCTCTAATATTACAGCCCTGATCCATAATCTTTATTTTAATGCTGGAGCCAGTGTAATTATCAATACTTCCGTGGTAGGGCTGGTCAAAGTAAAACGCGGCACAAGGCAAGGGTGCCCTTTATCGCTGGTTTTATTCGCTTTTTTTATTGAACCGTTGGTGATAGCAATAAAGAATTGTGTTGATATTCGTCCCCCAATTCAATCAATGGCAAAATTAAAACTATATGCCGACGATATCATGCTTATTATTAAACCCGAGATAGAGGTTCAGGCTAAAGTTTTCCAGGTCATTGAGGATTTCGAGGCTTTAGATGGGTACCGTATTATTAAAAGAAAAACTGATTCTTCAATGTGGTATGGAGCAGGCTTGGATCTTCACCTTGATATCCTTTCTTGTGTCAATACTAAGCCTAAAAGGGGGTATATTTTTCTGAAAATGTCAGGGACTTGTATCACCTGAATTTTATACCGCTCCTTCGAAAGATTCAGGAATTGTTTTCACGTTAGAATTCTCTCCCTCTATCCATCTGGGGACGAGTGGCTTTGATTAAAATGTCTGTTTTGCCTCTGTTTAACTTTTTGTTTTCGACCATCCCTTGTAGCTTATCAGGGTCCTTTTTCACCCAAGTAGAGTCTATGTTTACAACCTTTCTTTGGGGAACATCACTTACAACGCATTTTTTACAACGCACTACCATTACATCGCAACCATTACAACGCATACCATTACAACGCATTGCGCTGGGGGGCGCTCTAGGATAGGGAATATATTTAATTTATTATCCAACACCTTCCCTGCTATCCACGGGGACTGGAGTTGGAATAGTAAATTAAATAATTCACTATCCAGCGCCTAAAAGCATTATGCGTTGTAATGGACTGCGTGGTAAAAACCGTGTTGTAAAGGCATGCGATGTAAAAGCATGCGTTGTAGTGACACCAATCCCCTTTCTTTGGGCAAAAAAATCAGCACGTATTGCACTTAGCACTTTATATGAAAAATTAGATCAGGGAGGCTTAGCTCTTACGAATCTCAGGGACTACTATTATGCTTATTTTGCACAGTTTTTATCTAGATTCAAGTCTCACTTACAATCACATCTCTTTAATAATTGTCTTAAAATTTAATGTGTAAGGAAAGTCAGATCCACTCCCCTTTGACAATCTTTAAATCCCCTAAACTGGTTCGCTATAAGTGCCTTCAATGTTTTTTTTAAAAAACGACAGGCCTTTTTTAAATGTTACTCTATCCCTGTAATTAATTCAGCCACTGTATTATCTGGTATTTTACCATTGGCAGGGATTGTACAATCCTCAGAACTAATAGCAAAATGGGCCTCGGCTGGTTTTCGTAAAGTCTCAGATTTTCTGAGGAATGGAAGACGGCTGATTATGACCGAAATGTTGCAATTGATTGATTTTACTATTTTGGGGTCATATAATGTCTTCCATAAATTCCTTGCTGAACTAGACGTATCTCAAATTGCCGTACACCATCAGCTAGTCCATGATCTTTTAGAGGACATGCCAGGCAGAAAACCGGGGGCTTGGAAAAAGTATCTAGCCTTAGTTAGGGTCTTGGATCTTGGACAGAAGGCAATTAAAAAATGGTCTGATCATGAAGACTTTGAAATCTCTGCCAGCATGTGGTCAGTTATTAATAAATTTAATTTTAATACATTAAGAGATGCGAATTGGGGTAGGATGCTGTTTTTTAGTAAATGGCAACTTTACCAAACCCCTCTTGTCCTCTTGAAAATGTATGCCAACCAATCTGCACATTGTTTTCGCTGTATTAACCACCCCACAGCTAATTGGTCACATATTATGCTGCAATGTTCGAAGATTCAGAGGTTTTGGGAGGATATTTTTTGTTATCTAGAAACTGTTTGTAGTATCAGATTAGTAGTGAATTATTTGTTAATCATGTTTGGTTTTGCTCCAGATCTTTCCCTTCCTGTTCAATTGGTTACATTTCTGTACATTGCAATGGCCGTACCCAGATCACTTCTGTTGCAAAGGTGGCGTACCGATTTGACTCCCTCTGTTCTAGAGGGGATTCATAAGATGAAAGCGGTCAAAAGAAGTGAACGCACTTATGCACTACGTGTCGGGGGGCTTAGGGAGTGCGAAAAAATCTGGGCTACATATTTTGATTACATTAATGAGGGGTTACTGCCTTTCGCATGTTTAAAAGTTAATCGTATTTTTTCTGTCTTTTATATTTGTCCCTGATTTTTTACTGCTTTGTATAGTACTTATTTAATCTTGCAATTCTAGTTTTATGACTAAAGATAATCTTCTTTTTATGGATGTATTATGCTAATTGTATCATGATTGTTGGATTTCAATCAAAAAATGTATAAAACAAAAAGAAGTCCAAGCAGTAATGTATTGGCATTTATACTGTGCTTTCGTACCGCTCCTAAACATCTAATCTCTTTTGGAATCGCCAAGTAAATAGATACTCTGTCATGCATGAGTGAGATATAGGGTGACCAGTTTTGGGAGTATGACTTTTGGATGAGTGCGCAGTTTATGTCGCCACAGGCATGTTACGGTACTTTAATGCATGAGGTGAGTCTCAAAAGAGTGTGGGACAAGGGATCCCGGTCGGTATAAACAGACCATTAATTATTTTCTGTTGAGGCTCATTGAAATGTTTGTTTAAGGGAACCGCCAGATCTTCATTTTACTTGTCAAAATCTCGGTGATTGCTTATTATCTATTTTTTGGTAGGTTGATCCAGAGCTCCAAATTCTGTGTAGCATACCTGGATGTTTAGTGTGACAAGCAACACCACATAATTCCACACAACACAATTCACCATAACCCAACATAATTACACTCCAAATAATAACACTCAATACCACATAAATACACCCCACAAAAAACTACTTTATGTCACATAGCAAAAATCCTCATAAATACACTCCACACCATGCCACATAATTCCAATCACAATAATTTCACTCAGTGCCACACAGTTCTATCCCACACAATTCAACTCCACAAATTTCCATTCCACCCCACATAATTCAACACCAAAACACATAATTCAACTCAATAACACAATTACACAAAACAACACATACATCCAATACACACCACAAAATTCCACATCATGCGACAAAATTCAACAGCACAACACGTAATTAAACTCCCCTACATACCACCTCACAACACAAAATACCATTCCACATGATTCCATTGCATCACACATAATCCACTCCACATAATTCAAGTACACTCTATACCCCATAATTACTAGCCACATAATTCCATTGTGTACCATGCCACCTAATTTCCACTACATAAATCCACTCCACACCACACAATTCCACAACTAACAATTCCAATCCAACCCGCATAATTCCACTCCACATCACATACATCCACTCCATAACACAGGGGTAAAAACATTGTCAATTACGCCAATAGCCCTAACTCTCGCAAAAGACCTAATGGCTTGGCTAATGCTTATTTTTTCACTTATCGACCAGGGCACATGCAAAAGATTGATTTCTATGCTACATCCTTTATTTGAGTGGTATAATTGTACTTTATTTTTTTTTTTGCTTTGTCCCCTTCATGGAAGGGCAATTTGGATTCAAAATAAGTTACATTCTCTACCACACATGCCATGCTATGAGAAGTTCAATCAGTATATTGTAGAAAGTACTTCTGATTGCCTGTCTTACAAACCTTTGCAGTTACAAGGGTGAAACCCACATCTCAACAGAAGGGAGAAACCCACACCTCATAGGTTCCCACTTTTTCTGAAATGGAATCAGTCCAAGATCACAGAGGAATCATCATGGATCAAAGTTCCGAAATGATTGGTATCAAATGCGATCCTTGCCTTTGTTGTGGCTCTGAAGCTATCATGCCTCAGGATGGATTGGATACCAGGCATGGTCACTGCGTTGGTGATTCTAATTGCACCGTTAAGTTGACGCCTCCTCAATTCCACAATGTTACACCAAGGAAGTGGAGCTGCACATTCTTAAAAGTACCTTTCAGTGGAAATTACTAAATCCTAAGGATTGGAGTTCTCTGCTACACAATGATCTTTTCACTGGTGATTCTTTCTGGGCAGTACCTGGGTACAAGCAGCTTCCCAGCCTTGGACAGTCAGGGCAAAGTTATGGATTTGCTGTTTGATACTATTATGTGTTCGCTATCACAAGACAAAGTGATGGAAAAGTGTGAAACATGTATTGAACTGCTAAGAGCTTCAGTGCAATAGCCAATAACATTGGTACACACTCAAAATATCGAGTTTTTAATATATATTTTCAATAATATCGAATAAAAAATATAGAATGGACACAATATCGAATGGACAGACTATAGACTACAAAAATATCGAATAGAATAGCAGTAATATCGAATTCAAAATATAGACTGGACAGAATATAGAATACAAAAATATTGAATGGACAGAATATAGACAACAAAAATATCGAATTTGAGGTAAGTAAGTTAGTAATAATTTTTAATTATATACATTTTATATAGTGTTTTTTTATGTTAGTATATGTATGAAAAGTGTATATTTATTTTATAATTCATTTTAATTAATTTGATGGTATTTAGTTTTTGCGTAATATAATTCTGTAGCGGGTTGTGGGTTTATAGGGGAATAGGGAAGGAAGTAATTTAATTATAATTAATTACATATGTTAATTTGTTTATTGGTATTTATTTTTAATTAATTGTTAATTAATTATTAATTGGTAATTCATTTTAATTCATTGATTAATTGATAATTATGTTAATCTTTTTTTTTTTCTGTAGCGGGTTGTGGGTTTGTAGGGGAATAGGGTTGGAAATAATTTAATTGCAATTAATTACATTTTTTTATTTATTTATTGGTATTTATTTGTAATTAATTGATATTTATTTTTTTAATTGGTAATTAATTAAAATATAATTGGTAATTCATTTTAAATAATTGATTAATTGATAATTGTTAATTCTATTAATTTATTTTCTGTAGCGGGTTGTGGGTTTATAGGGGAATAGGGTGGAAGTAATTTAGTTATAATTAATTAAATATTTATTATATAATAATGTATTTATTGGTTTTCTTTTTTTGTAATTTTCAAATATTTTGTAATTGTTAATTTATTGTTAATTGGTAAATAATTTGTATTAAAAGGTAATTATTTTTAATAATTAATTTTTATTTGTATTTTTAATTGATTATTTAATATATTATATAAAATTGTAAATTACTTTTAATTAATTTGTAATTGGTATTAATATTTAATTTGTTTGTATTCATATATGAAGTATTTACTTTCCCTACTGTTGCACTCTCTGGAGTGTGAATAGTAATTTTTACCCCTACGCTATCCAACACTTTCCCTACTGTTGCACTCTGTGGAGTGGCAATAGTAATTTTTACTACTACGCTATCCAACACTTTCCCTACTGTTGCACTCTCTGGAGTGGGAATAGTAATTTTTACCCTCCCGCTATCCAATGCTTTCCCTACTGTTGCACTCACTGGACTGGGAATAGTACATTTTATGCCTATGCTATCCAACGCTTTCCCTACTGTTGTACTCTCTGGAGTGAGAATAGTCATTTTTACCCCTACGCTATCCAACGCTTTCCCTACTGTTACACTCACTGGAGTGGGAATAGTAATTTTTACCTCTACGCTATCCTATGCTTTCCCTACTGTTGCACTCACTGGAGTGGGAATAGTAAAATTTATGCCTACGCTATCCAATGCTTTCCTTACTGTTGCACTCTCTGGAGTGGGAATAGTAATTTTTACCCCTACGCTATCTAACGATTTCCCTACTGTTGCACTCTCTGGAGTGGGAATAGTAATTTTTACCCCTACGCTATCCAACACTTTCCCTGCTGTTGCACTCTCTGGAGTGGGGATAGTAATTTTTACTACTGCTCTATCCAATGCTTTCCCTATTGTTGTACTCTCTGGAGTGGGAATAGTAATTTCACCCTCCTGCTATCCAACGCTTTCCCTACTGTTGCACTCATTGGAGTGGGAATAGTATTTGTTACCCCTACGCTATCCAGCGCTTTCCCTACTGTTGCACTCACTGCAGTGGCAATAGTAATTTTTACCTCTACGCTATCCAATGCTTTCCCTACTGTTGCACTCTCTGGAGTGGGAATAGTAATGTTTACTCTCCTACTATCCAATGCTTTCCCTCCTGTTCCACTCACTGGAGTGGTAATAGTTAATGTTATGCCTACGCTATCCAATGCTTTCCCTACTGTTGCACTCTCTGGAGTGGGAATAGTAATTTTTACCCCTACGCTATCCAACGCTTTCCCTGCTGTTGCACTCACTGGAGCAGAAATAGTAATTTTTACCCCTACGCTATCCAACGTTTTCCCTACTATTGCACTCTGTGGAGTGGGAATAGTAATTTTTACCCTACGGCTATCCAACGCTTTCCCTACTGTTGAACTCACTGGAGTTGTAATAGTAATTTTTACTGCTACGCTATCCAATGTTTTCTCTACTGTTGCACTCACTGGAGTGGGAATAGTAAATTGAACCCTTTCGCTATCCTACGGTAAAAATATTGTATATTTTTTATTATGTTTATATATATAACCGGTGATGTTTTATGATCTAATAGTGTTTGTATTTGGATTTAACCAGTGATGTTTCCTTTTGGTATTCACCATTAGATGTACTCACACTTACTGTGGTAGTATGTTTTCTATTTCTATTAAGTCACATGACTCACTATGTCACTGTGAAAGGGGTGGTCACTGTTTGGAATTGCATTTAAAAAGCATTCAGTCTTATGTACATGTTGCAGCGTGAACAAGGGCATACCTTGTCAGAAACGCGTAGCTGCTTTCTGTTGTACCGAATAAAAACATCGATATGCTGATGTGACGTGGTCCGTCTCCTTTCTGTTTGCTGGTGTGCTGGATGTGCTGAGCAGACGCGGGAAACACCGAGAGATCCAGAGGAGTCACGTGATTTATGTTAAACGGAGGTGGATTTGTCTCCGTAACGGACCCCTTCCTCGCGCTGTGGAAGCCGCCTTCAAATCGCTTTTGCCTGGAAACGTCCTGTTGGGAATCCCGGCGGCTGCCCCCTGGTCGGCAAGCAACAAGGAAACACTGAGGCGCGACGGCGGTTGAACTGCGGTGTGGTCCGTGTCGGAGGGCGCGGCATACCGAGCGGATCCTGCCTTTGCTAATCGGTGAGTAACAAGAGCCTGTGCCAGGTGGGGAAGTTTATACAGCATAAATCCATGTATACACGCTACGAAACCCGGGTGGCTATCCGGTGAGAGACTGAGAAACGTGTTGCATCATTTCAGATAACGTTAGTAACAGAAAGGAAAACATTATGTCTGACGAGCTAGACAAACAGCGAGAGGAAGCTGCTATTAATCTGTTTAATGGTGAAACCAGCGAGAGCGGCAATAACAGAATGCTTAATAGAATCACTCAAATTGAGCAAACAAGAAATTTGAAAACGATTTTTAAGGAGTTAGAAAAGTTAAAGAAACTTGAATGCACCAAGTGGTGGGAGCACAAATCTTTAAGCAAGTATGAGGAGGTTGGACGTGTCCCCCGGGGGCTGCGTATCCTCTTAGCCCCAAGTTTTGAGAAGCCAGATCCCGCCATGTTACAGGAGTGGGGGGAGAGCAACCTGGCGGCTTCCATGAATCTGGTCTGTATCTTAATAAAGTATGCTGCCAAAGATAGAATCAGGTTGCTAGAGGAAATCAAAGCTTTGGAAAACGAACTATCCACATATGCTGAAGGGGAGGAAATGAAAAAACTTTCGGATATCATGATTGAAAGGCTGAGCAAGCATGAAGAAAAAATTAAAATTCGAAAGGCAACAAAGTTCACCCGGGACGCCAATGATTACCGGGATGGAAAAATATTCAAATTTTCACGGAAATACGATTCCGTCAAAAGACAAGCCTTCAGCAAAAAGAAAAATGTCATTGAAGGTCCTACCACAGCGGATTCCCGTGCTGCCATGAAAGCCAGTACGAGTGCTGGTGCACATGGTGGGGGTACACAATCCAATAGTAGAGGTGAAAATATGCCAAATGATGACATTGTAGAAAGCAGCAGCTTGGACTCAGATGCAAGCTCAGTGATAAGTAACTCAAGTGAAAATCTAACTTCCTCTTCTTCTATGTGCTCGGATTTAAACTTGGAAGGACTAACCAAACTCACCTTGCAGCAGGAAATGGATTTTATAGTAGAGGAGAGATTACAGACTTTGAGGCCAGGGCCAAGGCAAAAATCATCGCTAACAGGCAAAGAAGGAACAAGCGAAGAAAAGAAAGGCGCAAGCGGCAACAACGGCGCCCAAACACAAACAAAAAAGAAGAAACCATGGGTGAGACGCCGCTAAATGACAACACAATTATAAACCTTTCAAATATAACATTGACAAAGGCAGAGCAACAACTACTGTCATTAGGCTTGAATTTTTGTCCTGTTCAAAGTTTTAATTATACAATGACCAGAGTGGATTTGTTCTTTTTCATAAGAAAATTAAAACTGAAAAAACACTTTGCGCTCAAATCTATCAAAGACTCTACTAATGATACATGTGAGGAAACACCTATTGACAACTTAAACATGTTATCAGCTTCAGATGTTCATACTTTTCTGGATGCAAATGACTTGAATACCTCTACTAACGACACTGAGGCGGATGTAGACGCTTCCACACAGGCAAGACTCAGCAGGATATCTGTCTTGCAAAAGGGAGCGGGTCTCAGTCCGTTTAAAAGTAAATCCAAATTTGTTCCCGTTACACCTAAAGACGCTATCGACGTCTTCCACGACTGTGTGACAAGTGACATCAAAAAATTGTACAAACAAACTAATTCTAAATCAAAGAGGAAAACTACATTTATGAGAAGAGAATATGGCAAACTAATAAAGAAACTTGGAGAAAATCATGAAATAGTAATAAAAAAATCTGACAAGGGAGGAAACCTAGTGATTTGGCCCAAACAAGACTATATTTTAGAGGCCAAACGACAACTTTCGGATCCTTTGTGTTACAGAGTCTCTAACCAGAAAGAATACCTCCTTGCCAAAGGTGAATTACAACGGTTACTATCTCAATGGAAGAGAGAAGGTCTGATTTCTACCGAGGAATACAAATACATGAATACAGAATTTCCCAGAATGCCATCTCTGTATTTGATTCCAAAGGTGCACAAAGGAGTTACACCAGTACCTGGTAGGCCAATTGTTTCTGCCATTAAAAGCATGGGCGAAAACGTTGGCCAATATATAGACTTCTTTCTCCAGGACATAGTGAAAAATCTTGATAGCTATGTTCGTGACACCAGTGATTTCTTGGACAAAATTGCCTGTATTGATTGGGAAGAGAACATGTGGCTGATATCGTTGGACGTTGAATCGTTATACACGAGTATCAACCACAAACAAGGCATAAATGCAATCAAATATTTTTTGGACAAGAAACCCATGGCTTTTTATGAGCATAATAGGGTCATTTTGGGGTTAATCAATTGGTGTCTACATAATAACTTTTTCACATTTGGTAAAGATATTTATAGACAAATGAGAGGGGTGGCGATGGGGGCCTGTTTCTCCCCCAGCTATGCGTGTTTACACGTAGGCTGGTGGGAGGAGCAGGTCCTCACCGCTTTACACTCCGACACCATGAGGGAACATGTTGTTTGTTATCTGAGGTATATAGATGACATATTCATGGTGTGGAAAGGGTCTAAACATGAAGCTTTGTCATTTATAGATGATATGAATAATAATTCCTTGAATCTCAAGTTTTCTGTTAATATCAGCCAAACTAGAATGTAATTTCTAGATGTAGAGATCTATGTGTCTGATGCCAAGCTTATGACCACACTTCATAGGAAGGCTACGGCTGGTAATATGACCTTACACGCCGCCAGTATGCACCCTATACACACCATCATGGGGATACCCTATGGAGAGATTCTGAGATTAAAGAGAATCTGCAGTTGCCCTACTGACTTTGAACGATGCTTAGATGAATTGTTGGCACGATTAAGAGTCAGGGGCTATTCTGACAAGATTCTCAGGGAAGCGGTGGAGAAATCTAAACTTAGATCTAGAGAAAGTCTATTCCCTTCCCTTCAACCTGAGTCAGAAAGCTGTACTATTCCTGATACTCTACAGGAGGGCCCTAGAATGATCACAGCCTTTAGCAGTGAAGACAGGAAATTGAAAGCAATCCTTAGAAAGAATTGGCCTATAGTGTTAAGTGACCACATATTAAATACCAGGTTACCAGCCAATCCTATCATCACTTTCAGACGGGTTAAAAGCATGGGGTCCGCATTGGACAAACCTGCCCCTGAATTGAAAGCTAAAACCCCTTGGTTGAAACCCTCTAGGGGTTTTTTCAAATGCTCCAGCTGCCGCGCATGTAGATTTGGTGAGAATACTGCACAATATATGACTCCTTTTTCTACAGAACCAAAAAAGATCATGGGCAATTTTAATTGCAAAACAGATTTTGCTGTGTATGTCCTGACTTGCACCTGCGGCTTAAAATATGTTGGTAGTACCAAGCTGCAGGTGCACGTCAGGATTTTACAGCATTTGCGCGCAATTTTGCATAGTGACCCTGCCTACCCGGTGGCACGACACTTTAAAAGAGTGCACAATAAAGATCTTTCGTGCTTAAAGTACTTTGTGATCGGGGCCGTGCCACCATTGAAAAGAGGAGGAGACAGGGAATCACTTTTAAGACAGCTGGAGACTAGGATGATATTAGAGCTTGATACACGTTGGCCAAATGGATTAAACAATATAGATGAGATGCATCATTTTCTGTAGATTATACTATTGTCTTTCCACCTATATTTCCTGTCCACTGCCTCAGACCCACATTTAATATTAATTTTGATCTCCCTCTTAGTTAGGTACCCTATTTTGAGGTTGAGAGTGGGTCTGAACACATTGTTTGCCAGAGTTGTAAATAATCATGAAAAGTTTTTCCTCTTTGTAAATATGAATATGTAGATACTCTGAAAGATATATATGTGTGTATATAGATTCAATGTGTATACATATATGTATTTTTTCTACCTTTATATGTTTCTACTTTTCTACTTTTTCTACTTTTTTACATCGTTGAGTATTTGATGAGATGATGAGTATTTTGGATATGAACACAAAGAAACTATATATAAAATGTTGTGGGTTGTAAATATGTAATATAGATGTATATATATGCTAGTTAAACTGATGTGTGAGTATATATATCATCAATTGATTATCACAAATCCGGGTGTATTTATTGATGTTCAAGGAACTTTTAATTATTTATACTATTTATTACTATTAAAGTACGAAACAAGCACATGGAATGCTGAGATAATCTGAACCCATATAAGTTTCAAATGTGCTCAGATATATTCGTATCGTACTTGATATAATGATTGGTATTGCACTTTATTACATACGTACAGCTTTCTCTTCTTACGCACTTTTTTCAGAACTTTGCACTTTACTTTTTAACCTTCACTCAGCACTTTATTATACTGCCATGGTCATGTAAACAGAAACACTAATTGGACAAAATTTTGGATGAGAGAATTTTCCTGTCATTTACAGCTATTTAGTATGTACTTAATGAAATTGAAGTAAGATGGCTAGTAAGGAATTGACAGGTCTCCTAAAGTACATCTATAGTTATGGATTTAACTGGTGATGTTTTATGATCTAATAGTGTTTGTATTTGGATTTAACCAGTGATGTTTCCTTTTGGTATTCACCATTAGATGTACTCACACTTACTGTGGTAGTATGTTTTCTATTTCTATTAAGTCACATGACTCACTATGTCACTGTGAAGGGGTGGTCACTGTTTGGAATTGCATTTAAAAAGCATTCAGTCTTATGTACATGTTGCAGCGTGAACAAGGGCATACCTTGCCAGAAACGCGTAGCTGCTTTCTGTTGTACCGAATAAAAACATCGATATGCTGATGTGACGTGGTCCGTCTCCTTTCTGTTTGCTGGTGTGCTGGATGTGCTGAGCAGGCGCGGGAAACACCGAGAGATCCAGAGGAGTCACGTGATATATATATATATATATATATATATATATATATATATATATATATACGTAAAACTCAGCAAATTCCGAGCCTAGACAAAAGAGGTGATAAAGTCTCTGATGTTCCAACAAGTCTAAATGTGCATGACATTGAAACATTGCATGTCGTCCAAGAACTGGGTAATCCAGAGAATTTTATTGATTATCCTTTTTTGAACCTAATCAACACGGAGATGGATATTGAGATGAGTAGTGGCAGTAGCTTTAAACCGAAATCTATCTTTGTCCCACAAATAAACAACGATGCAATAACTTGCTTTGAAAAAGGGATGGTTAATGAGTTGAAAAAGTTGGACAAAAAAGGATGCAAAAGTAAGCAAAATTTGACAAAAAATCAACGAGATGCCATTAAGACTCTAGAGGAACACAGAGACTTTGTAATCAAAAAAGCAGACAAAGGGGGAAATGTGGTGGTCTGGCCATTACACATGTATCTAGATGAAGGACTAAAACAATTATCAGACAGTACAAAATACAGTGTGGCGACGAAATGTGAATATGATGCATCAAATATGCTTGTGTTTCAAAAGCTGAAGGGTTGGCGGGATTTAGGTATTTTGGAACAAAATGAGTACTTATTTTTGAACTGTAAAGATCCAAAAATTCCTATCCTGTATCTCCTGCCGAAAATACACAAACACGCCACTATACCACCAGGAAGACCTGTTGTGTCCTCACGCGGTAGCACACTAGAAAATGTGTCCAAGTACGTGGATTATTTCCTCCAGCCCTTTGTACAAGGGTTACCAGCTTATGTAAAAGATACTGGCTATTTTTTAAAAATGATCAAAGACATAGAATGTAAAGAAGGGTTCCTTCTCTTAAGCATGGATGTATGCAGTCTATACACCAGCATACCACAAAATGCTGGGGTGGATGCCTGCAGGCACTTTCTGAAGGGAAGGTCCTTATCATTTCTAGTACACACTGAAATGATACTGGAAATGATAACGATCTGTTTGAAGAATAACTTTTTTCTCTTCAATAAAACTTTATACAAGAAAACCCAGGGGACGGCAATGGAAACCTGCTTCGCCCCCAGCTTTGCAGGTCTTTACCTCGGCTGGTGGGAGGAGCAGGTGGTCCGGAACATCAATCAGTACCAAGACCATGTCGTCCTCTGGGTAAGGTACATTGATGACATTTTCTGCATATGGAATGGTGACCAAAAACAGGCAGATGAATTTGTCCAGAAACTAAACACGAATTATTGTAATTTGCAATTTACCAGTGAGATAAGCAGTGAAAAGATTGTATTCCTAGATCTGGAATTACAAATCGCAAATAACAGAATTAACAGTAAATTGCACAGAAAGATGACGGCCGGCAACAGTTTATTATTAGCACAGAGTTGTCACCCCAGAAATGTAGTCAACAGTATACCTTTCGGGGAACTACTACGAGCGAAGCGTAACTGTAGCTCAGAGGGAGACTATAGTAAAGAAGAACAAACTATGATCACTAGATTTAAAGACAGGGGTTACAGTAGTAAAAGTATACAAACAGCAGTTGATGAAGTGAGTAATCTGAAAAGGGAAGAAATGTTCAACAAGAAAAGATCAGAAGATCCGAATAACAAAGTAAGATTCATAACAACGTACCATAACCAAGCCTGGGAGGTACAGAAGAGCTTAGAAAAATTCTGGGAAGTTCTGAGAACAGATGATGATTTAAAAGACCATGTGGGGATATATCCATCTATTACATTCAGACGAAGCAAGTCATTAAAAGATACATTATGACGAGCAATATTAAAGAAGCCAAAAAGCCAAATTCCATACAGGGTTTCTTCACGTGCACTAAGTGCAAAGCATGTAGGTACAGCCACGATTGCAAAACAGTCAAATTATGCAAAGACAAACCGGCGTTTAGGATTATGAGACACATTTCATGCGACACTGAGTTCGCAGTTTATGCACTGAAATGCCCCTGTAATCTATACTATATTGGGAGCACCACTAAAAAAGCTAAAGTACGGGTCCTTAAGTACCTACGAGCGATAGCCAAAAAAGACAGACAGTACCACTTCAGGCACACCACTTCAATGAGAAGCACAGTCAGAACCAAAACCTTCTTAAGTTTGTTGTGTTGGATTCAGTACCTCTAAGGGATAGAGGAGGGAACCGCACAATTGAATTAAGAAAACTGGAATCGAAAATGATTATCAAGTTTAATACACTGATACCTTTCGGTTTGAACTTTGATGAGGAGATGTCGATACACCTAAGATAAATAAAGCAGTCCACAGTTTAAAGAATCCTTCAACTTACAGTGTATCTTTTAAGAGTTTTTAACAAGGTTTTTTTATGTTTTGAATATGAGACAGTTCAGGACTTTTGTAACAGTTAGTATATGTGTCTTTTCTGTTGCAGAGATAAATCATGAACATTATGAACATCGGAGGACTTATCTAACATGCGCTCAGTTGAGCAGGATTGATAATCTCTATAGTTTAAATTGTTGGACAATAAGGCTGTAAGCTTACCCACTGGGGCTATACTTTGGAGACAGAAAGGCAGCGCGATATTTAATATCGTCCCCTTTCTATGAGGACAATTTTGGTATGCGCTAAACACGACTATGCATGAAGTTAAAAGTATGTTGCCGGTGGTTAAAACAAAGTGTAGCAATTATGAAGTAACATACAAATGAGTTATGTTTGCCCACATGGGCGCAATAGTCATAGAGTCAAAACAGCGCAAAACTAAGTTACAGCTTTTATTGCGGACATTAATGCTTTGATGCGAAATGAATTTATTTGTCTAGTCAAGAAAAATGTATTATTTCTTATCATGAATTCCTCCAAAATTACGATGTAATTGATTGCAATGCAGTATTTTAACTATGTTTATGATGACAAAACGGAACTGATCTCTGTACCTTTAAATATGCACTTTACTTGTAAAAATGTTATTCGTGAACAAGCTGTGAGGTTGACAGAGAAACGCGTTGGGCACCCGTTGCTGAAATAAACACCGTTTTTGAATTGAGGCCACGGCACCAGTGAGTTATTTCATTTACGCTACTGGACTGTGCTGGTATATATATATATATATATATATGTATGTATATATATATATATATATATATATTAAAAAATGTAATTGTTCTTTTTTTAGTTACATTAATTATTTATTAATCTTAAGGTTATTTAAGTATTTTAAGTATGTTTAAGTTAATTATATTTATTATTTCATTAATTTTGAATTACTTTTAAGACATTTAAAAAATTCGATATTTTGACTAACTATATTTTTTACAACAATATTTTTGTACTTACCTGGTTGGAGATAGGGAGTCGATATTTTTGCATTCTATATTTTTTACTCAATATTTTGGTAAGTCTATATTTTTGTCATCGATATTCTTTCAGTGATCCAATAACATTTTAATAACAGGGTTTCTTTCTTCTCTCAAAAAGCTTTTAATTCTTTCACAGCTTGACAGTTGTATAAAGGAAAGAAATTGATATCAAATCAGAAGCATACGTTTTGATCTTAAACAATTCACTTTTCATTTGCTGTAACCAGGATCCCATAAAGGACGTCCTGTTAACCTCCTCTGCAGGATGTAAAAGGCTCCTCGACAGATCTTGGAGCCAGTCGCCCCATAGAAGGAAGATTCTCTTCCTATCACCATGGATGGGCTCAAAGCTATCCTAGAAAGTTATGAAGTGCCCTTTTTTATTGTCTTCTTCATCTCATCCTAGACTGCAGAAGTCCTCTCCAGAGTTTAGGGAATAAATCATAACACAGGTGTACAGTAAAAGGTCTCTAAGCGCTGGGCAAATAAGAGTCTAAACCCTATAGTAAGGTATAGGATTCAATGAGTGATCGGTGTCCTAAGCGCAACTTGAAATCAGACAAGAAGAAAATAAGGTTCTCCGAGGGGACTTTTGTCCAGTTTACCGCACCCTAATCTGGGGTGTCCCAAGCCATTGGCAGTGGTGGCTGGCATTTACTGGGAGGGGGATTAGGGAGGAGCGCTGGCACAAAATTACATTAAAAAAGAAAACACTTACCTGAACATGACGTCCTCCGCTGTGGATCTCTTCTTTCGCCCACTGAGGAACTGGATACTGCAGTTGCCTTGACCAATCCTAGCGTTGCTCTCATGCTGTTAACCAGCATGTGAGTAGCGCCCTGATTGGAGGGAGCGGCCTCACTCAGTGCTTCCCGTGGTTTCCCTTTCAAGGGTGAACTCTCAGGTCTTGATTTATTGGAGTACTCTTGTTCAGCCTTTGATGATGTGAGGGGTGCTCAACATCCTGAAGATGGTGATTTCTAACCAGGTAGCCTCCAGCCTTGAAATGAATTACAAAGTTTGTATGGGCAGAAAATATAATGTCAACGAGTTCCGAATGTCGCTGACACATTGATACAACCTCATGAATGGCATGACCTCTGACAGAGCGGTGCTTCAGGTTTAACACCAACTTCAAGTAGGGTTGCCACCTAATTGTGTGTTTTTTACTTCCATGACCGGTAGCTTAATGTGCCAGCCGGTACAAAAATTAGATAAATCACCTAAAGCCGATATTCTTCCTTTTATCAGTGAATACTGCAAACAGTAGACATAAAAAGAATACACTTTTAAGTGTGTTCTTCAAATGCCAAAATGTTCACTTGCTGATAAAGTAAACAAAGACAAAAAGGAAATGACAGAAATGAACACAGGTGATTTTATATCAAGTTGTATTTAAGGGCATCATTAGGATGGCGGGCGGACTTTGTCCGCGTGCCAACCTGATGGAAAATGGTAACACCCACCATATGGGCGGGGGTCCCGTGGGGGAGATTAGGATGCGCCCGCCACACTGGCGGGCGCATCGCGCATTTTTAACATTGCTTTCAGAAGCACCCGCCGCAAGGGTAAAAATGCATGTTGTGCATTGTGCATGCAAATGCAGGGTGGTACCATAGGTACCCCCTGTGTGCACCCCTCACCCCCCAACTTCCTAGGGAGCTGCTACGGGCCCCCAATAGCAAAGACTGCATGCCTTTCGGAAAGGCACATCCCTGCATGTATCGTAATATGGATGGCGGTGTCCAACAGACGCTGCCACTATATTAAAACATTTACAGCCCGGTCGACTTGTCGACCGGGCGGAAAAGTGGTGGACGGTCTTCCCGTCCACTGTGGTTCCCCCGCCATACTAATATAATGGGGGAAATGAGTGGAGGGCGGGGAAGGATGTAGGGCAAATCGCCACCTATCCGCCCTACATCCTAATGGACTCCTAAGTGTTGTGTCTGTGATGTTGCAAAATTCTAATGTGAACAAATGGCTGTTATTATACTTTGGGGAAGATGGCAATCCTACCGCAGGGGTGAAACTTAGGGATAACTTTTAAATGCTGAGTGACAGAACGTAGAATCCAGTTGCTACAAGGGGGTGCTGGAACGATGACATCTGGCGCCCCCAGAGTCCATCCTCGCCTTGTCCAATCTAGGAGAAGACCTGCTGGCATCGTAGGCCTCACTCTGCCGATCAGGTGCGACAGTAGTTCCGCCTCTCAGGCCGTCCAGCAGATGAAAAGGCAGAGCCTTCCAATCAGAGTCTTATGACCTGCCCTCTAGAAATGACAACAGAGATCCAGCCAATCCCCAGGGGCTCCGGGAGCAAATGTCTATTCAGAACCTGTATGCCTCCTAGGCTCTCATTGCTGAGCTCATTGGCCCGCGTTGCTTCAATAACCAATGTAGGTTAAGCATTTAGTCTATGTTTCTCTATCCATGGCCAGTCATTTTCTGAGGATTTGCTGCATAAGACTCCATGAACCCAGGGACTCCGTTAGTGCTGTGATTCATTCATGGTGGCCATAAAGGTGGTAATACACATGGCCTGTCCTTCTTCACAACTGACTTACATTCCATGCCCTGAGCTGTAGAATGAAATCATTGGTTCTTTGTATGATGCAATTGCCAGTGCCCAATCAGCATGCCCAAAGTTAGGGGCAAAAATCTACTCTTTGGAATGAGGGTGTTAAAGTCGTATACTAGTAAAGTTATTTCTTCAAAAGTCCCTTACATTGTCTCTATGAAGACAACGTTGTTCTTCTGCCTTTCTAAAGATGCTAACTCAATTTTCATGAGATCAAGAAATTATCCTTTCTGTTTTCTAGCCTGCACCCAATATCTCTTCAGCTAAAGTCACTAAACATCCTTTACGTCTGGTAGGTAGATAGTCTCTTCCCTTTCAAAATCTTACATTAGAGGCTGTCATGCTCCTCCATGGCTTCACGTATATTAAATCAGAAATAATGGCAGCATTGGTGCTTTTCCAGAGGCAGACATTTGTAGGGCAACCAGGCGTGTCAGAAGCTTTTGTGTGGCTCAAGTCACAAACGTGATGTGGGCCCTCCTCTGGTTTCATGGCAACACCTAGTGATGGCTAAGATTATCTACCTTTTCAAAAAATGGGAAAATATCAATGGTTTCACCATTGGCCAGAATTTACCTGGTGTACTACTAACTTTATTCTCTCTAGTTAGTGGAGTTGGTAATGGGCTGATTTAGTTATATTGTTGACCTAGGATTGAACACTATGGACTTTCCTCATTGGACTTGGGTGCGAGTGATGGTCAGAGTAGAATGTTGCATTAGACAAAATCATAAACAATTGATTGAAGTATAAGTAGCGTAAAAAAGAGGAATTCAGTTTTGTGTGTTTGAGTGAAATAGAGAATGTGACACTTCTGTAGCACAATAAGTATGGTGATACAATGGATACTGTCTTGAACAGAAGAGACCCTTCGATACAGCTCAGTGTCATCAGCATGCTGAACATTGAGCATTCTTGGTCTACTGCATCTGAACTCAGAGGTCCCATGTAGATATTGAACAAAGTGGGAGAGAGTAGGGAACCGCGAGGCGTCATGCAGGCTAAAGGTTGTGGTGGTAATCTCTGTGAACCCATGTGCAACAAATTAACATCTCCTGAGAGAAAACAGAGCCAATCTAGAACAGGATCAAACCCAGCCAAAAGGTCAGACAGTAATGCCCCGGTTACTTACCGGTAATCTTCATTACTCATGGCCAACTCCTAACACCCCTGACCTCTATAAGAGGAGGGCCGGCGCAACCCTTCAGCCTGTAAATACCAAGCAGAAACATGAAGCCGATAGCCAGACAGGGAGGGAAGGATGGGAACTCATGTGGCGAGGAAGACTATACTCAGAGTAATGAAGATTACCGGTAATTAACCTGGGCATTACCTCCTCGTAAGTCTTCCTTGCCACATGACTTACAAAGTGAGCACATACCAAAGCCAGGCAGCTTCATGGAAACTCACAAAGAGAACAACGGACTAGAAGGGGAAGCCAGCAAAGCTGGCAAACCCAAAAGACCAGACGAATGGCAGGATCACCCAAAAGAGAGGCAACCATGAGCAGGAAGAACCAGCCCGGGACAGAGACCCCGGAAGGGCTGAAAACCCGGACCCCCAAGACACGTAGGGCCACCAGAAAACCGCCCGAACTCAAGTCCAAAGGAGGACAGAGAAGGCACAGAACCAGACCGCACGGAGCCAGAACAACAACAAACAGGCCCCAGAACAGAAAGCAGCAAGCTGGCCCAAATACACCAAGACCGCTCAACGGACAGCCAAAAGCGAGAGGGGAGCAAAAGCCCAGACAGTGGAACCGAAGAAGCAGAGGGCAACCCCCCACAGTGACCCAACAAAAAGCCACAGCAGAAAAGAGACGCAGTCCAACCGAAATACAGCAACACCGCACGGTGGACCACCAACCGCGAAAGCCGAAACCACCAGAGGGCCGGAGCAGCGGAACCAGATGCAATCAAAACAGACAGGCAGGAGCCGCAAGAATGGATAGACGTGCAGAAGGAACCCAGCATGCCAACCGAACAACCAAAAATACGACGGCCACCACAACCCCACCTGCAAGGAGATAAACAGGCTGGACACGGACCCCAGCAGCACAAAGAATAGTCGGCAGGAACAGGAGTGCACAGGGAGGAAAAGCCACAGGCAGAAACACACCAAAGGCGAGAAGGACAGAAGAGCTGGACGAAACGAGGCCGAGCAACGTCAACACTTCCAGGGAGCAAACTCAAGTCAGCAGGCCCAGCACCCTAAAACCATGGACAAAGAGCAAGAGGATGCAAATTCCACACAGGAAATGCATGCCTGTGCCCCCAGAAGCACAAGACATACCATTGAGCCAAAGCTCCATGGTCCAACACTCACAGGAAACGAGAAAAGCACCCAGGTGAGTACTACCAACAAGACAAACGCCTCGCCCAGGCCAAACAAGCCCAGACCCCCGAAAGCAGAGGGCCGGAGGAAAGCGCAAAACTGGGAGCCCGGATGAGAAGGCAGAAAGCGACATCACCGTGGACTCAAACCGAGACCGGAACAAAAGAGACCCAGTCAAAGACAGCACAACTGTGCCAAAAAGCCAAAGAGGCCAACACAGTAACCCCCCGGAGATCGAGGCAGGTGAAAAGCCGCCCAGAACAGAAAGAAGAGGCCCCCGCAGGGCAGGGGCAAACCCTGGACAAGCCAAGGATCGGCCAACCGAAGCCAGACGAGAAACCCGCCAGTCGGGGGACTAAGCGACCCAGCACCGCCCAGGAACCATATCATGCTCCACCCCCCTCCCCCCAGGCTAGGAAAAGGCTGCAACCACCAGGCAGGGGGACACCAGAAAAGAAAGACCGCAGGCCACACCCGCAAACAGGCCAGAAAAAAAGAGCTGTGTTCACGACCCGGGTCCAAAATGAAAGGGAAGAAACGGACACCACCAACCCAGACCGGTCAGAGAAGGGATGACCCCAGGAACTGGTGAAAAGGAGGATGACCCGGAACTCATGACGGCCCAGTGACACAGGAAATGGGAGAGCATGCCAAATTACAAGCGCGGGACAAACACAATACCACATTGGGAAACTATGAAAGCATTGGCGGGATCTGAACCCTAGGACTGTGGGAGCCCGCGCCACCAGAGGCACAAGACTCAACATTGAGCCAAAGCTCCTTGGTCCATACACGCGGAACAACCAGAACCAGGATGGGGCAAACACCAAAACGCCACCGGTAAAGAGGAACAGGATGAACAGGCCCTGCTGGGGAAGATCCTGAGAGACCGCCGAAAAGCGACCCCACAAGCACAGCCAAATACGCACCCGGAAGAGGAGGCGTGTACCGAACCCCTGGCACGACCAAGCCGCCACCACCAAAAGGGCATAGACCAATCAATGAGCCACAGCACACCGGAGACGAGCAGGCAAGCCCAACCACCGAAAACAGGAGACAACAGGGCGGCACTGCAGCAGGCAGGACCATAGAACCGATACAGAGGCCACCCAGGGCATGAGGGGAGGCAACACACAGCCCCCAACAGCCAGCAGCCGAGGAGAAGCATGACACGGATGTCAGCACAGCAGACGCTGGAGGAGCCAGGGAGCAGGAGGAGAAAGGTGGTGCCACGGCCTCGGCACAGGCCAGGTAAAGTGCAAGCCCTCCAGGAGCAGAAGGAAAAGCAAAAGCTCACATGGTGACCACAGAAGCAGCTCAGGGAAGAAAGGACAGGCGCCAAAAGCAGCCCGCCCCCATCAGACACGCAGAAGCCAATAACCCCTGGAAACCCCACGCGGCCATACAACCAGGCACCAATCAGGCCAGACTCCGCACAACAATGGAGAGCAGGAGGTACAGGAGCAGCTAGGCAGAAGGACAGCAGGCCCAAACCGTGACACAGACTCCCAACGCCAATACAGGAAAAACCTGTTCACCACCACAGCACTCAGAAATAAGTGACATGGGACAAGGAAAAGCACGCACGCCCCAGGGAAACCAGGTGCTAAAAATAGATGGCCTTTACAGACCACCAACACAAAGGCACACATCCCAACAACCCCAGAAGTAGGAAAAAAAGAAGTGAACCTGCCGGGAACTGAACCAAAAGGCCAGTACAGGCAGCTGCAGCACACGCGGACCAAGAGGACAACACAGGCCGCTGCAGCGAACGCGGTATCTCACTGGATCCATCATACTTATAAGCTACCATCGCAGGCCACTTAGACAGCATGGATAGGATTTGAACCCTAGTCTTGTGAGAGCTTGTGACACTAGAGGCATAGGCATAGGCATAGAGGCTACAGCTCCTTGGTCCCGGCAGCGAGGTAGAACCAAAGAAAGCAACATGGTCAACAGCACCGACTGAATGAAATGAATGAAATGAAAATGCGTTTTGTAGAGCGCAAATTAGTTGCCCGGAGGCATCCAAACGCTGAGATTGCGAAGTGTTCTAACCAGCAGGGCAAGTGACATAAAAGTGAAAGAAGTCCTATTTATTAAACAAAAAAGTTTTCAGATGCCTCCTGAAGGAGGTCAAATCTGGATTAGACCATAGTTGAAGGGGTAGGCTGTTCCACAGTTTAGCAGCATTGAGGGTAAAAGAACGACCTCCTGATCTAGCCCGGTTAACTTTGGGCACAATGGCAAGGAACGAGAACACTGAGAACACAAGAAATGAAATGAAATGAAAATAACTCTTTTATAGCGCATGGCTACCCGGAGGCATCCCAGCGCTTGCAGCTACAGCAGGTAAAGTCAGAAGTGGACGTTAATTTGTAGGGAAAAGACAAGTTTTTATTTTCTTGCGGAAAGTAAGATGATTGGGTTCCTGTCGAAGAGAGGGGGGTAGAGAGTTCACAACCTTGAGGTGTTATAAGAGAAGAGGCGACCACCTGAGCGGGCCTTATTGATTCTACTGACTTGTGCCAGGTTCTGGTCATTAGAACGAAGGTTTCTGGAGGCTTTATGTGTTTTGATCAAGTTGGCCAGGATGGGGGGGCCATTGCCCTGAAGATTTTTATGGGCAATGCAGATGGCTTTGAAGTGTACCCGTTCTTTTATGGGTAACCAGTGGAGTGATTTCAGCGCTGGCTTAGCTGAAGAGCGGTGGCTAGTGCTTGTCAGCAGTCTATCGGCAGAGTTCTGAACCACCAGCAGTTTTTGGATTACGGAGATCGGGGCTCCCAGGTAGAGCGCGTTACAATAATCCAGCCTCGACAGGATCATGGCTTGGACCAGGATTTTTTTGGCTCTATCGGGAAGTTGAGGGAGGATTTTATGAATGGATTTAAGCAGGCCGAAGCAGTTGGCCTCGGTTTTTCTGGCTTGTACTTTGAAGGTAAGATCGTCATCAAGCCAGAAGCCAAGGCTTTTGATCACGTTTTTAGGGATCGGGCTAGCACCCATAGACGGGGGCCATAGCGCAGGGGAATTGAATGAAGCCTTCCTGCCCAGTAACATCAATTCAGTTTTTTGATTGTTTAGTTTTAACTGGGACAAGCCCATCCACTTTGATACCTCTTCAAGACAGTTGCTCAGACTTGGATGAGACAAATCAGCCTGATTAAGAGAAACCACGAGCTGAGTTTCTGTAGTAGGGGATCTCTGTGTATAGTCATAATCTAGTGAATAGTCCCGCCCATGTGCGTGGACCCCGGAGCAATCAAAAATAATCTCTTACAGTGTCAATAAATGCAGAAATGCATAGACACTTAAGAGAGAATTTAAAGACAGATAATGCAGCCTAAAAAGGCTACACTGTCCAGTACTTCAACTAGAAATTCCACCATAAAATCCACAAAACAGCAAAGCTTGTACAGATTTCCCTTGCTTTACCAGCAAAAACCCTCAGGAATGATAGAGAGAAGAATCTGGACAGACAAGCCCCATAGGCTGCCATTATGTGGCTCAAAACAGGATACTGTGCCTTTAAGAGAACTTTCCAGAACTTCACAGTATCCCAGAATGCCCTGCAGGTCCCAGTTACTTTCAGTTCTTTTTTCCGGCTCCTGCAAGCAGGACCCTGGAGCATTGAGCTCTCCCTTTTCAAGGGTTTTGTTGGTGTTTTTTCACTAAATTCGATTTTGTGTACTTTTAAAGTACTTTGGTGACTTTCTTCTTGGTTTTTTGCACCCTTTTGTTGTCTATAATGCCGGCATTATTTGACAAATGCCCTGAGTGCTCCAGGAAGAAGGCCAAGTCAGACCCCCATGAGGTCTGTATCCTCTGCCTTTCCTCTTCCCACATCCCTGAGGAGTGTGAGATCTGCCAAGGCTTCTCTGGCAGGACCCTGAAGGACAGACTGAAGATCAGGCTTCAGGGACTCGAAGAAAGAAGACTGAAGGTGCAAGGTGGGTCTGGAGGGGCTTCATCTGCCCATGCTGAGGCCTCTGGGGGGCTCCCCAGGGGCAGGAAGTCCAGCACACGTCCCCATTCTCCGTCTGGGTCGGTGGCACCCACCACGACGTCGAGAGGGAGGTCCAAGGCCGGATCCCCGTCTCCCCAGGGCTCTGGGTCGAGAAAACGTCGCCCGTCAATGTCGAGGAACTTGCATAGGCCGCCGTCGACACCCGGGACGGTGTCTTCGTCGTTGTCTTCGACGTCGATGTCGAGCCGTCGGCATCGGCGGGTCCGGCGTCGGCGCTCGCCGTCGATCGCCGCCGAGAGACAAGACATCATCGTCGTCGAGGGGATCCTCGTCGTTGAGACCGCCGTCGAAGTGGAAGCGGTCGCCGGCGAGACGGAAGAGGTCGCCATCAAGGCAGAAGAGATCGCCGTCGGGGCGGTCGAGGTCGACGTCGAGGCAGACCAAGTCAACGTCGAGACATTCAAAGGCGACGTCGAGGCGGTCGCGGTCGCCGTCAAGGCGCAAGAGATCGCCATCGAGACACAGAGGATCGTCGTCAAGATGGTCCGGGTCGACGTCGAGGCATCGCAGGCGTTCGACACCGAAGCAGTGGAGACGGTCGACGCCGAAGGGACGCTCAACGTCGAGGGACCGACGTTCGACGTCTGGTCACCGTTCGTCGGCGTCAAGGGATTGTACTGCACGTCCTAGGGCAGTGGGGGGCTCCCCTCAGTCCGGGAAGGATGGTGTGGTCACCGGGATCGGTGCACTCGGAGGTGTATACTCCGAAGAAGTCTGTTACACCTCCTCCTCCGTTACCAAGAGGTCCGCGTCCGAGGGCTCCTACCCCTCCTCCGTTGCCTCCGCTGCCTGCACTTCCAACTGAACCATGGGCCCCTGCACCTGAAAAGCCTCCGCCGGTTCCGCCGAGGTCGGTCTCGTTGCCCAGGCTCCCGACCCCTCCCAAGAAGACTCCTAAATCTAAGGAACCGCATAAGCCCAAGTCGGCCATCCCGGAGACTCCGGCTGACCGTCCGAGGCCCAGGAGATCGAGATCGCGCTCCAGGCGGAGAGAACGATCGAGGAGCAGACACAGGTCTTCCACCCGTTCTAGGAGGCGCCATAGGAGGCATAGGTCCAGGTCCAGTACGACTTCCAGGAACTGCTCCTATTAACCTACTTTGTCCGATTCCCCGGAGACTAGGGTGTCTCCGATCGACGACATCAGTACATTCCAGGAGGTTCTCCTGGGGGGGGCTGTGATGTTGGGTATCACGGTGACGGCTCCTACACCTACGACGTCGTGATATTCGAGACTTTGCACAAGAAGCACCTGTCTCGCACTCTGTTGCCTTTGGTGCCAGGACTGGTTGAACCGGCGCAAGAGCTGTTTCTTACACATGCGGTGGTGAAGGCTGCCCCGTCCAGACGTTTGAAGAAATACAGGGCACCGGACTCGGACCCTGCCTTCTTGAGGGTGGACCCAGTGCCCGACTCAGTGATAGTGACGGCGGCCAGGAAGCAGCATTCTACCTCCCCGTCCTCCACCGTGCCTCCGGATAAGGAGAGCCGCTGGATTGATTCGGCGGGAAGGAAGGCATGTGGGACTTCTTCCACCACGATGAAGGCTACCAGCGACTCGGCAATACTGGGACGATATGACCGTGCGCTTTGGAATTCCATGGAACAGTTTGCGGACCTTGTGCCGCGTGACAGGAAGGAGGACTTCATGGAAATCGTCAAGGAGGGGATGCTGGTCTCTAACCAGGCCATCAGTGCCGCGGCGGATATCTCCCTGTTGGCTGCACATGGCTACTGCCACGGTATCAACAAACGCCGCCATGCGTGGCTCAGGCTTACGTTGCTCAAGCCTGAGGCGCAACAGCGAGTGGCCAATCTGCCGTTTTCCGGGGACACGCTCTTCGGTAAACACGCAGATGACGAAATGGCACGGATGAAGGCCGAGGCGGAAACCCTGACGGCTGTGGGCTTGGAGAAGCCCAAAGACAAGAAACCTTACCGCCAGTTCCAACGGCGGTTCGGCTCGCAAGGGAAAGGAAGAGGACAGTCTTCGGGACAACAGCAGCAGCAAGCAGTCCTCTACCACGAACAAGGGCCCGGCCGGGTCTCGACCCTGAGCGGTTACTTCCCCTTCGTCCGTTACCCGCTCCGGTGGGGGGAAGTGTTAAATTTTTTCTGGCAGAGTGGAGAAAAATTACTCAGGACAATTGGGTGCTGAATATTGTTTGCAATGGATACAGTCTTCGGTTCACCAGCCCTCCTCCAGCGATCCCTCCGGTCAGCTCGCAGTATCAACTGCGCGAGCTCCAGGCGGAGGCCGATATCCTGTTAAGGAAAAGGGCGATAGAAGACATACCTCTGTCTCAAAGAGGAAGAGGTCTGTACTCCCGGTTCTTTCTGGTTCGCAAGAAGGACAAGAACGAGTTCAGGCCCATCCTGGACTTGCGGCAGGCAAACAAGTGGATCCGCAGAGAAACGTTTTGCATGCTGTCGTTGCATTAGATTTATCCTCAGTTGCAACAAGGGAACTGGCTTTGTGCCATAGACCTACAGGATGCGTACTTCCACGTGCCCATCGCGTACAAACACAGGAAGTTTCTGCGATTTCAAGTCGGCACCAACCATTACCAATACACAGTGCTGCCTTTCGGGCTGAAATCTGCGCCCAGGACATTCTCGAAGTCCATGGCAGTGGTAGCGGCGCACCTTAGGAAGAACAAGGTGTTTGTCTACCCGTACCTGGACGATTGGTTCATCAAGGCCTCCTCCTTCTCGGAAGCTCAAGCAGACTTCCAGAAGACGTGCGTTCTCTTGAACAAGTTGGGGTTGCACATCAACATGTCCAAGTCTGTCCCGATCCCGGTCCAGTGCATTCAATACTTGGGAGCCACCATCAATACGCTGTCAGCAAGCGTGTCTCCTTCGGAGGAGCGACGGCGATCGATCCTTCGGAAGGCTCAGGCTCTTATGACTGCTCCATCTACAACAGTGAGGACGGTGTCTTCTCTACTGGGGTCGATGGCCTCTTGTATCTTCCTCACTCCTCACGCGAGGCTGCACATGAGACCTCTGCAGGAGTGCCTGGAGGACCAATGGGACCAGAGGAAAGGATCTTGGGACGACAAGATACAACTGTCTCTGCATGCTCTTCAGTCTCTGAAGTGGTGGTGTTCAGCGGAGAATCTCCTCAGAGGGGTTGCCTTCCACAAGGACATTCCAACTCATACTATCGTGACGGATGCTTCTCTCCTCGGCTGGGGAGCGCACTCTGGAGACCTGCAAATTCAAGGGACGTGGTCCCGGACGGAGTCCACGTATCACATCAATTTCCTGGAACTCAGAGCGGTTCACTTGGCACTGAAGGCCTTTCCTCCATCTTTTCAGACCAACTCTCTGCTTGTTCAGACGGACAACATGACAACGATGTATTACCTCAACAAGCAGGGGGGCTTGAGATCACGCACTCTGTCGCAGGAGGCGCAGGCGATCTGGCACTGGCTTCTGGCTCAAGGACTGTCGATAACAGCCACGCACCTGCCAGGTGTGTAGAATGCTCAGGCAGGCGAACTGAGCAGACTGATTCAGGAAAACCACGAATGGGTCATAAACGACGAAGTACTAGGAGAAGTCTTCGCAAGGTGGGGAAAGCCAGACATAGATCTGTTCGCCACCGCCGAAAACAGCAAATGCCGAGACTTCGCTTCCAGGTACTACCAGCCAGGGATGCTGGGGAACGCGTTGTGGATCAACTGGTCGAACAGCTTTCTGTACGCTTTTCCACCCATTCCCCTGATTCCGATGGTTCTCATCAAGCTGTCCCAGTCCAGGGCGCGGATGATTCTGATTGCCCCGGAATGGCCCAGACAGTGGTGGTTCACGGACCTGCTTCACCGGTCTCTCCTTTCTCACATGAAGCTGCCGTGCAGGCCGGACCTTCTCATGAAGTTCGGGGGGCGGATGGTGCACCCCAACCTCTCGTCTTTGAGTTTGGCGGCATGGCTCCTGAAATAGTGCAATATGGCCATCTGAATCTCCCTGAGGATTGTATGGACATACTGAAGGAGGCTAAGCGACCTTTCACTAGGACTTCCTATGCTTACAAGTGGAAAAGATTTTGCATCTGGTGCAAGTCTAAGAACTATGATCCTACGACATGCAAGGAGGATGTCATCCGTCCATATCTGCTGCATCTGGGGCAGTCTGGCCTTAATGTTCATTCCATTAAGGTTCATCTGGCTGCTTTGACTGCCTACAGGAAATGCCCTTCACAGACTTCCTTCTTCCAGATCCCTGTGATCAAAGACTTTCTGGAAGGCTTGAAGAAAGTGTTCCCTCCTGTCAGGCTTCCTTCACCTTCGTGGGACTTGAATGTGGTGCTGTCCAGATTGATGAAGGAGCCTTTTGAACCTATTCATAAGGCTTCGTTGCAGCATCTGTCCTGGAAGGTGGTGTTCCTCTTGGCCATTACATCGGCCCGCAGGGTGAGTGAAATTCAGGCTTTGTGTTGCCAAGAACCTTATACTGTATTTCATGCTGCTAAGGTTGTTATGCGTACTCACCCTAAGTTTCTTCCCAAGGTTGTTTCTGATTTTCATATCAACCAGACTATAACTCTACCTACGTTCTTTCAGAATCCTTCATCTCCAGCGGAGAGGTCTTTGCATTCAATGGATGTTAGGAGGGTGCTGAAATTTTATCTGGATAAAACCAAAGAGATTCGTAGGTCAGACCTATTGTTCATCAATTATGGATCAGTCAGGACAGGTCTTGCTACCTCTAAACAGTCCATCTCTAGGTGGATTGTGTCCTGCATTCAATTGTGTTACAGCAAAGCTAATAAGACCTTAGGGGGCAAACCTAAGGCTCATTCCACCAGGGGCAAAGCTGCCACGACAGCGTTGCTCCGTAATGTTCCCATTGCCGAGATCTGCAAGGCGGCCACTTGGAAGTCAGTCCATACCTTTGCTAAGCATTACTGTCTGGACACTGATGCCAGGGCAGACGCGCAGGTTGGGCAGGCTTCGCTGCGGAATCTGTTTGCACAAAAGTGGCGTAATCTTTGTTCTCCACCGCCGCTTGGTGTGGGGATGGGCTTGCCATTCTATTCACTAGATTATGACTTTACACAGAGATCCCCTACTACAGAAGGAGTAGTTTCTGTCCTGTAACTCCAGTTCTGTAGTAGGGGTATTTCTGTTATAGTCATAAGCGCCCGCCCTCCTCCCTGGTGGAGAGAGATATTCATGTAAGGAATGCTACAGGTCTGGCGTGTTCCGCCTTCAAAAATAACTGAAAGTAAGTGGGACCTGCAGGGCATTCTGGGATACTGTGAAGTTCTGGAAAGTTCTCTTAAAGGCACAGTATCCTGTTTTGAGCCACATAATGGCAGCCTATGGGGCTTGTCTGTCCAGATATTTCTCTCTATCATTCCTGAGGGTTTTCGCTGGTAAAGCAAGGGAAATCTGTACAGGCTTTGCTGTTTTGTGGATTTTATGGTGGAATTTCTAGTTGAAGTACTGGACAGTGTAGCTTTTTTAGGCTGCATTATCTGTCTTTAAATTCTCTCTTAAGTGTCTATGTATTTCTGCATTTTTTGACACTGTAAGAGATTATTTTTGATTGCTCCGGGGTCCACGCACATGGGCGGGACTATTCACTAGATTATGACTATAACAGAGATCCCCTACTACAGAACTGGAGTTACAGGACAGAAACTACTCCATCATCAGCGTAGCCGATCAGTTCGTTTCCATAAGGGGCCACTATCTTAGCCAGGGGGGACATGTACACATTAAAAAGTGTGGGGCTAAGGGAGGAGCCCTGTGGAACCCCATACTGCAGGGGGAATGGTGAAGAGTGGCAGTGCCCTTCAAATACTTTGAAACATCTATCACAGAGGAAGGATTCGAGCCAGGAAAGAGCCTTTCCCGAGACTCCAATGTCATTAAGGCGGGCTAAAAGGATACGGTGACTCACCGTATCGAAAGCGGCGCTGAGGTCTAGGAGGATGATGGCCACATTGCCACCTGTGTCCAGTATCCTCCTAGACTCTTCCACCACCTTGAAGAGTGCCATCTCCGTCTCTTGACCAGGGCGGAAGCCTGTTTGGGAGGGATGGAGTGAGTTGGAGGTCTCCAGGAATGAGGACAGTTAATGGTTAATACATTTTTCTGCCAGTTTGCTAATGGCCGGGAGGGGAGAAATGGGACGGTAGTTGGATAGATCTCCGGGGTCATGGTTGGTTTTTTTTAACAGTGGTTTGACCATGGCCATTTTCCAGTCCAGAGGGACTGTGCCTGTTTCAATCGAGATGTTAATCAGGTTGATAACTGGAGACTCCATGATAGGCATGACTAGCTTCAGGGTGTTAATAGGGAAACGGTCAAGAGGGGAGCCACTTTTAATTGAGTTAAGGAGGGGGGATAGCAGTTCCTTGGTGAGCGGAACGAAAGAAGAGAGTTCGGGGTGGAACTTGGAAGGGGGCGTATGAGTGGCGCGGGAGAATCGGGGATAGAGACAGGTGGGAGGGCGAGAAGAATGTTTTGAATTTTAGTGTGGAAGAAGAGTGCCAATTCTTCACAGCGAGGCCCAGATGCTTGTGGGGCCAGGGGGGGATCAGGGGGTTTCAACAGGCTTTTAACAATTGTAAAAATCTCTTTGGTTGAGTTGGGGGATGCAATGATTTTCTCGGCATAGAAGGCTGTTTTAGTGGCCTTTAGCGCAGCTTTATAGGCTTTGATGGAGGCTCTATATTTAATTTTTGTCTCTGGATCGAAGTCTTTCCTCCATAATCTCTCCTCTTTTTTGCAGCTCTATTTAAGTTTTCGGAGCTCTGGACTAAACCAAGGATGGTTAATAGATCCCCTTTTTTGGATTGCGGATTTTCTTGGTAGTGTAGTGTCCAGTGAGTTCTCGATCCACTGGTTGAACTCTGAGTTCGCTTTGTTGATGTCCGAGTTAGCGGACGGTAGAGTGGTCTTTAGTGCTTCTGCCCATTCGTTAGTCTTAAGCTTGGACCAGTGTCTTGTCTATTTAGTGCTGAAAGTTTTGGCCGGGGCTGGGGGAGGGATGTTCCATGCAAAAGGTATGATGAAGTGATCTGACCATGGTATAGGGTTTGGGTGCAAAGTGGTGAGATCGGTGATATTAGAAAAAAAGGGGTCAAGCAGATGTCCCTTTATATGTGTAGGCTTTTGGATTTTTCATTTCGCTAGTCTCTAGATCTTGAGCCAGATCCGCAGCTATCATGTCATGAGGGTCATCGAAATGGAGATTCAGATCTCCCAATATGGTAAAGTTGGAGGCTGAGCTGGCAAGGTTTACAACCGTTTCTAGCAATGTCCTGTGAAATTGTCCTAGGGATCTTGGGGGACGGTAAATTAAAAGCCCCGTAAAGGAGGCTGAGGATGAAAGAGTAATCGAGAAGTGGACATTTTCACAGTCCAATAATGGGCTGCCTAGAAGGCGGCAAACTAAATGGTCCTTATAGAGGATAGCAATCCCACCACCTATGTTCCCTGTTCGATCAAGGTGTTGGATTAAATAGCCCGGGGGCAAGGCCTGGACAATATCTGGGCCAGAACTGGGCCCGAGCCATGTTTCAGTGAGAAAAAATATATCCAGTGCTGCGTCCTGCAGTAGAAATGAGATCTCAGAGGCATGTTTAGGCAGGGAGCGACAGTTCAAAAGGGCCATATTGAGCTTATGGGATTGTTTCTGCCTGATCTCCGGCGATTTGATCAGTTGATAAGAGCAGTGTCGGCAGCGATGTTGATTGAGCAAGGGGTCTAACGACTGATTGCACAGGGAGGGGGGGTAGTAGCGTGATTCAATTGCAGAAGGTGGAGGCGGGGATACGTCCTGGCGCGGACGGGCGCAGACAGGCAGGACTCTGGCATGACTCCGTCGTGAGTCAGGCGTGTCCGTAAATGCGTCCGCTACGCGGAAGAGGACCATCCTTTTATCTGAAACTAGAGCGCACCAGAGCGCTTCGTCACCCACAAGATGGCCGCTGTGGAGGCTTCGGTTCCCGGGACCACACCCTCAGCGTCAATGCTCAGCTGAGAGTGGGCCCAAGGAGCAGTGAGGTGGTGCTACAATAATCTGGCACGAGAAACGCTTATTAATCAAGCGCAATGTCAGTACACGGTAAAAATAATAAAAACGCTTTTTGATTCAAGCGATACACAAGTAGCGATTTTAAAAAGGATTCGAGAGAAGTAAGGGAGGACCTCCAGGCTTCCGACTCAGGGGGTGAACAGAAATGTAGCTTGCTAAGGCGCCGGGCACGAGGAGCCCTTTTATCTGAAACTAGAGCGCACCAGAGCGCTTCGTCACCCGTACAAGCAGTGAAATAGTAGGACCAGAACACCCACGGCAGAAGAGACAGCGCCCCACACCACCAGGCCACACAACAGGCACACCGGAAAAAGAGCCGAAGGAGCCACGGGCCCAGGAGGCGCTGCCCACCAGAAAACCGGAGGTGGGAAGAACCGCCCACGCATACAAATTTACAAGAATACAAGGATTTGAACTTATAACTTTAGGGTAAGAGCTAGAGATAATAACCATAGGGCCACTGTGACTCACCCAAACGCCGGTCAGAAAATGCAAAATGGCACAAGCGAGCTCCCTACGGCAAGGAAAAAGGCTCCATGCAGCCAGCCCCGTGGGAAAACCAGGACCGGATCCACAGGAGGCCAGACACCAGAAAAGGCAGCCGAAGGAGGCCAACCGCCCAACAGGACGGCCAGCCTGAAACCCAAACCAGAGCCAGAGGACCGCAGATGCCGCCTGTGCATAGTGCCAATATCGGCCCACTCACCAGCCCTCCCGCAGCAACATGCATGTATCGTAAATAAGAGACAAGACAACTTTTTGTTGGGATAAATTCGCTGCAGGTTTATTAGCATATACATATGCCAACATGGTGGGTTATCTTACAGACGATCCAAAGGCAAGCCGCCCCTCGCGGCCTACCACCTGATGGGCCAACTTGCATCCTGGCCTTAGCCAATCGGTGCTTAGCGGTTGTGGTGAGTGGACAGCCACTCCCACATCTGGTGAACCATTGGTCCACCCTCTTGCTCACGCCCCCCCTCCTACGAGGGGCGGAGCGTTCAAGCGACCCCCGGTTGTACAGGTTTCCAACCGCCCGTAGGACAGATGGGGCGCCGTAGCACCCCAGGGTCCACCGCACAGACTTCCTGGGGTTATTAGGCCTCAGCACCCTTTGTGCTCCTTAAGAGTGTACCCCTGAGTACCTTTCCGCCTCTGGATCGCCCTGTAACTCCGCCTGCAACACAAATAAAAGGGATTAGAACATATACCCCCCCACCCTGAAGCGCTGGGTAAGCGGTAGGGAGGGAAATGGCGTCAGGGTGAGGGGACAAAGAGGCCACTAGGTGGGCGGAGGAGGAATATATACCTCTCCCTGCCTCCCACCACGGCCGGAATTGACGTCCAGGACCCATTAGGGTCGTGGAACACTGGGCTGCTCTCTTATGTGTATCCCCTGCGGGGACGTGCCGGTCAGCCTGCAGTCACGAGCACGGGTGGGAGACGCCGTGAGGAGAGAGCCAGCACCGGGAACAGGGACTTTCCTGGACAACGAGCCGGTAAGACACTGAACTCCGAGGTGCTCGAAAATGAAATGCGGAGCCGCCTTGCGAGTGCCTGGGACTCCCGGTGGCTGCTCCCTTCAACAGGGGCTGTGTTACCAGACACAGTAATTATGAGCACAACCCACAGAATCTGCAGATCACCTCGGGCGACTGCGGAGCTCTGCTATGCCTATGTGTCACCGTACTGGTGACATGATGGCAACCACATGGAGGTGCCGCCCCAGTCTGTGTTAAAAGGCCCTGATAGACACCCGATAGCTAGACGCACGGGACGGACAACATGCAGGCCCTACTACATAAGCAAAAGACATGGAGAGAAGACTATCCTCAGAGCCTCTGCCCAACACAGCGTCCCATGCCCCAGCAGGGACCCGGGTAAAACAGACTCCCAGGGACCGTGAACGCCCGGGCAAGTGGCAGAAGCAGCTCAGGGAAACCCTGAGTGAAACAACAGACCGGCAAGACATAAACTGCACAATAACCAGCCCATGGGACAGAAGGGGTCACGAGGCAGAGCTCCAGACCACCTTGGCTGCCCCACTGTTAACCCTTGGCTCGCTAAGGCAGAGCCTAACCGGCCCCAGACAGGACACCAGGGGAAGGAAGGGGGAGTGCCCCAAAGCCCAAGGGCCCGCTAGAGCAGGGCCTCCACCCAGGGACACAAACCCCTGCTTAAGCAGGAGCACACTTACCTGACAGTGCACATGGAGAGTCAGCGCAGAATGAAAAAAACAGGCTGAAGGGTTGGGCCGGCCCTCCTCTTATAGAGGTCAGGGGTGAAAGGGGTCGGCCATGTTGGGAAGGGATGGGAGGCTAACCTTTGCTTTGGAGGGTTCTGGTGTGGAGCTGAAGCTCACTTTGTAAGTCATGTGGCGAGGAAGACTTACGAGGAGGTAATGGACATTGATTGCCCTCATGAAGGCTATACAGAGCAGTAGCTATTGCCTCAATCTTCATGGTTCCTTTGCTGCAATCAGCGGAATTCCACATTGTTAATTAGCTAAGGCTCGTTTTTGGTAATGTGTGAAAAGAAAGTGGCATACGTTTTCAATCAGTTCCCATAAAAAAGGGAGTTTGGTCTAGATTAGGTTTCTTAATTAGTGGTGTGCCTTGTCCACATTTCAAGGACAGAAGAAAGTGCCTCTAGTTTTACAGAAGAGGGAGTACACTGCTTGATAACTTGAGACGGGATAGCATCATTCGAAAACAAGGAGAGTTTGGTGGAGGAGAGAGTCAACGTATAGGCGTTCATTGTCCAGTCCTGAACTAATTCTCTGTTTTATTCAGTTGTTTTCAGCTGATCGTACACCATACCTCATGATGAGAGGCAGGGATGCACGGAGTCCTCAATATGTCTGTAGCACAGTTTAATTTATATCTCAGACCTTCAGGATTTGCCATTCAAAGCTTCCTTATTAAATGATCTAAATTATTGAACTTTCTAATTACCCACAAATACTGAAGTAAGTTCCACCTCATGCTGTCGGGAATAGTAGAGATCAACAACTTAGAGTCTGACTCCGATTCGGATTCTGATGCGATGTACAGGTCTACCATTGGACACTATATAAATGAAATAGAGAGGTTAATATTATAGAGATTGACGCCTAACCAGACAAATAGAATGCTGGACAAAACTCCCATTAATCGCAGTTGGCAGAATAGCCCTGATCAAAATGATTGTCATGCCCACATTTTTATATTTTTTTAAGAACTTTCCCATATACTCGACTGCACACGTCTTTGTCACACTCCAGGAGCTATTAACCAGACTAATATATGCGGGCAGACAGCCTATAGTCAAATGGTCCACGCTGGTCCTACCATTCCAAGAGGGTGAGCTTGACATTTCAGATGCAATGATGCAAGCACAGTTTGCATATTACTGGCATCAGCCTTCTTCGACACCACAGGACATAGTTGTGGAATTGTATATTGCTGACCGCAGACCCTTGCAAACCATGTTCTTCCAGATGTGCCCAGATCCCGCTAGGAAATCAATCCTGTTAGTAGTACAGTTAATGCATGGTGTTACTTAGCGAAGTATTGTGGGACGCCGTAATTATACTTGGCCATATACCCCTTGTCGCAGTCCACTGGTTCCCGTGCTACAGAGCCTTAGGCTGGTCTGCAGCTCTGCAGCAGGGGCTTACAGCAGTAAGAAAACTATTTCATAGTGGACAGTTTATGAAGCTTGAGTTTTTTTTGGGCCTGCTGGGGGACTCCACTAGATGTTTTCTTTTACCAAAGGCTAACGATGACGGAAATGATATCTGATGGAGTTTATTTGGGAGCCCCCTCAACCCCTCTAAGCTGAAGTCGCTCTCCTATCTCATTGCTGCACCTAGGATTAAACTGATGGTTTTCAAAATGTACCACATGTTGGTGAGGGCTAAACCCAGGATCCCACTTAAGGGCCAGGAAAGATGGGAGGAGGGGCTGGGTAGGCAGATAACTGGTAAACAGTGGAGCCAGGGCCGGCTTTAGCACTGGTGGCGCCCGGTGCGACAATTCATTTTTGGTGCCCCCCAGACCACACCCCCATGATGTCGGTGACCCCTCCACAGGTCAGCGCCCAGGGCAGCCACACCAGTCGCACTGCCCTAAAGCCGGCCATTAGTGGTGCTGTTGTTGGCAACAAACCCAGAAGGTGCCCATGAACAGCCGGCATGGAGCAATTCATTACAAGGTCCTACACATGGTTGTTTACCCTCCTGCTGACAATAAGCTCTGTACAGAGGGGAATTGTGCACGCCATGCCCATCCTTGGGCTGCTTTTCACACCTGGCATAGAATTACCCCCAGATGGCACCATTCTGGACACAGATATTTAAAGAGTTTGCACTAATGACTGGGATGCATCTCGTGCCGGACCCATCAGTAACCCTCCTAGGGTATGCACGCGAAGAATGTTCACAGGTTTCCGCCCATTGCCCTGCTGCTAGCTCAATTATCTATCACCACCAGATGGGGCAAAGGCCTTCCTCCTTTGGCAACGCTAAGGCACAAAGACTTGATATATTGCAATGAAAACAGCGAGTCATATGCTCAACATTACACTCCCAGCATGCGACGCAGACATTTCTGGCAACTGACTCTGGCAGGAAATACAGAAAATCAGACCAGCCACAAGCATCTGCAACTCCTGGATTACAGCCTACAGTTATTAGGTGCAAAAGAGCTCTGGGATATAAATCCATCTCGCCCGGTTCTCAAGTCCGCCATCAAAAAAAAACTTTAGATTGTGGTCCTTTCACTCGGACAGGGCTATACTCTCAAAGATGAGACACGCCTGGGCTGTAATAGCCAATTTTAAAGTGGGTGTTCAGCCGCTCTACCTGTCAAGCACATACGCACTTTATTGGAAACGCAAGTTTACAGCCTTGATGATGGGAAAATGGCCCTTTCTGAACAACCTCCCAGAATGGCGCCGGCCGGGTAGTAGCACAGAATGCAGATAGTGTGGCTACCATTCTGAAACAATGGAGCATATCGTCTGTGCATGCCCTGCACTGCTCACAGCCAGACGGTCACTGTTGCGAGGCCGAAGTATTATGTTGGGAGTTCGATCTTGCCGCCAAGCAATAATGGCCACTCTCAACCCTGACAACACCAAGCTAAACATTGGGCTATCGAAATTTGTCCATAAAGCGTCAAAACTTCTTGAAGCCACACTCCCATCCAAACTCTCCCCACTATAGCAGAGCGGCCGAGTTAACAGACACAACATCCAAATCAGAGACTACAAGAAATCCAGAGTGATGTACTGTAACAGAACATTATCAGATCTTAATGGCCCCCCGAATTTTAAGTAATTTTAAATTAATTGTATTAAAACTCTTATCACAGTCATTTCTATTATTCAATTTTTGTCTTGTTTTAAATTGGAAATGGTTTTTTAAACCAATCAATAAAGATTATTATTATTACATTTCTGGCAACCCTTGTGCAGTCTTTTTGACTACCGTATTTTCCGGCGTATAAGACGACCCGGCGTATAAGACGACCCCCCACTTTGCTTGATAAACTTTAGGTTTCATGCTATACTCGCCGTATAAGACGACCCCCACTTCCAGCGCAGTCCAACTTTCTATCTCCATGGACTGAGGAGATCACGTGGTACTGACACTCCCCTCCTTCCGACGAGCATGAGATTTCTGGAAGGAGAGAGAGATCAGCACATGTGGAACACAGTGGGGGCCGCCATCTTCAGAGCTGCCTGTTATATTTCAGGACCTCCTGCTGCTTCATCCATCTGCCTGGGGATGTGGAGGCGCGTGTGCAGGTCAGTCTAGGCACTTGATCCATGTAACTTAACGTTGGGTTTATGTAATAAACGTTCCGCTCCACGGTGGAAGCTGCTCGGTATCCCTGGCTGCAGGCATGCGATTTTATATAGCGCGGACTTTACCCGTTTGTGTCTCCACGGTGGAAGCTGCTCGGTATCCCTGGCTGCAGGCATGCGATTTTATATAGCGCGGACTTTACCCGTTTGTGTCGGACGGCAGTTTAGAGCCCCCCCACGCTCCCGCTGGGTCGCAAGCGTGGGCGGGAAATGGTGCAAAGCTGCTCGGTATCCCTGGCTGCAGGCATGCGATTTTATATAGCGCGGACTTTACCCGTTTGTGTCGGACGGCAGTTTAGAGCCCCCCCACGCTCCCGCTGGGTCGCAAGCGCTGTCGAAAAATCAATGAAAACAAAGGGTCTAATTTTGTATCCGGCGTATAAGACGACCCCCGACTTTCAAAAACATTTTCAGGGGTTCAAAAGTCGTCTTATACGCCGGAAAATACGGTAGTCATCCCCCACTCTCTAATGTAATTGGCTGCGACAATGGATCCTGTTCAACCTAAGTATATGCATGCATACATTATCTATTTGATGATATATGGAGATAATCTCTTTGGTTATGCTATGTACAACAATGGAGGTTGGTTAGATAACGGCCTATACTCTATGTCTCTTTATGCTTTACCGGTTGTATATGACTACTGCCGCTTCTTGCTATTGCTGTTGTTGTGTAGTATTTGGACAGTATGCATGGTCTCTCCACCGTCACTGTTTGATAGTTTTGATTTCGTTTTCTTTCCTTGTTCAGTGTTATTGTGAAAAGCTCAAATAAAGTTTAAAAAAATACAAAAGTTTCACCTCATGCTTCTAAATTAGCTCAGTGTTATCATATTTCCCCCCTTAATTGCCACATCTTCCAAATCGCTGGATTTTTCTTGACACCATCGTCGTCCTCTTCTCTCACCTGAACAGAGTTGTCCAGTCTAACTCGCTAAATTGGATCAAGCATTTATTTGTTAACCCTCATCAAGCTAATGTCAGTGACCTCTTCTCTGATCCTATCATGTCTGCACTTTGGCGTTTTCATGAGAGTACCTCGGACGTACCTCGTTCCTCTAAAAGCAGTTCTTCATTCAGCAGCAGGACTTACCTCTTCCACAAGGAAGTTTGATCGCATCTTCCCAATATTTAGGTAGTTCCAGTGACACTCCATTGCAGCGCGGATCAGATTCAAAACCTGCTTCATTAATCTTTTTGCATCCTTTACAAAAAAAGGCATTATACTTCATCAACCTTCTCAATTAATCTGAGGCCAGGCCCTAAATGGCCTCAGAAATAAGAACGTTCTGAAGAACTACTAGATTTAATGCAGCACCACCCCTGAATTAGTAATTTGCAGGAACAGCAGCGAACCTCTGAAATCACCTCTGCGGCAACGCGACCCCTTCCCAACTTTTTTATTTCAGAAGGGCCTTGAAAGCACCTTACAGCGGCAGCCTGCTTCCACTAAAATGAGGCAACATTTAATGTTCTTGTTCGAAGTAAAGTGTAACACTGTGAGAAAATGTTAATTGACCAAATGAAAGGTAATGGAATAAGGTCATTTTTGTCATGGATGAGCCCGTTGGATAGATTGCAAAGATGGATTATGGACTCATCGGACATGGGGAGGTTGTGGTGGTGGCGGCTCTGGCTGGAGGTTTTCTGAAAAGCAAGGGACGGTGTGAGCCAGCGTTGCAGGGCTCTGAGGAAGTGAGGGCTGTAGTTTAGGGGTAGCACAATGCCTGAAAGTACTAACGGGCACCCTTGGATTATTGATGATGGAGCTCATTTTGATGATATAATATTGTGCTAATGTCTGAATGAAGAGATTGTGACAGACGGTGTGAGCCAGCGTTGCAGGGCTCTGAGGAAGTGAGGGCTGTAGTTTAGGGGTAGCACAATGCCTGAAAGTACTAACGGGCACCCTTGGATTATTGATGATGGAGCTCATTTTGATGATATAATATTGTGCTAATGTCTGAATGAAGAGATTGTGACATTATGTTATATGTATTTGTGTAGCGCACAACTCACCCGGGAGGACGCCCTGGCTTTGTTAAACTTGCAGTTTGGCAAGTGATAACCAAGTTTCATCTCAAGGTTTTTTACATTTCTTATTTTTCCTTGATAACACCTTGTTTGCATTCATTTCCTGATTCCACCACGGGGAACAAGCCTTGATTTTTGGCACTAACTTATTAGTGGTGCCAATTCCTTCAAATGTGCATAGCGTGTATCTTCCTTCTATAAGGTGATTCCTTTGGAGTGCATCCAAGGCTATTATATATCTGACAAGCACTCTCACCCATCACATTCTTTCTTACATTGAATTATGTATTGCCTATGCATGCTATACAGAAAGCAGCCCATGTTTGCTACTTTCTTGTCCATCGTTGCTAAGCCAATCTGCCTAGTGTTAATGTGCTCAAAACCACTGGTGCATGTAACATATGCAGAACACATTTGTGTATGCTTGTATTTGTATGTTACCTTATTGAAGCCAGACCCGTTGACTTTGCCCATGCTTGTTCTAGGTGTGTTCTTTAAGCAAATGTTGCTCGTTTTGCTGAATAGTGGAAGTGTCGTACACGTCACCTCTTTATGCATCGTTTTAATGACTCGCCCTCATATGTCTGTGAAGACAAAGGACAGTAAAAGGAAGCAAGTTACAAAAGGGGGGTTTAACCCAATATCGTCACTGGGACCTGGGTATGTATATTGCTGAGAGAAAGGGGTCCCAGTAAACACACATAAAGTTATTTACAAAACAAGTCAATCTGCTAACACTGTTTTTAATTACAATGAAGCTATGCCAATTAATAGGGCATTTCAATTTGTGGATGCTAAGCAGAGCTTTTTTTTCTTTAAAGGCTTGATAGATGTTTTGTTGTTATTTGTTTTTTCTGAGCTTTGTTGTCAGCAATATACACTAACTTTTAGATATTTCGAGTTTATGTAAGTACAAAAATTGCAAAAAAGAAATGCGCAGATGTAATAAACAAAACAGGATCACAATACAGCCCCTTGACTTCAAACCTTGCTGAAAAGCACCCGCTGTGTGCTGTTATTTAATAAAAAATGTTTTAAATTTCTTTATTGAGTTTTAAACAGGTAACAACAACCAATGCGGGCAATTGCCCGCACATAAGCAATGTTTGTGGAGTCGTATGACTGTGGCAGCTGCCCGCCCCTGGTACGGCGGGACTGGACTGCCCGTTCATGAACAGACACATTCAGCAAATATAGGAACAATGCATAGATAACACACTCGGATTGTGTTCACTTCCGTGAGCTGTGGGCAGGGGCGGCTCTAGGCTCATGGCGGCCCTGGGCAGGGAGCGTAGGTAGGGGGCCCTGGAAGAGGGGGGCTGGGTGGGGCAGAGTGCAGAGGCCAGTGAAGAGGGGTGGTCAGGATGTTTGGAAGTGGAACAGAGCCAGAGGCCGCCAAATCCCTGCCAGGGGCCGCCGCACAAATATGTATTCATCCTCAGAGGATTATTATATTAAGGATATATATTGGCGTAGCGGCCCCTGGGGTTTGGCGGCCCTGTGCAGGTGCACAGCTTGCACATGCCTAAGGCCGCCCCTGCTGTGGGGGCTCACGCCTCCAGCAAACAGCGAGTTCCGGCTTCTTCCGAAGTAGTGTTTGTGTCTTCCACCAAGTTCAATGGAAGCTGATGTATTGGTGGTCAGGCGTTTTTTTTGGTCCTTTTTAGGTCGAGCAGACCTACTCTCAATGCGTGAGCATTGAGAGTGTCTGCTTCAGACCTTTTGTGGCCCGTTATTGGGAATGTGGACACCAATCTGACACGAGCGTCTTCCTTCGCAGTTTTCACCGCGGGAGCGCGCGTCTGACCCGCGCATGCGCAGAGTACCCGCGCATGCGCAGAGTAACTCACAGCCCTTGCTCAGACAGACGCAGGCAGGCAGCCCCCACCCCTCTGCATGCACGCACGCACACACAGGCGAGCGCATGCACACGCAGGCACACACATACAGGCACACAGACACTCGTTCACACACACACACCCCCCTCCCCCACAGTCACACACACGCACGCACACATACATACAAAGCCCACCCGCCCCCGCCCGCACTCGCGCGCGCACATGCTTCCCCCCCCCCCAGCTCAGCAACCCACTCACCGGCTTCCTTCGTGCGGCGGCTCTCCTCAGCTGCAGGGCCCGGCAGCAGGACTCTTCTTCCCTCCTTCGGCACCGGGGCGCAGGGTAGGCTCCTGCCTGCTCCGGTGCTCCAAACACGGCTCCGTCCAATCGCGGCTCTTCCGTGGGAGGCGGGGTAGGCTCCCGCCCTCCTACTTCCTGTTTCCTGTTGTCGCGCCGGCCTGCCTGACTTCCTGGTCACAGGCCGGCAGAGTGACGGCGGTGATTTGCGGTATTTATTTATTTAGTTATTTATGCATTTTTATATAGCGCGGACTTTACCCGAAGGCGGTATTTATTTATTTATGTATTTATGCATTTTTATATAGCGCAGACTTTACCCGAAGGCGGTATTTATTTATTCATGTATTTATGCATTTTTATATAGCGCGGACTTTACCCGAAGGCGTCAGAGCGCTTCACATTAGGAACAGAAATGAAACATAATGAGAAACATTACAAAAGAACAGGTTGCAAAAACATACGTTACTTACATAAGGTAATAGTGACAATTGTGAGCAAACAAAATACATGAGGTAGTAAAAACTATGAGCAACCCAAAATACATGAGGTAGTAAAGGTAATAGTGACAATGGTGAGCAAACAAAATACTTGAGTAAAAATTGTGAGCAACAAAAATACATGAGGTAGTCAAAAGTGCACAAGTGGAAAAATTGTGAGCAACCACAATACATGAGGTAGTAAAGGAAGTCTTACTCACAAATAGCGCGAGGACGTGAATTACTTTTGGAGGTGTCTCTGGAGGAGGAGAACTTTGAGGTCCCTTTTGAAGGCCTAGGAGGAGGCAGTGGTCCGGAGCTTTTTTTTGTCCTCTCGCGGTTTGTAAATACAAAACATATTGCATTACAAATGCTATAGGTATCACATTTGCGAAAGTTATAACTATTGGCATTGTAAATGACGAAGCTATTAATTTAGCTATTTAAAAAAAAAGAAACATAAATAAAAACTTTGCCATTTACAATACCAATAGCTCAAACTTTCCTAATGCGAGACCTATTGCATTGCAAATGCTTGTTTAGCTTAAGGGTTAGTGATGTATATGTCCCAAATTGCTCCATTCTTGTCCCCACCTCCCACAATCTGGTACCGTAATGAAGTCCATTTCCACCCTGGCTCATTTCAATAAGTCACTGAGCCAGCTCTTCGTGTCGGGATCTGCACAGGCCTTCCAGGACATTGCTATGTGCCTTTTAAAGAGTACAAGGGCGGGGTCTATGAACCTGGGCAGATAGTCCTCTTTGGACTTGGGTCTCAGGCCTAGCAGGCATAACTCCGGTGTGGGTGGTGTGATTTGATCCCTAAGGCTGAGTTGATCCGCGTCACCTCCACCCAAGCACGGTGGATCATGGGGCAATCCCACATCATTTGATAGAAACCTGCATCGGACCTCTGGCACCGGGGGCAGTCCAACGATGCCCTCGTGAGCATGCGCTGAATATGTTTCAGCCTCAAGTAAGCCTGATGCAGGTAGTTACATTGTGTGTATCTGACCCATGGGTTCCTAGTAGGGTGACCAACTGGCATGGGTGCAAATTCAGGACAGTGAGTGTAAAAATTCAGGACAAAGGGTCAAAATTCAGGACAAAAATTCAGGACAGGAGGTCAAAATTCAGGACAGAAGTTTGGACAAAATTTACATTTTCATACACATCAGAGAAGGTCGTACAATAGTGTATACGTAAGTAAATAGATAACCAACATAAATACACGTCAAAATAAGTTTATATTAAGTTGAGACAATCATGTACCTCAACGTTTTGGTATGTGCACAGCTTTGAGCAACTGTGCAGCTCTTTTTGTGGTATTTCTTATGATATTTTGTTTACAGTTTGGGGTTCCTTTGAAATGTTGTCCCACTCGCACTGCAGGGGATGCAGAGACCTTCAGCCTTCATTACGCCACTTCACCAAAGACCTCTCTCTGCACAGATTCCCTCACTATCTACCTCCCATGGTGCCCCTCATCGCTATATAGACCCTCGCTCATGTGTATGTCATTTATTTTACAGTGCTGCTCTGCCCAATGTAGGGTGTTGAGCGCTTCAGCTCACACACTTATTGCTCAGAGACAATGACTCATATAAGTATGTAAATCAATGTATAGGAAATGTTACTTAAGGCAAGGAGGGCTACAAGGTGTAGGAGTCACAAGGCATCCATACTATTAGGTACTATATGCAGGGCCACTGGAATTATGCAGCAGGGAGGGCTGAATTATCCTGCGGGGTTGATTAAATTATTTTTTCAAGAAAAGGAAATTTATGCAGCGTAATGCTGCACATTTTGTCATAGTATTACCATATTATTTTCTCATTTGTGCATGTTTTAACACTTTCTGGTCATAGGTTGAACCTCATTAGTACACGTTTAACACTAAAATATAGTAATATGCAAAGGAAGGTGACCAGTCAACCTTTACAAAGGGCCTTCGCAATACATCACTGCCCTTTTCGTTATTTTTTAACCATTTGAGGAGGTTTTCAAATTAGAATCTTCAGATATATTCAGCTAATGATGGATTATGTGGCACATGTGACAAATCCATCCATTATGCGAAAACTGTTGAAGCCGCACAATTGCACAATTCCAGTGACTCCGAAATACGAACTGAGGATATAACACATAACATAGTGGTGGGGGTTGTCTTTACAATTATAATACAAATAAATACTTTACTCTCCATGTTACACTTTGTGCCTTATAAGAGGTGCATTATGCCTCTATGCTTCTTTTTGATGAGTCAAAACCGGGATTAGTGAAACATCCCTTTATCACCAGAGTTAAAGAGACATTTTTGTTATGGCCCAAAAATGTAAGTACTGTAAAGCCTTTAGAAGTCTTTGCCTTTGATCCTGTTGGATATTTTAAAATGTAGCTTAGTTCTCCAGCACGGCTCCTCCACAAAAGCAGCATGCAGTGCCCTAGGCCTATGCAGAGGACGGCACACCATGCACTGTAACTACACAAGGGCCCATTGCAAGGGAGTAGCCAGAAAAATAAAATACCCACACTTTATCTGGCACTGAATGAAGGAGAAAAGTGAGCTATCCTGGTCTTTTATTTTGAAGTCTGTGAAAATTGTTTCCCTGATAAAAGTTTGCAAAATTATGCTTTTTACACCAGGAAAGAAACTAGTCAAAAAGTGCATTTACCTATATTGACGTTTGTCTTTTATTCTTTCCGTCTTTACATTTTCTTTCTTTCCTTATGTCCTTCTTTCTATCCACCTTTGTCATCTACTTTCTTCTTTACATCCTCCATTTATTTTCTTTCTATCTTTCTGTCTGTGCATCCTTTCATTTAGTCTCAGTCTCTATTCTTTAAATTCACATTTCATTTTCTTTTCATATTTCCATATTCCACATTAACATCCATTTGTGGTCCATTTTTCCATTTGATCATCCCCTTGTCCTTCCTTCCATTGTTAAATCTAAATCTTCCTCTTTCTTTCCAGCGTTCTTTCAGTATTTGTATTCTATTCTTCCTTTGCTCTCTCCCTCTATTTGCCTTGTTTTTTTTTTTTATTTACCATTATCATAATTTTTTTTCTGTCACCGCTTTTGGCTACTTCGGCACCCCCTGCCCCTCTGCGCCCCCCCACGCTCCCACCTCCCACACACTCATGCTGCGTTACAGTGATTATTCTAGCCTTTTTACTCTGCCCTGTGCTGATCTGCGAGTCACAGATCAAAGTAAGGGCCATGAAACACTTTTCTGAAACCCTCCCCCTGACACCTTCACATCACTTCACCAAAACCCCCCTGCCAAATCATCGGACCCAAACCAAGCAGCCACTAACCTCACACAATGGATCACCCACAGCGCCGACGAACTAGCACCCTTGAAAAACCATCTAATCAAGCAAGGCAGCAAAAAAGCCCCCTGGTTCAACGACGACCTTAAGAAATCCAAGAAGTTCTGTCGTACTCTCGAGAAAACCTGGAGAAAAAACCCAACCACTGACAACCTAGCCACCTTCAAGAACTCCACCCGCAAACACCACCAATTGATCCGTTCCACCAAGAAATCAGCATTCAAGGATCGACTTGACAACAATGCCCAAAACAGCAAGGAACTATTCAACATCGTCAAAGAATTTACTAACCCCACAGCCGGCACCAATGATATCACTCCCTCCCCAGACCTCTCCGACTCCCTATCCTCATTCTTCCACAACAAAATCGCCGAAATACATAACAGCTTTGAAAACCAGTCCGAAGACCAGTCCACTCCATCCACCTCCGAACCTAAACCGCACTCCAACAACCTCTGCGCCTGGAACCAAATCACCACCGAAGACACCATCTGCCTGATGAACTCCATCCACTCAGGATCGCCAACCGACCCATGTCCCCACCACATTTTCAACAAAGCAGACTCCATCATCGCACCCCATCTCCGCGATGTCATCAACTGTTCCTTCAACTCCGCTACCTTCCCGGAAAACTGGAAACATGCCGAACTGAGCGCCCTCCTGAAGAAACCCACAGTAGACCCCACCGAACTTAAGAACTACCGCCCCATCTCGCTCCTCCCATTTCCTGCCAAAGTCATTGAGAAAGCCGTCAACAGTCAGCTCGCCACCTTCCTCGAATCCAACAAATCCCTCGACCCTTCACAATCCGGCTTCCGAGCCAAACACAGCACCGAGACCGCCCTCATCGCAGCAACAGACGACATTCGAACACTACTGGACAACGGAGAAACAGTTGCCCTCATCTTACATCACCTCTCCGCAGCCTTCGACACAGTCTGTCATAGCACCCTCATATAACGCCTCAGCAACGTCGGAATACAAGGAAAAGCACTGGAATGGATCACCTTGTTCCTCGCCGGAAGAACCCAGAGAGTCCGCCTCCCCCCTTTCAAATCAGAGGCCACCGAAGTCATCTGTGGCGTACCACAAGGATCATCACTTAGTCCCACCCTCTTCAACGTATACATGAGTCCCCTCGCATCCATCGCATGCCAACACAACCTCAACATCATCTCCTACGCAGACGACACCCAGCTGATCCTCTCCCTCACCAAAGACCCAAACACCGCCAAAACCAACTTACATGATGGAATGAAAGAAGTAGCCGAGTGGATGAAGAACAGCCATCTAAAATTAAACTCGGACAAAACGGAAGTCCTCATCTTAGGGTCATCCCCCTCTGCCTGGGATGACTCATGGTGGCCACCGGCCCTGGGAACCGCACCCATACCTACGGACCACGCACGTAACCTGGGCTTCATCCTGGCCTCCTCCCTCTCGATGACCAGACAAGTCAAGCCGTCTCATCATCATGCCTCAACATCCTTCGCATGCTCAAAAAAACCTTCACGTGCATCCCCACCGAAACAAGAAGGACGGTCTCCCATGCACTGGTCACAAGCCGACTGGATTACGGAAACACCCTTTACGCCGAAACCACAGCCAAACTACAGAAAAAACTTCAACGCATCCAAAACGCCTCAGCCAGACTCATATTGGACATCCCTCGGCAAGCCCACATTACCGACCACCACAAAGACCTCCATTGGCTCCCTGTCAACAAGAGAATAACGTTCCGTCTCCTCACCCATGCACACAAAGCCCTCTACGACCTAGGACCCGAATGCCTAAACACGCGACTGTCCTTCTACACCCCCTCCCGCCAACTACGATCGTCCAATCAAGCCCTCGCCGCCATTTCGCGCATCAACAGATCCACCATGGGGGGAAGATCCTTCTGCTACTTAGCGGCCAAAACCTGGAACTCTCTCCTCACCCACCTCCGCATTACACAGAACCACCTCTCCTTCAGAAAGCAACTAAAAACTTGGATATTCGATAAGTAAAGCACCTCCCTCCCTCAAGCGCCTTGAGACCCTCTGGGTGAGTAGTGCACTATACAAATTCTGGAACTTGAACTTGGAACTTGAACCCCGTGCTTCCCTACACCTTTGGCCCATTGATCTCTTTAGGTGATAATCAGCCAGATCAGAATGACAATGGGCCCGTACAAAGACGGAGCGAGGTCGGGGAGGGGCTGCTGCTGCTGCCTCAGAGAAGTGCGAGCAGGCACATCCTGCTGCCATCCCCAAAATTACGGACAAAAGGCGTCCGTGAAAGAAAAGCTCAAGGACAACGGACTAGGGGCCCAAATAACGAGCAGTCCGTGAAATTTACGGACGGGTGGTCACCCTAGTTCCTAGAGATTTCCTTCACCTGTTGTAGAACACACGTCCATTGCTTGTCAGTGAGTTCTGTTCGAATGTCAACTGTCCATCAATCCTTGACCTCTAGATCTGTCCCTTTTCACAAGCCCCAGTGGGAGAGTATAGCCTGCAGGAGCAACAACGTGAGAGGTTCAGAGCACCCTTGCCCTGACTGAGTAACAATAGCGTGTTGTATCTCATTGTGCGTTATAAACTGGCCTGCCGGTATTCCATGTGAGTCCCTGATTTCTTGAAAAGACTTCAGGGCACACTCTGTGTAAAGATATTCAACTAACATCACCCCTGCCTCCTTCAATGGCCGCTCGTCATCCTGTGTTTTCCCTAGAGGCCATATTGGGAGCAGGGGGCATGTGAGGTTGATGTCTGGCGGGAGCACCAACAAGCCTTGGCAGCTGCAACAGGCTTGGAAAGCGGCCCTCCTTTGTGTATGTATTTATCTCAACATTTATGTGCTGCTCGCATCTGGTGTGTTACGAAGGAGCACACTAACCAGGTAGTAATGTGTTCCCCATTGAGCACTCGCTGCATGTCTAATCTCTCTGCGTTTGTGATGGTTCCCTTGTGGTTCTGAAAATTCTCAAACCTGTCTGCATTTGAATCTTGCCCTCTCGTAGGCCAGTAAAGTGGGCCCAACGAACAAGTGGCTGTGCCTTCTGAGTTCGTGCATATATTAATTTGGGTTTCTCTGACTCTGAATGAATTGCAGAGAGAGTAACCCTTTTCACCTGAAACTGACCTTTTGCAAAACCAGTTTCGCTAGCTGATCGTTGTCTGAGTTTTTCAATCACTGTTCAGGACCTTGTTAACCATTAGTTTCCTTGCGCATATGTTATCTTAAACAATATCTAAATGGCTTCTTTCCTTAAAGACTTTCTTTTCTGAAACATGGGTTTTCGCTATGTGTCGTGACTGCCATCTAGTGTTACTTTTCATGTAGGCCTCAGAAGTTAGTTTGTGAGCAAAGCAGTCTGACCTGTTATGAATGTAAATGTAAATGTGTAAATGTAGGTATACTTATATAGCGCGACCTGTCACCACAAAGGGCATCCTGGCGCTTGCCTAGGGAACACGTCCTGGTATTCCCCTGTGAGATGCCCCGGCAGGGTATCCACAAGGTGAAAGCCAGGCATCCCGCCGCGAGGGGCCGTTGTGGAGATTAAGCAAGCTATTGCCCAGAGTTGCAGAGCATGAACCCGTGAGTCGAGAAGGCACCGGAGCGAGAATTATCGAGACCGTGGAATTTTTAGCCCAAGACCCGCCGAGGCGGGGAATTGAACCCTGGTCCAGGGCCGATCTCAGCTTCCGGGTCTGCCGCCTCTAACCCCTGAGCCACACTTCTCCACATATATACACATTAACCAGGGATTTCTTCGTGCGCTGAAGTTAATTTTAGAAGCTGGCCTTTCATCTAGGAATTGACCCTGCCTAGCCAATTTCCCTGCAAGATCGTTATTTACCTTTTCCAATCACTATTCAAGACATTTGTTAACTTTTAAAGTTTCTTTACATATTTGTTATCTGGCACATTATCTGAAACTACTTTTCCTAACTATTTCTCCATTTCATGGGTTATGCTTTCAATTAAGGGTTTGTGCGGGCCTTCCAGATTATTATTTAGATATGCCTAAATATTAACTTGTGGGTTGGGACACTGTAAAATGAGCTTTACTGTATGATGCTGTGTGATGTCATGTACTTTTTATTGGTTGAATTTTGGTGCAAGGGTGTGCATTTTAAATTTATCTTTTTGTGTATAAATAGAGATGTCTCGCCTTAGTAAAATTGAGCAGTTTCTTGAGTTGTACACCGTGTTGTATTGCTGGGATTTCTGCTACAGCTAATACATTTGATTTCTGACGCCACCTAGAAGTATTCCGTGTCTCTGTATACCAAGGCAAGGGAACCTAGAGGACTCTGGGCGTGTCCCTGATGCCGCTGGGTACTTGAAAACCCGCTTCTTCAGTTGGCGCGACCAACACGGGCCGGCTTCAGTGGTACCGGTCCAAGCCTGAAGATTGCGAGGAGCCACGTGAGGAAATTCTGGAGGAGGGCCCCCACTTCATCGACCCTTGCATGTCGGCGTGGACCAAAGGACTTTTCTGCGAGGCTTCCCGCTTTCCAACGGCTGCGAAGGACTGCTGCCCTGACTGTCGCCTTGTCTTGGACCCTCCGATTGATGTTTGTAAAGCGAGACGATAGACGGTCTTCTGGTGGCGTGACAGATATTTGGTTAAGTATAAGTGAGTCGCTCCCACGACTTTGTCTGGTTCCTTGGTTTTGATTTGATTGGTTTTTGATTTGGCTGCTGCAGTATCCAAAGCCGAAGGGCTTGTATATTTACGAGTGTATCATTTTTTGATTCCCTTTTAACTTTGAAACCAGACTAGTGAGCAAGATGCCTGGTCTTGGTAAATTTGGTAATTGGTTTGCTTGTGGTAGTAACAGGGATTTCCGATTGGAGGATTCATGTCCGATACCTCCGGTTGGAACTCCGACTTATGAACTTTACTCAAAACACGGAGTGGGCCCTATTACTTATAATGAAGTATGGGTCCGCTACACTAAAAAGGATGGTGTTTTACAATGGCCCCCACATGGTAGTTTTGAAACAGAGATTTTAGACAATCTAGAAGTTAAGCTATTTAAGAAGAAAGCCTGGCCGGCAATGTTTGACTCTTTCCCCTTTTGGCGTAAGGAAGCCAAACAGAGAGAAATTAAGCAAGCAAAGAGAGATAGGAAAGATAAAAATATGTCAGTATTACAAGCTGCTAGACAGTTTAAGCAAGATGGAGAAGGTCGTGCGAGTGAAGTCTTAGATAGACAGCGTTGCATGGCCATAGATAAATGTTATCCGGCCTTGCCGTCTTCTCCTCCGAAAGTGATGGAAGACCCTGAAAAAGATCCTTTGATCTCTCATTTACTGAGATTGCCTCCTCCCTATGTGCAGGGTGCTACTGCGCCTCCATTACCCCCAGTTGTCCCACCCTTTGTTGTTCAACCTCCTGCTGTTGTTCAGCAACCCGGTGCTCCACAGATGGTTTTGCCTTCTCCTGCGCAACCCATTCTAGGGTAGCCAGCCTTGCTACCAGCTTTGCCTCAAACTCCTTTGCCTTCTGCTACTGCATCTTCGATTTCTACTGTTCTTGTTCCTACGCCTTCCTTGCCTCAGAATACTTATTCTTCTGTTCTTATGTCTGCTTCTTCTCCTTCTGTTCGAAAATGAATGACAGAAACTGTCTCTAATTTGTTGTCACCATTGTTTGGGTCACTGAATATGACCCCTGTTTCGGGACGTAAACAGAGTCGTAGTCAGCTTCCTAGTTCTGAAGAATGGACAGTGTTGGATTTGTTGGCTCGTAGGTGGATTTTAAATGCTTCGAGGTATAATTTGCCAGCAGTTATGGATGTTTTCTTTCAGTGGGAACCGCCTAAGCAAAGGTATGTTTTTGATGTAATGTGTACTTTTTTGCGTCAGGAATGGGAAGATAATGAGTTGGGTACGATTCCGCAGGATGTGCTTGATGTTCAGTCAGATTTTGCCAAAGGGATGATAGTGGAATCTGATGTTACGGATGCCGTAGAGACGATACTTGCTTTCAGATCTAGGCTTTCGCCTCAGACATTGTATGAACCTGATTCTTCTGTTAGGAGGAAAGTGAAACAGTACCCTATGAGAGAAGTTCCTCCGGTATGGAAAGAAGCAGTTCAGTATAATGTAAATCAGGGTATTCAGGCCGCTCCGGCTCATTTTCAGCAAGTATGGATACATGTCCCTTGGAAGAGAGCAGAGGTCTTGGCTCTTAAGCAGACCTTACCTGATCCTCGTAAGAATCCTGCTGGTTATTACAAGGAGTTGTCCCAGACAGTTGAAGCGTGTATTATGAATTTAGCTGACATCGATATGTTGATGGGTAATGTAGTCCCTCAACCCTTGTGGGTGAAGATTCGTCATGAGAATAATGCTGCTGAATTAGGTGATACTTGGGCGAATATTGTTGCTGCAGATGGTGGACAGGAGGGAGGTGCTAAACCTGAACCTCTAGTTTCAGAATTACCAGGTAGAATTATTAATCTGATGAAAACAATGATGCCCGCTTTACGAGTGAATTGGGATAAGTTAGCAGCATGTAAGCAGAAGAAAGACGAGAGTGTATCTGATTTCTTCACTAGGTTTGAAGAAACGTTTATTGATCATAGTGGCCAGGATATGAGTACGGAGGGTGGTCAAAGGTTGTTTGTGGATAAATTTGTCTTTAATTTGCTTCCCGAACTTTCTAATAAGTTAAAGGACTCTGAGAGTTCATGGGCTGTATCTTCGTCGGCCCAGATATTGGCTACTGCACAATATTACGAGAATAGGGATGAAGATGAGAAGGATAAAGTGGAGAAGAAAACTAAAGAGTTAAAAACGAAAGTTCTTTTGCAGCAAGCTTATCCACCTCGTCAGAATCAGCCTCAGTTTCAGCAACCTCCACAATTTCAGAGATTGTTACAGAAGCCCAAGCTTTATGTTCAGCGATTCTTTCCTTGCCCTAATCAGTGTGCTTATTGCAGAGAGGAAGGTCATTACAAGAATAATTGCCCGGCTTTGATACAGCGTGCAAATGGTGTATCTGGTCAGAGAGGTCGTGGTAGTTTTCAGCAAGCTCCTAGGGGTAGGGGACATGGTGTGTTTCCCCAGAATGAGCGTTCCTCTTCCCCACAGAATTCTGCGAATTATTTTGACAGACAGAATGTGCCGAGTGGTCAGTATGCCCAGTATTATGTTGAGGATTACTATGTCGAAGGTGAGAGTTCTGGTTATAATAATAACTAGGACAGCCAAGGACAAAGTGAGGGAGTAGTGTCAGTTCCAGTAGACCAGAGTGGACCTTATGTTGAAGTGAATACATCAGGTGTGGTAGAACCTTTTCTTTTGGATACTGGTGCGATGAAGAGTTCTATTATGCACTCTAAACTTCCTGGCGCACCTTTGTCTGGCTTGACCAATGTTTCAGTAGGATTTTCAGGCGCCCCAGTTCGTAATCCGGTTTCTAGTCCTTTGTCCCTTTCGATTGGCCCTTGTGAATTGGAAGCTCCACTGATGTTAACGACTGGTTGTGGTGAGAATCTGTTGGGTTGGGACTTGCTGAAAAGATTATATGCGACATTACATTGTTCTCCTTCAGGAGTACAACTTACCCTTGGTAAGAAAGTGATTTTCCCAATGTATTTGTCTAAGGATTGTTTGCCACTGGAATTGCGTTCGCTTCCTGATACACTTTGGGCTACAGGTCCAAATGATGTTGGTCTTTTGCAGATTCCACCTTATGTTGTCACGCTTAAATCAAATGCTAGGCTACCTCGTATTCCACAATACAAGATCTCGAGCGATGGCGAGAGAGCTCTTTTAGCGATTGTTTATGATCTGGTTGAGAAGGGTGTAGTTGAGGAAACGAGAGGTAATGTTTGTAACAGTCCTGTTTTACCTATCCTTAAACGTACTGATGCTTCTCAGCCACCTGTGTACCGGTTTGTGATCGACCTTCGAGAGGTAAACAAGATAGTCGTGCCACAGTTTCCTGTGGTACCTGATATCACTGCTTTGTTGACTTTGATTCCTGCTTCGGCAGCTTGGTTTTCTGTCATCGATTTGAAGAATGCTTTCTTCAGTATTCCTATTGCTGAGGAGAGCAGGGATATTTTTGGCTTCTCATTAGGAGGCCGAAGCTTCCGGTTTAAGAGAGCTCCCCAAGGTTATTGTGAAAGTCCCTCCATCTATAGTCAGGTGTTGAAAACTCAGCTTGATGGTTTTGTGTTACCTGTTGGTGCTACTCTTATTCAGTACGTCTATGATTTGTTTATTATTGCTGATGATGAAAGGATTTGTAAAGAGGCTACTCTTTCTCTGTTGCGGTATTTGTCTGACCTTCATCATAAAGTGTCACCTTCAAAGCTGCAATATTGTCGCCAAGAAGTGACCTACTTAGGTCATCTCTTGTCGAAGGAGGGAAGGAGATTGACCCCAGAACGAATTCAAGCAATTGTGCAAATGAATGTACCATCCACACAGAGAGAAGTGCGTGCCTTTTTAGGTATTATATCATATTGTAGACAGTGGATCCCCAATTTTTCACTGTTGGCGAAACCTGTTAGCATTGACTCTGAAAGATACTCCACATCCTCTTCCTTGGTCTGATGAATGTCAGAAAAGTTTTTCTGAACTACGAGATGCATTGGGTTCGGCTCCTGTGTTGGGTACCCTAGACTATAGTAAGCCTTTCACGTTGTACGTGCACGAGAGAGAAGGTTGTGCGTTGTCAGTGTTGACACAACCATTTGGGGACAAGCAGCGTCCATGTGCGTATTTCTCCTCTACGTTAGACCCAGTTGCTAAGGCGTTGCCGAGTTGTCTGAGAGCTACAGCTGCAGCGGCTGTTTCTATCCGACAGTCTGCTGGTTTGGTATTGGACAACACGTTGATCGTGATGGTCCCACATGCAGTGGATACCTTATTAAACAGGACTAAGACACAGCACCTTACTAGTGCACGTCTGTCAGGTTACGAGTTGACATTGTTGGCTAGTCATGTTCACAATAAAAGATGCAATGTGCTGAATCCAGCTACGTTGTTACCGATCTCTACAGAGACGGATCCTCAGGAACAGCATGATTGTTTTTTTCGTACAGAGGAAGAAACGAAAGCTAGAGTTGACCTCAGGGATACTCCCCTTGCGAATGTTGATGGTACCCTATGGGTAGATGGTTCGTGTTTTAAGCTTCCGAATGGTGAAACGACTGCAGCGTATGCTATTACAACTTTACATACAGTTGTTGAGACAGCACGCATACCACGGAATTCTGCGCAAGCAGCAGAATTGATTGCACTGACTAGAGCATGCGTGTTGTCAGAGGGAAAGCGAGTGAATGTTTACACCGACAGCCAGTATGCATTTGGAGTTGCCCATAGTTTGGGGCGTTTGTGGAGAGAGCGTGGGTTCCTTACTTCCCATGGAGCGAAAATTCATCATGGGCAGTTGATGAATGAACTTTTGGAATCTCTCACTCTCCCAAAGCAGATTGCAATTATGAAGTGTAGTGCGCATAAGAAAGTTGTGGACGATGTTGGTCGAGGGAATGCGTTTGCGGATGAAGTTGCGAAGGAAACGGCGAAAGATATGATGAGCCATATGTATGTTGCAGGCCCAGCTAATTGGGTTATGGCTGGTGGAATGTGTGAAGACACAATAGAAAGTGTGAAAATGATTCAGGCTGAAGCGACTGAGAAAGAAGTGAGTGTTTGGAGAGAAACTACGGGTATGTTGGATTCGACAGGTTGTTGGGTTGAGTTGTCAGAACACCAGCGATGGCTGTTGCCAGATGCGTATGTGCTTCCAGTGGTTACAATGGCTCATGGAATGGCTCACATAAGTTCGAAGGGAATATGCAAGTTGTTGGCTCCAGTTTGGCAGAATGCTGAAATTCCGAAATGTGCAGAGAACGTGGTGAAACATTGTATGATTTATCCGAAGTATAATCCTGGTAAGGGAACTTCAACTCCAGCTGGTCATTTTGCTCCTCCGACGTATCCGTTTGAGGTGATACAGCTAGATTATATACATATGGAGAGATGCAACAATTTGAAGTATGTCCTTGTGGTTGTTTGTGCCTTTTCCAGGTGGATAGAGGCCTACCCCCTAAAGGATAATACTGCCTTGTCTACAGCCAAGGTTTTGCTGAGAGAGTACTTCCCTAGGTATGGTTTGCCGAGAATTGTATGGTCGGACAATTGGAGTGAATTTGGGGGTCAAATCATGAAGAAAGTGTGTGCTGGATTGGGAATAAATCAGAAGTTCCATGCAGTGAATCACCCCCAGTCTGCTGGACTTGTTGAATGTTACAATGGTACCTTGAAGCTGAAATTAGCTAAGGTACAAGCAAGCACTGGCCTTACATGGCCGGATGCCTTGCCGTTGGCTCTTTTGTCAACAAGGACGACTGTGCATTCTCGAGTGGGGCTTAGTCCGTATGAAATTGTGTTTGGTCGTCCTGCGAATGTTTGGGGTGTGCCTCGTCCTAAAGAATACAGCAGTATTGAGTACCCTATGTTGGTGGATTACTTACATGACTTGACTGCTAAATTAAGTATTCTCCACCAACAGGTCCATGACAGTTTGCCGACAGCTACTACAGATCCAGGACATTCAATTCAACCTGGTCAATACGTCCTCATCAAGAACTTCCAGCGTACCAAGAATTTGGAGCCTAGATGGACTGGTCCCTATTTGGTATTGCTGGTCACTAGAACTGCTGTTAGAGTAGCTGGCAAAAAGAACTGGGTGCATGCCACCCATACGAAAAAAGTTCCTTTGCCTTTACCGTATGATCAGTGGGTGAGGGATGGTATAGCTGATACAGATTGCGAACGAGTGCCCACATTTGTGCCTTTTAGTGATGCTCATTTGACATGGACACGGTCAGAACGCGAGGATGATGATGTTCTGCAAGCTGCTGTGCCTCCTCATATAAAGATTGACACCACCAATCCAAAACTTTTGTTTACGGACCAAACTGTGGCGACTAAATCACGTTACAACCTCCGATCTCGGAATAAATAAAGGGACTTTGAACTTTTTTTTTTTCCCACACTGAGATCAAAAAGAGACAATTTCTTCAAGTATTTTGCATTTGACTTTTGTTTTTCTTTTTCTCTTGCTTTTTCTGAAATTGTATTATGGTTTTCTGTTAAATTTTTGATTGGTTACCATTTACCAGTTGCAGGGTCATGTAGGAGTACCAACGGTTCAGTTTGTGACCTGAGTAGTGGCAGTAGGTCTGCAGGACTTGCAGTGTCCCTACGACCTGCTAATAATCACAGCTGAAGTACTCTGTCAAGATTGCGTGAGCGACATTAGAAAATGGAGATTGTATTGAGGAATGACTTAGCTTTATCTATTTTAATACTTTTATGTATTCTATTAGCTACTATATTCTGGTTTGTTTCTTCTACACAATTGATGTCTGCACCAACTTCTCAACCTACTCTTTCTTTTTCTACTGTTTCTTCACATGAGTTTCATACGTTACCTGAACATAAACAGACACGAAGATCAGAATTTGTGAACAATTCGTTTATACAGATGTTGCATCAGCATCAGCTAGTCATAAATACCACAAATTGTTGGGTGTGTGGTCTTATGCCACATACTACAGATAAGGGAATGCCATATTTGGTTTTGCCTTTTTCGCCTAACGGGTCAGTTTGGGCACTCCAATCAATGTTTATCTATGCGAATGAAGCCTCTCCTGTACGTTCCGTCAAAGACAATGCAAGTAATAATGCCTTGATACAGGGAATAGTTGATATGATTAGAGATATCGATGCGTATAACGCTATCCCTAGAGATGAGGTACGAGCATATGTCGGTTGGAATAAGACGACATATAGTGCTAGCTTGACGGAGAAAGAAAGACAGCGAAGGTCTCCTCCTATTTGGATTGTATCCCACCGAGGTCATCTTTGTTTGCAAGGTAATGGTCAGAATCCGAGAGCTCAGCTTGGTAAGAGTGTGTGTGTTCACACATACGTTTATACGTCCCAGAAATCTCCTCCGTTCGTGCCAGCTAAAGGCACGTATTTTGTTTGTCACGATAGAGCATACACATGGTTGCCATCTGATTTTTCTGGCACATGTTATGTGGCATTTTTGCTTCCCCCTACATACACTGCTGTTTTCGATTACCATAAGACAAGATATGGTAGAGGCGTAATCGATGCGAAAGATACTGTCGCACAAGAAGCTGGAGACTTCTATAAGCGTTTCCTGCCCTTTTGGGGTCCTATGGCTAATAGTAGGAATATTCGTCAGCTTATGAGAGTGGTTGAGGCCACTATAAATGAGACTGCAGGTGCCCTTAGCAATATTACAGCTGAGCTCCAAGCGGATCGCCTTATGACATTACAGAACCATTTTGTTTTGGATATTATACTTGCAGATAGAGGTGGGGTATGCAAATTGATTAGATCTAGTTGCTGCGTTTTCATACCAGATAATGCCCCGACAGTGTACTAATCCATCTCTAGACTACATAAGATCTCTGAGTCTATTCATGTGGACGAAGGAGACTGGTGGTTGATGTTATGGTTATGGGAGTCGTTGTCCAAATGGGGATGGAAGATTCTGACTTTCCTTGGTATGGCGTTAGCTATCCTTTTCTTGTGTTGTTTATGCATTCAGTGTGGTCCCGCCATTTGTAGTCTTTGTACTATGATCTGTGTGAGAAGACCAGTTCCGAGAGAAGTGAAGGATAATAAGATAATGTTACAGCAACACCTTGATGACCTGATGAGAATAGATATAGACCTAGATTCAGATTGACATGAGTTTAGGTTATTGCCTACGTATAGGCAAAAGGAGGGCTGTGGTTCTGAAAATTCTCAAACCTGTCTGCATTTTAATCTTGCCCTCACGTAGGCCAGTGAAGTGGGCCCAACGAACAAGTGGCTTTGCCTTCTGAGTTCGTGCATATATTAATTTGGGTTTCTCTGACTCTGATTGAACTGCAGAGAGAGTAACCCTTTTCACCTGAAACTGACCTTTTGCAAAACCAGTTTCGCTAGCTGATCGTTGTCTGAGTTTTTCAATCACTGTTCAGGACCTTGTTAACCATTAGTTTCCTTGCGCATATGTTATCTTAAACAATATCTAAATGGCTTCTTTCCTTAAAGACTTTCTTTTCTGAAACATGGGTTTTCGCTATGTGTTGTGACTGCCATCTAGTGTTACTTTTTATGTAGGCCTCAGAAGTTAGTTTGTGAGCAAAGCAGTCTGACCTGTTGTAAATCATATATACACATTAACCAGGGATTTCTTCGTGCGCTGAAGTTAATTTTAGAAGCTGGCCTTTCACTTAGGAATTGACCCTGCCAAGCCAATTTCCCTGCAAGATCGTTATTTACCTTTTCCAATCACTATTCAAGACATTTGTTAACTTTTAAAGTTTCTTTACGTATTTGTTATCTGGCACATTATCTGAAACTACTTTTCCTAACTATTTCTCCATTTCATGGGTTATGCTTTCAATTAAGGGTTTGTGCGGGCCTTCCAGATTATTATTTAGATATGCCTAAATATTAATTTGTGGGTTGGGACACTGTAAAATGAGCTATGCTGTGTGATGTCATGTACTTTCTATTGGTTGAATTTTGGTGCAGGGGTGTGCATTTTAAATTTACCTTTTTGTGTATAAATAGAGATGTCTCGCCTTAGTAAAATTGAGCAGTTTCTTGAGTTGTACACCGTGTTGTATTGCTGGGATTTCTGCTATTAGCTGCATCTAATAAATTTGATCTCTGACGCCACCTAGAAGTATTCTGAGTCTCTGTATACCAAGGCAAGGGAACCTAGAGGACTCTGGGCGTGTCCCTGATGCCGCTGGGTACTTGAAAACCCGGTTCTTCACCCTGCCAAGGTTTTGGCCATTGGAATTGTGCTGCTGCATAGTGCAGTTCTTATTTAGGGGCACCCAGTGCCCCCTCTAGCAAAGAGTGCTGTGTTTTATGTAGTGTTGCCCTTTTCCTAGATTTGCTCCATTTCAAATCCAGTAAGAACCGATGGAGCTCATTAAAAAACTGTTTGGGAAGAAGTAGCGGCAGGGCCATAAAGAAATACAGTACCCTTGGGAGTATTAACGTTTTGGTTATTGCCACATTTCCCAGTGGAGATAATGGTAGAGATATCCAGAAGGGGAAAGGCCTAGGGATTAAGTTAATTCAAAGAAAAACGGTATAGAGGGATCAATCAAATATTTATTTTCATTCAGAGTACAATTAATTACCCTGATTGTCCCAATTCTTATTTATAACAAATTAATTTCCACTATTCCAACTTATATACGTGTCAAGTGACGGGGCAAAGCAACAAATAATCAAAACAAACATAAACATATATACACTTCATATATACACAAAATACATATTCATTGCAAAGACATTTAAATCACATTCATATATACACTACATATATATAATATATACAACATATACAACATATATCAAAAACATATAAATATAATGTACAAATGAATAGATAAGTAATTCCCTTACTGAGAACAAAACAATCAGAGTGTACACTCTTAATTCAGCATAGTACACTATAAGGTAGTCCCTCTTGCGCCTGAGGGATAACTCCTCAAATAAGCATTTGCAATGCAATAGGTCTCGCATTAGGAAAGTGTGATGTTTTGGTATTGTAGATAATATGTTTCTTTATTTATGTTTTTCTATACACAAAATATAGGAATTAATAGCTTTGTATTTTACAATGCCAATATTTTTAATTTTTCAAATGTGACACCTTTAGCAATTGTAATACACTATGTGTTGTTTGTATGTGACTTGTATGTATTGATATTACAAATAACAATGGCTTTTATTTGAAGGTATGAACGCAATTTTGATTTAAAAAGTTATTGTAATGTGTTATGTTATTTGCTAAAACGTATGTAAATAACTTGGTGGATTTGTATTTGGAGGGTGGAGTTTGATAGTGGTTTTGTTTTTTGAGTTTGTTATTTGATGTTGGATTTGGAGGGTGGAGTGTGTAGTTGTTGTTGGAGGGTGGATTTGGAGGGTGGAGTTAGAGGGTGGAGTTAGAGGGTGGAGTTAGAGGGTGGAGTTAGAGGGTGGAGTTAGAGGGTGGCGTTGGAGGGTGGATTTGGAGGGTTGAGTTGGAAAGTGGATTTGGGGGGATGATTTGGAGGGTGGAGTTAGAGGGTGGATTTGGAGGGTGGATTTGGAGGGCAGATTTAGAGGGTGGACTTAGAGGCTTGATTTGGAGGGTGGATTTGGAGGGTGGAGTTGTAGGGTGGATTTGGAAGGTCGATTTTGATTTGTAAGGTGGACTTGGAGGGTGGATTTGGAGTTGGAGGGTGGAGTTGGATTTTGAGGGTGGAGTTGGAGGGTGGAGTTTGAGGCTGGAGTTGTAGTTGGAGGGTGGAGTTAGAGGGTGGAGTTAGAGGGTGGATTTGGAGGGTGGAGTTGGAGGGTGGTGTTTAAGGGTGGATTAGAAGGGTGGATTTGTAGGGTGGCGTTGGAGGGTGGAGTGCTGAGTGTTGCTATTGTGGTGCTGATTAGTTTTGTTTTGTTTCTGAGTTGTGCTGTGGTGTTGCTGACTGAAGCTGTGTTGTGCTTACTGATGCTGTGTTGGTGCTGAGTGATACTGTGGTAGTTTTGAGTGATAATGTGGTGGTGGTGAGTGTTGCTGTAGTGGTGTTGTGTAGATTTATTTTGTTGTTGTTGTGCGTGGTGCTCTGGTGGTCCTTAGTGATGTTGTGGTGGTGCTGAGTGGTGCTGCCGTTGTTTTGAGTGAAGCTGTGGTGTTTTTGAGTGGTGCTTTGGTGGTCTGGATTGATGCTGTGGTGTTGCAAAGTGGTGCTGTAGCTTTTTCGAGTGAAGCTGTGGTTGTTATGAGTGATGCAGTGGTGGTGTTGTGGTTGTTATGGGTTGTGTTGAGTGATGCTGGGCTTGTGCTGAGTGGTGCTGTGGTGTTGCTGAGTGATAATGTGGTTGTGCTGACTGGCGCAGTGGTGGTGATGAGAGATGCTGTGGTGGTGCGTAGTTGTGCTGTGGTGGTAAAGAATGTTACAGTGGTGGTGCTGAGTGGTGCTGTGGTGGTTCAAATTGATAATGTTGTGGTGTTGATTTATAATGTTGTGGTGCTGAGTGATGCTTGTGTAGCGTTGAGTGATGATGCGGTGATGCAGAGTGGTGCGGTGGTGGTGCTGAGTGTTGCTGTGGTGGTGCTGAGTGATTATGTGGTGGTGCCGATTGATAAAGTTGTGGTGCTGATTGATATTGTAGTTGTGCCGAGTGATGCAGGAGTTGCGCTGAGTGATGCTGGTGTTGTGCTGAGTGATGCTGGTGTTGCGCAGAGTGATGCATGGGTCGCGCTGACTGATGCAGGCGTTGCGCTGAGTGATTCTGTGAGTTGCATTGACTGATGCAGGGGTTGCGCTGAGTGATACAGGGGTTGCACTGTTGGTGAGTGATACTGGGGTTTCACTGGTGGTGAGTGATGTAGGGGTCGGGCTGAGTGATGCAGGGGTTGCGCTGATTGATGCTGGGAGTTGCGCTGAGTGATGCAGGGGTCGCGCAGAGTGATGCAGGGGTCGCGCAGAGTGATGCAGGGGTCGCGCAGAGTGATGCAGGTGTTGAGCTTAGTGATGCAGGTGTTGTGCTTAGTGATGCAGTGATTGCGCTGAGTGATGCATGGGTTCCGCTGAGTGATGCAGGTGTTGTGCTTAGTGATGCAGGTGTTGTGCTTCTTGATGCAGGTATTGCACTTAGTGATGCAGTGGTTGCGCTGAGTGATACAGTAGTTGCACTGGTGGTGAGTGATGCAGGGGTTTTGCTGAGTGATGCAGGGGTTGCACTGAGTGATGCTGGGGTTGCACTGAGTGATGCATTTTTTGCGCTGAGTGATGCAGGGTTGTGCTTAGTGATGCTGGAGTTGCGCTGAGTGATGCAGGGGTTGCGCTGAGTGATACAGGGGTCGAACTGAGTGATGCAGGTTTTGCGCTGAGTGATGTAGGTGTCGCGGTGAGTGATGCAGGTGTTGCGGTGAGTGATGCAGGTGTTACGCTGAGTGATTCTGGGGTTGCGCTGATTGATGCAGGGGTTGCGCTGAGTGATGCTGGTGTTGCGCTGAGTGATGAAGGTGTTGCGCTGAGTGATGCAGGTGTTGCGCTGAGTGAAGCTGTGAGTTGCGCTAAGTAATGCAGTTTTTGCGCTGAGTGATGCATGATTTGCGCAGAGTGATGCAAGGGTCGCGCGGAGTGATGCAGGTGTTGCGATGAGTGTTGCAGGTGTTGCGATGAGTGTTGCAGATGTTGTGCTGAGTGATGCTGGTGTTGTGCTTAGTGATGCATGTGTTATGCTTAGTGATGCTGTGGTATTGTAGAGTTGTGCTGTGGCGGAGCTTTCCTGATATATAGTGATGCTGTTGTGGTGTTGAGTGGTGCTGTGGTGGTGCTGAGTGGTGTTGTGGTGTTGGTGATTAATGCTGTGCTGGCGCCGTATGAGTGTATTGTAGTGGTGCTATGTTTAGTGTGTGATGTGTATTTTTGCTGAAGTGATGGTGTGTAAGTGTGTTTTTTTAGTATGTTATAATGTTTTTTTCTATGTTAACATGTGTGTTTATTTGTGTGTGTGATTTAATATTTTTTGTGTGGCGTGTGTGTTAGTGTTGTGTTGAGTGCTTTTACAGACTTACCTTTGTTTTTTTTTTTTAAATGGCGGACGCAATGCGTCCCCTTGACGCTACCTACGTTTTGTAGGTTAGCGTTCTAGTTTTTTTATTCCTGCCAATCGCAGCGCTACATTTTTGACATAGCATTGCGATTGGCATGCGTCACCTGGGAATTTCCCAGATCATCGAGAATCGTCGGGCGCGGAAGGCGTGTTTTGCTTCCTGTGCTGTTGCTGCGTCGTTTGACAGGTAAGTGTCCATTTTAATCGTTTTTTCGAAGTTTTGTGAATGTAGTATTGATTGTGTGTACAAATTATCGAATGCTTATTACTGTTTTTATGTTATTTTGATTTTTGTGTATTGCGACTGTATTTGGTTTAGCGTATGTACTTAGTATCTAGGTATGTAAATGTTTTTAATGTTTATGTCTTATGTATATTTTTGGGAGAAATGTTTATATTTTAATGTATTGCTTGTATGTGACGTTTTCCCTACATATTCCTCTTTTTTTCGACTTTGGTTATGTACTTTGTGTCTATTTATAGAATATTTTGATGTGCTATGTTTTAATGTATGTTTTTATAAGTATATATATTTTTTTTATTACTTGCATTTTATTTTATACATATTGTGACAGTTATTTATTGTGCGTATGTACTTTTTAAATTATTGTAAAGGTATTACCTTATATTGTACTGTAGTATTTGATGCACATTGTTTTTTTGTTTTTTTTAAACACCTTTATTGGTACATTCAGGTACATACACAGCAAACTAATAAAAAGGAAAAAAAAATATAAAAATAAAGAAAATGCAAAAAAAGGACCCCCTCTAAGGTGAACTCCCCCCTCCCTCTATATACTGAAACTACTGAAGCCCCCCCCAACAAGGCAACCGGTTAGCTAGCCTACATGCTGCAAATTGCCTCGCTACGTAGCATTCCTGTTCTCGTGTCCCCCCATCTCGTGTGTGATCGCCCCGGAATGTCCTGAGTGCCCTCATACCTCCCCCAGTTAGGTGACCTAAGAATGCCACAGATGTCATCATACGGCGGTGTGTCCAAGTATCAGTACTCCACCCGACCACAGCTAGTCCCCACAGGTCGCCATCTAACGCCTCTCACTATGTGTGCTGAGAAGATCCTTAACCAATGTGTAAGTTACTATGCTTCCTCCACCTCTTCCTGCTGTGTATCCGCAGTGTCTTCTCTAGTGTTCCTGAAGGACCCCAGAAGTTTTTCGGGTGGCTGGTGGGGGGAAGAAGCTCGCTGTAGTGTTCCGATTGGGGTGCAGCAGTATACCATGTCTCTGGCCCACCTTTTCTTGGTTGGTGTCGGACCCCTCATCCAGCACTGTGCTACTGTACATCTTGCCAATAACAGGCCCATGTCTGTCAATCGTCTGAATGCCACTAGTAAAGTCTTTGAATATCCCAGCAGCGCTAAGGCCGGGTCGACGGGAAGTTCATAGTTTAGTATCTCACCCAGCTCCGCTATTACCGCCACCCAGAACTCATATATCCTGTGGCATCCCCACGCCAAGTGGAGGAAATCGGCAGCAGGTGCATGGCATCGCTCACACTCGGGGGATTGCCGAAGGCCATATGGGTGTAGCTGCTCTGGGGTGTAGTGCACCCTCTGCAAGAATTTAAAATGGATTAACCGGTGATGTCCATTCAAGGACAGCTTTCTAGTGTTAACACGGCAATGTCTCCACATGGAGTCATCTATTGTGATCTGTAGATCGCTCTGCCAGGCAAGTCGGGCCTTAGAGGGTTCCTGCGCTCTATGTGGAGTAATGGCCTTGTATAGGTGCGCTGTCATATTACGTGAAGGTTTCGTGTCTATAACCTGGGAGAGTTCCGGGAGCTCTGGCGGCTCCTCTAAGTCTGGGACCAATACTTCCTTCAAGGCACTTCGAACTCTGTGAAATTGAAACCGCTGTAACAGCGTTGGACCATCCGCTCCCTGAGCTATCTGGTCCCAAGTTTTAACTTTCCCTTCAGCGAACAGCGCACCCGCAGTCCAAATTCCCAGCTCATGCAAGGCACGGATGACACCCCTCTCCTCGATAGGCGGTAGCCACTGCATCCATTCTACTGCCATTAAGGGGGAGTAGATCAACTCGCCTCCCCTGCCCCTCAGCAACGAGTTCCAGGCATGCTTTGTAGCAGTAATCGAGTCCAGCAATCCAATTCTACGATCCACAGGAGTGCAGACCGTGGCGGGAAGTGGAAGAGGGTCTGCAAAGAGTTGTTCCATCCTCACATGCGGGATGTTCCTCTCACCGTGAATCCACGTGTGCAAGTGGACAGCCTAAGCCACCCTATAGTAACGCTCAATGTCCGGAGCGCCAAGGCCACCTAACTCATACGGTAGCGTGAGCGTGCTCCATTTCACCCTTGGCTGCTTGCCACCCCAGGCCAAGTGGACCATAAGTTTCGTCAAGTTCCCGAAGAAGGCCTTCGAGAGTATGATGGGCAGAGTATTGAACAGGAAGAGAAACAGCGGTAAAATCACCATCTTCATGATGGCTATTCGGCCCATCAGCGACAGTGGGAGTCTACACCACTTTTCCATATCGTCTTTGCATTTACTGAATGCCACGCCATAGTTCTCGCGGAACAATACCTCTGCGTCTGTGTGAATCATTATACCTAGGTACCGCACCGGGTCCGTCGACCAATGCAGAGGATATTCCATGTCGAAGTGGTTGGTCACCGGAGTCAGCGGGAACACCACTTATTTCTCCCAATTGATCTAAGTCCGGAGAGAGCCCCAAATCGCACCAATTCCCGTAATACTGGGGTCAGGTTCGTCTCCGGATTACGCACATAGAGTAGCATGTCATCAGCGTATGTCGAGATGACTATCTTGTATGTCGGGAAGCTGACTCCCCGGTGCCAGTGGTTCTCCCATAACGCGCATGCCAGTGGCTCAGTGACAAGCACGTACAGCAACGGAGACAGTGGGCAGCCCTGACTCGTGCCTCTACTGATGACAAATGGATCTGAAACACGGTCCCCAAGGCGCACCCTGGCCGATGGTCTCCAGTACAGAGCCCCAATCATTTGCAGGAATGGCTCCCCCAATCCCAGCCTGCGCAGGACCCTCAGCATGAACGGCCATTCTACGGAGTCGAAGGCCTTCTCCATATCTAAAAAGATGGCGACAGCCTTCGCGTCCTGCCTCACGTGTTGCAAGGTGCCCAACACTGTGCGTATGTTGTAGGTCAAGTTCCTACCAGGCACAAAGCCAGACTGTTCCGGGGCCACCACTTCAGGTGCGATAAAAGATAGTCGAGTGGCTAAAACTTTGGCGTAGAGTTTGGCGTCCACGTTCAGCAGGGACAGTGGTCTATTCGAGCTGCAGACATTAGGAGGTCTATCAGGTTTCAAGATGGTAACTAATAAGGCCTCTCTCATAGTCTGTGGCATGCTGTCCTCCTCGCATATCTCATCGAATAATGAGGACAAGTGGGGAATAAGTTTGTCCTTGAATGCCTTATAGAACCCCACCGTCAATCCATCTATCCCAGGGGCGCTATGTACACGCATGCTAGCTAATGCATCAGATATCTCGTCTGCCTGTATAGGGGACATTAGAAACTCCCTGTCCGACTGTGCTAGGAACGGCAATTGTATGTGCTCCAGGTAGTCATCCATGTCCAACTCTAGGTTTTCGGTTTATGTAGTGTATAGATTGGAGTAGTAGTCTCGGAATTCCGTCATGATCTCCTCATCTGTAGTGACAATGTCCCCTCCCGACGTAGCAAGTTCAGTCAGTTTTGGGGCCCTCCTGTTGTTGCGCAATATTCTGGCTAATAGTGAGCTAGGACACTCGCTCTCACCATAGGTTCTTGCTGTAGCATACTTCCCCATATAGCATACTTCCCTATCCGCCTCCTCGTTAAAGTCCGAAATAAGGGACCTAATTCTGTCTGTTATAGAGGGGTCTGGGTTAGTCAGTTGTTGTTTCTCCAAATCGGCCAGTTGAGACTCCAGGTAGCGCAGTCGCTGTCGGATGGCCTTCAAGACACTAGAATGTTTGGACATAGCTATCCCTCGGATGAAGACCTTAAACGCCTCCCAAACCATATTGAAGGTATCAACAGAGCCTATGTTCTTTTCAAAAAAGAGATCTATTTCTTTTGCTAGTTCCCCTCTGAAGGCGTCATCTAGCAACGAGTACGGGGGAAAGCGCCATGTAAACGGAGGGATCCTACGTGTCGGCGTCTCCAGAACCAGCAATATTGGCGAATGATCAGACAAGGTGTGTGCGAGTACAGTGCATGACAACATTTTTGGCTAGTGATGGAATAGGAGGCCAACCAGTAGTCAATCCTGGTGTGAATGTTGTGGTATGACGAGTAGTGAGTGTACCCCCCCTGTTGGTGTTCCTACTCCTCCATACGTCAACCAGGTCTAATGTCAGCAGCTCAGCCTGGAGCGTCATGGCAGCCACAGAGGGCCTACATTGAGGCCCAGAGGACCTATCTAACTCCGGGTCCAGTACCAAGTTGAAATCCCCCCCAGGAGAGTGTGCGCGGTAGAATATTCCCTACAGCATCGAGCTAGCTGTTCATAGAACTCAGAAGAGTCGTAATTCGGACCGTACACGTTAACTACAATCAAATCAAGACCCTTCCCTGTGCATCTAGATATTAAAAATCGCCCCTCTGCATCAGCCTGAACTAGTCGTAAATCTAGGTTAGATCGTGGATTAACCCACGTCAGGACTCCCCTGGAGTGTGTGGTGAACCCTGCTATTGTGGTGTTTCCCGCTAGACCCCTGTGTTGTAGCATTGTGCTCGGTAGTGGTAGATGGGTTTCTTGTATAAGAGCTAGGTCGATGTGGTGTCTCTGCAAGTAATGTAGCACTTTCCTCAACTTCCTGTGATCATTCAAGCCTCTGACATTCCAGGTCAAAGCCCTAAGGGTGCTTACAGGATTTTCTGAATTCGTTACCGGAACACTAGACATCTGAGACAATGTGAATCAATACAGTAGCAGGTAACTGCAGTAGAACAAGTATTCATTTGGTTATCTTGATGAGCCAGTGAACATTCTGCGAACTTTGCCCTTCCCCCACTAACCCCCTGCCTGCCCACCCACAGCAGACCCTCCCCAACCTGGTCCGACAGTTTCCCGCTAAGGCCCAACACCCCAACAGAAAATACCAACATCACAACTGTGCGTAGTGTGCGTAGAGGCAGCCTAGGGACATAAACTCTGCCAAAAGTCTCAGAACACTCGTGTAGCCTTCCACCCGCCCCCGCCGTGCACAAAGTGTTTGATTAGAGCAACGTTTCCATGATCTAAATCCTGTCATATGTAGTCCCCGGTACTCCACCCTGCGTATAGACTTCAGCTCGTTCAATGTCACCAGTTCAGGATAGATCAAAAGGAGGAACCAGAGAGATAAGGACATGCATTGTCCGAAGTACGCCCCCCTCTTCCCGCTCCCCAAATCACTTATCTTTATAGTCCGCCTGCATCGCAGTCCGAATCATCCTTACTCATTTCCCCTTCGAAGGGAGGGCTCTCAAAGGCCTCAGCTGCCAGGTGCTGCACCAGAGTACAAGTCGCCGCCCTTTGGTCAAACTCAGTCCTGGTCGTCCATACGACTGCCGCCCTCCTCCGCCTCCAGAGTCTCTTCATTGTTCGAGTCCCTTTTCCCTCGATCAACTCTTCATGGCCTGTTGCAATGCCTTGGGGTCCGTGAATATGTGCGATTGTCCACGTCGATTGACTCGTAGTTTTGCTGGGTATAACAGAGCATAGTCTAGCCCCATCTCCCGGAGGCGTTTTTTGTGGGGAATAAATTGCTTTCGCTCTTCCTGTACCTTCGCTGTGAAGTCTGGGTACAGAGATATGGCTGACCCCTCGTACTGTAGCTGTTGTTTGGCCCTAGCCAGCTTGAGCGCCACGTCTCTATCGCGGTAGTTAAGCAATTTCGCTATTATGGGGCGAGGAGGTGCCCCGGGCTTTGGGCGCGGAGCCAATGTCCTGTGTGCCCTCTCCACCATGAACATGTTGGAAAATACTTTGTTCCCCAGTAGGGTTGTCAGTAGCTTTTCAACGAAGTTTTCCATCGGGCCTGTGTTCGTGCTCTCCGGAAGGCCCATAATGCGTAGGTTGCATCGCCTCGAACGCACTTCCAAATCCTCAGTTTTATCCTGTAGGGCTTGCATCATCCTCTCCATCCTTTTATTCGCCATGTCCAGGTCTGTTTGTGCCTCCTCCACTTCGGTCATTCGTCTTTCAGCCATGTCATGGCGCTCAGCATGCTTATCCAGCCGTTCTGCCATGCGGTCCATCCTATATGACATAGCGTCCATTTTAGTGCCCAGAGCAGAGATGCTAGTTTGCAGGCTTTGCTCCATGGATAGCAGCATGGTTTTAATGTCCGAGTTCGTGCCCTGAGCTTCATCAGATCTCAACGCAGTCCCGTCGTCTGTCTGTGGACTCTGTTGCAGTATACATTTTTGTGCGAAGGGCAGCCTGCTTTGAGTCCTGACTCCTTTGCCCATCTTGTGGCCGGAGGCTCGCACCCTTCCTGGGAGGACGAGTGGGCAGTTCGGCGTAGTAGAGGACACCCTGCCTCCAGGAGAGTCTCGCTGTACCCTTCGTATGATGTGAAAGCTTCGTTTAGGGCGCCGTCCGTTGGCCCCTCGCTGCACCTTCACCCCGTGGAATATTTGTCGGGTTCCAGGGCCCGGGCGCAACACCGGTGCTAATGCAGTGCAAGGAAGGGCTTGCGCGCGCTCAGCTTCGCAAGGGCACCCGCTCGTGCAAGTCAGTTATTGGGGGGAACTTCCGTAGAGGAGATGCAAGGAGCTCCCGCACCCCAGAGAGTCAAAACAAAAATACGATTTGAAGGGACTCCAACAATCACGAGGCCATCTTGTCCGCTGTTGAAGTTCAACAAAATGGCGTCAAGGGCGTTGGGCGCACTGCTTTGGTCGCATTAATGGCGGAGCGCCTCAAGCTCACCCCGTGCTCTCCGTAGCGTGGGAGGGCCAGCTACCGCAGCGATGAGACAGCGGTGCTATGTTGATACCTGGCCGGGGGCAATCTCAATCACTCTAGTCCACCTCCGCTATGTGTCTGTCAGTCACCGCTTCCACAGGCTTCGGGTGCGGGGTCGATGTCCAATAGGTGTCTCTGGGCTCAAATCACACTTCGTCGGTACATTATCAGCCCCCCCCTGGGGGGGTACTGCTCCGAGTAGTGGTGCCGCACAGCGCCCCTCCAGTATGTAGCTCTCCTCTCACGCAGGGTCTGCCATGCAGCAAAGTTCCGGGCCACACCTCGTTCAGCAGCCGCACATCGAGCTACGTCGCCCAGGCACGGAGTGCACGGGAGAACGCAGGCTAACGGCCTACCACATCCGGATCTCAGTCAGGTCGTCTGCGGTGCATAGTCTCACCACTTCAAGGGTCACTGCTGTGCACCTCACCTTCAGCAATCTGGGGAAGCAGAAATTAGGAGACGATCGTCGCTCTGAACGGTGTTAAATCAGGATAATTGCAATGTGCTCGGCGGAGCAACAGTTTCAGGCAGCCATTGCGCTTGCTGGCTAGCTCCGCCCCCGATGCACATTGTTTTTATGTAGGTGTATAAATGTGTATTTTAGTGAATGTGTTTTATTAATGTTTTTGGGTTGTAATGAAATATGATCTTATCGTTATGCAACAACTTTTAAAAACACATTTTGGTGTACCTTTGTGTTTGCAGTAACGTTATACTTGTAGGTGCACTTTATTTCCTTTTAGCTTGCGATCGTCAGTTATTATTTTTTGCTTTGACAATATTTATTATTTTTGGGTAGTGTTCATTAAAGGTGAGATTATTTGTTTTAGTATCGGTTTGTTTGTTGATTTGGTGCTAGTGTATTTTTAAGGTTGTTTTTGATAAAAAGATATTTTGGTACTTGTTGTTTGTTAGAATGTTAGTTGTGACATTTCCTGAGTTATTTTGTGCTTGGGCTTTGGCCCTTGTTTTTGGTGGCGTTTTATGGTTGCAATTTTTTTTTTACATTGTTATACTTTTCGTATTGATTCTATCTGTTAATTTCTTTCGCACTTATTTGATGTACTGTAACAGATTCTGTTTTGTAGTTATTGTATTGCTGTTTGCTGTTGCTGTGGTGGTGCCGAGTGATGCTGTTGTGGTGTATGGTGTTTATTTATAATGTGGTGGTGCTGAATGATGCTTGTGTAGCGTTGAGTGATGATGTGGTGATGCTGAGTGGTGCTGTGGTGGTGCTGAGTGGTGCTGTGGTGGTGCTGAGTGATAATGTGGCGGTGCTGTATGATGATGTAGTTGTGCTGAGTGATGTTGTAGTAGCGCTGAGTGATGATGTTGTGATGGTGAGTGGTGCTGTGGTAGTGGTGAGTGATGCTGGTGTGTTGCAGAGTGCTGCTAGTGTGGCGTTGAGTGCTGCTGTGGTGGTTCTGAGTGGTGCTGTCGAGGTGATGAGTGCTGCTGTTGTGGGCCTATTCAGTGTAAGTGAGTGAAACCTGCACTGCTGCTGCTGCCTGCGCTGTGCCTGTTTCTGTATGTGGGCGAAGCTTGCACTTCTGCTGCCTGCACTGTGTCTGTTCTGTGTATGTGATGGAATCTTACAGTGATCCTGTCTGCACTATGCCTATTCTGTGTATGTGTGGGTAGCTTGCATTAATGATGCTTCCTGCACTGTAGTAAGCAAAGTAATTGTACAGAGTTCCCCAGAGGGAGCCGACTGATTGGCTCAAACTAACCTTTCTCTCATTAAGTATGACAGGGGAAGTGCATGATGTGAACCCTTTGCGGAATTTAAGGATACCTCACACAGGTTATCGGTTGGACGACTACTGTCATCCCATCCGATGACCGTCCAGCGTCATCATTGGTTTCCTGCTCCTGCGACAGGCTGGCGGTGCAATGCCCGTCGGGCAGCACGGAGGGCTGCACTTTGGCGGAGTTCTTTTATTCCTTGCCAATGGGTGTGTGAGTGTGAGAGGCCTAAAAAAGTGCAATAGTGAGCGTGAGTGTAGTCTTAAAAAAAGTCAGTAGAGTCCATTTTTAATAGCATGGCTCACTGCTTTATTAAAAAGGAAATTAAGGGGTCTTGAGGAGTGATGGGTAAGGTAATCAATCCTCATTCAACCCTTAGTGTGAGTGTGGTCGACATGTTTCTTGCCTCTAAGGCAATTCATCAGGACCAATAGTGCTCATATAATTGCTTGCGGTCCCTCAATAATAAGAGGAATCGAATATACGACCTGAATAGTGTCGTAGAATGACCCTTTACTTTATGGACCTCCCGGGAACCGCTATTCCCGTGTGTAGATTCCACAGGCTGACCTAGTGGGGCCAGCAACAAGTGTGGAGCACCTCATAAGTTGCTGGCAGCAGGCCTCTAGGCACCTACCCCACCCACGTCACGCCGATAGCAGGACAGCCGCTTCCTGCACTGTGCCTGTTGTGTGTATGTGAAGGAAGATTGCATTGCTCTGTGTATGTGAAGGAAGCTTCCACTGCTGCTGCCTGCACCATGCATGTTGAGTGCATGTGGGTGAAGCTTGCACTGATGCTGCCTGAACTGTGCTTGCACTGATGTCGATTGTGCATACTTGTTTTGTGCATGCGAGGGAAGCTTGCACTGATGCTGCTTGCATGAAGCCTGTTTTGTGTATGTGAGAGAAGCTTGCATGCCATGCTAGTTCTGTGTACGTGAGGGAAGCTTGCTTGGATGCTGCCACACCCTGCTTGTTTTTTTGTGTGAAGTAAGCTTGCACTGATGTTGCTTATTGGGTGCCTGTTCTGTGTTTGTGAAGGAAGCTTGCACTTATGTTGCTTATGCCGTGCCTGTTCTGTGTGAGGGAAGTTTGCACTGATGCTGCCTGCACTGTGCCAGTTTTGTGTATGTGAGGGAAGCTTGCTCAGATGCCGCCCGCACGGTCCCTGTTCTGTGTACGTGAGGGAAGCTTGCACTGATGATGCCTGTGCCGTGCCTGTTCTGTGTACATGAGGGAAACTTGCACTGCTGCTGCCTTCACCTTGCCTGCTCTGTGTACGTGAGGGAAGCTTGTACCTCTGCAGCCTGCACTCTGCCTGTTCTGTGTATGTGAGGATAGCTTGCACTGATGCTGATGGCACCCTGTCTTTTCTGTGAATGTGAGGGAATGTTGCACTGATGCTGAAGGCACCCTGTCTGGTTTGTGAATGTGAGTGAAGGCTGCACTGAGTATGTGAGGGGAGCTTGCACTGTTGCTTACTGCACCACACATGTGCAGTGCACATGGGTGAAGCTTGCACTGATGCTGCCTGCACTGATGCTGCCTGCACTGTTAATGCAGTTGTTAAACTTGTATGTGAGGGAAGCTTGCATTGAGGCTGCTTGCACTGCGCTTGTTATGTGTGCGCGAGGGAAGATTTCACAGCTGCTGCCTTCACCATGCCTGTTCTGTGTATGTGAGGGAAGCACTCCTGCTGCCTGCACCGTGCCTGTTTTGTGTTTGTGAGGGTAGTTTGCACTGCTGCTGTCTGCACTACACTTGTTCTGTGAATGTGAGTGAAGCTTGCACTGCTGCTGCCTGCACTGTGCTTGTTCTCTGTATGTGAGGGAAGCTTGCACTGCTGCTGCCTGCACCATGCATGTTCAGTGCATGTGGGTGAAGCTTGCACTGATGCTGCCTGTACTGTCAGTGTATGTGAATGAAGCTTTCACTGATGCTGCCTGCATTGTGCCTGTTCTGTGTATGTGAGGGAAGCTTGCACTGCTGCTGTCTACACCTATCTTGTTCTGTGTATATGAGTGTAGCTTGCACTGATGCTTCCTGTTCTGTGAATGTAAGTGAAGCTTGCAGTGCTGCTTCCTGCACTGTGCTTGTTCTGAGCATGTAGTTGAAGCTTACAGTGGTGCTGCATGCATCGCACATGTTTAGTGCATGTGGGTGAACCTTGCACTGATGCTGCCTGCACTGCCGGTGTATGTGAACGAAGCTTTCACTGATGCTGGCTGCACTGTGCTTGTTCTGGGCATTGGAGGGAAGCTTGCAGTGATGCTACCTGCACTCTGTCTCTTCGGTGTATGTGAGGGATGCTTGCAATGCTGCTGTCTGCACTCTGTATGGGAGGGAAGCTTGTGCACTGTATATGCGAGGGAAGCTTGCAATGGTGCTGTCAGCACTGTTCTTGTTCTGAGTGTATGAAGGAAACCTGCAGTGGTGCTGCTTGCACTGTGCCTCTTCTGTGTATGTGAGTGAGGCTTGCACTGCTGTTGCATTCTTGTTCTGAGTATATGAGGGAAGCTTGCAGTGGTGCTAGTTGCACTGTGCCTCTTCTGTGTATGTGAGGGAAGCCTGCAGAGGTGCAGCATGCACTGTGCCTCTTCTGTGTATGTGAGGGAAGCGCTGAGTGATGCAGGGTTGCGCTTAGTGATGCTGGAGTTGAGTTGAGTTGAGTTGAGTGATGCAAGGGTCGCACTGAGTGATGCATGAGTTGCACTGAGTGATGCAGGGGCTGCGCTGAGTGATGCTGGTGCTGTGCTTAGTGATGCAGGTGTTGTGCTTAGTGATGCACGGATTGTGTACGTGAGGGAAGCTTGCTGGGATGCTGCCACACCCTGCATGTTCTTTTTGTGAAGGAAGCTTGCACTGATGTTGATTGTTCATGCCTGTTCTGTGTATGCGAGGGAACCTTGCACCGATGCTGCTTGCATCATGCCTGTTCTGTGTAGGTGAGGGAAGCTTGCATGCCATGCTTGTTCTGTGTACGTGAGGGAATCTTGCTTGGATGCTGCCACACCCTGCATGTTGTTTTTGTGAAGGAAGCTTGAACTGATGTTGCTTATTCCGTGCCTGTTCTGTGTTTCTGAAGGACGCTTTCACTGATGTTGCTTATGCCGTGCCTGTTCTGTGTGAGGGAAGTTTGCACTGATGCTGCCCGCACTTTGCCTGTTCTGTGTATGTGAGGGAAGCTTGCTCAAACGCCGCCCGCACCATCCCTGTTCTGTGTACGTGAGGGAAGCTAGCGCTGATGATGCCTGTGCCGTGCCTGTTCTGTGTACATGAGGGAAACTTGCACTGCTGCTGCCTTCACCTTGCCTGCTCTGTGTATGTGAGAGAAGCTTGCACTGCTGCAGCCTGCACTCTGCCTGTCCTGTGCATGTGAGGGTAGCTTCCACTGATGCTGCTTGTATCATGCCTGGCCTGTGTATGTGAGGGAAGCTTGCATGCCATGCTTGTTCTGTGTATGTGAGAGAAGCTTGCACTGAAGATGATTGTGCATGCCTGTTCTGTGTATGCGAGGGAAGCTTGCACTGAAGCTGCTTGCATCATGCCTGTTCTGTGTATGTGAGGGAAGCTTGCATGCCATGCTTGTTCTGTGTACGTGAGGGAAGCTTGCTTGGATGCTGCCACACCGTGCCTGTTCTTTTTGTGAAGGAAGCTTGCACTGATGTTGATTGTGCATGCCTGTTCTGTGTATGCGAGGGAAGCTTGCACTGATGCTGCTGCATCATGCCTGTTCTGTGAGGGAAGCTTGCATGTCATGCTTGTTGTGTGTATGTGAGGGAATCGTGCTTGGATGCTGCCACACCCTGCATGTTCTTTTTGTGAAGGAAGCTTGCACTGATGTTGCTTATTCCGTGCCTGTTCTGTGTTCACGGTCAATGGGGTTTGAGAACAAATGGAGAGCTAAGAGCGCACATGAGAGGGAGGGGGGAGTGGAAGACCGTGCAGCTGAATGGGAGAGAGACAGTGGTCTGCGTGTTTGCGCGCTGGAAAGGCAGGAGATGGGATGACTGGGCAGCGTGCACGTCTGAGTGTTGGCATGCTGGAGAGGGGGGGGAGGATGATGAGCGAGAGGCGCGCGCTGGACAAGGAGAGGGTGGGAGGAGTCAGCAGCTTGAATGGAGCATGCACAAAATGAATGAAAAGCCAATAAAAACTGAAGCTGTGGGTTTGGAGTTGGCGTGCTGAGGTCGTGCTAGGCAGATGAATGCTTCGTGGCCAAAATGAAGAGAAAAGTAGCGCGCGAGTTAGAGAGAATGGGGGGGGAGAAGAACGGGCAGATGATTTGGCTGTGGTGTGCGTGTTGCCGTGCTTGAAAGGCAGGGGGTGGGATGTGCACGTCTGAGTGCTGGCATGCTGGAGAGGGAGGGGGGATGATGAGCGAGAGGCGCGCGCTAGACAGGGAGAGGGTGGGAGGAGTGAGCAGCTTGAATGAAGCGTGCACAAAGTGAAGAGCCAATGAAAACAGAAGCTGTGGGTATGGCGTTGGCATGCTGGGGTCGTGCTAGGCAGATGAATGCTGCGTGGACAAAACAAAAAGAAAAGTGGCACGCGAGTTACAGAGAAAGTCTGTGGCACAAGTTTTGGTGATGGCAAACAAATGAAGAACGGGCAGCTGAATGGGAGAGAGTCTGTGGTCTGCGTTTTGAGTTTTAAAAAAAAAGTATAGAGAAGAGCGCGCATGAGAGGAGGGAGGGGGAAGAACGGGTAGTTGAATGGGAGAGAACCTATGGTCTGCGTGTTGTTGCGCTTGAAAGGCAGGGGGTGGGATGGGATGACTGGAAAGAATGCCCGGCTGAATGTTGTCGTGCTACAAAGGAAGGGGGTGTGATAAGCAAGAGGCGCGTGCTGGACAGGGAGTGTGTGGGAGGAGTGAGCAGCTTGAATGGAGCGTGCACAAAGTGAAGAGCCAAGTGGGAGGAGTCCGCTGCTTGAATGGAGCGTGCACTAAGTGAATGAAAAGCCAATAAAAACTTAAGCTGTGGGTTTGGCGTTGGCGTGCTGAGGTTGTGCTAGGCAGATGAATGCTTCCTGGGTAAAATGAAGAGAAAAGTAGCGCGCGAGTTAGAGAGAATGGGGGGGGAGAAGAATGGGCAGATGATTAGGCTGTGGTGTGTGTGTTGCCCTGCTTGAAAGGCAGGGGGTGGGACGTGCACGTCTGAGTGCTGGCATGCTGGAGAGGGAGGGGGGATGATGAGCGAGATGCGCGCGCTGGACAGGGAGAGGGTGGGAGAAGTGAGCAGCTTGAATGGAGCGTGCAGAAAGTGATGAGCCAATGAAAACAGAAGCTGTGGGTTTGGCGTTGGCATGCTGGGGTCATGCTAGGCAGATGAATGCTGCGTGGACAAAACAAAAAGAAAAGTGGCGCGCGAGTTACAGAGAAAGTCTGTGGCACAAGTTTTGGTGTTTGCAAACAAATGAAGAACGGGCAGCTGAATGGGAGAGAGTCTGTGGTCTGCATGTTGCCGCGCTTGAAAGGCAGGGGGTGGGATGGGATGACTGGAAAGAGTGCACGGCTGAATGTTGTCAAAGGAAGGGGGTTGATGAGCAAGAGGCGCGCGCTGGACAGGGAGAGTGTGGGAGGAGTGAGCAGCTTGAATGGAGCGTGCACAAAGTGAAGAGCCAATGAAAGCTCTTGTAAGATCGTGAAAAAAAAGCCTGTGGGGGAAAAGCGCGTGCTTGTGTTCACGTGAACTGTTTGAAATCCGCCGATGGTTTGAGAACTTATTTTGCCTACTATAATTCTCCCCTATCCCTTTCTTCTGGAATGGGATAGGCGAGACCTAAAAATGTTAATTGGGTGCTTTTCTTAATTCAAACTACTCAAAATGATGGGACTCCCTTGCAAATGTCGACGCGGTCGCGTTTCAGCCAATGATTTCTTTCGGCTTCATCAGGACAGGGGGATCCGTATTTCTTAACTACCTGGAGGTTCTCTTCAACAATGAGGCTGGCAGGTACCAATCCCACTGCCACCTGGCCAATACTGCCACTGAAACTCCTTGAAGGGCTGTAATCCACTGGTTGAATACACGTTCGAGTGTCCACTCAAAACGATAAATGGCAAGCAGCGAAGAGTCCCCTTTATGGGCGATGAATCTAGGTGCGCTGGTACCGATAGTATCCACACAACAAGGACTTGTTGTGTGAATACTATCGGTACCTGCGCACCTAGATTTGTCGCCCGTGACGGGGACTCTTCACTGCAGGAATTGATTACCTGCTTGTCATTTATCGTTTTGAGTGGACACTCGAATGTGTATTCAACCAGTGGAATACAGCCCTTCAAGGACTTTCAGTGGCCGTATTGGCCAGGTGGCAGTGGGATCCAAAGGATCATGCCCTGGGTTGGGAAGCACCACAATCGGCTTCCGGGAGAGATTTCGGGACTGTGTCCACTTTTTTTGCCTCTTCATAGATTTCAAGCAGTTTCAGGGTGAGCTGTGCGCTATAATCAATCAATCAATCAGTGAACTTATAAAGCGCGCTACTTACCCGTGAGGTTCTCAAGGTGCTGAGGGGGGTGCTGCTACTTCTGAAGGTGAGCAGGTCTTGGGTCTGCCGTAGATGGGTGGGGAGGGTGTTCCAGGTCTTGGTGGCAAGGAAGGAGAAGGATCTGCCGCAGGAGGTCGTTCATTGAATGCGTGGGACGGCGGTGAGGGCGAGGCTGTCGTTCAGGTTGTTGCGTGCTTATCTAGGATCCTGATCGATACTGTGACCTTATGCCCCTATTCGGCTATAAATCCATTTATTCCCTATATTGGCATAACCGTTCAAGTACAATATTCAGAAAGTCATCTCTGGCCTCACACGAACAGAGCCACATTCCAGAATAGTTCTCTGCCACTTCCTTTGCAACCAATTAGTGCAATGACAGAGCAGAAGTCACTATCTGAGATTCCTAGATTAACACTCCGAGTTCTTCAACAAGATAAAAACTCAGCAAACCTGGAAATCCCCGCTTGCTGTGTTTTGATTAGTAATGGAACTCTAATGAGCAACTGATAGCTATCACTTCCTAGTGACATCTTTAATTGACGTCTTATGTCCAGCAAACTTACGTCAAACCAGGCACCTTTCAGGTATAAATATTACCAACGTTGCCTTAAGCAATAGCCTGTTGCTAGCTGTCTGCAGTAACCTGTTGCTGTAGCCTGTTGCACGTCGCCTGAAGCTGCTGATACCATTATCGCTGCTAAAGCGCGAATGATGGTGTGGTGAGCTTAGGAGCTGAACAGCCGTCCCTCTGCGAAGAGCCCAGCAGATGCCAGCTGCCCGCGGACGCTGTCCCCCCTCCTCCTCCTCGACGCGCTGAGAAGAGACGCTGGCTTTCTCCTGCAGAGAAATCCAGCTCCAGCGTTTCTGGTCTACCCTTGCGGGTGACTGGGATACCGAGTTTCCCTGAAGGAGATACCAGACCTCCATCATTCTATTCAGAGGTATGGTGTTGACTAAACCCTTAGTGAGAATTCTTGAAGCAAACCTTGGCAAAACCAACTTAACTTAAAGCTACTTACTTACTCCCCTCCCAAGTATTAGGCTTAGGTCAGGTACACTGGGGTAGGCGTAGTTGGAAGCACCAGTTGAGTATTTTAGCCTAATGTATATATGACTGTATATATGTTTTATTACTTTTAAACCATTGTATGGCTAAGAAACCATATCAATGCTTTTACAGTATTATCTCGCAATACTTATCTTACTGTACGTACTTTTTATAATAACAAGTCTTGCAATTGTGGCAATTCATTTCTCTTGTATGAGAAGAAAGACTGTTCAATAAATGTTAACCCTTTATTGACAAACGCCCGTCTCTCTATTCTCTACATATTGTGAAAGTAATCTGCACTAATCTGACTGAGTAAAATAACTGTCTATTGTTTCACACGACCCTAGAGATTGACTCTTGATCTGAGGAGCAAAGTTGTCATGTTGCAGGGTTGTTGGAAAACTGAATCCCTTCTTGTCTGTGCCAGGGAAGCTGATCACTTCCTATTCAGTCAAGAAAGTTTCCAGTGACCTCTGAGCTAGTTGGTAACAAACCCAATTAAGTTTAGCATAGTCAGTAGAGGCCTGGAAGATCCGCACTTCTACGTCGATACTACTGTTTATGTTATTCCAATGCGCAGGGCCTAGTGGGAAACTAGGAACTACACTACAAGGTAGGCTGGTCCGGTGTTGTGGAGTGCTTTGTGTGTGTGGGTGAGGAGTTTGAAGGTGATCCTTTTGTTGATAAGGAGCCAGTGCAGGTCTCTGAGGTGGGAGGTGATGTGGCTGCTGCGGGGGACGTTGAGGATCAGTCGGGCTGAGGCGTTCTGGATGGGTTGTAGTCGACGCAGGTGCTTGGCCGGGATTCCTGCGTAGAGTGTGTTGCCGTAGTCCAGCCTGCTGCCGACGAGGGCTTGGGTTACTGTTCTTCTGGTTTCGTTCGGGATCCATTTGTAGATCCTGTGAAGCATGTGGAGCGGAGGATGCTGTAGCAGGAGGTGGTGACGGCGTTGACCTGCTTCTTACGGAGAGGGAGGAGTCAAGGATGAACCCTAGGTGGCGTGCGTGGTCCGTGGGTGTTGGACCTGTTCCCAGTGTGGTCGGCCACCAGGAGTCATCCCACACAGAGGGGGTGGGGCCTAGGATGAGGACCTCCGTCTTGTCCGAGTTCAGTTTCAGGCGGCTGCATCTCATTCACTCGGCGACTGCCTCATTCCTTCGTGGAGGTTGGTACTGGCGGTGTGTGGGTCCTTGGTGAGGGAGAGGATGAGCTGGGTGTCGTTGGCATAGGAGATGATGTTCAGGTCATGTTGGCGGGCCACTTGTGCGAGGGGGGCCATGTAGACGGTGAACAGGGTCGGGCTGAGGGATGAGCCCTGGGGTGCGCCGCAGATAATGTCGGTGGTTTCGGAGCGGAAGGGCAGGAGGCGGACTCTCTGGGTTCTGCTGGAGAGGAAGGATGTAGTCCAGTCCAGGGCCTTCTTCTGGATACCGGCTTCTTGGAGGCGTGTTCTTAGTGTGCGATGGCAGACCGTGTCAAAGGCGGCTGACAGGTCCAGGAGGATGAGGGCTGAAGTTTCGCCGTTATCTAGCTGGCGCCTGATGTTGTCTGTGGCGGTGATGAGGGCAGTCTCGGTGCTGTGGTTGCATCTGAAACCGGACTGGGATGGGTCTAGGATGGTGTTGTTCTCGAGGTGGCGGGTCAGCTGCATGTTGGCGATTTTCGCGATGACCTTCGCCGGGAAGGGGAGCAGGGAGATGGGCCGGAAGTCAGTTTTCAGTTTTTATCGTCTTTATTTCGAAATTTCTTCATAAAAGACAAAGTATGTACATGCATCAGGATAACATAATCATAGACATAAATATATATATGATCAGAGTAACATAAGTGTAATCAGAGTGACATAGTCCTAAATGTATATAACTTAAAAAAAAAAGGTACGTACAAATTTGGTTAAAAAAGATTTGCTAAAATCCACAATTAAATATACGAATAAAGACGACCTGAGGAATAATATTTTCCTTACATTTGATTATAAATACAGCAGCAGCAACAACAATACTGGTCAGGAGATGATAAAATTAACATGCCTTTTCAGTTTCAGGTTGAGTTTGAGGATATAGTATTACGAACCGACTTGATCCTTATTAACCAAGCCCATCCAAGAAACTTTGCTAGACCAATAGATAGCCAATCGGAGGTGTTGGTTTTTAGGATAAATAAAGCTTCCTTGCTCACCCTGGTCTTTAGTCTAGTACAGATGGGCTTTAACCACTTATGGCGTGGTTCATGGTAGGCAGTACATACGAACAAAAAATGACCTATTGTTTCTATGTGTCCAATACAGCAAGGACAGCAGGATGACTCTGATTTCAACCAACCACTAGTGAATTCCCTTAGAGGTAATGTACCTAGACGAAACTGATGGTAGAGTTTCCTGTCTAAGGTTTTAGGAATTACATCCCAATAGGTCTCAGTATGTGGAACTGCTTTGTAAAGCAGAAACTGACCAGTCAGATTCGGTTTCGCTGAAAGAGCAACGTGTTCTTCTTTCACCATGGACCAAAAGAGTAGTTTGAAATCTTTCTTTGAGGGAAAGATATGGGAGCCCGGATCTGACCATAACTGGGGAAGACCCATTCCAGTAAGAATGTTTCTGATTAGCTTAAGCCATGGTATTTCAGCTGCCCCTGGTTGCTTTCTAACGTCCTGTAGTTCTTGAGCAAACATAGCAAGATCCGGGGTAGACCAAATGCGCCTCCATAACGCCACCATCCTAAACTGAGCTTGGAATTTTATAGAATAAAAGCCCATGTCCATAAGAAGTGGTAATACAGGTGTTGAAGGTGGAAGATTAACTAAGTTACGGAGAAATTTGTTCTGGATCCTCTCAAGGACAGCCAGGTCCACACAACCCCATATATCAGCCCCATATAATATTGCTGATCTAATTTTTGCACTATAGATTTTAAGTGCAGGCAAAACTCTTTTAGTCAAAGAACACCGCTGCTCCTTCACCAAACAGCCGGACAAACGAGCAAATTTCAGACTTAGCGCCGCAACTTGCTCTTTCCAGCGTAACCTGTAGTCCATTACTACACCAAGGTAAGTCATTGCTTCAACCTGCTCTAAAGTAGACCCATTCATAGTAACATGACCCCTCAACGGTTTGTTCTTTGTAAACACCATGAACTTGGTCTTGTTAATGTTGATTTCTAGATCATTCTCATTACAGAAGTCCACAAATTTATTTATAGCTGCCTGCAGTCCCTTCTGTGTTTTGGCCAGTATAAGTGTGTCGTCTGCGAAAATTAAAAGGGGGAATTTAGTCCCCCCCAGTGATGGGGCATCAGTGGGGATAGCTGACAGGAACTTAACCACCTGATTGATAAAGAGTATAAAGAGAGTGGGGGCCAGGACACAGCCCTGCCTCACTCCACGAGTTACTGGGAAGGATTCAGTAACCTGGCCCTGACGACCCCATCTCACTCTAGCAAAATTCCCCTCGTGCAATCTGATGGTAAGTTCAAGTAGCGCAGGTGGAACACCCATCCGTCTCAGAGCAGCCCACATCTTACCTCTGGGGACCAGATCAAACGCTGATTTGAGATCTACAAATGTAGCGAATATCTTGCCACCCCCCAAGAGCACAGTTTTCCAATAAATCATCACAAATCTTAATATTTGGTCCACAGTGCTAATGTTTGCCCTAAAGCCTGCCTGCATTGGAGACAGAATATCAGCTCCTAACATCCAAGATTCAATTTTCCCTAATAACATTCTGGCCACTACTTTTTGTAAGGCGTCAATAAGACTGATGGGGCGATAATTTCCCGCATCAGTTTTATCCCCTTTTTTGTACACGGGCAAGATCTCTGCCCCTTTCCACGACTTTGGAATGCTAGCTCCTCTTGCTATTGCATTAGCCAGGGTAATTATATACAGGACCCAGTGCACTTGATCGTACTTAAAAAGGTCTGCTGGGACACAGTCCATGCCGGGGGCTTTACCATTCTGAACTCGTTTTAGAGCAGCAACGACTTCCATTTCAGTTAAGACAATGTGATCGGGCAAAAGCTCTGCAGTCAGCACACTGGCATCTTCCCTAGCTAGGGAGATCCGTTCCGTGTTGCTAAACTGCGTCGCGTAGTGCTTGACCCATTGTTCGGCTGGCACGTGATTGACTGGATTTTTCTGGTCCCCAGATCCTCCCCATCTCACAACCTCCCAAAATTTTTGTTGATTGGAAGAGGAGCTTGCTTGGTATAGGTCCGACCAACGCTGATCGTCCCAATTTATTTTGGCATCTTTGAGAGCTCTCTTATAATTAACCCTAGCTAATCTTATGTCAGTGACCGACTTGGATTTAATAGCGTCTAACAAGGAACTATGGGCAGTGCGACAGGCTTTATTATACCATTTGTTCCTTGGAGCAGGGCCATTATTTCTCCCCTTTACAGGTTTATTAAAAAAGGTTTTAATTTTATTAAAAAGGGAGTCATGAATCATCCCTATTTGTTCTAAAGAAGTGCCGACATTAAGTATGGGAACCATCAAATCAGTGGCAGCTAAGACCTCTATTGCAATCTCGTCTATGGTGGCAGGATTATCTAGAAACCTAGCCCATCGAACCCTTCTACAGTCATTAGTAAGAATGGCCTCGGCTGTGGTAATGGATGTTGGTGAGACCCCATTCAATCCCTCATTCAGTGATAATTTTATTGCCAAGGGATTATGGTCACTTTCTGGTCGTGTGACTACTTCCATGTCCTCTAGGATTTTCCAATACTCTATGCTGATTAGAAAATAGTCAATACGACTAGAGTGCATATAGTTATCAAAAGTGACCTTGCCCATCTGGTCAGATTTGGTTCTGCCATTGGCAGCTCGCAAGTCCCATTCAAGACAAAGGCCTAACCACTGCATAGCGGCCTCTGTAACTTTTTTAATTGGGGGAATAGATAGATATGGAATATTCCAAATTAAATCAATTTCCCCATACCCATCTTTGTCAAGGGTAGGGAAAGGTTCGAAGGAACAATTAAAATCACCTGCCACCATGACACACTTTTCTCTGCAAATTTCATACAGTAAGGAATCCAGGTCACTGACCGCTTTCATGGGTTTCCCACCAGGTTGACCTCTTGCATATATATTTATCAAAAAAAGATCCGGGTTGTTTTTACCAGAAAGTTTTAAGGCCAAAATATCATTACTGGAGGTGGGAACAGTAGTAATTGTAATTGCCAAAGATTGTCTAATCCAGATGACAAGACCACCAGAAGGACGTCCTTTGGGACCTTTGCAAGCTGGTTTATAATAGTTAAGGTAACCAGCCCGATGTATGGCTTCAGTGGTCCAACTTTCCTGCAAAATAATTATATCATAGGTATCCACAAAGGAGCCCCAGTCATCCCCAGTCATTTTCCCCTTTAGTCCCGCTATATTCCATGACAAGACTTCAAGGGAGTGAGTGGGATCTGCTAACAGATTTATAGAGGATTTCACTGTTCTTCCACAGGGAAAAAGTCGTGTAGATAAATTTAGGGGTGTTTCCCTTCCTACCACCACTTCAGCGTTTCTACTGGTCCCTAAAGTTATCTCTGCCCTGGGAGACAAAGAATAGATAGTAGGGTGATTCCCTACATCCTCCGTCAGCCCCCGAGCAGGTGGTTCTCTATTGAGTCAATCCAGGCCCTCCAGGCCGGACAGTGGAGCGAACCGATTTGTAAGACGTGGATGAAACAGTGGGAAAATAGAAGTGTCAAAAGGGAATCTCTCTCTTTGCCTGTCTCTACTAGGATACTGGAACGGAGTTTGGGGTCTAGTTGAATATAAAGCAGGGTAGAAATAATTCAACAATAGGGTTTGCACATCCCCCACTCTTCCGAATCTTGGTTCTCTACTAATGAGTTCTGCCACCCATGGCTCTCTAAAACTTATTACCACACAATCCCCCTCAAGATCTTTCTTGTTAAAACCGACCCAGTCCACTCTTCTTACATTAAGAATTTCCGGCTTTACATTAGGTGGAAGAGGGCGGTTTTTATTAAGCCAAAAAATAACCTTGTTATATAGATCCATGTGCGTTTCTCTCTTGCCATCATCAAGAGGGGCCACACCAGTTAAGATGATGGTATACGGCTGTGACTCTGGTGGAAGGTTCACGCATTGTCTCCTAGGAATAGGTTTAGATTTTGGGCCTAAACTTTGATTTTGATTGCTAGGGGGAATAGGGTTTTTCTTGACCTGTGGTGGTTTAGCAACCTTAGACTTGGGAACAACCTCAGTAGAAGTTATTTTCTTGGGATTAGATACAGTAGCTTTCTGCTGGACTTTAGGCGCAGATGGTCCCTCTTTTGTACTAGTACCCCCTGTTTTACTGTTCACCAGGTTAGCCTTTGAAAGGGGCAGAACAGGGGGGATCATTCCTTTAGAAGTTGAACTAGCGAGGATTCTGTTGGAGGTAGCTATGTTATCTTTCACCAGCAACTCTAAGGAGTCCATTTTAGTGTTTAAGAGTCTTGTTCTCTCAAATAGAGGTAAAAGTAGGGATTTGAGTAACAACTCTATCTTAGCCAGAAATACTCCCTCCACTATGCTAATTACGGTATTATGATCTTCTGATTGGATAACCTCAGTTGCATTAACCGACTGTATTGGAGAATCAGGAACAATTCCTATGTCCTCACTGTGTGCCTCTAAAACGGGAGAATCTATCCTTTTACGTTTCCCGGGATTCTGCAAGGGTGAACATTGTACACCAGAGAGGGAATTCGTTCGCTCCTTAGAAATGTTGAGATTTGGAGAATCCGAGAGACCTGATTTCTCTACGGACTGTTCTAAAGAGATAGTCCCACCATTTAACAAATTACCATGTGCAATGTTAAGTCGACTATCTTGACCAGACTCTACTAACTCTACAGTTTGGGTCTCAGAAACAGTTACAGAACCCAGATCTGCATTAACAACGTCGCTATCTAAATCTAACACAGAGAGTGGAACAGGGGAGACAGCCTCGTTGATTCTCCCAAGAGAGGATCGCTTGCCTGTAATTATGTCCAGCGAGAGCCGTTTTTCTGCTAATGCGATCTCTTTCTCCAATATAGATGTGGAACGTTTAAAGAACTGATCAATAGTCCCTGAAAAGGTACCATTAGAGGTGGAAACCTGAACTTGTATTTCTTTACCCGATCTTAAAGGCATTCTTAAATCTATGCGAGAGGCAGTTAACACCAGTCCCAGAAATATACAGTCAATAATGTGGAAATATCCCAAATAAAATCTGGATAAGGCAAAATCACAACCCGGATTAAAACTAGGCACTTTGGTTAATTTAAATAGCAAAACAAAAAAGCGAAATATCAATTACATTAAATAGTGCTAAACAGACCAATAGTTAAAATGAAGGGGAGAATAATGTTAGAGATGTGGCCCAGCCCGGCCTCTACCGGCCCCGGACGGCCACAGACGGTCCCGCCCTTGTCCCGGGCTTCTCCCGCGCGCTCTCCCGCGCTGCGGGAGTACGAATGGCAATTATAGGACACGTGAACAACAGGACGATGGAAAGGTGGGAGGGGTCGGGGAGAGCGGCCCAGGTGTTGCTCCTCAGGGCTGGCGGGCGCTCCTGGGATTTGTAGTCCCTCCGTGAGCGCTCGCCGCTCGCAGCCCCGGCAAAGATTTCCCTCCGCTGGCCCTCCAAACCTATAAACTGCTGCAGATGTCTTCAGCACGATGCGGGACCCGCGAAGCGGGTTCCGCGAGCAGTAGGCTTACAGGCAGGCAGGCAGGTCAGTCCCAAACAAAAGTGCTCCTCGGTCAGCAAAGCGTCCCACTCACAGGTCCAGGGAGTGCTGTTTAAATGCTCGATGGAAAGGTGGGAGGGGTCGGGGAGAGCGGCCCAGGTGTTGCTCCTCAGGGCTGGCGGGCGCTCCTGGGATTTGTAGTCCCTCCGTGAGCGCTCGCCGCTCGCAGCCCCGGCAAAGATTTCCCTCCGCTGGCCCTCCAAACCTATAAACTGCTGCAGATGTCTTCAGCACGATGCGGGACCCGCGAAGCGGGTTCCGCGAGCAGTAGGCTTACAGGCAGGCAGGCAGGTCAGTCCCAAACAAAAGTGCTCCACGGTCAGCAAAGCGTCCCACTCACAGGTCCAGGGAGTGCTGTTTAAATGCTCGATGGAAAGGTGGGAGGGGTCGGGGAGAGCGGCCCAGGTGTTGCTCCTCAGGGCTGGCGGGCGCTCCTGGGATTTGTAGTCCCTCCGTGAGCGCTCGCCGCTCGCAGCCCCGGCAAAGATTTCCCTCCGCTGGCCCTCCAAACCTATAAACTGCTGCAGATGTCTTCAGCACGATGCGGGACCCGCGAAGCGGGTTCCGCGAGCAGTAGGCTTACAGGCAGGCAGGCAGGTCAGTCCCAAACAAAAGTGCTCCTCGGTCAGCAAAGCGTCCCACTCACAGGTCCAGGGAGTGCTGTTTAAATGCTCGATGGAAAGGTGGGAGGGGTCGGGGAGAGCGGCCCAGGTGTTGCTCCTCAGGGCTGGCGGGCGCTCCTGGGATTTGTAGTCCCTCCGTGAGCGCTCGCCGCTCGCAGCCCCGGCAAAGATTTCCCTCCGCTGGCCCTCCAAACCTATAAACTGCTGCAGATGTCTTCAGCACGATGCGGGACCCGCGAAGCGGGTTCCGCGAGCAGTAGGCTTACAGGCAGGCAGGCAGGTCAGTCCCAAACAAAAGTGCTCCTCGGTCAGCAAAGCGTCCCACTCACAGGTCCAGGGAGTGCTGTTTAAATGCTCGATGGAAAGGTGGGAGGGGTCGGGGAGAGCGGCCAGAGGTGTTGCTCCTCAGGGCTGGCGGGCGCTCCTGGGATTTGTAGTCCCTCCGTGAGCGCTCGCCGCTCGCAGCCCCGGCAAAGATTTCCCTCCGCTGGCCCTCCAAACCTATAAACTGCTGCAGATGTCTTCAGCCTGATGCGGGACACGCGAAGCGGGTTCCGCGAGCAGTAGGCTTACAGGCAGGCAGGCAGGTCAGTCCCAAACAAAAGTGCTCCTCGGTCAGCAAAGCGGGCCGGAAGTTCTTGAGGTCTTTGGGGTCCTCCTTGGGCTTCTTGAGGAGCCGGAGTTGATTTCGGCGTGCTTCTAGCTCTCCGGGAATGTTGCTGTGTCGAAGGAGATGTTGATGATCTTCCACAATTGGGGTGCGATCGTTGCGTCCGCTTTGTTGAAAACGTGGTGTGGACAGCGGTCTGATGGAGATCCTGAGTGGATGGAGTTCATGACCTTGCGTGTCTCTTCGTCGTTGACGTTGGACCAGGAGGTCAGCTGGTTGGTGCAGGTGGCGTTCGGGGTGTGGTGTGTAGTGGTAGGCGCTGATGAGGAGTTGAAGCTGTCATGGATGTCGGCGAGCTTGCGATGGAAGAAGGTGGCAAGTGAGTCGCACAGGTCTTGCGAGGGCGGGATATCGTTGGTGTTGGTGCTGGGGTTGGAGAGTTCCTTCACTATGTTGAAAATTTCTTTGCTGTCGTATGCGTTGTTGTCCAGTCTGGTTTTGACGGACGATCTCTTGGCTGTTTTGATGAGGTGGTGATGTCTGCGAATGGCGTCCTTGTGGGCTGCGTGGCTGTCTGGTGCGTGGTCGTGAAGCCATTTCTTCTCCAGTTTTCCGCATGTTCGTTTGGAGATCTGGAGTTCTTCGGTCAACCAGGCGGCTTTCTTGCTGGGGTGGTTGACGGAGGGTTTCTTGAACGGGGCGAAGGTGTAGGCGCAGTCGTCGATCCACTGTCTTAAGTTTCGGGCGGCGGCGTCTGTGTAAATGGGTGGGTTCTGGGTGAGGGTGGAGGTTAACTGGTCCTCGGTGACTTTGCTCCAGCAGCGGCAAGGCAGATATTGGGTGCGGTGGTGCGTGGATGGTTTCTTGAAGGTGGAGTGGATGCATTGGTGGTCAGTCCAGTGGAGTTCGGTGATGTAGTTGAAGGCGATGTGGGTGCTTGTGGAGAAAACGGGGTCAAGCGTGTGGCCGGCGGCGTGGGTGGGTTTGGTGCCGAGTTGTCTGAGGCCGAGATTGGCGAGGTTGTCGATTAGGGCGTTGGAGTTGGCGTTGTTGTTGTTCTCGAGGTGGAAGTTCAGGTCCCCGAGGAGGATGTAGACCGTGGAGGCGAGTGCGTGGTTGCTGGCGAGGTCGGCGACGGAGTCGCTGAAGAGGGTCCGAGGGGGTCTGTAGATGAGTGTTCCTCTGAGGGTGGTGTTGGGGTCGGTGTGGATCTGGAAGTGGAGGTGTTCGGCGGAGTTTAGGGAGTCATCTGCGAGGGTGTGGACCTGGAGGGTGGACTTGTGGACGATGGCTATTCCCCCTCCCATCCCGTTGGCGCGGTCCCTGCGGGCGATCTTGTAGCCGTCCGTGATGGCTATGGTGATGTCAGGTGCCGATGAGTCGTTCCACCAGGTCTCGGTCAGGAAGGCAACATCTGGGCTGGTGGTGTCGAGCAGGTCCCAGAGTTCAACGGTGTGTTTGCGTGCGAAGCGGGAGTTGAGGAGTATGCAGCGGAGGTGGTTGAGCCCGGTCCTTGGGGGTTTGGTGGTTCTGTCGCAGGTGAAGCTGCAGGAGTGGCAGGAGAAGGACCCGTGGGTGCGCTTTGGGGCGGCCTGGAAGCAGCAGTGGTCTCGGCCGGTGTTGAGGCGTGGAGGGTGTTGGCGTCGTAGCGCAGTTCGGCTGCGTGGAGGATGCGGGGTCTAGGGGTTCTGGCGCTGGGCGCCGTCCAGGTGTGGACGGGTGCAGACGGGCTTGCCTTTGGCGCGCAATTGGTGCGCCAGCTGCGCGCATCCGCTGTGCGTCCGGGCATTGGCCACCATTTAAAGCGTTGAGCGTGGGAGGAACAGCTAGGAGGCGGGAGCGAGGCGGCGAGGGGGCGTGGCCGTGGGGAACAGGGGCGGGAAAACACAGTGATCACAAAAGCGACGGAGGGGTTGGGGGGGCGCAGGGGGCTAAACCGACGGAAAAAAATCAGGCAGAAGGCACTAAAAGTACTATAGGAAAAACAGGCAGGAGGCACAAATAGCTATCACAACAACCACAGTCCTGGGCACAGGAGGATCGAACCTGTACTTGGAGCGGCAGCAGCAGGGGTGAGCGCGCACAGGTGGTGCTATTCGGCGGCAGGGGAGCGACCCGGCCCTTAGCAGGGTCAGAGGTCTCCATAAGTGGAATAATATTCAATGAGGAAATCATCTGTACTTGGGATCTTATTCCGCACTATTTGAGACTTTATGAGTGGGAGGTGAGACTCATGTGGCTTCCCACATCAGTAATGTCTAAGTTACCAATTTCCTCCCTGGAACCATTTGCCTCTCGAAAACATAAGGGTGCTATCTCCTGTAAATAGTTCCCAGTATGTCTCTGCGGCTCCGCCTGCAAGCTCTTCTTTGGACCCATCATGTACTTCCTGGTGTGCCAATACAGCCATTATCTGGAATATCATATAACATCTCCTCCAACAATTAAACAAAATATGTGTTCGTATCTGTTCCACTTGTAGTGGCTCATCTAGTTCGGCTTGTTGCCGCAGGTTTATTTGGGAAAGAGGAATCCCCAGTAAGAAGCCCTGTAGTTGGTTGGTGGTCGAACTCCTGTTCACCTCATATAAAGTGTGGCAGTAATCAAAAAAGGCAGTATTAATGACTGCTTGGTGTTGCATAGTGCTCCATCTGCAGCCCTAACGGACCATATTGGGGGACATTTTGTGTCTCCAGGTAGTAACCATGCCAGCTTTTTTGCAGCTCGCACACCCTCCCTGTGCTGATGGGCCAAGTGTTCCCTGTGTTCTAGTTTCCCCAAGAGTAAGTCCAATTCAGCATATAGATGTCTATGGTCGCATAAATGTTTCACCCTGTTAACCTGTATTGGTGGCACAGTCTCAAGTTGACGCATGTCTTGTTCATTGTATAGGAGTTCTCTGCCTATTGTCTGTTTAATGCCTCATGTGGTATTGATCGAGTGGCCTTGCATGACGACTTTGAGGGCCGCACATTCCATTGCCCTGATCAAGGTTGACCCACATTGGACTCAAAGTGTTGTGTGATATGTGTTGCTATGTCGTCGCAGAATGGTATGTCCTGCAACGCCTCTGTCCATAATCGCAAGTCAGTATTCTCAGCTGGTTGTAGTACAAATTCAGTGGACAGTGGTCCATGATAGTGCACGCAAGATATTCCGCTCCCACCAGTCTCGAGCACAGTGTTTCACTTTAGAGAAATAAGTCTAACTGTGTGTGTATGCCATGCACCATGGAGTAGAATGAATATTCTCTATGAATTGGGTATACAAATCACCACACATCAATTATGACCCTACTGTCCTTCCAACGTTGGAAATGTTGGCTTAAACTACGGTTGTGGCTCCCACTAGAGGGAAGGTGGACCTATCAGTGTTTACATCCGGCACACAATTAAAATCTGCCACACCCCCAATATATGGAGCCTGTGGGTTACGCCAGGGTCAACTAATCTATGTTGCTATTAGCGATAGTGGATACCTGTCCAGATGACTGCATAAAACCACATATCAACTCTATGGATCTATTCTATGGGTTTCCACTGTGGATGAAACCCCTGGGGGGATTTAAATCAGTACCTCTCTTGCAAATGCTGAGGTGGACGTACCGTAAAAATTGCCTCTTCTACCTTTCCCACACTTTCTGGCTGCACCAGGTGTGTTTCCTGTAGACAGGTTATGTGTATGTGGTGGCACCTGGGGTGTGTCTACACTTTGTGTGTCTTTCTGGGCATAGCCATACCCTTTATGGTCCATGTCAGGACTTTATAGGTGGGAGGTGAGACTCATGTGGCTTCCCACATCAGTAATGTCTAAGTTACCAATTTCCTCCCTGGAACCATTTGCCTCTCGAAAACATATGGGTGCTATCTCCTGTAAATAGTTCCCAGTATGTCTCAGCGGCTCCGCCTGCAAGCGCTTCTTTGGACCCATCATGTACTTCCTGGTGTGCCAATATAGCCATTATCTGGCATATTATATAACATCACCTCCAACAATTAAACAAAATATGTGTAGGAAAGTAGGATGTTCTTTTATGGTTACCCCTATTTTTTGCTGGTGTCAGTATGTTTTCATGACTTGTCTGACTGGGATGCTGCTAATAAGGACACCAGTCACTGTACTTCCTCCGTAAATTGACTGTGGTAAGTACTTCTGTACCTCCACAATGGGCTACTGGTGTACCCTTGCAAGTCCCTAGTATATGGTACTAAGGTACCCAGGGCATAAGTACACCTGGGGTTTCCCACGGGCTGCAGCATGCAATAGGCCACCCATGAGAGACCACTCAAACGGTGACAACATGCCTGCCATTGCAGCCTGTGTGAGTTGGTGCTTGCAGACCACAGACACACTTCTGCCCTCCTTCTGCTGAGCTCAGCAATTGCAGTGTAAAGTAGAACAATAGGTTTCCTGTCACAGGGAGGTGTAACCACCTCCCAGACAGGACTTAGTGTATTGGGCTGGGGCTAGGGTACTTGCCTGCGCCACCAGACTGCTTGGAAGGCACATTTGGTACCCTCCTTGCATACTCCAGTTTGAACCAGTTCAGGGAGCGCTAGGCTCCTGCACTGGGACAAAACTAGACAAAAGACATGGGAGTATCCTCCCCTCAGTCCAGCCCCTCCTCTGGGAGGGACCCCTGAGTCCTCCTAACCCCCTTCCTAGGGTATTTAAGGGCTTACCTGTGGGTGGGTCCTCAGATTCATTGGGGAACAAGACTGAAGCCTAAAACCACATAATTGTTCGACCGTCTGGACACTTGAACTTCGCTGCACTTCGCCTGGAACTGAGACTGCATCAAGGATTCCTCCGGCTGATACTGGTCTCTTTGTTCTGCAAGTCTTCTTCATCGTCTGTGTCTATGCTTCTTTCAGGATCGCCAACAGACCTGTGGGCATCAAGGACAACTAAAGTATTCTCCCTTGGAGTGAAGGAGTAACTCCCCTGCATCTGCAGGCACCGCAACAAAGCTGACTGGTCTGCTGCTCCTGACGTCCCACAGACTTCAAAAGGCTCAGCAACACAGATGGTGGTTCTACGACTCCTTCAAGGTCTGACCTGTACTCTCTGCAATTTTGAGGCCAGAATCCCTCGTCGAACCGCTGGGACCAAACCCCTGTGCACCATGTCAACTTGTCTTTGCCAAGGCTTGTTAGCTCTGTACTGCAGAGATCTTTGGCTACAAGATGTTCCAGCCTCCAGCATCTCTTCGTGCCAAGTACAGCGTCCTCACCACATTCTCTGCTCGTGGGCCTTACTTCTTAGTGCTCTGCTTGAGGTCCTCTTGCGACTTCTGTGCCTTCGGCCTGTGGGTCCTCTTGAGGGTCTTCTACTGCTCCAGTGGGTTCCCCTGCTTGCTCGTGCCTGCTCTGATACTCCTGCTTGTGGTGTGTCCCTTGGATCTTGTTGGTCCAAATGTTGCTCCTTCTTCGCTTTCCACACCTGTTGCAGCTGCGAAGGCTTGTTGGTGCTCCCGCCAGACACCAACCCCCTGGTTCTCGACTACCAACATGGGACAGATAGCTTGTGCACAGCTCCTGGTTTTCCTCAGCATCGCCTGATCCTCCCAGCTGCAGCGACAAGGCCGCCATCAACACTTCTGAACCTTCCGACATCGGTGAGCATTGCTCTCCTGGACCTCCTTGTCACCTATGAGGGGCATATACTCTGCCCCTCTGCATGCAGGTTTTCCACTTCCAGAATCCACTCTTGGATTCACCAGAATATTGTAGTCTTCTCCAACTACATCTTTCCTAAAATCCTCTATTGTGGTCTATGGCGGTTGATGATGTCATTTCACACCTATTCGCCTGGCTTCCCTGGTGCAGGTATCCTGGTTCCTGGGGTGTCCAAGGGTGGAGTGACTCTCAAACCTTCTGTCTTTTACTGAGTTTCTTCTTCAATACTGCAACTGTTACTTCCCCGTTGACTTCTATTGGACACAAAGCTGTGTTTCCACTCTGCACACAGCATCCGTGGGGTTCCTGGGTACTTTCCTTTGGTGGTTCCTTGGGCCCTTAGCTACTCGGAGTCTCCTGGTCCAAGTCCAGACTTCGGTCACAGTTTGCATTACATTTTTTAGTATATGGTTTGGTCTCCCCCTGGAGACCAATGTATTTTGTGCTCACTTACCTTATTGCAATTGAAGTATTATTGTGTATTTGTGTATATGTCTCCAGGTAGGAGATATACAAATGTGTTAGTGAGTGCTGTGTGATAAATTGACATATTTTTTATATATACACTGGGTGGTTCTTTTTTGTTTAACCTACTCTACATGATTAACCGTGTAAAACAAGCTGCTTAATAATCCTTCACAATAAGCCTGAAGGCTGCTCTCCACATCTACCAATTTGAGAGCTTTCAAAGGTTATCGAAGATAGCTGAAATCATCATTAGGTTTGCCTGGATTAGTACAAGGTGCTTCACTTAAATAAGTGTGCACCATATACTAAGAAAGCCTACTACAACGTGTAACAACAATCTCAACTACCCTCCGCTGCCCGGGCACACACTGTATGTCTCGCCAATCATATACAGCTTATGCATACATAAGTTGTCATCTATTAATAATATGTTTGTGTTCAATACGGAATTTGAGGGTGCGGGACAGGGCTCACTTTACTCTCCGGCTGGATGGGCCCTGGTGCTGATATCAGCTCCATGCTCCCCGTAAGCACCCCCCCACCCCCCACCCCAGAGTGGCTTCTGGAGCCAGCAATCTTATCAGGCTCACTCAAACAGGACACCCAATAGCAGATTACAGCCTTATGTCAAGCTAAGTCATCCGCCAAGCGGGGTTTCAGGGTCGGGCCTTGTTGTCCCCATGTCCCCAGAGATGCAGCATCTGATGGTGCTAGTCTCAAAATCCGAGCCATGGTCCGGCGGCCGGGCAGAAAAGGGATTCTTACTTTGCTGTAGGATGTCGGCCACCACATGCATTCCTTGGTTGGCCGCCTGTTCATTTGTGGGCCGGCTGTATGGCTTCCAACTACGCCTCCTTTTTGATCTCTGGGTCGCCCAACCACATTTGAGAGGTTTGTTTATCATTGGGGTCTTCACACCTTCCAAATGTAGCCAAGACCAAGCCTCCTCTGGTAACTGGAAAAGGTGTGATACCTCTTCTTCCAGGAGTGCGTATTTGAGGCCCATGAGGCGCATTGTTGCTTACCACAGTGTAGGAGTTACATCGCTGCTGCACCTGCTCAGTGAAATCCAGGCAGACATTGATAACATTCCTTCAAACTTCCACATACCTCTTGTCCTAGAGAGTTGTAAGATGAGGTCCCTGTATTTAAGCAGTCAATGGATCACAGGGTGCGGAGTCATGCCCGGAGGTGGAGGCGTTCCCAGGACCCAGTGCAATCTCGATTAAGAATAATTTCAGGAACGTCCCCGCTAGTACAGTGTTTATCTGCCATTGCTCAAGATACAGCTTCACGTTAGGTCCTCCCACATGTTCTGGGAAGACCATGAAGCGGTTATTATTGTGTCTCAGTGCCCTCCGAATTCTTACGCTCTTAGCTGAAGGCTTTTGATGTAAGCCCTAGTGGTTTACAATTTACTGTGCACCTCCTTAAGTGTGTGGCGCATTGCATTGATGGTGGAGTCTGTCATCAACACTCAGCCAGTTTCCTATGGTCGGTACAAAATAAGTTCCTCTCCAGTGAAACTATCTTGGCCTCTAGAGAGCTTTTGGTGTCAAGGTTCGTGTTGAATTGCTCAAAGTGTTTTTCCAGGATGGTCTCAAGTTGACTAAGGGGACCCCCAGTCATGACATTGACAAGTAATCCATTATGTCCTTAGCAGGGGGCGGGCTTCCGGTCACCTTGGGCTTGATCATCATGCAGTGTGTTTTATCCCCGTTGACCGTTCTGGAACACAGGTCATGAAGGAAACTTCTTACACGCCTGTACAGTGTCCACCCAGCAGTCGCTGCAGGGGTGTTGTTTAAATTATCCCCTTGATCCCATGGAATGCATGTACCAGCTGCTTGGGCAATGCTGCCTCCTCCACCAGGGAGAGGGCAATGATAGGATCTTCAAGCCATCAAGAGAACCGCAAGCGGCAGGGCCCAAGCCGCCCGTATCACCTCGCCTCACCGAGGCCCAAGCTGGCCCCACCTCGAACCGCCTGGTAGGGGCCCCCGAGTCCATCAATCCCAGGACAGTAAACCCCCAGCCGGGCCTTCCTGTTAAACCCCAGGACTCGCCTCCTCTGCACGGCAGTGGAGCTTCCTCTGGGCTACTGAGCCCGCGGCACTGACTACGTCCGGCGGTGAGGTGCCGCTGAAGCTGCCAGTGGTAGCAGGTACCTCTTGCAGGTCACGGGGAGGGCATGAGGGGGTGCAGGCGGGCGTGAGGGAGGAAGGGGGCACGCAGGTCACAATAAAAAAAAACACACCTTTCTGCCGGGTCCCGCGTGTCTTTGCTCCTTCTCTCGTCTTCCAGGAACAGAAAGCACCCGGCACACAGGCTCCCCTGACCAATCACAACGCTGGGTTTTACCCTCCTCCCTTGCTCCTCAGCCCCACCCCACCCGTCACGCAAGCTGCCACAGTAGGAGGACAAAATAAAATGATGATAACATTACGTATTTATCCTTTTTATTTTCCATTCCTTTCCTGCTTGAAGGCAGTGGGGCGACGCTCATCCACCTGAGTGGAGGAGCCTCCACTGGAAGCTGCTCCTCTCAGGCCGCGTGGGCTAGGATCTGCCGGGGTCGGAGCACTGCTCCCGCATGTTATGTTATGTTATGTTACTGGGGGTTTTGTATAGCGCACAGCTGCTCCGAAGAGCGTCCCGGTGCTGCAGATCAAGAACAAACACCAGCAAACAACAAAGAATAACACCGGCGAAGGAAAGTGCTCAGAAGAAAAAAAAAGAATTATCGGGAAAAGAGAAAAGTCTTGAGCTCCTTTCTAAATGCGAGCAGGTTAGAGCTAGCGCGTAAGGTCAGAGGTAACTCGTTCCAAAGACGTGGAGCAAGGTAGTTAAAGGAACGTCCTCCACATCGTGCACGTCGCACTGCCGGCACGATTGCCTTGGCCAAGGCAGCTGACCTCAAGAGTCTGGATGGAAAGTAGAAGTTGACCCTTTTTTATAGATACATTGCTCTGATGTTATGTAGGACTTTAAACGCCATCGTTAAGGTCTTGAAAGTGATGCGTTTACGAACCGGCAGCCAGTGCAATGCTCTAAGAAGGTCGCTGGCCCTAGCTCTTCTGGTTAGGCCGTAAATGGCCCTGGCTGCCGAATTCTGGACAACCTGAAGACGAGTCAGGAGATACTCGGGGAGGCCTAGATAGAGGATGTTAGAGTAGTCTAAGCGCGATCCTATCAGCGCCTGCACCGTGATCTTTCTGTGCTCCAAGGATAGGAACGGCAAAAACTTCCTCAGCATCCTTAAGATGGCAAAACACTTCCCCGTAAGTCCTGCTACTTGAGCCTTAAAGGAGAGAGTGTTGTGCACCTGGATGCCCAGATTCTTTGCTGTTACAGAATCACCGGCTGGCGGGAACATGGCGAAGGCCACCATTCCTTCCATCTCAGGTCGGCGGGACAACCAAAGAAAAGGATTTCGGACTTGTCTGAGTTGCACTTGAGGCCGCTCTTCCCAAACCAGCCAAACACAGCCTCAAGACACCTCCGAATGGCAGCCCCGTCAAAGTCACAGCCCTTGTCACATGTGAACAAGAGCTGGGTGTCATCCGCATAGGAGACGATCTGGACCCCATGCTCCTCCGCTAGCACAGCTAAGGGTGTCAGGAAGATATTAAAGAGGGAGGGGCTGAGTATAGAACCCTGCGAGACCCCTAGCTCAAGCTGCGGCATCACGGCGGAGAAAGGGGGGCCCAGATCGTTTGTCTGCGGTCGGCCAGAAAGGATTGGAACCATTTGAACACCGTTCCCCTAAGACCTATCTCCCGAAGTCTAGTAAGGAGAAGGTCATGGGGAACGGTGTCAAAGGCCGCGCGACAGATCGAGCATGATAAGCATGGCCTTTCCACCTCTATCCAGAGTTTCCTTCACAGCCTCAGTAACCTCGAGTAAAGCAGTTTCAGTACTCAGGTTAGATCTAAACCCGGACTGTGACTGATGAAGTAAGGAGTTAGACTCTAAAAAGTGGGATAGGGTGGTGTGTACATGCTTCTCTGCTATTTTCGCCAGAGCGGGCAGCAATGAGATTGGTCTATAATTAGAGTGAAGTTTCGGGTCCATGTTAGGCTTTTTAATAAGGGGAAGGACGAGGGCCTGCTTCCAGGGAGTGGGAACCTCGCCTGTGCTAAGAGACAGATTAATAATGGGGTTAATAATAGGGTTAAGAACGGGGGCCAAGGTCGCAAGAAATTTGGCGGGGCAAGGATCTAAGGGAGAACCTGATTTCAATTTAACCAGGAGGTCCAACGAGATATGGAGCTCCAAAGCTGGAAAACAGTCCAGGATAGGACCGGTAGTAGCTGTGACTGAGTCGGAATGGAGTGACCAGGGGACGGGGGAATCACCAGGATTGGAGTTGGAATCAGAGATATTATTCGTTCCCTTCAAGGTCGCTTGGATCGTGAGAATTTTGTTTGTGAAAAATTCTGCTAGTTCAGTTATCCATGGTTCCGAAAAGGAAGACGTGGGGATACAGCAGGTGGGAGAAATAAACTCTTTAACAATCTTAAATATTTCTTTACAGGAGCTATCTGCTTCCTCAATCCTTCTAGCTAGATAGGATTTCTTTTCTGCTGGAATATCCCTATGATATTCTTTCACAGCTGCTCTGTAAGTCTGCTTGGAGGTTGAATCATACTGCTTCTGCCAATCTCTTTCGAGCTTCTTGCAGTACCTTCGTTTGCCCGCCAAGGCTGCAGAGAACCAGGGGGCAGAAGCTTTTGCCGGAAGTGGCCTAGCCTGCCGCGGCGGAGCGAGGGCTGCGAAACGTGCAGTAAGCCAGTCCAGAAAGAGGTTGACATTGTCACCCAGCTTGCCTGTGAGTACGCACGGATAGGTCTCTAAGGCCTGAGTGAGCATGGCTGGAGAGATTTTGTGAAAGGCTCTGGAAGTGTGAACCTCGCGCAATTGACTATCACGTGGGGTCGCTGTGAGATGTGCAATCTGAAAATTGGCTACAAAATGGTCTGACCAAAGGACTGGGGCGAGGGAGGATATGGTAACTGGTTCAGTAGAGAAGATTTGGTCTAAAATGTGCCCTTTGTCATGTGTAGGTGCCCGTAAGTACAAATTGAACCCCGTGGAGGATGTCATGTCCAGATATTTTTGCACTTCCGGGTCCTCATGCAGTGGCCATTCACCTCACATATTGCCAAGGCTTACCTGGGAGGCTGAACTCCCTGAGGCAGGTGCTAATGGAATAAATTGCAAAGGATAATGGAGGATTTCGCTGGTACCTCTGCCGGAGCTCAGAATATCACCTCCAGTGCAGCTGCCAACTTGGCCATGTCCTACCCACTGATTGCGGTTAGTGCTACAAGTCCATACGAATGTCACAGATGCACTATACAAATAATGATGGGTAACATGGTCTATACCTATTTCCACTATGATGTGGTCATGAAGCTGTAGCACAAATTGATTTTAAGTGATAAGGGTAGTCCTTGCGACATCTATACCACAAGAAAGAGAAGATTCACTGCAAAGTTTTTTCGATAAAATGTATTTATTTATTTTATATGTATGCATTTTCTTCCAATTCAGGGGATGGGGACATCTCTTAATCCCCATCAATAAACTTTCAACAGACATCAGCACAAAGACATCCTGCCCTCAGTTTCATGTACCAAGGATGCCAACACCAAAATTCTGTTTTTTGAACAAAACTATTTTCCTCCCCAGTCACGTGGCCTTTACTTTGTAAAGGTGACAAAAGCTCCGGTATGTCCTGGTTCCAACACAGCAACATTGAAATTATCCAAAAATAAGACTACAAAAGACAGGAGGAAAATAAAACACTTGAGTGCAACAATGTATTGGACCACTTCCCTTCTTGTTGAACCTGATTTTTACATACAGGTAGAGTCACTACTCGATGCACTGAACAAGGCGCCTTAACTTCTGTGAAAAATGCACACTGCACCAATCCTGTAAAGTTACACATAAGCAGCGATCTACTCAGCACTTACTCCACCAGTCACATTAACTTCTACACATGCAGCGATTCATTCAGCACATACTGAACCTGCCCCATTAAATTCAACACAAGCAGAGATCCCCTCGGCAAACACTGCCCTGAACCTGTTAACCCCTGCACTAGATGTAATCCCCTCAGCACACACTGCACCAGTCCTGTTAACTAACACACAAGCGTGATCCCCTCAGGACTCACTGCACTGCTCTTGTTAACTTACACACAAGTGTGATCCTCTCAGTGCACACTGCACCACTCCTATTAACGTACAAACAAGCGTGATCCCCTCAGGACACACTGCACTGCTCTTGTTAACATACGAACAGGCGTGATCCTCTCAGCGCACACTGCACCACTCCTATTAACGTACAAACAAGCGTGATCCCCTCAGGACACACTGCACTGCTCTTGTTAACGTACAAACATGTGTGATCCCCTCAGGACACACTGCACCACTCCTATTAACATACAAACAAGCGTGATCCTCTCAGCGCACACTCCACCACTCCTATTAACGTACAAACAAGCGTGATCCTCTCAGCGCACACTGCACCACTCCTATTAACTTACAAACAAGCGTGATCCTCTCAGCACACACTGCACCACTCCTATTAACGTACAAACAAGTGTGATTCTCTCAGCACACACTGCACCACTCCTATTAACCTAAAGCGTGATCCCCTCAGCGCACACTGCACCACTCCTATTAACGTACAAACAAGCGTGATCCTCTCAGCGCACACTGCACCACTCCTATTAACGTACAAACAAGCGTGATCCTCTCAGCACACACTGCACCACTCCTATTAACTCAAGCGTGATCCCCTCAGTGCACACTGCACCACTCCTATTAACGTACAAACAAGTGTGATCCCCTCAGGACACACTGCACCACTCCTATTAACTCAAGCGTGATCCCCTCAGTGCACACTGCACCACTCCTATTAACGTACAAACACGCGTGATCCCCTCAGGACACACTGCACGAGTCCTATTAACTCAAGCGTGATCCCCTCAGTGCACACTGCACCACTCCTATTAACGTACAAACAAGCGTGATCCTCTCAGCGCACACTCCACCACTCTTATTAACGTACACACAAGCGTGATCCTCTCAGCACACACTGCACCACTCTTATTAACGTACACACAAGCGTGATTCTCTCAGCACACACTACACCACTCCTATTAACTCAAGCGTGATCCCCTCAGCGCACACTGCACCACTCTTATTAACATACAAACACGCGTGATCCCCTCAGGACACACTGCACCACTCCTATTAACTCAAGCGTGATCCCCTCAGTGCACACTGCACCACTCCTATTAACGTACAAACAAGCATGATCCTCTCAGCACACACTCTACCACTCTTATTAACGTACAAACAAGCATGATCCTTTCAGCACACACTGCACCACTCCTATTAACGTACAAACAAGCATGATCCTCTCAGCGCACACTGCACCACTCCTATTAACGTACAAACAAGCATGATCCTCTCAGCACACACTGCACCACTCCTATTAACGTAGAAACAAGCGTGATCCTCTCAGCACACACTGCACCACTCCTATTAACGTACACACAAGCGTGATCCTCTCAGCACACACTGCACCACTCCTATTAACGTACAAACAAGCGTGATCCTCTCAGCACACACTGCACCACTCCTATTAACGTACAAACAAGCGTGATCCTCTCAGCACACACTGCACCACTCCTATTAACGTACAAACAAGCGTGATCCTCTCAGCACACACTGCACCACTCCTATTAACGTACAAACAAGCGTGATCCTCTCAGCACACACTGCACCACTCCTATTAACGTACACACAAGCGTGATCCTCTCAGCACACACTGCACCACTCCTATTAACGTACAAACAAGCGTGATCCTCTCAGCACACACTGCACCACTCCTATTAACGTACACACAAGCGTGATCCTCTCAGCACACACTGCTCCTATTAAGTTCCACACAAGCAAAGGTCTGCTTAGGGCCCACTTCACCAGTCCTACTAACATCCATACAAACATCATTCCACTCAGTGCACATTGCACCTGTTCACTTACACACAAGCAGTTGAATCCTCCACACACTGGATCCGTCTCATTAACTTTTACATAAGCAGTGATTCTCAATACACACTGAACCACTCAAGCAGTGTTCCATCTTAGTGCACAGTACCATAGGTGGTAACATACAAATCATAAATACCACCCAGTGTACAATGGCCAATCAATTCAATTACACATAAGCTGGGTCCTTCTAGAGTACAGTACACCAATGGTGTTAACACTGGTGACAACATACATACACACACTAAAGCTAACTGGTGTACTCTGCGTCAGTTCGCTTTAATCTACATTCAAGCAGTGTTGTGTTCGCAGTGCACCAGCAGTGCTAACTAACACACAATCATTAAGATAGTGATCAATGTACCAATCTTTTAACTTGCATACATGGAGCGTTCTTTTACACGACATTACACCACTTAGTATTGACATACATGCAAGCATTAATGCTACTCAAAGTGGGAAATAATCATTATAACGTGGTCATTGCATGTCATTAGAACGCGGTTATTACAACACATATGTCATTACAAAGCATTAGCGAAATGTTACCACACATGTATCTTTACAATGTATGCCTTTACAACGATTTCATTGTAAAGGAATGAATGGTAAAGGCAAATGAGTTTTAAATGTAAGTATTAGGTGTGTATGGGTATTTAGGGTGGGTATGGATTTTAGGGTGGCAAGTGTAATTTTAGGGTTTAGGGTGGGTATGGGTTTTTGGGTGGCAAGAGTATTTTTAGGGTTTGTGGTGGGTATGGGGTTTTGGGTGGCAAAGTAAATTTTAGAGTTATGGTGGGTATGGGTTTTTAGGTGGCCAGCGTATTTTTAGGGTTTAGGTGGGTATGGGTTTTCAGGTGGCAAGCGCATTTTTAGTGTGTAGGGTGGGTATTGTTTTTTGGGTGGCAAGGTTAATTTTAGAGTTTAGCGTGTGTATGGGATTTCGGGTCCCAAGGATATTTTTGGGTTTCGGTTGGGTATGGGTTTTTAAGTGGCAAGGATATTTTTAGGGTTTAGAGTGGGTATGAGTTTTTGGGTGGTATGGGTATATTAGGGTTTAGGGTGAGTACTGTTTTTTGGGTGTCTTTGGGTGGCAAAAGTGATTGTATGCTTTAGGGTTGGCATGAATTTTTGGGTGGCAAGGGTACTTTTAGGGTTTAAGGTGTTGTGGGTTTTTGGGTGGCAATGGTACTTTTAGGGTTTAGGGTGGGTATGGGTTTTTAGGTGGCATGGGTAATTTAAGAGTTTAGGGTGGTATAGGTTTTTGGAAACTCAAGGGTAATTTTAGGATTTAGGGTGGGTATGGGTTTCTGGGTGGCAAGGGTATTTTAAGGGTTTAGAGTGGGTATGGGTTTTTGGGTGACAAGGTTAATTTTATGGTTATGGGTGGGTATGGGTTGAGGAGTTTAATGGAAAGATATATATGCACATTTTATTTTATATATATATATATATATATATATATATATATACACACTCATTCTTAAGAAATTGTGTGTGAAAATATATAAAAACATATATAAATAAATGTGTATATATATATATATATATATATATATATATATATATATATATATATATATATATATATATATATATATTACTGCAAATCCAATATCTTGGTAATGATGCACTCTCAGAGATTATATCTCTTCACCAAAGATTTATTAGCTGCAAAACCGCTACGCGTTTCGACACCCACAGTGTCTTGGTCACGCAATTTCATTGCAGTAACAACCGTGCATAAATACAAACAAAGCATAGGTAAACACGGACAGAGGACTACGTTGCATCACATGACCTCAAAGCTGTCGAGCAACTTGGACGCCAGTGGGAAACTATATAGTCACCTCCTCATTTCATTACAAGTGTACAATTTACACATTTGATAAACAGCGGCAATCTGTAATGTTTACCAGATACTGACAGACGTTGTTGTATATATGTTAAAACAAATTCCAATTAAACATTTCAATTGAGCACATTCAATAAAGGTTTGTATGTACCCCAGGCAGGGTTCCCGTCATCGGGCTGTTTAACCTGCTTCCAGTTAACTAATTTTTTATAAATCTGGTGAGTCTTTTGGAACCAACACCCACCAATCCAAGTATTTCCTGATCGGGAGTTCTGTCAGTGACCACGGTAAAAACCAGAACTGTTGCAGTTAACAACCAGCTGATATGTGTTGAGAATTAAACGGACTAGTGCCTATTGATTGGTCCTTGACCATATCCGTGATGGGGCATTGACTTCCTTCGCCAAGTGGCTTAATAGAGAAGTACCCCAATGTCCGATTTGCTACAGTTTGTAAAGGAAATTAAATGTGTCAATTAACAGTACCAACTGTTAAAAAAGTGCTCCAATGTCTCCTACAACAGTGCAAGTGCTCTCCCGGGGAAAAGGGTAGGGAACCCGTGTGATTTCCAAAAAAGAATGTGAAGGGCCCCTTCCTTTCCTCCTGAAAATAGAAAAAAACTTAAAGGACACAAAAGACTTTCTAAACAAAATAGAGAGTATACAATGGTCCAGTAATTTCACATTGATAACACTCGATGTGAGCTCCCTGTATACTATCATAGAACACAACCAGGGTATACAGGCGTGCCTTCACCTTTTGGGATCACAGAATATGGCCTTTCAGGACCATACGAACATGCTTGCTGAAATGCTTCACATATGTCTTAGCAATAACATCTTTATATTCGACGGTGACCTATACTGACAAACGAGGGGGACCGCAATGGGTTCATCTTTTGCACCGAGCTTTGCTAACCTTTTCCTTGGGAAATGGGAGGAGGATATTAGAAGCAATATGGACCTTAGGCAGGACTTCGACAAGGTCGAGGCTTGGCTGAGATACATTGTCGACTCTTCATAATATGGAGGGGGTCGAAAGGGGAAGCCAAACAGTTTGTGAATAAACTGAATATTAACGATTATAACATCAAACTCACCTCCACCATGAGCAAAAACAGTGTAGAGTTTCTAGACACTGTAGTTATGGTACAGGAAGGACGACTGGTAACAAGCCTTCATAGAAAGGAGACAGCAGGTAACAGCCTTCTGCATGCCCTCAGTGCTCACTCAGAAGTACTCAAATGGAGTATTCTGTATGGGGAGTTACTGAGGGCAAAGCGTAACTGCAGCACAGACGAACTGTACAAAGTAGAACAGGACAGGATGATTGAAAGATTTAAAGCAAGTGGGTATCCTGATTGGGTCCTCAACAAAGCTATGGAAAAGGTAAAAGAGACAACAAGGAGGGGAACATTGGAAATCAAAAAGAGAGACAATGAGACAGATAATGAAATGATAACGAGGCTGATCACCACATATAACCATGACTCCAACAAAATACAAAGTGTTCTCAAAAAGAACTGGGGAATCCTACAAACAGATAATGTCATAGGTCAGACCACAGGGGACAGACCATCAATAACATACCGCAGGGGTAGGAGCCTACGAGATTTCTTAGTAAAGGGGGATATCTCAGAGAATAAAAATAGCAATGTACACAATCTGAAAGGTTTTTACCCGTGTGGACACTGCAGGGCATGCAAATCAAGTAAAATGGTTAAAGAGTTTGCAATACCAGGGAGGAATAAGAACAAATCCATAGGACAATTTCTAACTTGCAGCACTACCTTTGCAATATATGTCCTTGAGTGCCCTTGCAAGTTAAGATATGTAGGGAGCACTACTTGCATGCTGAAAAAACGTATTCAAGAACACTTACGTGGCAACACTAATCATGACCCTCATTACCCTATAGCCCGCCACTTTGAGGAGAACCATGGGTCGGACAATTCCCTACTCAGGTACTTTGCGATTGAACAGGTACACTGTAGTAAAAGAGGGGGAAATGGAGAACTAACTTTAAGAAAAAGAGAATCAAAGTGCATAATTGAACTTGAGTACAGAGCTCCAGGGGGACACAACCTTGATGAGGAACTAGCCACTCATCTATATGAAGATTAAACAAATTATGATCATATGTGAGGGAAGACAGTACATGAAAACATTGGGAATTTTTTATAATATTGTCTCCTGCACTAATCTGGTTCTCTTGCAGGGTTTGGTTTATCTAAGTTTATCTAGATTTCTCGTAGACATCATTATCGTAAACTGTGTATAATAAGAAAGATGTTTTAATTTATGTTTTAACTTATGTTTAATGTTATTTACATTGTTATTTTGTGTTTTTTTCTAATTTCAGGAGGAAAGGAAGGGGCCCTTCACATTCACTTTTGGAAATCACACGGGTTCCTTACCCTTTTCCCACGCGTAGCGGTTTTGCCGCTAATAAATCTTTGGTGAAGACATATAATCTCTGAGAGTGCATCATTACCAAGAAATTGGATTTGCAGTAATTAATTTACCGGCAGTGGGTTCCAGCCGGAGGTACGCCACCCAACTATGGGGCAAAAACCTGTGTTTATACTTACAGGTTAAATACTTACATTTACAAACACAACCTTAATCAGTTTGCGATGTAATGGTAATACGTTGTAACGGCTTATGCTATGTATTAACTGCGTAGTAATGGCATGCGTTGTAACGTCACACATTCCTCAACGTACCCTCCATTAATAACCGTAACCTATATACAATCAGTGTCTCTCTGCACAACTGCTCCGGTGTCATCTTAAACACAAACAGCAATTCCCCTCCGCACTCAGTGCAACGCCGATGGCAACGTACAGATAGTCAGTAATACCTGTTGGTGCACACCACGCCACTGTTGTTGACTTACACAGAAGTAGTGAGTTCCCTCAACAGATGCTGCACCACTCCTCTTAATTTAAACATAGGTATTGAGCCCACTCGATGAAGGCTGCATCACTTCTGAAAATTTTCAAGCATTGATGGTATAGCTTCAGCACTCTTTTTAGTTTACACACGAGGAATGTTCACTCTTTTTACTTGCTTAAAAGCAGTCATCCTTCTCAGCATAGACTATACAGCTGTTGTTAACTAGCATGTTTCTCTTCAGTGCACGTCATTACTTCCATTAACTTACCCTCAAGCCCCATTCAGTACACACTATAGCTCTCTGTGAAGCTTACACAAAATCAGTGATCTTGTTCAACACACACTGTATCGCTTCCAGCATACACACAAGTACCAAACCTCTCTTCTTTACCCACTGCATCAACACTGTTTACACACACACAAGGACATACCCTCCCCACTTCACTGCACCATTGCAGCTATCATACACACAAGAGCATATCCTTCCCAGTTCCCTGCACTGCTACTGCTATCTTATACACAAGCACACATCCTTCATTGCGGTTCCTTCCAAGATTGTGTGACCAGTGTGTTGGGGTGGGACTACATCCCCCTGTGATACCCGCCAGGAGGAAAGGCGAGGAAAGAAGACCGTGCCTCATCGCTAAAAGTCTGTCTCGCAGCCTGCTTTGCCCCCTCGCGTCGGCCTGGGCGACAACTGGGCCAAGACCGGCCCATCTTTGCCCATCATTGGCTGGGCTAGGCCATCTGATTGGCTCTCGGACTGACATTTGCCTACCCGTTAGTGAGTCCCTCTAAAATTTTGGAAGTTACATCTCGGGGCTATGGGAAAGCCTAAAATGACACCGGGGAAGAAGGTTGGCCTTTCTAACCCTCATATTGGCACCACACCGACTGCCTTCTTGGTTCGGGCTGTCAGCGTGATCTCAAAGGACATTCAGCTGGCAGAGACAGTTATCTCTGGAATTAGGGGAAAATCTGAGTTTTGTTGCCTCACAAACGAACTTATCACGACATGCCCCCACAGTACTACCACTTGGGAATATTCCTGCCGCACCGGCCACTAAGGTACCAAAAACTACAATCCTTTGTCCAGAAGAAGAGGGTCAAGCCTGGATTTGGCGACTGTTGCACCTGATACCAAGGCGAACATTAGCATGTCTGAGCCCCTGGCAAAAAAGTAAAGGACAGCAAGGCCAGGCCTCATAGAAGCAAACCCCCAAAACGGGGACCACAAATCTCTCTTTATCCACTTCTGGAAATCAACAGGTCACATTATCTACTCAGAGTACAGATCTCAATATGAGGGAGTGAAATATATCCTGGGAAGGGATATTGGAACTAGTGAAAGATACCCTTGCCGCCGCTATTGCACCAATCATCGATAGGTTGGTCACTTTGGAAGAGACTATCAAGGATTTAGCAGCCACAGTAAAGTCCAAATAGCCACAGTCCCCCTACCACCACAAGATCAAACATCTAATCCTTTTGGCCAGAACACCAGCAGAACCATCGGAAACCCAGCCCAGAACCCCAAGACGGCAAATGTAACCTCCATCTTACCGATGACTAATCCTGGGTCTCCTGCATAAGAAAGACTTCAGCCGGTGACTCTGAAACATCAGATGTCTACTGATCTTGCCCCAACGAAAGACCTATGAGCTCTCACGTTGCTCTCCGAAACCCCTCATACCCTCGCTCCCTACAAGTACAACAGTCCTTAAACTTGCGCCCAGATTGCTGCCCAGGTGTGGCAGTATTAGTGAGGGTACCGCCAGCCCAGATCATAGAGCGGAGAATTAACAGACATAAAAAATAAAGTCTTTAGCTCACAAGAAACTCTGCTTTCACTATAGAAGGATATGAAGACATAGTTTGATTTGATTTGGTTTGAGATTTGTATAGCGCGTGAATGCCCATGTGCGTCTTGGCCAAGTTATGGTGAGGAAAGTCGGATGGATTGGCCAGGAGACATGGACCTCTGTTATTGCCACAGTTGATGGGTTTAGGTCTATACGTTCCCCTGCAGCACCTTCAAGTGCAGGCAGGGGGAGGGGAAGTCTTCTTGTACTTGTGTTAACTCAAATCAGGGGGCTCATTTATGAGCCCTTGCGTCACTTTTTGTGACGCACCAGCAGTCTAAAAAAATGCACCTTGTTGCGACATATTTACAAAGTGACGCATCTGGGTAGATGCGTCAATTTGTAAACCCCTGCGCTACATTATACCTGCGCCAGGTATAATGTATGCAGGGGGGGTGTTCCCACGCAAGAAAGGGTCATAGAAGTGACGCAGTGAAATCTACCAGATTTCACTGCGTCACTTCTAGGACTCAAATGCGTCAAAATCTTACGCCTGCCTCACAGCAGGCGTAAGACTGACGCAAGCCCTTTCACATGGGGCTTGCCCCATGTGAAAGGACACATTGCTGGGGTTGCGTTCTTCCCCGTTCACTGCACCACTACTGCTAACTTACACACAAGCACATATCCTACTCAGTTTACTGCCCCATTACTACTATCACACACACAGGCACATAACCTTTTCAGTTCACTGCACCACAACATATCTTACACTCTAGCATATATCCTCCCCAGTTCACTGCACCACAACTGTTATCATACACACAAGCACATATCCTTCCCAGTTCACTGCACCACTGCAGCTATCTTACACACAAGCTCATATCCTCCCCAGTTCACTGCACCACTACTGTTATCATACACACAAGCACATATCCTTCCCAGTTCACTGCACCACTGCAGCTATCTTACACACAAGCTCATATCCTTCCCAGTTCACTGCACCACTGCAGCTATCTTACACCCAGCACATATCCTCCCCAGTTCACTGCACCAGTGCAGCTATCACACAAAGAAGTGCATATTCTCCCCACTTCACTGCACCACTGCAGCTATCATACACGTAAGTATATATCCTCCCCAGTTCACTGCACTACCACTGTTATCTTACACATAAGCACATATCCTTCAGTTCACTACACCACTACTGCTATCTTACACACAAGCACATATCCTTCTCAGTTCACTTCCCCACTACTGCTGTCATACACACAAGCACATATCCTCATCAGTTCACTGCACCACTACTGCTATCTTACACACAAACGCATATTGTCTCCAGTTCACTTCCCCACTACTGCTGTCTTACACACAAGCACATATCCTTGTCAGTTCACTTCCCCACTACTGCTGTCTTACACACAAGCACATATATTCCTCAGTTCACTGCACCACTACTGCTATCTTACACACAAACGCATATCCTCTACAGTTCACTTCCCCACTACTGCTGTCTTACACACAAGCACATATCCTCCTCAGTTCACTGCACCACTACGGCTGTCTTACACACAAACGCATATCCTCTCCAGTTCACTTCCCCACTACTGCTGTCTTACACACAAGCACATATCCTCCTCAGTGCACTGCACCATTGCTGCTATCTTACACACAAGCACATATCCTCCTCAGTTTACTGCACCACTACTGCTGTCTTACACACAAATGCATATCCTCTCCAGTTCACTTCCCCACTACTGCTGTCTTACACACAAGCACATATCCTCCTCAGTTCACTGCACCACTACTGCTGTCTTACACACAAACGCATATCCTCTCCAGTTCACTTCCCCACTACTGCTGTCTTACACACAAACGCATATCCTCTCCAGTTCACTTCCCCACTACTGCTATCTTACACACAAACGCATATCCTTCTCAGTTCACTTCCCCACTACTGCTGACTTACACACAAACACATATCCTCCTCAGTTCACTGCACCACTACTGCTATCTTACACACAAACGCATATCCTCTCCAGTTCACTTCCCCACTACTGCTGTCTTACACATAAGCACATATCCTTCAGTTCACTACACCACTACTGCTATCTTACACACAAGCACATATCCTCTCCAGTTCACTTCCCCACTACTGCTGACTTACACACAAACACATATCCTCCTCAGTTCACTGCACCACTACTGCTATCTTACACACAAACGCATATCCTCTCCAGTTCACTTCCCCACTACTGCTGTCTTACACATAAGCACATATCCTTCAGTTCACTACACCACTACTGCTATCTTACACACAAGCACATATCCTCTCCAGTTCACTTCCCCACTACTGCTGACTTACAAGCACATATCCTCCTAAGTTCACTGCACCACTACTGCTGTCTTCCTCCTAAGTTTACTGCACCACTACTGCTGTCTTACACACAAGCACATATCCTTCTCAGTTCACTTCCCCACTACTGCTATCTTACACACAAACGCATGTCCTCCTCAGTTCACTGCACCACTACTGCTATCTTACACACAAACGCATATCCTCCTCAGTTCACTCCACCACTACTGCTGTCTTACACACAAGCACATATCCTCCTCTGTTCATTCCACCACCGCTATTAACGTGCACACAAAGAGTACTGTACGACTCCTGTTAATGTCTCCTCTTGGCACCCTGTCCACTAAATGTAATATGCACCCACGCTCTGTTCTCCTTCTGTGCACTTCAGCACACTTTGCCACTCACATTGTTCTACTCACAAGCAGTGAACATGCACACGTCAGCACTCCTGTTAACATGCACACAAGTAGTGATTGAACAGGTTTCACCACTCTTAATCTACACACAAGCAGTGATCATGTATGTCTCTTCACAGCTCCTGTTAGCATGCGCATTAGCACATACCATCCTCAGTCACTGCACCACTGATGTGTACTTGAACACGCAGTTATCTGGCACACGTCGCCACTGATGTTTATGTACAGAGAAGCAGTGATCCCTTTCAGTGCCTTGCCCACTAATGTTAACTTGCACAGAAGCTGTGATCTTCACCAGCACACCTCTCCTCGCCTGTGCACGTATGCACAAGCAGTGACCCCAACTATGAAATGCACCTGTACCCTTTATTTGATCTTCAGATGCAACTGTCCCATCACTGTTAAATGGGTAAAACAAATAAAAATAGCTGGAAAGTAAAATAAACTGTTTGCCCAACGTGATCCGCAAAACCACTGGCTCAGAGGTCAAGAGGAGTCGTGGCTTCTCTGTACTGGCTGTGATTGGCTGTCAGCGGCCGAGGTGTTCCAATAGGGTAAGATGTTGACGTTTCAGTGGTTGTCACTAGTGCATTGGGGAGGTGGCAGTTTGAGTAGAAGTCAACATCAATTCGCACGTGGTCTCCTGCCCACAGAATAGACCTTAAACCCCTCGCCATAACCTCGTTCAACATAGGCATGGTTTAGCTCTGTGTATGTGGTATTGCAGCTTACCATGGGTAACTGAATAACAAGTTTGTGGTCACATTGATTCATTCATGTGAGTGGCTGCTGGCCTGTGGTGCCTTCTGGGCGCCAGCCTGGTGTTGCCACCAGCCAATACTGTTCCCTTTTGTGTTTTGCATAATACTTGCACCTGTGGGGGTGATTGCAGGACTGCAGCGCGTCGCTTTTCAGTAGTTATTGCAGTTCCTCCATCACAATATCCGACAGGCAGGCATTTTTTTGGACTGAGGGAAATTTACTAAAAATTCGGTACATTTACCCTAATTTGTTCCTGGGAAGCTAGTCCCGCTCGCCTTAGTGAAGCTGCAGTCCTGTGTTGGAGTTGTACCATAGCAGCAGTAAGTTGCCACATTGCCGCTGCATTCTGATTGCGATAATTGCGGGACCCAGATCCAGCCATTGGGTACCACTTCGTAGTTTTCAGCACAGGAGCAGTTTTCATTCGCCCTAAGAAGGCACCATAGTGGGACAGGTCCTTGTAGCAAAGTTGTTTTTCTGACGCATACCTCCTTGGTGCATTACAATAGTCCATTGCGGACAGTGTTTTTTACACGGAAGTTGCCATAGGTCGTTTGTTTGGACTCAAAATGCACCTTGTGTGAGCTTTGAGGTTGAAGGATCTCTATGGCTCTTGGCAGTTTCATCTCGGTTTTTGAGTTGATCCTGGGTTCACAGCCCAGCCAGAAACCGAGGCGCCACCATAAAGTTAGTCTTTTGGGGTAGGGGTAGCTCTGTTACTTTAGTGCTTGATCAGCATATTCCATGCACACCTGGTCACTCCCAGAATGTGGTATCCGACCAGTGGCCGGAGGTGATGGACTGTAAGTGTCTTCCTATGCATTCCAAGATACCTGTCGTTGAAGTTCCAGATGTCCCCATAATTGTAAATTGTTCTCTCACACCATCTCTAATTGGATTAAATAAAAAAATTGATTGTGTGTGGTATTCGGTCACATGTTGGCGCTGGTGCTCAAACAACCAAGATGCCACAGCTCCCACACTGCTGATTTCCTGCTACTGGACCTCTCTGACATATGGGCATGGTGAGACAGTTCACCTCAGGCTCCATTTTGGTATCCATCATATGGCCTTTGAAGGGAAGAGTAGCTGTGGCTGTTCTATCTTGGCTTATGAGGAATTAGACATTTTGTTTTCAAAGCCATTCCTACTCTTGAATGCCCTCCGCCTGTCGGAACGGTTAGCACCCAGACCCCTCTGCCCTCACCCATTGGCGCAGAATATTACTCAAAATCCCATGGGCAGACTTCAGGCTTTTTTATTGGGTTTGGCATCTTGGTGTCACATTGTGGCGACTCAGCTGCGTTGCTGTGTGCACTGGGGCTGCTGGTGGGCTGATCTTCCACCACATCCCAGGGACACACCTCCATGACTTTGCCACATCCCCGGCTGTTTTCTTCTGCTCCTGTGGAGTCATCTGTCTCTTCCCAGGGGCAGACATTTGTTCTCAGGCTGCCCACTTTGTTTATCTTGCTGGCACAACTGTCCAGTACCGGACTGGTTTCTTTAAGGTCCAGGTCCATGATGGTGCTCTGTGGTTCTGTTGGAGACAGCGCCTTTGGACTCTTTGGGCTGTAGCCCTTGGCGGGCCCCATAGATGCCCTCTTGGCCAGATTCTGTACAACGTCATTGTCCCAAGGCACTGCATCACTTGGTTTCTTGTTTAAGGAATAGTTCCTCTTCTTGGCAAGGCCTTTGGAGTGTGGCATCCCTTCCCCGCCCAGGTCCCTTAATTTCTCTTCACTTTTGCTTAGAATCTTATTGAGAGGCATTGTATCTTCGGAATCCCAAAGGCTTTCGTCGTCTTGCAGATGGTCGGCTGACGTGTCCACCATGTTGACTTGACTTGACTCCTGCATGGTCTGGTTTTTTGTAACAGTGGGTATGGCACTTTCCACCTCCCATGGACAAACTTCTGCTTTTGCAATGTTGTTCACCTGCAAAGTGTCCCACGGGCATATCTCCTCCCTTCTGCTGTCCATACTGTCTGACTTTGTAGGGAGTGAGATTCCCTGCTCCGATGTCCTACTGCCTGACTTGCTCATTGTTCCCAAAGGTTCCTCCGAGTCCACACTCTCCCAGGGACAGATTTCATCCCTTTTGCTGTCTAGGCTGTCTGACGTCTTCAAAACTACTGGGCCCTCATCAAAATGTTTGCTTGTGGATGGGCTTAGTGCCCCTGGTGACTCCTGCGAATCCAGGCTCTCCCAGGGACAGATGACTTCTCTCTGATTACTGAGTCTTTCGAGCTTCCGCGGAGTGGTGTTCCCTCCAGAATCTTTTGACGTCTCCTTCATGGCTTTTGCACCCTTCCGACCTTGGAATGCACTCATCCCTTCTTTCCTTGTTCTAGCTCTTTCTGCAAGAGGGTCGCCGGTCTCCCACGGGCACACATCAGCTTTAACACTGGAATCTTCCTCTATCAGTTCCCAAGGACAGACATGGGCCTTCCTGCTTTCACTGCTGTCTGATTTATTCAGAACGACCCCTTGGTCGGAGGATCTGCTGCCTGACTTGCTAACCATCCCCGGAGGCTCCTCCGAATCTAGACTCTCCCAGGGACAGATGTCACCTCTCTTGCTGTCCAAGCTGTCTGACTTCTTTGAAGTGTCTTTGTTCTGGACAGGGGCTTGGTTTTCAAGTAGGCTGCCCTCCACCATGGATTTCTCAGTGTCCGGTGTCTCCCAGGGGCAAATTACTTCTCTTCTGCTCTCTATGCTTGCTGCTCGGCTGATCACCTCTGGAAGCCCCTCTCTAGACCTGCTGAATTGCGGAGAAGGTTCTTCCATGCTCTCCCAGGGACAGACCATCTCGCGGATGCTGCTCTGTTTTTGCACCTTGGTTGTGGCAGCACGTTTACCATTGTCCACCAGTCCCACCTCTTCTTTACTAGTTGCTCTGGTGTGCAATTGATGCTCTTGATCATAGCCTTTCTGTTGTCCATTTGTCTCCCAAGGGCAGATTTCCTGATTCTTACTAGTGGTGTTGTTCTGTTCGCTTGGCGTTGCCTCCTCCAACTCCCATGGGCAGATCTCTGCTAGTTTGCTCTCAGCTTTCTCTAGAATTGGCTTTGGCATTTTCCTGGAAACCTCTTGTGCCAATGAATCAATCTGAGCCATTTCGGTGTCCCATGGACATACGTTGGCCATATTTGGCTTCTCGTTCCTGGCAGTGGCTTCATGGTCATCTTTTTTGATACTTGCCTCTTTCTCCCTTCTATCCTTCTCAATTGATTCCGCCTTCACAAGAAGAGGTGCCTTAAATGCCTTCATGGCCAACACCAAACCTTTCAAGGTTTTCTTCTGGGGCAGCTCTTTCAGGCTCTGGGTTTTCATTGCAAAAACACGATGAACTGTCTCGGTGCCACCAATGTCCACCGAAGTTGACCTTGGACCAAATGGTCTTTCCTTGGGCTCGGGGTTAGAAATCTCTGGCGCCTCGGACTCCCAAGGGCAAATGTCCTCCACCTTTGGTGGTGCTGTGCCAGGACTAACTCTGATGGCCAAAGGAGACCAAGGTGGTTTTTTGTCTTTAGCACTGGCTTCTTTAGCCACCCCTCCTCTGATGAATTCCTGGGAGGCTGCATTTTCAGACTTTCTTCCAGGCTCTGAGGGTGATTGGCGGTTGCTGGGTACCATAGGAGGTGACTCCTTGGCTGGTTCCTGATGCTCCCAGGGGCACACCACAGTCTTGTCTATGCTGTGAGTCAAACTCTGGTGCTTAGTGGTCTGCTCTAGCTTCATGCTGGTATCGTGTGGCTTTCCTGACAAGGGTGACGTGTCCACACTACAGCTCTTTAAAGGGGCATATGTGACATGCTTCTGGGACTTGCTCTCTGAAGTGGCAGATGGCAGGTCTTGCAGCTCCCAGGGGCACACCTCAGCCTTGTCAAAACTGCCTGCCAAGAGAGAACTGCGGACTCCTTCATATAGGGTCCCAGGCTGTTTGTTATCATCTGTTCCTGAGGCAGTCCTATCAAGGGCCTCTTGGTGCCCAGTGGCATCTGGCACTTGGGGGCTGGCAGACCCTTCTGCCATTTTATCCTCATCAGTGTCTCTAGCTGTCTGGCAGCTGTCGTCCACTTGGAAAACCCTGCCAGTTAGCATAGTCTTTTCCTTTGAGCTGGTGAGAACACTGAGTGATTTTTGAAGGGCGCAAGGTTTAGGGTGGAGCGGTCTTTTGTCTGCTAAGAGATTGTGGGCACTGACGGACTTGTACACAAGTGGGGCATCATCCATGGAGTCGGTATTGGATTTTTGGGAGGCTTTTTTTGCCAACTTCTTCCTCATAAGCGAGTCCCGTAGGGAAGCATCCTTGGATGAGCTCTCCAAGCGAGGCGGAGAGTGCTCTTTCTGATCCCGGACATGGTCATGGGTACTGTGTGATTTCTTGAGTGAGAAAACCTTGTGCTTTAGGGACTCGTCTTTCACCTTCACGCTAGAGCTGCTGGCATCGCAGAGCTTTTTCTTGTAGGATCCAGGGTAGCTGCCCCCACCACTGCTGCTGTCCTTCTCATCTCGGCTGTGCTGGCGGGACACGGAGTCTGGGATCTCGGTGATGCGTCTCATGATGGAGCGGCCCAGCCCACGTCGAGAGCTTCTCTTCTTCTGCAGGTGCGGGTTGTTGGTGGTCATCTTCTTGGTTTTGTGAACCTCAAGTTGAGCATACAGCTTTTTCAGTTCATCCTGTAACGATTTGAGATCAAAAGGAAAAATTCAATGCATTTTAACCGCTTTATAAAATTGTCATTATCATTATTAGCATCACTTCGCCCCTGTCCTCCTGCTCTTCACATGTTTACTTCCATTAACCCAGTTACCTATTTCCTGATCTCCCATCTGTAGCTCTTTTCTTCCTGGTGTTCCTGTATGGTCTCCCAATCTTACTGACTTCCCTATCTTTGCTTCCATTCTCCTGGATCTCCACTTCTTTGCTTCTGATCTCCCTGTAGCCCCTTTTTCTGGTGTACTAATCATCTTTACATTATAGCCCACACCAATACGTCTGCCCTCCTCTATTTGATCCTCCCAAATGGCTTCTCTTGTTTTTGGTTTTACTTTTATTTTCTTGAATTTGTACTATTTATCTATTGAGCCTTGCTTCCTATGTTATTACGTACCTGATTTACTATATTCTTTTTATGATCATGTAAAGCGCACTGATACCTTTGAGTCTAGCTAGCGCTATATAAAACTTATGAAAAAAACCTTTGCTTCAGTTCATCTCAATCTCTTTACTTCTTCCACAGCTCCTCACTTCTTTACTTCCTTCCCACCCCCGCTCCTGTTTCCCAATTATTACTTCCATTCCTTCCAATGCTCAAAAAGAGAGTGATTGGAGATTGGGTTGTATTAACCCCTCACATACAGAACAGCAAATGTTTTGTCTTAGGAGAAGAAGCACTAGTGTTTGCCAGAAACTGCATTAGCATGGCAGCACAAAGAGAGTGTTTAGTGAGAGGTGGAAGACCTCTGCTGATAATGAGAGTAGACTCACTTTCCTGCAGGTACCCAGAGTTTGGATGGACTTGCCAATGGACAGTAGTCCTCCTAAGGCTGAATCCGCAGTGAAACCCCTGATGAGTTAGCACCACAAATTGTAAATTGTAAATTGATACTTATATAGCGCACTACTCACCCGCAAGGGTCTCAAGGCGCTTGTACAAATACCGCTGTGGAACCCATCCTGGCTTTCCCTGTGAGGCGTCCACTCCTGGGCGCCCCCAAGGTGGAGGCCAGGCATCCTTAGCGTTGTGGGGGCCGTTGTGGAGATTAAGCAAGCTATTGCCCAGAGTTGCAGAGTGGGACTCCATGATTGGAATAGGCACTGAGACGAGAATTATCAGGTCCGTGGAATTTTGAGCCCAAGACCCGCCAAGGTGGGGAATTGAACCCTGGTCCTGGGCTAGACCTCTGCTTCAGGGTCTGCCGCTCTAATCATTGAAGCTAAAGACAAAGGTCCTTGAGAAGGAGAGATAAACGGTATAATAATTATAGGCCACAATCAGCACTATAACGCAAAAAAGTCCAGCCAGACTGTTAGACGGACCGGGAGGGTCGGCCGAGATTACGGGGAGAGGTCTCCAGGGAGAGCCGTCTCCAACGACTGTACAGACGAGTAACTTCCCCCCCACAGACGGACACCACACAAGGTTGAAGGTTAACGAGACTTTATATGCAATTCTTAGGTTACGATAGTATGATACAAGGAGGTCTGGACTCAGGGGTCCCCTCGGTTCTGAATTCGGGCTGAGGAAAAGGGTAGCGGGACAGTCTTAGTTACCAATGAGTACAAAATAGCTCTCAATCCTCGAGCTCGGCGTTGTAGATGATCGGGCCGTGGAGGGGCCAAGCAGGTCCCGAGATGGATGAAGGAAGGACGACGGTCCGCGGCGGAGCCTGCAGGTCCCGGTGAAAGATGACGGTTACAACGGTCCGCGGCCACGCCAGCAGATCCCAACGACGATGAAAGGTGACGGTTACGACGGCTGTGGCAGCGCCAACAGGCAGGACGATGGTGCACAGGACAGAGCTACGGCAGCGCCAGTAGTCCGTCCAGGATGAGTTCCTCTTTACGTCTCTCGACTCCAAGATACAACTGCCTTCCTGCTCTGGAGCTGCCCTAGTTATAGGGCTGGTGTGCTTTGATGTCCGGACCCTCGCACTTGGAGGTCGGGAGGTCCGGGATGAGGGAGTCCAGACACCCAGCAGGGGGGTGGAGCCAGCGCCCAGGGAGGCGATGGGCGAGCGGCACTGGGCGGGGGAGAGCCATCGGCACCTCTTTCTCCCATTGACTTGCCAAGTAGCCCGCTAACCTCCTGGGTGGAGGGTGGTGCCGGAATGTCTGAGGCCGGGCTAGGCCCAGGGTTGAGGTCGATCGGGGGCCAGGCGGCCTCGTGGTGAAGTGTCCAAGATGGCGGCCCGGGCTGGGCGCGTGGGCCGGCAGAGGATCGGACCCACGAGGTTAACATGTTCGAGGGCAGGGGTCCCTGAGGGGACGGAGGACGTGCAATGGTGGTGTGTGGTTCTTGCGTGACTGGCCTCGGGCCTGGTTGAGCCAGGGGAGAGCGGCCCTTCATGTGGCCTGTCCAACACAGACTTTGAAATGTATTCAATATTTATGATTATACTTAATCAGACGAACCAAAAGTAAAGCAGTGGGACACAGTCCTGCATCCACGATGTTGCACAAACAATCAAAACAAACATGTACTGGGGTATTTCAGGCATTTGAAATGCATGAGCAAGGAGAAGGTTTAGAGTGCATTTGCTTCAAATATGCGGGAAACATATACGTTCTAGGCACATAATAGTACACTTATTGTTTAACCCACATATAGTGTCTACAGCGTTTCGATCCAATTATTAAAAATGGATCATCAACAGGACATCCATTGTTTTGCCTGAATGTAGAGAGCCTCGGGTTGGAGGACATAGAAGGTAGGGGTTGGAATTTAACAAGCCTGTTGCTGAATTGGATCCGGCGGTACCTATTTAAAAAGGTAGATATTGCTCCAATACGGTTGTAGATAGTTAAAGTCGGATGGTTCCCGGTAATGGTCCGGTGCCGGAAGCTGCAGTTTATCTATAAACGGATCAGAGGGTTCTTGATCCGGGACTGGTAGCCTTAAATTGGGGCTACTTAAGTTCACAATGGAACTTCGATTCAATCAACCGGTGCTCAGTCGAGGCTCTCTACATTCAGGCAAAACAATGGATGTCCTGATGATGATCCATTATCAATAATTGGATGGAAACGCCGTCGACACTATATGTGGGTTAAACAATAAGTGTACTATTATGTGCCTAGAAAGTATATGTTTCCCACATATTTGAAGCAAATGCACTCTAAACCCTCTCCTTGCTCATGCCTTTCAAATGCCTGAAATACCCCAGTACATGTTTGTTTTGATTGATTGTGCAGCATCGTGGATGCAGGACTGTGTCCCACTGCTTTACTGTTAGTTCGTCTGATTAAGTATAATCATAAATATTGAATACATTTCAAAGTCCGGCTGGACTTTTTTGCGTTATAGTGCTGATTGTGGCCTATAATTATTATACTGTTTATCTCTCCTTGTCAAGGACCTTTGTCTTTAGCTTTACTGATACCCCAGGTCCTTGGTTACCTAGTGGGTTCCCTTGTTTTTTATAGAAAAAAGCTCTAATCATTGAGCCACACTTCTCCACTAAAGAAAAATCCTAGGGACCCTCACCAAGACTGTCTTCCTCTATGATATGATCCCCAACTTTTTCCGCAAAAGTGGCACCAGACATTACATCAAGATGAGAGAACAAAAAATACTGGGTTTATGAACTGGAGTTGATGGAGACAATTTTAATAAGCAGCGACTAGAGCAAGAAAAGGCACTTCAACTGGCTTTTAACAGTAGAAAACCTAACACCACCATGACCAGCTGATTAACATAATGCCAATAAGTGTTAACCTTAGAGGCTTAATGAATGAGTACATTTTGTGCCATGCCATGTCACAGTGAGAGTCTTCAGTAGAAGGGAGACAATTTCCTGCATATTTCTTTCCTGGTGGACCCATAGGTGTGGTGTGCTAAGCCGAGAAGGGATTGGCTAAAAGTGGGCATCCCCCATCAAAAAGAGAGTTAAAATGAGACTGCCTAGAAGGACCTGGCTTCAACATGAATGATGGGGAAATGTGAGTATTTGGAAGTCTGAATGAGTCCGCTTGAGCCTGCGAAGAGGAGAGAGGCCAAGGTCAGCTGAGGCTTCAGTAGACAACTGGGTGAGTTCTCTCAGGGATCCCTATCTACAGCTTCCAATAGTTTCCCTCTTTGGGCATGGGGAAGCCTCTCTGTTTACATGCTCAGATGTGTCCACTCCCAGTTCTACTTAAACGAATAAGAAATATTAGTCTTCCCTTTCAGTGGTATACAGCAACGAGGACCTCCAGTGGGCTACGGAAGGGGCACTGGTCCAGTCCTCTTTCAAAGGTTGGTCTCTTACACGTCCTCCCAGGTTTTGAGGCTGCACGTGCAAGCACCTATAAATGTCCCCTTCTGACCAGTCCTAAAGGCCTAGGTGGTTCTGAGAAATCTGCATTCAAGGAAAGAAGGCTGAACTTGACTGGGCTGGGCAACTGTTGTAGAAGGGGTGGGTGGGCAGCTGTTGGCATGAGTAGGCTAACAAATTGGCAGGGACATTAGAGCTTTATAAGGTTAGAGGCGTGGGTCTTCGGAGACCAAGAGACAGAAGGTCCAGCCTGTGAGAGGGATACCCTCTTTCTATAGCCCAGCTACACTGCAAATCTCAAATCCCGGCTTCGTGGTCAATGAGGACCCCCCTCCAACCCACCCTGCCTCCCAAAACCCCCCCACCCGTCCCCACCTCTGGTACAGATTGCTTACCAGGAAGTGGATTGTCGCGCGCTAGACTCACCCTGATGTCATCGGGGTCCAGGCTGTGCTCGCTCCAGGCAGAGGTGATGCTGCTGTTGAGGTAGGAGCCCGATCGCCGCAGGTCCATCTCATCCTCGTAAACCTCGGCTGCTATCTCCTCCCGCAAGGGGGCGCCAGCGTGCAGGAACTGGGCAAAGAGCGAGACACAACAGCACAGCATGAACAGGGCCCATATCTGAGCATGGGTAACAGCAGCGTGTATCTTTGGGCGAAAGCAAGGAGTGGGGGTGGAAAGGAAGTTAATCAGGCGTGATGAAGGAGTGAAAGGGGGTGCTGCTGGGACTATGAGAGGAGAGCAGTGCCACAGAGACTGAGAAAGGCTGCCACGAGAGCTAGACAGAGTAATGACGCGCTGGGCTAGAAGAGACACAGGGGCACGTGGAGGCCTCGGGGAGGCTAAGATGGGAATGCAACGACGCAACTGGATCAATAAAATCTCCGGGGCAGTGGAGTAAGGCAAAATGATGCCCACCCCCTGTCCCAAAAGAACGCGGCGAGGTCCCACGAGTCTTCCATATTTCAGTAATATTCATAGCTGAGTAGGGTGGGGGAGGAGTGTGTGAAGGGTCGCCCCTCCCTCAGCAGGGGCTGAATGTTCCTCTATAACGCCGCTGCCCAGGGAGACCAAAACCGTCCAGATTCAGCCAGGAGATAAGACATTCATCCAGGGAGAGGGGCCTGTGAGTTATACACAGAGGCAAGAAGGGTCCCCTGTGTGCAGGGCCGGTTCTAGGATTTGCGAGGCCCTGGGCCAAAAGGGAATGTGCGAGGCCCCTCTAATTTACATAAGTGACCCCTTGCAAGGAGTAAATTCAGAGACACTGTGGGACGCCCACTGTCCAGCATTTTAGCGCCCCCACAGTTTTAACTTTCAGGCCACAAGCAATTCTCACACATACAACCCGATAGGTGTGAGAATTGCTTGTGGGCTAAAAGATAAATCTGTGGGGTGTGAGATTGAAAGTTAGGCCCCACGGAAAGAAGAGCGGAGTCTACGGGGCGATTTAACCTTTGCTTTATTTAGGCAGTATCAGGATGTATAGGAGAGAGCGGTCCTGCTTGCCGCCGTGCCGCATTCCGAATGCTAGCCCCCCACTGTCATGTCCTCCCGCGTTGCCTTGCGGCGGCTCACGTGACTGCGGGGAGGCTAGACCGCAACACTACACATCTTCCCCCTCAACAATAGTGGACATAACTCTAACTGTGCCCACAGGTGTGAGGGAAAGGGAGAAAGAAAGCGAGAGAGATAGAGAGAGAGAGATTCACAATTGAAAGTCACTGTGGAGAATATTGGCTCAATGGTTAGAGCGGCAGACCCTGATGCAGAGGTCTAGCCCAGGACCTGGGTTCAATTACCCGCCTCGGCGGGTCTTGGGCTCAAAATTCCACGGACCTGATAATTCTCGCCTCGGTGCCTATTCCAATCATGGAGTCCCACTCTGCATCTCTGGGCAATAGCTTGCTAAATCTCCACAACGGCCCCCACAACGCTAAGGATGCCTGGCCTCCACCTTGGGGGTGCCCAAGAGTGGACGCCTCACAGGGAAAGCCAGGATGGGTTCCACAGCGGTATTCGTACAAGCGCCTTGAGACCCTTGCGGGTGAGTAGTGCGCTATACAAGTATCAATTTTTGAGGTGTTTCGGTAGCTTCACCGTACGGCCCTTGCAGGTGTGCGTTCCGGTCCCTTGCTCTCTTCCTCCACGGGGTCCGTCTGACCCCGGGCCTTGCAGCTCCTTCCACACACGGGGCACGTTTGGCCTTTGTATGCCCTTCCGTAGAGGGCCTGGCATGCGTTCCACACATGAGTCTCGCGTATGATTCAACGAGGGGTCTCGTTCTTCCACTCATGGCCTCTCTGGAGTTTACGCACAAACGCCTTTTCCGTGCTTCTTTAGAGGAGCCTCTTGTGCTTCCAAGGAGGGGGCTCTCATCTGTTTCCATAGGGTGGCCCCTCGTGTTCATCGGTCAGTGCGTAGTTTATGAAAAACAAGTGCCAGGGCCCTTGGCAATAGGCCACTGCAGCTTGCACCACCCATTTCTCCCTCTGCCAGCGCTGCCAGTGACAGCACCAACACAGCTACTAACCTTCATACTCCTACAAGTGAAACAATCCAGACTATTCCAGGTCCACAAAATCTAAAAGAAGGGCTTGTGCGGCAGGTATTAGTCATTTTAATGCATATTAAGTTAATAAAATCTGTTGTTATGCTCGTCTTTAAATTACACAAACAGTGCCACCGTGTGGTAGACTGCCAGAAGTAGAATTGAATGCGCAGACCTTCACTTGAGAGGGGCGTCCTGCTAGCACGTGCAATTCGGGTGAAAAAAAGTTCCAAACAGTATTCCTTGAAATTAACGTTTTTTATTCTTCTTTTACTCATGAAAATTCGATTAAATATTCTTTATGCATTCGTTTCTTTTGTTTAATGTACAAATGTAACTGAAGTTCCAGTGTTGATAATCAAGTGGGGTGCGGAGCACCTGAAACCACCGGCTCAAGTGAAGCATAGGCCTCTCCTATGCTTCCAAAGAGGGCCTTCTATTGCGTTTTCACAGTGGGGGTTTTTATGTGCTTCAACAGCGCGCCTCTCGTCTCGCGTGCTTTCACAGAGGAGGCGGAGCTCCTTGTGTGCCTTGCGTTGGGCTCCCCTTCTGTGCTTCCACAGCGGGCCTCTCAGGAGCTTTCTCACAGCCTCCTCTCCTGTGTGTCTCTCCTTGTGCGCATTCAGAGAGCGACCCCTCGAGGGCTTCCACAGAAGAGGGTCTTGTGCCACGTGAGAGGCAGCAGGACCTGATTACTCCAGACCACACTTTTCAGGGCCCTGCTGTTGCCTCTCTAAAATGCGTGGAACACAAAGCAGGCCTTGTGTGCGTTTGTGATACAAAGCATTGTTAATTAAGCAGTAATGGCGTAATATGCTGAAGCTAAATGTGAAAAATACATTTAGGAACAAATATTTTATATTTATGGACCTAAACAATCAACACGATACAGCATAATCAATAACAGTGTGAATGTGGCATATTTAGTGCTCAATAGACAACCACTAATGCTTCCCAGTTTTATAAATGTATTTAAATTTTCTTTTTTATTATACAGATTATCTGATAATTGTATTAATAAAACTTGGTTGCTCAGTACAAAAATAGTTTTTTAAATACATTTTATTATAACTGTGAATTTTTATTCCTAGTTTTCACAGTTTTTGCAGTTCAAGCGTAACTTTCTAAGTTCATTGAGTCACAAAACACATTTACAACGTAAGAACAACAATCAATGATGTCATGGCTGAGATCTATCAGAAATCTCAGCCATGATATCATTGATTGTTGTTCTTACATTGTAAATGTGTTTTGTGACTCAATGAACATTGAAAGTTACGTTTGAACTGCAAAAACTGTGAAAAATAGGAATAAAAACTCAAGCACAGTAATAATAATATTTATTTAAAAAAACAATTAAAAAAACAATTTTTGTACTGAGCAACCACGTTCTATTAATACAATCATCAGATAATCTGTATAATAGAAAAGAACATTTAAATACATTCATAAAACTGACAAGAGTTAGTGGTTGTCTATTCAGTACTAAATATGTCACATTCACACTGTTATTGATTATGTTGTATCATGATGATTGTTAAGGTCCATAAATATTAAATCTTTTTTCCTAAATTTATTTTTCACATTTGACGTAATTGCACTGGTTTAGGAACATTAGTCGGGGGTACCTTTCTTCCTTACAAACGTAATATGCTGAAGCTGCCTATAAAATGTGTTAGCGCAGGATTTGTATTGTGAAGGAGGTCCTTTTCCTGCTGCCAAAAAACATAGGGGGACCCAATTGGACGTTAGGCCCCAAAAAACCTTCTGACAGGTTGACCACAAGTAGGCCTCTCTCGTGCGCTTCCATAGAGGGCCACCTCGTGTGCTTGAACAGAGGGGCTTCGCATCCCCAATGCCACTCCATAGAGGGTCTCTCTCCCATGATCACCTTAACTGAGGGGCGGATCTAGCATATGCTTCCAAGACGGCCTCTCCTGTAGTTCCACAGAGGGGCCAGGCACGCGCTTCCACAGAGAGGTCTAGCACGTGCGGCGCTTCTACAGAGGCCGGGGCCTAGCACGTGCTTTGACAGAGCTGTCTAGGTGGGGACTCTCCCGCGCGCTTCCATGGAAGGGCCTCGCGCGCGTCTGCTTCCGCGGAGGGACACGTGACGTGGACCTGCACACACGCGGAGGAACACGTGGGCCTGCACACACTTTGAAAGAAGAGTAAGCGCGCGGCACACAGCTTGTCACATGTAAGGTACACGGGCAGGGGTGAAGTAGTTGTTTCACACAAACGCTGTGGGGTGAATGGAGACGACACATCAGACATGTAAGGGGGGGCAGTGCCGCAGTGAACGAGGTGGATGAATGGAAGAGCAAGCGCCTTCTGAAGCATGGTGCACCTGGATGGGGTGAGGTTTGAAAGGGGCCATGTTTATATGGTGAGAGTTGAAAGGCGTGAGGATGCAGGGTCAAGCGCGAGCCGGAAAGGTAAATTGGCAAGACTATATAGTGTATGCGGTTTTTGAGATTATAGGTGAAAGATGCAAGGCTGAGGGTTATGTGCTAACACGTTGTATAGAGAGTGGGGAAGGATTCTAGGAAGAAAAATAAAAGGTGAAATGGTGATGTGATGACGTAAGGTCAGAGGGTAAGGGTTAAAGGATGGGGCTAAAGGTTAAAGGGAGAGGTTTGTAAGGTGATGGATGAAGGGCAAGCGAGGAGGGTTCTATAGGGCGAGATGTGAAGAGTCAAGAGTTACATTTTATCGTACAAGAGGTGAAATAGCTGGGGTAGATGTTTAGGGTAAGGAGAGAAGACCAGAAATGACCGTTTAGGGTGAGAGGTCAAAGGGGTGAGGTAAAGGTTGAGAGGTGAAAAGTTAGCCGGTGAGTCAGGAAGGATGTGTGTGTAGGTGTGTAACTTACAGGCATTACCTTGGGTATGAAGAGCAGGGCCAGCGTCAGGGTGATGGTGACATGAGTGTGAATGAAAAACAGCAGCAGCGTCCAATCGGGGTGCAGTGTGGGGACCATGAGAAACCTGCAGATGGGAGGGAGGGGAGAGAGGGATCATTCTTCACCCTTCGGTGTTCTGCAGGGCATATACAGCCTGTCACTGCCCATGTGGAGCCATACTGACCTCTCACTGCCCCTTCTAGGTCTGTCTGACCTGTCACTGCCCTGTGGAGCCTTACTGGCCTCTCACTGCTCCTTCTAGGTCTGTCTGACCTGTCTCTGCCATGTGGAGCCTTACTGGCCTCTCACTGCTCCTTCTAGGTCGGTCTGACCTGTCACTGCCCGGTGGAGCCTTACTGGCCTCTCACTACCCCTTCTAGGTCTGTCTGACCTGTCACTGCCCGTTGCAGCATTATTGACCTCTTGCTTCTTTGCAAGTCATGTCTAATCCATCACTACCCTGTGGGGTCTTCCTGGCATGTCACTGCTCTGTCGAACATTACTGACCTCACACTGTCCTACAAGGTCCCCCTGACCGGTCACTGCCTCTGTGTAATATTACTGACCTCACACTGCTCTGTAGGGTTTCCTTGACATGTCACTGCCCTCTCACTATTCTACTAGGCATCTGTAGAGTGTTAATGACCTCTCCCTGCACCCGCAGGGTTCATCTGACCTGCCACAGGCCTGTGCAGCCTTACTGACCTCTTACTGCTCCGTAGGGTCATCCTGACATGTCACTGTCCTGTGAAAATGTACTCACTGTCCTGTAAGCATTCAAGAACTGCCACTACCCGCAGTAGCTTTCCTGATCTCTCGCTGCTCTGCATGACACAGGACAGTCCTAACCTTTTACTGTCCCACGAAGCATTCCTGGCCCATCACTACCATGAAGTCCATTTCTTACAATCCCTGCCATGTGGGGAATTCCTTACCATGAACTGGCTTGCAAAGCATTGTTATATGTAATGTGTATAGCGCACTAATCACCAGAGCGGGTATGTAGGCGCTTGAAGCATTCCTGACCCATCAATGCCCTGCTGGCGATTTCTGACCCGTCACTGTCCCAGGGGGCATTTCGGACTTGCCACTGCCATACAATACATTTTAAACAACACTGCCTTGTGTGGCTTCTCTGACCTGTCACTACCCTGTGGGGTATTACTGACTTCTCACTGCTCTGCAGGGCACTCGTAACCCATCACTGTCCTGCGAGGCATCCTGTCCACTCACAGTCCCGTGGAGCATGTGTGGCCTTTCAGCACAACACATGGCATCCCTGACCTCTCTGTCCTACAGAGCATTCATGCTCTGTAACTGTCCTGCTATACATTCCTGATTCATCCCTGTCCTCATGTGCACCCTGACCTGTCACTACCCTCTGGAGCATTCCTGGTCTATCACTGCCCTGTGTTTCCTCTTCTGCGGAGCTCTACTGCTAGCCTATGCTTTCATTCTGTTGTCAGCTTCGACTGTTGGTCTTTGTTGTAAGTGTCCAGTGTTGCCTTTTGTTGTTTTATGTAGTTAGTTATTGGTTTCTGGTGCTAGTCTCTGTTGCTGTTCTCCGTCTTTGGACTCTGTGCTATTGTTGTCTCATATTCGTATGTGTTGCTGCTATTTATTGTTCGTCTTACGTTTGGTTTTGTTGGTTCATTTCTATTGGTCTGCTATTGGTAACTGTTATTGCTTTGTATTCATTGGGCTCTATGCTATTGTTCTCTGTGGCTGCTCTTTATTGTTGATCTTCATGCTTGATTCTGTTGGCTCAACTTGTTGGTCTCAGCTGTTGGTCTCTGTTGCTGTTCTTTATTTTTGGTCTCTATGTTTGGTAGCTGTATTTCGTCTCTTCTGCTGGTTTACTTTTTATTGGTCCCGGCTGTTGGTCTGTGATTGTTCATCTCTTTCTAGCTTTTATGGTTTCAACAGTCAGCATATACTGTGAGCCTCTATTGTTAACCTACTGTTAGCCTCTGTTGCTAATCTACAGTATGGTCTAGTGTTGATTTCTGTAGCCAGTCTCTATTGTTGGTCTCTAGTGTCACTGTAGGGTTGATTCTTGATCTTGGTCTCTTATATTGCTCTTTATTTTTGGCCTCAGTGGTTGACATCTGTAATTAGTGTCTGCTGTTGTACTGCTGTTTCTTTAGTTTTGTTGGTGTCAGCTGATGGACTCTGGTGTTTACCTATGTAGTTGCTCTCTAATGTTGGCCTCTGTTGTTCATCTCAGTTGTTGGCCTCGGTTGTTGGTTTCTGTAGATATTCTCTATTGTTGGTCTCTAATTGTAATTTCTATAGTCGCTGTTTTTAGGTTGTACAGTCGTGCTATTGTTGGTCTCGCGTGTCGTTGGCGTTCTCTACTGCTGTTCTATTTTGTTGTCTCTATTGATATCTATAGTCAACCTTCAATATTGATCTCTATCCTCTGTTCCTCTCACTCCCTGGTGTTGATCTCTGCTGTTGATCTTTGTTATTGCTCTGTATGACTTGTTCTCTGTTGAACTATGATGCTGGTCTCTATTGCTCTGTAATGTTGTTCACTGCTGACGGTCTGCAGCCAGACTCACCTGACAACATGGAAGGCGGCAGAGATCACCATTTCATTGTGTAGAGCCACGCCCATGTACCGAGGCTCATGGAAGGCAGATGGTACCGTCCTGGTGGCATAACACAGGAAGCTCCCCCAGCAGAGGAAGAGAAATTCGGCTGTAAGAAGGGGAGACAGGTGTCATCAACAGAGACTCATCTCAGCAACACAGGTCAGCGATGGGCTAGCTACTTAAGGTGTCACCAGCAGGTAGGTGCTGGGAATCCAGGATTTCAGCTTGCATGATCAAATCAGGAGTTTTGAAGCGCTGCAAATCACCAGTGATGGTTTCAAGGCGCTAGGGGGGCTGGCTGCTTCGAGCTGAAGTGTTCATTCGAACAACCAGTTCTTGAGTAGGCCTGGGCAGTGAACTCTGCTCCGTACGCATGGTTTGTGGAGTTTTGCACACTCTGCTCAGCACACGGAGTTCTGAAAAACCTCAGCATGGAGTAGCGGAGTTTCTTCCCTGCTCGAGCTCACCAACGTTAAGTTGGCAAGTGCGAGCGAGAAAAAACCTAACACTAGACCACTTTCCAGCGAGATTTCTCAACGCGGGCGGGATCTCTGATGGTCGCCACCATTCCCGATGAGAAACCTTCCGTTCACGTTGAGGAAGCTGCCGCTCGAGTAGAACTTTCACTTGAGCGGCAGAAAGAAGCAGCGCCCTCTTGTGCCGCGTCTGCTGTCATTCGCGCTGATTTTACAGCGCAGGCAAAACACCCGGCACTAAAAATAGGCGCAAATGACGTGACTTTATTTGTCAGTTCGCAGAGTTCTACGTAGCGGAACTCTGTGAACTCCGCCCAGGTCTAGTCTTGAGTCATGAGAGAATGGCTTATGTGTAATAATAAAAGGTGAGATGCAGGGAAAACAGGTTTTCAGATTTCCTGATTTTCAGACTTTGCAAAGTTTCCTAGCATGTCTTCAGAAAGTTTTTCTGCACATTTAAAGAGAACTTTCACTGTATTGCAAGGTAATTCTGGAAACCAGTTATTTCAGGGAAAAATCAAGTAAAATGACAGCAATAAATATAGTGAATACAACTGGTAACAAGGATTGGTAAAGTCAATAGGGCTTGCCTTTGGTGCCTGATAGCTTTGCCAGTGCCTTTTGGTGATGCTGCACAGCATTGGGAAGATTCAGTGCAGCATGGTCAAAAGTAAAAAGTACTATGACAAACACACGGGGCCCCTGAATCAAGAATAAACCCTGACAGGGAAAAAACTATTTTAGAAAAGAGCAAAAGCACCTGGCTCAGTGCTGTTTCACAAAAAAAGCTGTGTGCCAAATCTAGATACTTTATAACATAATATACACTGTATCAATCAATTTAAGAAAATATTTTTAGTTTAATTGATCTTTGTTTTTTGTTGGTATAAAAAATATATATTCATTCACTTTTCAATTAAACACATGAATACCTCCACATTGCTACATATATTGCACCAGTAAATTCATCCACAAACTCGATTGGAATTCACACTTTGGATTATATATCAAGTTTTTCACATTTTATACAATACGCAGTAAATTTTAACATATTGTGAACAAAAAGACAAAAAACACTGGTAGTGATTTGCAGAATACCACCATCGCGTTTCGGCAAATGCCTTCTTCAGGATTTTTCTTTTACCAGTGAATACTAAAAAGTAAGAAAAATAAATCATCTAGAGTTAAAGCGCACTGATTTCATATTTCTATCATAATGTCAATCTTATGTACAGGCATTGATCATTCTGGGCTGATGGCCTGGAAAAATGGGCTTGAACACCAATGTTACTTACTTAAGTAAAAATAACCATACACTATCATACTAAAGTGATTATGTGCTGTACATTATATTACAATAGTCTCGTGAAAATTGTGGCATTTCCCAAAATATATACATTTAACTTAAGAGAAAGCTTGTAAGGACCATACGAGGGGTATCTATAGTTATCTGACAATTTTATTAAACACTCACGGCATAGGGATTATGTTCAATTTGTAGATAGGAGGTATTTGTTAACCTTCTGTAGCATCGTTGATGGATGGATTTTAAGTATAGAGTATAAAAACCGCCCATCTCAAATGAACATGATAAAGTCTAACAGAAGGGAAAGCTAAAACAGCTCTGCATACTCAAGATTAGATAATGTAAATGTAAATGTAAATGTACATGTATTTATATAGCGCAAATCGGCTATGATATCATAGAGAACTGATTGAAGAAACTCTAGTGTCATCCCATAAAAAAGCACAAATATACCTTTCTATTTTCAGTCTGATATTGATCAGAGTGGTCAACTATTGAATACACTCTACAAGTGAAGAAGAACCGGCACAATAAATATCATCGGATAATAGAATACAGGTAACCTAGATCTATATAACAACTTAGAAATACAGGAATATCCCCCAGTAATCTTGATAAAATAGACGGATTTAAATCGACTAGATAATAGGGATTTGGCCCTTTAAATAAAATCATGGTAATAGGAAAATTCTTAACTATAGACACCACTCGTATGGCCCTTTCAAGCTTTCTCTTAAGTTATATGTATATATTTTTCGAAATGCAACAATTTTCACGAGACTTTTGTAATATAATGTACAGCACATAATCACTTTAGTATGAGAGAGTGTATGGTTATTTTCACTCAAGTAAGTAACAGTGGTGTTCAAGACCATTTTTCCAGGCCATAAGCCCAGAATTATCAATGCTTGTACATAAGGTTGATATTATGATAGAAATATGAAATCAGTGCGCTTTAACTCTGAATGATTTATTTTTCTTACTTTGTAATATTCACTGGTAAAAGAAAAATCCTGAAGAAGGCATTTGCCGAAACGCGTTGGTGGTATTCTGCGAATCACTACCAGTGTTTTTTGTCTTTTTGTCTTTTTGTTCACAATATGTTAAAATGTACTGCATATTGTATAAAATGTGATAAAAAGTGAAAAACTTGGTATATAATCCAAACTGTGAATTCCAATCGAGTTTGTGGATGAATTTACTGGTGCAATATATGTAGCAATGTGGAGTTATTCATGTATTTAATTGAAAAGTGAATGTATTTATATATTTTATACCAACAAAAAACAAAGATCAATAAAACTAAAAGTATTTTCCTAAATTGATTGATACAGTGAATATTATGTTATAAAGTATCTAGATTTGGCGCACAGATTTTTTGTGAAACAGCACTGAGCCGGTGCTATTGCTCTTTTCTAAAATACAAACGTAAAAAGTATACTTTTTTTTTTAAAGTTGGGATAATGCAGAGGGTCATTTTCTAGGTGTGCACTTTTGTTACCATGCAGGCGCACCTAAAAAGCGATGTCACCACCAAATAAGAAAGAGAAGTAGCGCAAAAGCGCTTTTTTAAGGTGGAGGCGCAATTCTTTATATTCAACCGCACTGGAACTGGCAAACAAGGAGATAGATTATGTAAACTATACCCACATTTCGAGGTGTACCACACTTTGTCCATTTTGTTTTCTAGATAATTCACGTTTGTGTAACATTCATCAAACATAGCCTGACATTTCATGCAACTTTACTCAGCTCTTCTTGCACACTTTGCTTTGATTATCCCGCCAGCAGCCTTTGAACAATATGGCCTAGCAAATAGAATTGGCTTTCTTAGGTAATTTCCACGAGTGTTTGTGTTTTCGAAAATTCCTGCCGATTTGCAAAAAGGCAGGATTTTTATAGTCCAAAACCCTGCAGACTTAAAAACCAGCACTGACTAGCTCTTTTAACAACCTAAATAGACAGGTACGAAATAAGGAGTCGTGTGGAACAGTTTCTACCTTTCTACCTCATCTTTACACAAGTTTCAATATCAAGAGAAGGATAGACAATCTAAAATAAGTACATAGTGAAGCTGGAAAATGTATACAGTACTTTTCTCTGCCATGGAATTACATAGGAGATTAACACTGTTGTATGCAAAGTATACTTATGCAGAACATCTTTACACACGTTATCAGGTTCTGAGCAATATTAATTGTTTTAAAAGTAATTATTTTCAAGTAAATGTAGGAAAGCAAAATGTGAGCAACCTTCAGAAATTTTTCCATAGGGCAACGTGGGGGTTCCAACTTCGCACACACTTAGGGGCCTATTCTGATGCTGTCAGAAAGGGCTCTGACCGTCTGTCAGAGCCATTCCGATTGCATCGGAATAGGTTGTTCGCATTCCTCTCCGATCTACCCATTTTGATGGAGAGCCCGGCTGCCATTCGGAAATCCTCCATTAATCCCACTGGTGGCTCTTTCCGGACGGGGGATTCAGATGGGAGATTCCCATAGTGTTTCTGTGCCAGAATTTCTGACACAGAAAGGCTTTCGGAATCCTACTTTGGGGGCCACCCCAGCAGTGAGCCAATCGGTGCAAGGCCTCCGAATGGCAGCCTAGGGGGCACATATGGTGCCCCCTGTTGATCTCTGCACTCTGTGGTAGGCACTTTAAGGTGCCTGCCACCGGGTGCAGGGATGAACTGCACCTCTGCTCTTTGCAATGAGAGCATGCATTCCTTTTGGAATGCATGCTCCCATTGAAAAGTATAGGGTTCGGTCACATCTTACTTGCGGGGCTGGAACCGACAACAGGAGGTAGTTCGGTTCCAGTTCCCAACCGATATGGGATGGACTCCGGTCCATCCGATATCAGGATTGGCCCCTAAGTGTGAGCATTACTGAGTGAGTGAAGAAGACAAGAAGAAAGAAGGCAGGAGCTTTGAGATGGAGAATAAAAAGAGAGACTGCGGAACAGGTTGATAGTGCAGGTGTGGGGTAAGAACCGAGTGGGACACTCACCCACAACCATCATGTAGTCCCACCGGTCGTGGTCACAGAGGTAGAAGTAGAGGCCCCCAGGAGTCTGCGCGCGGATCACCAGCGGAATGTTGCGGTCCATGTTTTCCAGCATCCCCACTGTCCAGGCCGTTAAGAACCAGATGACCAGCAGTAGAATCACTGCTAGCATCTTCAATACCCGCGCGCTGGTCATGTAAGGCACCCGCTGGGCAGTTCGCGACAAGAAGACCTTGAGTACTCTACGGAGGACAGAAGAGGTCACAGCTGAGAACATGGCTCCCATGAGTAATGTTTGTGTACTAGGTCTACAGGTGAGGAGTGAGGGAGCTCTCCTGCATATGTGAGAACAGAGACTAAGCATTCTCTCTGGCGTTATTTACGCTTGATTCGTACTTCTTCTCTCCTATGCTTATCTGAATTCATTTACTGTTTTGTGCGCATTACCTCTGCTGAGAGGCTGTTCTGTACACTTACTGTCTGCCCTCTTCCTGAAATAAATATTTCCAAATGTTATTCTGAAGCACCCTCCGAGTATCTACTCTACGCCCATAGTATCTAGTAATAGAATGATTTACTCTGTTACAGTGTAACCTCTTGGGACCTGTTCTTTTGCTATGAGGACTTAAAATACCTGTCTGCCCCCCCCTCTTCTCAAGTTGCTTCTCATTGAACTTGGTAGACTGTCATCAAAATGTCTCTACTATGGCCCTTATGTATCAACGCACTTCCAAATAGACACAGAATGGATAAAACCCTTTGGTACATCAGTCCCTCTATCTTCATACTTTTCGAAATGAGCCCTCCAGAACTAGAACCAATACTCCAAATTAGGAAATGGTACTATAGAGGTGGCAGTTTGTATATAACAATCCTAGGCAATCATAACAACAACTTAGGAATAAAGGTTGCAAAAAAGGAGGACATACAAAAACACACTATTAAAAACCTTATTTTGTATTTTAATACATAATCATATTACAATCATAAATCCTACACATTAATAACCCATATTAATAATTATACAATTAAATTAAAACCACTGTTGTATTAAACAACAAGTAAACAGAAATTCGACAATAAAAAATTTAATTTAAAAAGTGGCAATTAATACAATCGACGCGCGTTTCGGCGTTAGGAAAACGCCTTCTTTAGGAGCCACAAACAATTTTAAAAAAGTGAAAATTCCCAAATTAATGCTGCACGTTCTAACAATGTAGAGAAGAGACCATTAACACTTTTTCAGGTTGCAGTCACCTTTTGTGGGAATAGGATATTCAGACAAGCGATTGTATTATAATATTGTTCATATGTATCTCAATGGACCATATTTCCAAAAGTTGCACACGTAGTATCAAAAAATGTATGCGAACACTTCCGCACAAGAAAAGCGTTGGTTGTTCGATGTACTTGAAATAGAATGCAATGCCTCACAAGTTAAAAGCGATACGATCGCGATTGCTGCCGTTCTGTTTCAGAATGATCCCAAGATAAAGGACTCAATATGAATAAATCAAATTAACGCCGTATGGATTGCGGGACTTGCGTGTATAAAATTTCTTTATCGTGTTGTTTTGTGAGCCGCCAAGTTAACCGATTTAAGGCACATGGGTCTAGCTGCAGCCGCTTGTCCCACGCGTTAATGTCTAAACAGGAGATAGCTGTTGGTGTCTGACGGCTTACACGACACACGATGTAGCTTGCGGCGGATTGTAATGGATAAGGACGCCCAAAGAAAGGATGGCTGTTGGCGCCTCACGGCTATGATGCGCTTATCCGCATCATAGCCGTGAGGCAATGATGTGGCCATATCGCTTTTAACCTGTGAGGCATTGCATTCTATTCCAAGTACATCGAACAACCAACGCTTTTCTTGTGCGGAAGTGTTCGCATACATTTTTTGATACTACGTGTGCAACTTTTGGAAATATAGTCCATTGAGATACATATGAACAATATTATACTACAATCGCTTGTCTGAATATCCTATTCCCACAAAAGGTGACTGCTACCTGAAAAGTGTTAATGGTCTCTTCTCTACATTGCTAGAATGTGCAGCATTAATTTAGGAATTTTCACTTTTTTAAATTGTTTGTGGCTCCTGAAGAAGGCGTTTTCCTAACGCCGAAACGCGCGTCGATTGTATTAATTGCCACTTTTTTTAATTAAATGTTTTCTAGTCGAATTTCTGTTTACTCTTTGTTTAATTCTCATTCTCATAACAATACAACAATGGTTTTAATTTAATTGTATAATTATTAATATGTGTTATTAATGTGTAGGATTTATGATTGTAATATGAATATGTATTAAAATACAAAATAAGGTTTTTAATAGTGTGTTTTTGTATGTCCTCCTTTTTTGCAACCTTTATTCCTAAGTTGTTGTTATGATTGCCTAGGATTGTTATATACAAACTGTTTTTTCCCTGTCCTAGGAATTATATAATTTCTCAATCAGGGGGCCCTTGTTATTCTCATACTATAGAGGTGGCATGCATACGAGTAGAAATAAATATATTTCTCCACATTACGCCTCACTAGGGAAGGCGTACCATTTGACTGCAATCTCAGGTTTACTGACCTTAGTAAATCTGGTATTGTGTCAAATTCCATGGGTGGATGCATGACAATGCCCATGCTCCATCCATGGAACGCCTACTCAACGCAGAGTAACGCAGGCAGCAACTTGCGCTGCCCTGCGCTACTCTAGATTTACTAAGCCATGTAAATCAGCGCAAGTGGGCTTTGCATGGCTTAATAAATCTCACTTAAGGGCAAGGGCAACACAACCTCTTTGTAAATCTGGGTCCAAATCCTACATCGTTAATCATCATTATACAGCGTGCATACTGCTATTAGTATGGCCTTGCAATTGTGGCTCTCAGACCTTTATGCTATGCGGTAGACACAGCCTCCAGAAATGGATACACCACAGTAGCTGGGCAGTGTGCAGTAGCAACACAAACTTTTCCTAGTGGTTATACCTCTCAATAGACACCCTGGCATTTCTAATGCTCTCCTCACAGCCTTGTAACAGAGGCACACGGGTACCTGTACAGTTTGAGGGTGATTGTCCCGTATACAATGGCGAACCCCAACATGCGCACCCATCGTAGAACAAGGCATCGGAAGATGCTTGGCTTGAAGTACAGAATGAAGACCTGCAAGAGGAAAGGAGAAAAGTAAGACATGTTTCCATCACACACAGAATACTATATTGGCAGCAGGGTTCATCACCAGGGCACTGGTCAAAGGAGAAAGCTATGATGGACACTTCCATTATGGACAGCTTTCACATGTTCAGGGATTCTGGCTATGTATCACCTGTTACTATCGGACATGGCGTTGAACCCTAATAAGGGGCGGTACATGGTAAACTTAGACAGATATTGCATGCCAAATGGTTGAGTTCTAGATAAAACCAATATTTTACTTGCAGAGGATACCATTTCACAAATGGATTTCAACCAATGGAAAGCCAAGATTCAATAGAAGATAATTTCCTTTCATTCACTTTATGTGTTCTAAGCATGACAGTAAATTTGGGAAATATAAACCCTAAACTACTCTACAAGGCTTCATTATTGTCCATTGTTTATTTATTTACCTCTTCATGAACGAGTAACAAAACGTGAACCTTCTAATGCCAATCAGGGCTTTCACTGTTAGGTGAACATTGCAAGAGCAGCTTCAAAGATCTCTAGTCATTAAAACTGAACGCTCCAATCACAAACAAGAACATTTCTTTGACTTCTACAGGTAGTGCATTTTTTAGCATAGTGAAGCGTCTTCTCGCCTAAATCCTGTATTCCTATATAATTATATACTTTTATTTTATTTTTACTGCACTTCACTGTAGATTGCATTACTTCACTTATTGTCTAAAAAATAATTGCCAGTTCGAAAAAAAAGCATTATTTTCACAATAACTGCGCCAAAATAAACACGGAAAAAATACTTAATTGCTAACGTGTAATACATCCAAATATGTTGTGTTTTAAATGTGTGGTTTTCCCTGCCCATGATTGCCTTCATTTAGTGTGTTGAATTGTGGGATTTGCAGTCCAATTTCTGTAGTTTGTCCCTCTCATTCCTTGGTGACAAATCTGTTTTCCCTCCAAATTTCTCCTTTGCTCTGTGCTTAGGCCTGTGTGCTGAAACAGTGCAGCCCCAGCCACCATTTTGTGTTCACAAGCCAGTGAGGCCAGCCCCCCTGCCCCCCTCCCCCAGCAACAGGGATTTTCTACATCAGAGGGTGCTTCTGTGAGCTGTTGAAACTGTATTTACTGGGGCCTGTGCACTTCGTTGTTTGGCCAGCAGGGGGAGTAAAGCTTTATTCAAACAGTATTGTTAGATTTCGAGTTAGTGAAGCCTTTACCTGCTGAAGTCCAAAGTTGTGGATTGAGCCTGTCTGTCTCCTAGGAGATTCTGAACAGGATCAAGCAGCTGCCCAGACCCCACCCCCAGGCCAACAGACCATTGGCTATTCAGCTACCAGGCAAGCCTGAGCCCTCCTCTCACATCTGCCCAGGCCACTGAAGGCCTTGATGGGTGAACCCCAAATCAGTCTCCTCCATCTTGTGAGTTGCAGCCCACATGTGCCCCAGATTGCTTTGAGCAGAGTCCAGGAAGTGGTAAGGAGACAGACTAGTGCTGTCTCTTCCCAAGACAAAAAGTTATTTAAAAAACGATTTTCACTTTCTTTCTGTGTTTACTGTCTATGCCTGTGGTTGTTACAGTTAAAAATAGTAGTTTTAGCCTCCCTGTAATTGCATATTTTATCACCTGTGTTGTGTTTTAAATGTGTGGTTTTCCCTGCCCATGATTGCCTTCATTTAGTGTGTTGAATTGTGGGATTTGCAGTCCAATTTCTGTAGTTTGTCCCTCTCATTCCTTGGTGACAAATCTGTTTTCCCTCTAAATTTCTCCTTTGCTCTGTGCTTAGGCCTGTGTGCTGAAACAGTGCAGCCCCAGCCACCATTTTGTGTTCACAAGCCAGTGAGGCCAGCCCCCCTGCCCCCCCTCCCCCAGCAACAGGGATTTACTACATCAGAGGGTGCTTCTGTGAGCTGTTGAAACTGTATTTACTGGGGCCTGTGCACTTCGTTTTTTGGCCAGCAGGGGGAGTAAAGCTTTATTCAAACAGTATTGTTAGATTTCGATTTAGTGAAGACTTTACCTGCTGAAGTCCAAAGTTGTGGATTGAGCCTGTCTGTCTCCTAGGAGATTCTGAACAGGAGCAAGCAGCTTCCAACTCCCTGACCAGCAAACCTTGTCTGAGGTTGCTGGGCCCTTATATAGTGTGCTGATGGTTGGCACATGTGTACACTGATTGGTGGTTGTATCTGGTGTTTCTATTGGGTTAGGGTTAATGTCCTCATTGGCTGGGTATTTGAGGGTTCTGATTGGTTTCTCGGTCTGTGATTCAATCATTGCAGGGTTGGGACTAGGGCTAGGGTTCGGGTTTCTATAGGAAGTAGGGACTAGGGCTTCCTATGTTATTGGTTGTTGGGAGTGGGGTGGGACTAGGGCTACGGTTAGACCTTTAATTGGAAGTAGCGATTTAGTGCTTCTGGTGTGATTGGTTTTTGGACCAGTTGTGGGACTAAGAGTAGGGTTAGGCTTTCTATTGGAAGTAGGGACTAGGGCTACTTGTAACATTGGCTGTTAGGGCTAGTGTTGTGATTGGATAGTGTTAGGGCTAGGGTTCCCATTGGCTGAAGGGGTCACCTGATTATTAGGGCTACAAAAAGGGCCAGGCTTAGGGCGTCTCAGCCCGGGCGTCAAGGCTAAGGGTGGAGAGGACAAGAGTAGTTGCCTGTTTGGGCCTGTTCGAGACTGGTCGGGACTAGGGCCTGAAATGCTGCCCTTTTTCTCTTAAAAAAAAAAATCCTTCACTTATTTATCCCTCCACTATCCTTTTTCTATCAAAATTAACAGACTAACATGTTCACTTCTCAAATTCCATGTTCCATATTCAACTATACTAATATAATGCCCAAATAACTGAATAACATATCTACTACTCAAATTAATTCATATTGATACTATACTAATTTTCAACACTAATCCTTTATGGGTTCCGGAGTGGCGTGCTAATCGCCAAAAAAGCGCTTCAACACTCATCAGGGGTAACAAGTGCTATATGAATGCAAATCTTTCTTCCCTTTTATCCATCCTCTATCCTTCTCACGCCAAGTAACGCACTAATATCCACCACTGAAATTACCTCATATTTCACCATATTAATTCACCACTAATCCTTTATAGGCTCCCTGAATAGCATGCGTCAACAAGCGAGCGATAAATAAATACTAACCTTTGTCCTACTCTATCCTTCTGCTATCATTCCAAATCCAAATAACTGACTAACATATCCACCACTTAAAATGTACTTGCATGTTTCACTATACTAATTCAAAACTAATCCTCTGTAGGTCCCGGAGTAGCGTGCTACCCGCCAAAAAAGCGCTTTGACGCCTCGTCAGGGGTAGTAAGCGCTATATAAATGCAATTACAATACAATACAATACAATTTATGCAAAATTTCAGCAAATGTATGTGAGATTACGCAAGGAGCATAACCCAGCATTAAGCCATTTTCTTAGCGTAAAATGCCCAATGTATCCAAAAGGGGCCAGTTGATGCAAAGAAAATAGAGCTAAATGCAACAGAACACGAACAGCAGCAACCGCTCGCACTTTGTTCCTACTCTCTTGCGGTAGGCAATTTGTGTCTCAAATTACTCTGATTTATGCAAGTGGGTGTAATTGTCAGCAATTTCGAGGGACAAGTGTAATGCGGGATTACTGAAAAGCACCGATTACACTGGCGTAATTAATATTTTGCCCAGGCCTCGTTATGTTACATTAATCGAGGTTTCAACAGATATCTCACGTTCAGTGGCCGAAGACAGGTACTGCACGTCATTAAATATGTCGTGTTAGAGGGCGGTGCCTGAGGATGCTCATGTCTGGAGGCAGAGTGAATTGAGGTTACCCCAAGGACGCGCACCAATATGTGCAAGTGCTAGAGGGGGAGGGGCAGAGTATGGCCCCTGGGAAGGTTGTCTGTCAATGACATTGTTCAGAAATCACTGGAGCTGGCGCTACACGCGGACTGGGCACCTCCATGGAGTCCTGAACAGATTGTGCTTCTCGGCTCTGCCATCTGCTTCCTGCTGGGGGCGGTGACTCTCTTCTTCACCTCATTGGCACACGGAGTCCAGGAGGATTGGCAGCGGTGCCAGCTAGAGGGATATCCTCGCTCTGATTGTCCTCTGTGCCAACGGGGGGCATTGAAACATGAAACGAGCAAAAGAGGTTCACACTGAGCCCATGTCCAGTTTAATAACATATATCAAACAGTAAAAATACTGTCATTGGTATTTTTCACCACAGAAACATTATGCGGGTTCCAGTTTCAAGAAATGGTTTATTCACAGCAAACAAAAGTCACAATGCCAAGTAGGCATTGGAAAGTGTAGCTGCAAAGTGACCCCCATGAGAGAAAAACACAAACACAAAAACTGTGAATAGCAGTGCAAAACATGGTTTCAAAGGTATGCTGATGTAGAAGCTACTGCCCATAAATTAGTCAATCAAAACAGGCCCTTATTTCACCTGTGTACATGTTAATTATGGAATGGTAAGCACTTTGCTTGTAGGATATGTGGATGACGTTTTGACCATTGTCAGAATCCAAGGTTGAGGTCTAAAAGAGAATGACTCCAAACCAACTCTTAAACTCGATGCATTACAGCCAGTCGCCCAGCGGTGAGTGGCTATCACCTGAAGTCTGCACGTCCTACTGGAGGAGCGAAGGGTCTGCGTAGTGTCTAGAAGCGAGCCTGCCTGCTAAGAGGGGGAAGGAGAGTGCCGGGCTCCGCAGGAGGACAGACTGTCCAAGAGGAGAGGCCCAGCGTGCTCCTGGCATGTGGAAGCCGAATGTCCTAGAAACCAGCGCTTTGCAAGAATTTTCAGCCTATCTTGGGTCAGGGTACAGGATCTGCCCCTGCCGACCAGGCCCGGTCCACCCAAACATGAGCTGGTCCACCCAAACATGAGCTGGTCCACCCAAACATGAGCTGGCCCACCCAAACATGAGCGTTGGCCCTTAACAGTGAATCTCCCAACGATGCACAACGATTAAAAAAATGGACCGATAACTCTGGTGATTTATGATCCTGCTGGAGAGCAATCATTTTGTATGGTGGTAGTTTTTTATTGCAGATAAACTGAATTTTATTTGGATAGCTCAAAGGGTTACTGCCTTTGTCACAGAGACTCTGCACGTTCCCCCTTCTTCCTACCTCCTGAACAATCAACACAAAGAGGCCGTTTATGTCTTAAATGGGGTTCAAAGTGGGGATATTTGCATATTGAAAGAGAGTCGAGGCTTGTGTGAAACCGTACAATGCGGTGGACTTAATAGGATGCAAAGCGAGGCAGTATAGCCCATCGTGTCAATGCGCCTGCTGCTGCTGTGTGCAACATTCAGCTTAAACTGACATTCTTACTGGACTAGCTCCGCCTTTCATCCGTCTGAGTTTGAAATGGGCACTGTGATTTCAGGGTGAATTGTACCCACTGATGACCTAGTCCTGTATGGTCGTCCCCTGAGAATAAGTTACAATGCGAAACAATACCGTGGCGTTCGCCTCAATCCTTCTAGACAGCACCCCCCATTCAAACCAACATCCTTCAAAAGGGGCATTATAACTTTAAATAAACACAAGACGTACTGCACCACTGTTCCGTACAGGTACAAACAAACATACAAAAATATACATAAAAACCAATAACTTTTGACTTTTCACAAAGTCATGCAATTGATAACACATATTGATAACATCGATATGTGTTTTTTACACAGGCATTTTCAGTCCAGAAGTCTATCTACTTGGTGCTTTTCATTAGCATGCTGCTCCTATCACTTTACACGCAACAATAGCTTCACAACCAATGGCAGGTCGGAACACTGAATATGGACATACATGGAAGACGTACGTTAGGGACAGTCATGTTAATTCATTGCATGGCCTATGTGCTGGAAGCCTGCACAGCGGGCGTGTCTTTTTAAGTGCTTGTTGTGAACGGGTGGCAGACAGGGTCTCTCTGAAGGACTGCCAGAGGGTTCAAACTGCAGAAATGCTTATTTTCTTTTATCTGGTGCACATGTAGTCCGAGTTGAAGTCAGAGCCCTTTAATAAAAGGCACACTAGACACTGTACATCATGTATATTAAGAGCCGAAACAACTAAATCACGTTGCCTCATCAGAAGTAGTAAGTGCTATATAAATAAATTGCCTTTTGCACATGTCCTCATTACAGAAGTGCTATCTCAATGAATGAAAGTTGTGAGAGAAGAATTTGAAGACCCGCAGGATGAGGGAGCGTCATTGCCAGAAGAGGCGCAAGATTTAAAACAAGCATTTGCAATGCAATAGGTCTTGCATTTGCTCGAGTTTGAGCTATTGGCATTGTAATGACGATGCTTTTTATTTATGTGTTGGTTTTTAAAACATAAATAAAAGACATTGTCATTTACAATGCCAATAGCATAAACTCTTGCAAATGCAAGACCTATTGCATTGCAAATGCGTGTTTATTTAATTAGCAATCGGGTCATTAGGGCAACTGTGGAACATACTTTAAAGTGGTGCTAATTATATTGCTTCTATATTCAATGTTTCAAGTTTGGAGGTGATTTTGCTAATGTTTTTTACCGGGAATAATGAAAGTGGAACCAGATGGTGGCTGGTATGGGGCTGTGGACCAAGGTCAGTTGTGAGATAAGATGCACTGGAAAAGGGTGGTAGAAACATGGATAATCAAGCCTATAAGGGAGTGCGCTGCAGAGTCAAAGGTCAGGTGGAGGTAGTAATGAAGAGGGATTCTCCCTGAAGGTTCGCACAGAGGGAGCCCAAGTAGTGTCACTTGCCTGATACTCCCACCTCAGAAACCTTCTCTTCCCATCAAAGGAACATTACATGGAAAAAAAACTCTTTTTGAGAGTGATAACATTTAGAAAGTAATTTGGAAAAGAGTGCATTTTACTGAGCTTTGTAAGACTAACAAGAGACAAAGGACGGCCCAGAAGCAGGCCTGGCTAGAAATATAAGCGACAAATCGGGACCGCAGTGGCCCACCCGAATGCACGCTATGCTCACCCAAATAAAAAAGAATGGAGCCGGGCCTGCTGCCGACACCGGAAAAGAGGAGCCGTGTTGTCACTGAAGTGGGAGCTCAATTGCCTGCAAAGCCGCAATTGCCAAAGACATATCGCCACTGGTGAATCAGTCCAGAGGCCACAACTGCAAAGCCTGACCCTGGGGGCCCTCAACTGCAGAAGATGTCTTGCCACTGCGCAGAACCTGCTGTGCTGACTCCATCCAGCGATTCCCGTTGCAAAGGGATGTGGCCACTAAGGTCAGTCACCACTGAGGCCCCTGCAGTGAAACACAGTAAATGCGAACAACAGGCATGTGAGCTGGGCCCGCCGTGCCAATAGCTCTGCAATGACAATCGAGCAGGTAAAGCACAGCAGAAGAGACTCAACATGCACATAGGGTTCTGGTGTGAGAAATGAAGACTTTTTGCCCGGGTAAATGTCTGAGGTGAGAGCTGTGGACCTGAATTGCACATCTGACCAGCAGGGTAAGCAGAAGTGATCCGCAACTGAGCCTAGTTAATGCCTTTACCTAGGGATTAGTAGACTTATAAGATCTCCTAGGACATGGAGAAAGTACCATGTAGGAGTGTAGCACCTTATTGAAGATTGTAACTAAGATTCTAAACACCCCCCCCCCTGTAATTGCCATTCCTATTGAGGTGTGTAGTATTTTGTTTTGCTGTGAGATTAAAATATTTTCATTTAGAATAAGATGAGTACTGGGCTGGACATTACTTTATTGTGTCTGCTGGGCGACTGTTGTGTTCTGAGCTCTTGTTCCCCGCACTAACTTCCTCAGATCTAATCCTAATAATGGTTCTGGGCTGTCTAAAAAATAGGCTGAGACTCTGCTCTCCTTAAAAAACGAGATCCTCATCCAGACGATTTGAATAACTTTTGTCTGATCTCAAACTTTCTTTTTCTCTTGAAGGTCTTTGAAAACTGTGTAGGTACTCAGTTTAAGAAGTTCAAAGTGGATAATGAGCTTTTAGACAAAGGTCAATCATGTTTCATGACCGGATGCAGCACTGAGACAACAATACTTAAGATAGTCAGTGATACTCTTCAAATGCTACACGAAGGTGACTTCTGCTGTAAGCCATTTTACTCACTTAAATATATCCAATGAAAGAAGTTGTATGAACGGCGGAGTCCTTAGGTGGTCCACTTCATATCTTCAAAACTGATGTTAATAAATATACAAAGCATTGGCGAAGCCAATAGGTCTCATCTATGCGCGATCTATTGGCTTTGTCAATGTTTTTATATCCATGTTGCACAGCAGCGCAGCCGCTGGGCAACATGTCTGAAGGTTATCTTAACAGAGCATTATGACGCAGCAGTGCTCCGCATTACAGGTTATTTTTCCCTTTCAGCCATGTTGCACAGCAACATAGTTTAAATAAATATGAAATTGTCAAAAATGTAATCCTTCGCTTGGGAAGACTTTGAACAAGTTGTTCCAGCTCCCAATATTAGCAAGATTGGACTTTAGGAATTCCCTAAGTGTAAAAATTCCCAAGCTTAGCCTAATCCATCTCAAATATGCCTTGCATGCGTGTGCCAGGCTGGCTAACAGAACAAGAAAGGGCGATCACATAACTCCACTCTTGATCTCTCTTGAAAAGTTCCATATGGAGGCGAGAAGTATTTTCAGACTGCCCTAATTTACAAATACATCATTCCATAAGATACCTCTGAACTATCTTATCCACAAACTAGTCATCTCAAGCTACCAACAATACCTGCGGAGCTCAGACAACCTATTCCTGGAAATCTCAGCCTTTAGAAAGGAAAAAGGTACTGAAACAATATTTTTCAGTGAGTGCAGTGATGGTCCATAACATGATTCCACTAGCCGTCTGTACAATTCCTTCTAACAAAAACTTAAAAAGAGATTTAAAGATTACTGTTCCAGTCGCACTTAATCTTATAATCGTCCACCACTGCCGGAGACTAAAGGATAATGATCTAACAACTGGACTTCTAGAATTTGAGAATTTGGCGCATCTGTTTTTAGGTCGCTTCCTACCAGACAGCACAGTTGTCTGACGTTTTGAAAGACATCTTGGGGACTTTCAGAAAGTTGACATGGGAATGCATTGAATCCATGGCTTGTTATTGGCTTTGTAGTTTATAACTCACGTTTTCTGCCTTTCCATTTGCTGGCTTTATTTACTTTAGGCTTTGCAGCTTGATTTTGTACTTTCCCATGCTAAAAGCTGTGTTTACAGTATTCTTCCAGGGACACCCTTTCTGTAATAAACAGGCCTTTAAATCTTGTTCTTATCTCGTCAAATGTCAAGCTGTGTTTTCGTGGGAGCCTGGTGTTTATTTTGCTTTCGGCAGACTTCAAAGTGAGATAGTTTCTAAGATACTTACGTACTTTCTGGAACCTGCTTGTGCCCTTTTTTTAAAAAGTAGTATTTTAGACATAAAATCCTTCAGCTACACAAAACATGCGCATGTTGTTTGCAAACTTTGTCTTTTTTGGTGAGTCCATTTAATTTGTGAAACTGCCTTTTAGGAACAAAGTACAAAACCGCATTTCAGTCCCAGCATCAACATAATATTTGGTGATCTTGGGCAAATTACACTGTTTATGGCCCATTCACTGTCAAGCACAGGATAAGATCTTTTCACTGGAAAGAGCCAGCCACATTTTAACACAAATTTAACAATGATTGGTTATCACTTTGATGTGTAACACATATGCTTTATTTATGACATCTGTGGCAACTAATTTTGGAGAGTATAATACGTTTAAAGGCACTCTTATGGAATCTTTTGTGTTTATGTTTTGGTACATAATAATTATGTATTCCGTCTACAACTGTGCCTTTTTCAGAACATATGATACTGGATGTAAATGGTTTCCTCATTTGGCCTTTCAATGATGCTATATATTACACTACTAAACAGCAGTCACAACCTTGCAGGCACTAGGGCCATGATTTCGATGGTGCGGCAGGTGCAGTGGCACAGGAGCCAAAGTTCTAGGAAATCCACTGAACATCAATTATTGCTTTTTTTTTAAACTAAGCAAGCAGTCACTAGTGAAGTCACCTTGCAGGCATTAGGGCCATGATTTGAATGGTGCAACAGGTGCAGTTGCACAGGAGCCGAAAGGTTTTGGAAACCCACTGAACACCTATTGTTGCTGTATTTTACAACCATCAAGCAATTAGGAGTGTTTTTTTGGTTCTTTTGTTACCATTTCACCCAAAGTAACACATAGGCTAAAGCATCACCGTAATAAAAGCTGTAACCTATTGGACATTTCCGTCTACCGACACGTTATGTTACATTCAGCGCATTTATATGGCACATTTTCACAGTGTTTGTATGGTCCTAAAATGCTTCTAAATCTGGGTGCGCTAACACCTCGGCAAGGGCAGTCTCCGTTCTATAACATTAGCACTTCAGACGTGGTAAACACTACATAAATAATTATAACTTACCTTATGGCATTCCATACCAAGCATTGGCAAAGCCAAGAGGGCTCGCCTATGCGAGATCTATTGGCTTTGTCAATGTTTTTTAGCCCTATTAAACAGCAGCACTAGCTTAGCGCGGCATTACTAAACATAGAAAAAAAGGCTCTATAATGCAGTCAATGCTGGCTGTGTCATACAGCCTTTTCACATTACTTTCAACCAATTGCAATATAGCTAAAAACATTAGCAAAGCCAATAAATCTCACACAGGCAAGACCTATTGACTTTGCCAATGCTTGTTTTTTGTTAGCTGTCTTATTCCCTCTACTCACATGACTGTTAATTTAATTTGAATGTGTATGCCCTGTATATGTATTATTTGTATATTTAGCATGTACTTGTCAGCCATATACCTAGACATTCGGCTGTAAAGTATTCTGTAACTTTTCACACATCTGGGCTGCACTATACAAAACTGTTCATAAATGTACAAAAATAAATAGGTCTTTCGAGCCCTAAAGATGGCTGCACACACGGGGCACAGGGATTGGGTAAGATGCTTTTGTAGGCGTCAGGAGGACTTGATGCCTGGAGTCCAGTGGCTGTGAATGTGCTTAGACTTTGGCTCCCTGGAGCAGTGGTGGTAATGGCATCTCTAGACCTGGACACCAAATACTTACAGGGAAGTAAAGCAGCAGGGACCCGAACAGGATTGTCTCCAGCAGAATCACACCGGAAGCTCGTATCCTCTGAAAAGAAGAAAAGAGGAGAGTTGGAACAAACCACAGGGAGGGTGGGGTGTTATATCCCTAGACTTCATCCAGGGTGTTATACTGCCTAGGCTTTATCCAAGGTGTTACACCGCCTAGACTTCATCCAGGAGGTTATACCACCCAGAAGCCATCCAAGGTGTTATACCGCCTAGTATTCACACAGGGTGTTATACCGCCTAGACTCCATCCAGGGTGTTATACCACCTAGGCTTTATCCAAGGTGTTACACCGCCTAGACTTCATCCAGGAGGTTATACCACCCAGAAGCCATCCAAGGTGTTATACCGCCTAGTATTCACACAGGGTGTTATACCGCCTAGACTCCATCCAGGGTGTTATACCACCTAGGCTTTATCCAAGGTGTTACACCGCCTAGACTTCATCCAGGAGGTTATACCACCCAGAAGCCATCCAAGGTGTTATACCGCCTAGTATTCACACAGGGTGTTATACCGCCTAGACTCCATCCAGGGTGTTATACCACCTAGGCTTTATCCAAGGTGTTACACCGCCTAGACTTCACCCAGGAGGTTCTACCACCCAGACTCCATCCAGGGTGTTATACCGCCTAGGCTTTATCCAAGGTGTTACACCGCCTAGACTTCACCCAGGAGGTTCTACCACCCAGACTCCATCCACGGGGTTAGACCGCCAAGACTTCACCCAGGAGGTTCTACCACCCAGACTCCATCCAGGGTGTTATACCGCCTGGAATTCACCCAGGGTGTCATACCGCCTAGACTTCGTCCAGGGTGTTATACTGCATAGGCTTTATCCAGAGTGCTATTCCACCTAGACTTCACCCAGGAGATTATACCACTTAGACTTCACCCAGGAGATTATACCACTTAGACTTCACACAGGGTATTATACCGCCTAGAATTCACCCAGGGATGTTTAACAGAATGTCATATACAGACACATCATCCACCATGAACAGTTTGTCCCAAATATGTACTAAATATGGTTTACAAAAGTAATTCTCTGATTAGGGTACATTTTACATTAATAAGCGACAGGCTGACAACGATATTCTGGTAGCACACCACTGTGGTTATACATTCTAATGTATAATAGCACAGAAAGCCAATTGCAAACCTGACAATGTGCAATAACAGGCAACGAGATTAGAACCGGTGTGATATTTACGAACATGCCAATGTTAAACATCTTTTGCAAACAAGCCATTGTCAAAAAGCAAACAATGTGAATTGCAAAAACAACACTGTAGATCAGGTCACAATGCGATGTACAAACACAACAGTACAAAACAGCACACATTGCGATTCACAAACAACACTGATATACTGCACACAAAACAATTACAAACACAGCGCAGCACAGCACAGCACAACACCACACAGTGTGATTTACCAGCACTGCACTGTATAAGAGTTACACCGCATGATTTCCAAACTTAACAATATAAAGCAACACATTGTGCCATTTAGAGATACAGTACTGTAAAAAAGAGCACAGTGTAATTTTCACACACAAGCACTTTACTACAGCACATTAGTAAATTTACACACACAGTGCTGGAAAACATCACAGAGTGTATAACAGACATGACAAAGAAAACACAGCACACAATGTGATTCACAAATACATCACTATGAAAACAGCACAAAGTGTGGGCCCAGTGAAAACCATGATTTGGGGTGACTTTCTCCCCTACTTTGGAGGCCCCTTCTAGTATCAGTCCATGGTTTGAAGTGCTGCCAAGACAAGCAACAGTTTGCGGCTTGAAGTGCCACACCCTATGGTCTGCGCTGCTGCTTTAAACAGTTGCATCCCGTGGTTTACGCTCCTGTTTGAAACAGTTGGAGCACACGGGTTGTGCTGCTGTTTACTCCTGTACGAGCTTGTAGTTTGTAGTGTCGCTCGCTATAGCGACAGCCCATGGTTCGTACTCCTTCTTTTACCCATTGCAGCATGTGTTTGCAGGTGTGTGCAACAGTACCAGCCTGTTCTGTCGGAGCCCCCTTCCTACAGTGGCAGTCCATGGTTTGTGCTGTGTTTCTTATGGTTATAGAGATTAGTTAGTGCTGCCCGTTGGAACAGCCGCAACCAGGGCTTGTGCTGCTGTTTGAAACAGTAACAGTATCAAGGTTTTGGATGCAAAGCTTGAAATAATCTCAGCTAATGCAACCTCTCGGGCTGCATTCCAGTCCATCATTTTTCGCCCACCATGCCACTCTAGACAAAGGCTCGCGTTCTGCAATCCCGCTGTCTAAAACAATAACAATGTATGGTAAGACGTGCCGCTTCCCACAGTGGCAGCCCATGGTTGTGCTGCTGTTTAAACAACTGCATCCCATTGTTTGTGCGGCTGCCTAATCAATAAATCCATAGTTTGTGCTGCTCCATGAAACAGTTGCAGCCATAGTTTGTGCTGCTGTTTCAAATTGTTGTAGTCCATGATTTGTGCTGCTGTTTGAAACTGCTGTACCCATGGTTTGTGCTGCTAGCTGGAACGGTTGTAGATAAGGTCTGTGCTGCTGTTTAAAACAGTTGCATCCATGACTTCTACTTCTAGGGATGTCGTTTCCTACAGAGGCAGCCCGTTTTTTGGTGTTGTTTTCCACAGTGGCAGACCATGGTTTGGAGTGCTGTTTCCTACAATGGCAGCCCATGGTTTGGTGTTGTTTCCTACAGTGGCAGCCCATGGTTTGGGATGTAGTTTCTCACAGTGGCAGCCTATGGTTTGGTGTTCTTTCCTACAATGACAGCCCATGGCTTGGAGTGTTGTTTCCTACAGTGGCAATCAATGGTTAGGTGTTCTTTCCTACAGTAGCAGCCCTTGGTTTGGTGTTGTTTCCTACAACGGCAGCCCATGGTTTGGAGTGTTGTTTCCTATAGTGGCAGTCAATGGTTTGGTGTTGTTTCCTACAGTTGCAGCCAATGGTTTGGTATTGTTTCCTATAGCGGCAGGCCAAGGTTTGGTGTGTTGTTTCTTACTGTGGCAGCCCATGGTATGGAGTGTTGTTTCCCACAGTGGCAGGCCATAGTTTGGTGTTGTTTCCTACAATGGCAGCCCATGGTTTGGTGTGTTGTTTCCCACAGTGGCAGGCCAAGGTTTGGGGTGCTGTTTCTCACAGTGGCAGCCCATGGTTTGGAGTGTTGTTTCCTACAGTGGCAGTCAATGGTTTGGTGTTGTTTCCTACAGTAGCAGCCCATTGTTTGGTGATGTTTCCTACAGCTGCAGCTCAGGTTTGGGGTGCTTTTTCTCACAGTTGCAGCCCATGGTTTGGTATTGTTTCCTACAGTGGCAGCCCATGGCTTGGGGTGTAGTTTCTCACAGTGGCAGCCTATGGTTTGGGGTTGTTTCCTACAGTGGAAGCCCATGGTTTGGTGTTGTTTCCTACATTGGCAGCCCCTGGTTTCGAGTGTTGTTTCTCACAGTAGCAGCACATGGTACAGAGTGTTTCTTCCTACAGTGGCAGCCCATATTTGAGTGTTGTTTCCCACAGTGGCAGCCAATGGTTTGGTGTTGTTTCCTACATTGGCAGCCCCTGGTTTTGAGTGTTGTGTCCCACAGTGGCAGCCCATGGTTCGGAGTGTTGTTTCCTACAGTGGCAGTCAATGGTTTGGTGTTGTTTACTACAGTAGCAGCCCATGGTTTGGTGTTGTTTCCTACAATGGCAGCCCATGGTTTGGTGTTGTTTCCTACAGTAGCAGCCCATGGTTTGGTGTTGTTTCCTACAGTGGAAGCCCATGGTTTGGTGGTTTTTCCAACAGTGGCAGCCCATGGTTTGGGGTGCTGTTTCTCACAGTGGCAGTCCATGGTTTGGAGTGTTTCTTCCTACAGTGGCAGCCCATGGTTTGGAGTGTTGTTTCCCACAGTGGCCGCCCATAGGTTGGTGTTGTTACCTGCATTGGCAGCCCATGGTTAGGAGTATTGTTTCCTACAATGGCAGTCAGTGGTTTGGTGTTTTTTCCTACAGTGGCAGCCCATGGTTTGGTGTTGTTTCCTGCAGTGGAAGCCCATGGTTTGGAGTGTTGTTTCCCACAGTGGGAGCCCATGGTTTGGTGTTGTTTCCTACAGTGGCAGCCCATGGTTTGGTGTTGTTTCCTACAGTGGCAGCTCATGGTTTGGAGTGTTGTTTCCAGCAAGGCAGCCCTTGGTTTGGTGCGTTGTTTCCTACTGCGGCAGCCCATGGTATGGAGTGCTGTTTCCCACAGTGGCAGCCCATGGTTTGGAGTGTTGTTTCCTACTATGGCAGTCAGCAGTTTGGTGTTGTTTCCTACAGTAGAAGCCCATGGTTTGGTGTTGTTTCCTACAGTGGCAGCCCATGGTTTGGTGTGGTGTTTCCTACAGTGGCAGCAGATGGTTTGTAGTGGTGTTACCTGCATTGTCATCCCATGGTATGGAGTGTTGTCTCCCACAGTGGCAGCCCATGGTTTGGTGTTGTTCCCTACAGTGCCAGCCCATGGTTTGGTGTTGTTTCCTACAGTGGCAGCCCATGGTTTGGAGTGTTGTTTCCTGCAAGGCAGTCCATGGTTTGGTGTGTTGTTTCCTACAGTGGCAGTCCATTTTTTGGAGTGTTGATTCCTGCAGAGCAGCCAAGGTTTGGAGTGTTTTGTTCCTACAGTGGCAGCCCATGGTTTGTACCGCTGTCTTAAATAATTGTATCCCATAGTGTGTGCTCTGTTTGATCAATAACAGTCCATGGTTTTTGTTGCTGTTTGCTGTAATAATAGTTAATGGTCGGGGTACGTCTTGCCCTGTGACAGCTCACTGTTTGTGGTGCCCCTTGCCCAACAACCAATACTCTGGGCTAGAACTTGTCCCAGTTAACTCCCATGGTTTGTAACTAACTCTGATTCCGCCTTCTCTTGCCCCAGTGGATCCCCATGGGTGGTGTGGCTGCTTGCCTATATGACACTGTATTGCTTTAGGGGGTATACGGCTCAGTGACAGCCCAGGGTTTGGGGTTCTGCTTGCCACTGCGGGCTGGAGTGCCCTAGTCTAGCTCACTTGCCTTGCTCTTCCTGAAGTGGTAGGACACCAGCATGCTGATGAAGACGGCCAGCATGCAGAAGGCTTGGAACGCCAAGATGGCGGCCCTCAGAGACCAATCCTCCTGCACGAAGCATGGGCTGTCGTCGACACAGGTCGCACACCCTGCCTGGCAGGGCAGACACCCCAGGAGAGTCCCAGAATCCTCTGTTCCATACTGGGGGGCGAACTGGGAAGAGTTCTCCAATGTCCCTAGAAGTAGACAAAAAATTACCTCAGAGAACAACACAGATCTTCACTCACCAATCGCACACTTACAGCACACACACAAATGTTGTACGGACACTTGGGCAACCAAACACAGGCGCACAAAGATGCACACACACAATCACACACAGGCACTCACAGAGGTACACAACTTTGTACACACATGCACACTCGCAGCAGATGCACACACAGAGAGACATATACACAGCACCCAGGTTCAGACACACAGACCATGCATACACAGCACACAGGTGCTCACTCTCACTCTCACACACACACACACACACACACACGTGCACACACACAAACACACACACACACACAGAGACATAGATACAGAAGGGATAATAAAGACAACTCACACTATGTCCCGCAGGCACAATAGCATACCCATTACACAGCAAAAGTCAATGACAAATGGCGCAACCTCATCATGGGACACACAGTAACCTTTTGTATTGTGATGTAAGGTTACATGGAGAAAAGTATGATTTATGTGAGTAGAACTATTAAGCCTGTAGGGAAACCAGTATAGAGAGATGATGTCATGGAATTGTGTAGTTAAGTGTGTGTGTGTGTGTGTGCTTCCTGTCTGTAAAAGGTGCATTGTAGATGTGTGCAGAGCCAATAGGGGGCCGCTCATTAATGGCAGTGTTTGTGTGTTGGGGTATACCTTGCATCATGTGTGCACTTTGCAGCAGCCACCATGTACATTAATGCATGCTTTCTCTACAGAAGGCAGCATGAGCATTGCTTTTTGTGCTCTCTCGTGTGTATATTGTTAGTTGTGCTCGGTGTACTGTCTACAGAAGACAGTGTGTGCATTGCTGTGTGTGGTCTATGATATGAGGCTGGACAGGTTTGGGTGGAGGACCGTCCCCTGCTGCTGCGACAGAAGACCCTCCCAAAGAGGCAGTCTGGTCGGAGGATCGATGGCCATGTTCAAGAGCTTGGTATACCAGACTCTTCGTGCCCAGTCCGGAGCCCCAAGAATGACTTGGGCCTGGTTGAGCTTGATCTTCTTCAGCACTCTGGGCAGAAGTGGTATAGGCTGAAAGGTGTATAGAAGACCGCAATATGGAGCCCGGACTCCACTGGAGACCAGAGGCCTGTGATCTCTGCCTCTCCAATGTGGCCACCCCATTCCAGGACAGGCTCATCTGTCACCTCTGGTTGGGGAAGGGAGAGGTATCTACCGTTGACTCAATCCTGCTCCGTTAGCCACCACTGCAATTGGTGTGCAGTGACCTCTGAGATCTGGATGCAATCGGAAAGATTCCCCTGATGCTGAACCCGCTGGAACTTCAGGTCCCACTGCAGAGCCTGCATATGCCACCTGGCATGATCCACCAGCAGGTTCTGGAAGGCCATGAGGCCCAGCAGCCTCAGGGTAATTCTCACCAAAATCCGGGATAAAGGCTGAAACATTGGTATCAGAGTCCGAATATCCCTGACTCGCTGCTCCGGAAGATAGACCTGAAACTGTGCTGTGTCCAGAACCACTCCAAAGAAAAGGAGCTTCTGAAAGGGAATCAGGTGTGACTTCGGCACGTTGTTAGTGAATCCCAGTGACTGCAGGAGGTCCGCCATAGTATGGAGGTGGGAGACAACAGTCTGGGGCGAGCCTGTCTTCAACAATCAGTTGTCAAGATAGATGAAGACTGGACCCCTGATCTGTGCAGATGAGCTGCGACCACTGCCATCACTTTCCTGAACACACAAGGGGCGCTGGTAAGGTCAAAAGGGAGCACCGTAAACTAAAAATGCTCGTGGCTTACTGTGAACCGCAGGTAGCGCCGGTGGGCAGGCAAGACGAAAATAAGTGTCCTGCAAGTCAAAGGAAGCGGTTGACGTCTCCGAGATCCAAGAAAGGACACAGGCCTTTGTCCTTCTTGGGTACCAGGAAGAAGTGGGAATAACAACCATGACCTACTTCTGGCACAGGGACTTGCTCAATAGCTCCCTTGGCCAAGAGAGCCGCAACTTCCTGACGGAGAAGGCCAAGTGATCCTCCGACATGTGATGGAGTGTTGGTGGCATGGAAGAAGGGGTAGTCTCTAAAGGGAGGGAGTAGCCCCTTCGGACTGTCTGCAAAACCCACCTGTCCAACGTGATGTGCCAGCGGGGGAGGTGATGGCATATCCTGCCGCCCACTGGCAACTGGTGGCCCTGAAAAGTCAGACTAGGAAGTTTTGGAGGCAGCTGCGGGGGAGCATTGGTGGACTGACCCGCCCTCTGGCCCCGGACCCACAATACTGGGTGTCACACCCCCAGCCGCGCACAGGCTGGGTGGCCTGTGAAGCACTGTGGCTCTGGGTGGAACATGGTGGGGCACCCCTTCCGTGGCCATGAAAGGGGCGAAATGTAGACTGCATTGAGTGAGAAGTTGCTGCAAGGCCCAAGGACCTGGCCGTAGCTCTAGAGTCCTTGAAGCGCTTGAGCGCATTCTCCGCCTTGTCACCAAACAGGCAAAGGCCATCAAAGGGCATGTCCAAAACGGTAGATTGAACATCCCCCAAGAAGCCAGAGGTTCTCAGCCAGGTGTAGCGCCTCAGGGCTACTAATGTGGAAATCCTCCTACCCAGCTAGTCGGCGGTATCCAGCCCACACCGGATGGTGAACTTCGCTGCGTCTCGACCCTCAGCAACAGTGCAGGCGAGAATGGCCCGGGCCTCCTCCGGGCACTGTGGCAGCACTTGCGCAACCGTGCCCCACACTAAACGTGTATAACGGCCCAAGAAACATTTGGTGTTCAATCAATCAATCAGAGTACTTGTAAAGCGCGCTACTTACCCGTGAGGGTCCCAAGGCGCTGAGGGGAGGGGGGTGCTGCTACTGCTCGAAGAGCCAGGTCTTGAGGAGTCTTCTGAAGGCGAGTAGGTCTTGGGTCTGCCGTATGTGGGGAGGGAGGGTGTTCCAGGTCTTGGTGGCGAGGTAGGAGAAGGATCTGCTGCCGGAGGTCGTTCGTTGGATGCGGGGGACAGCGGCGATAGCGAGGCTGGCGGAGCAGAGCTGGCAGGTGGGGGTGTGGAAGCTGAGTCTGCTGTTCAGGTAGGCTGGTCTGGCGTTGTGGAGTGCTTTGTGTGCGTGGGTGAGGAGCTTGAAGGTGATCCTCTTGTCAACGGGGAGCCAGTGTAGGTCTCTCAGGTGGGGGGTAATGTGGCTGCGGAGGGGGACATTGACGTTCAGTCAGGCGAAGGCGTTTTGGATGCGTTGTAATCGTCGTAGGTGTTTGACTGGGATTCCTGCATAGAGTGCGTTGCCGTAGTCCAGTCTGCTGCTGTCGAGGGCCTGTGTCACCGTTCTTCTTGTTTCGGTCGGGATCCACTTGTAGATCCTGCGGAGCATGCAGAGGGTGTTGTAGCAGGAGGAGGAGATGGCGTTGACCTGCTTAGAGATGGAGAGGGAGGAATCGAGGATGAATCCTAGATTGTGTGCATGGTCGGGTGGGTGTTGGTGCTGTTCCCAGTGTGGTCGGCCACCAGGAGTCATCCCAGGCTGAGTGGGTGGGTCCGAGGATGAGGAGCTCTGTCTTGTCAGAGTTCAGCTTCAGACGACTGCTCCTCATCCAATTGGCGACGGCCTTCATTCCCTCGTGGAGGTTGGTTTTGGCGGTGTGTGGGTCTTTGGTGGGGGAGAGGATGAGCTGAGTGTCGTCAGCGTAGGAGATGATGTTGAGGTCGTGATGGCGGGCCACTTGTGCAAGGGGGGCCATGTAGACGTTGAACAGCGTTGGGCTGAGGGATGAGCCCTGGGGGACGCCGCAGATGATGTCGGTGGCTTTGAATCTGAAGGGTGGGAGGCGGACGCTCTGGGTTCTGCCAGAGAGGAAGGAGGTGGTCCAGTCAAGAGCCTTCTCTCGGATTTCGGCTTCTAGGAGGTATGTCTTTAGAGTGCGATGGCTGACCACGTCGAAGGCGGCTGACAGGTCCAGGAGGATGAGGGGCGATGTTTCGCCGTTGTCTAGTTGGTGCCTGATGTCGTCTATGGCGGCGATGAGGGCTATCTCGGTGCTGTGGTTTCGTCTGAATCCGGACTGGGACGGGTCCAAGATGTTTTTGTCTTTGAGGTGGCAGGCCAGTTGCATGTTGACGATTTTCTCGATGACCTTTGCCGGGAATGGGAGCAGGTAGATGGGCCGGAAGTTCTTGAGGTCCGCTTTGGGCTTCTTGTGGAGGGTGTTGATTTCGGCGTCCTTCCAGCTTCCCGGGAATGTCGCTGTTTCGAAGGAGATGTTGACCTACCACAGTCCTAAGCTGGCGGAAGAAAACATCTTCTTCCCAAGATGGTCCAGCTTCTTGGATTCCCTATCTTGAGGAGCTGTAAGGAAAGAGCTTCCTATCGATGATGAGGCTTGAACCACCAAGCTCTCTGGGGTAGGGTGTTGGGAGAGCAAAAGTGGGTTGCGCGTGGCTAGGCGGTGGCGTCAAGCAATCATCCTATCCACAGGAGCCCCTGTGCTAGTCTTGGTACAGGAGCCCAGAAGAACGTCAGTGAGGGCCTCATTGAAAGGCTGCAAGGGCTCCTAACAGGCTATTGCCGGCTGAAGCAACTCAGTCAGAAGGTTAGTCCTGACTGCCACTGTAGGAAGCTCAAGGCCCAAGGCCTCAGCCACCTTATGCAACACCACAGCGAAGGAAGCTCCCTCCTCTGTAGCCACGGTAGGGGGAGAAAGCATACTAAGGTCCGATGTGGTATGCAGACCACTGGCATCACCCAAATCCTCTCTCCAGTCTGGCTCTTCAAGCTGGTCTGCCAGAGGGCCAACAGACCCTTCTCAGTCCTCCTCTGGCTGCTACTCAGGGCGATAGTGAATGCCTGGGAACAGCAGTACAAAAGTAGCCTTCAGCATCGGTACCGGCGTCGGTCGATGCTGGTCTAGCTCCCTGTCCAAGTCGAGAGGGAGGCTGGGGTCGATGCCGGCCAGGGGTGCAACTGGCGTCGGAGACGGCAGAGGCATCTACAGAGGAATCAGCACCGGGGAAGGTACAGTGAGGTCACCAGGCGCCAATCCTGATCAGGCCTGAATCCTTTGGGGCCCTACGTCACCAAGGCCAGAGCTGCCGACAACGAAGGCCTAGATCCCCCAGCCGAGTCCGCAGGGCCTGAAGGTGCGCCAGCGGAATCGGGCTGCCCAAAGATAGAGTAGAGGGCTTTGTAAAATGCACAAAGCTGGGCAGTGGACGCTCCGGCTCCCGGAAAAGGGAGGGAAGCACAGAGACGTCCCAGCAGGCTTCGAGGGTGGAGCCGGTGAATGACGACCCTCCGTGTCCCACGTCGCGTCAGGCGATGAACGGGGAGAAGGCAAAGAGTGACAATGCTTCTTCGCCTTCTTCTTGTGCGTTGACTTACCTGATGATGAAGACTTCGATGACGAATGGTGTGGTGGCTCTGCGACCGGTCCCGTGACCTTCCCCTTAACTGGGACCTCGAATGGCGCAGAGCCGACTGCCGGGCCTCCAAAAGCTTTCGGGACCACTCCTGCAAAGACTTTGGGTTCAGGGCCCGGCAGTCTGAGCACGACTTTCGATCCTGGTTGCGCTCCAGGCACCAAAGGCACACAAGGTGCGGATCGTTGACCAACATCAGCTTGTGAGTGAGTCACAAGGCTCAAAAACTTGACATTCCTCATGCACCAGGAGTCATAAAACTTCAAAAAAGATGCCGTCAGAAAGTCAAAAATGTTTAGTCAAAAATGACTGAGAGGACCACTCTCCGACCGGATCTGCGCTGGCTGGTGCGGAAAAAAATAAACTGATGTTAGCACGCAGGAGTGGCATCTAAGTAGATACCACAACGTCATCCCGGCGATCACGACACCAAGGACTTACACTAGGTCGACCAACACCACCTACCGACGCACAGGGGTATTGCTGATCAAAAATTCTCAGGATCTAGTCTGACGCCTGGGGGAGAATTCTAAGGTTAGGAATCTATAACTAATAGTCTCTTTCAGATTGGTAGACATGACATGGAGAATAATTTTTTGCAGTTTAAGGGATAAAAAATTGAGTTAGTGCCTAAGGTGACAACTACCGACATCAAGACAATACGCAAACCAAAAATAGCTGTTCATACAAGTGGGATTTATAAGCGAAAGATGAGTGGGTTGCAAATATTCAAGAGAGCTGCTACAAAAAGACTGGAAATGTATGAAGACAAAGTAAAGCAAAACAACGTTGCCTAAGAAACCATTGGTCAAAAGAGTCCTCAGAAGTTAGAGGGTAATGGTAAACAACTGGTAGAGTGGGAGGTTCAGGGACACCGTGTATCACCAAGAGTTATTTATGCAGGTGAACGGTTGATAGATGGACATAAATCAGCAGATATCTTGGAGCACATGGGGATCAGCTAGAAGGAATGATTTAAACAGGCAGGGAGGGATAAGTATTCCTTGAGTAGGAGGCATTTGACGAGGAATCTGAAGATCTGAATGGAGGGTGCATTTTTAAATGTGGAAAAGGGGAGCGTTCTATACTCGTAGGCTGGAGTCAGAAAGGATCTGCACAGTGTGGATTTTTTTCTGAATTATGAGGGGAGTGATCTTCAGTTTTTGTAGCAAAGTGATTAAAAGCTACCAGAAGTGGAGAATGTTTTGGTTGTATTTTTTAGTGGGGTGGGCCATAGCTTTAAAGATGAAGCTGCAATTTTCATGGTGCACCATGCTTCGATTGGGGGCAATCCAGTGCTTAATTTGAGCTGATGGTTTCCGGTGCTCGGCACCGGCACTTAATTACCAACACCTGCACTTATGACAGTCAGCCATGTGGTGATGCCTTGTGTCTAATTTTGAAATGAGCACAACAGTGGTTTTATAATTCAATATACAATAAAAATGACTATTATCTGCCATCCAAGCCATTGTTATAACTTTTGGTGGCTGGATTAGTCTGAATTTTCACACTGGTTGGAGTGTGACGGTTAGTACATGTGTTGGTACTGTCATTGGCAGCGCTGGCAGGGACAACGGGTGGTGCAAGCTGCAGTGACCTCCTGGGAAGAGCTCTGGCACTTTCTTTTTATTTTATTTTTAACAAATTCAGCACTAAGGCCATCGAAGGTGGGCAATGGGAAACATGATCCCATTTTTTGTATTAGTGAGAAATCTAGCTGAATCACGTAGCACTGCTCAGAAGGTCTAATGCACTTTTTGGAAGGTCAGTGAGGAGGAACACGCTGTAGACCATATGACAGATTACCACCTTTTCCACTGCCAGCTCAAGGTCCTCGAAGGAGAGAATGTGTTACAGCTTCTTGAGTTTGTGAAGGTTAACTCTGGTAGCTTTAGGATTTGTCTTGCATTAAAGTTAGAGTCAAGAAGAAATCTCAAAGCCTTAGCATAGGGGGGCAGTTGTGGGTTGATATCTGCCAATTTTAGCGATTCAAGCCAGATAAAGTCAGCAGCAAGGTCAGACTTTGGTGAGAGGAGGAATAACTCGGTTTTTCAGCACATGGAATTTGAGATGCTTTTATTCCATCCATTTGATGGCATTGTGACAGTCATGTATTATATCTTTGTCTTTGGCTCGCTGCAACTTATAGCATTTTCAATTATAAGTCAGCTTGCGGAAAAGCAGGTTGAGAGAAACTTTATCTTGGATTCAAGCGTCATCAGCACACTTGCTTTCATCCATGCATGGACATTGGCATTGACAGGACAAGACGCTAACTGTGCTGACCATTTAAGCGACTATTTAGCGTGACATGGAGTTGGATGTCGCCAGTTTGGATGGATTTTGTGACGCCAGGTAGAGTAACTGGATCAGCTATGGTATAAGATATATGTTGAATGATTTGGTGGACAGTGAAGAGCCCTTGCAAAGCCCTTGTTGTGATGCTCGTAAGTGGAGATTAAAACAGAGCTATTTGGATATATTGAAAACAGTAGGTTAGGAACCAGTGTATGTGCAACAAGACAGATCCAGTGACTCCTAGCTGTAGCCGTCGCAAGATCTGCGTGCTGTCAATATCAACACAATACTGAGGTCTAAACGTATAGGCCCTGCTCGTGAGTCTTTGTCGAAGGTGAGAAGAAAATTGTCATGATAGCTAATAAGGCTGACTCTGGGCTACGCCTCGTCAATTGCTTGGAACGTGTGAATTCAATTCAATTGCACTGCTAATGTTCTAGTGCTTCTCCGTTCAACTCTAGCAGAGAAGAGTTGCTTCGGCTTGCTACTAAACTGAGAGTAGGGATAACCAGTTTGGTCCATTTTTAGTCCTTGCACAGGATTGCTTTGGCCTGCTTTGGCCGGAGGCATGCCTTTGCGCTTGCTAAGAGTCGCTCTACTCTCTCGTTTACTGATGGCTGACCAGGGACCTCACAAGAGCGCTGTTCATAAAGTCTGCAAGAGGTGGTGTGTCCATTCATTTCTGTGTTCTCTGCAGGAAGAAACATGCACATTGCTATGTGTACACTTTACATTGTTGTATGTACACTGTGTTGGAGGTGGTGTATACACCGTTCTGTGCATGCTCTGTTGAAAGTGTTGTGTAGATTGCTGCTGAGGCGCTCTGTGGTGTTTGCACTGTTGTCTGCGGTGTGTAGATGTTTATGTTTATGTTTATGTTTATTAAAACTTTTGTAGCGCGCTCTGTTACCACGGGGTATCCTGGCGCGGTGAGTGAAATTTGAAAAGCGGAAGAACTGAAAACAGAGTCTGGGGGAACTACTAGTAAGGGGCATTAAACAGATGGGTTTTGAGATCTTTTTTAAACAAAGCAATGGTTGGCGAGGCTCTGAGAGAGAAAGGGAGAGCATTCCAGGCAGAGGCAGCTTTGACTGAAATGGATTGTCCTCCTATGCGAACATATTTGAATTTGGGGGTAGTTAAAAAACACAGGTTGGCCGATCGAAGGGCACGGGTTGGAGCGTAAAATGAAAACCTTTTCTGCAGGTATGTTGGTCCCTGGCCGTGGGCTGCTCTGAAAGCCAACACAAGAATTTTGAATAAAATTCGATGAGGGACTGGTAACCAGTGCAGGCTGCGTAAGTGGCTACGTACGCTAGATCTCCTTGGGAGGGAGAAAAGCAAGCGTACAGCGGCGTTTTGTATCACCTGCAGGCGGTGAACCATGTACGCGGGTAGACCACTAAATAAAGCGTTGGCATAGTCGAGCCGAGATAAAATCAAAGCTCGAAGGACAGACTCCTTGGCTGCCCTGGGCAAAAGAGGAAAGAATTTCCTCAAGGCACGCAGGGTGCCAAAGCAAATGCCGGTCAATTTTTTTATATGATCGGAAAACTTAAGATCTTGACCGAACCAGACCCCCAGGTTCTTAGCTGGGCCACCCGTCACGCTGGGACAGGGCAGGTCCAGGGGCCAGATCTGGTCCTTAAAGTTGTCAGGGAAGGAGCCGAAGAATAGAATCTCGGACTTGTCTTCATTGCACTTAAGTTGGACTTGTGCAAGCCACCTGAAGACTTCCGACAAACAACGTTGGACTGTTGATGAGTCGGACACACCCTTAGGCCATGTGAATAGCAGCTGAGTGTCATCAGCATATGCTATTATCTTGGCTCCCAGATGTTCTGCCAGATAGAGTAGCGGGGTCATATAGACGTTAAACAATAGCGGGCTTAACGTAGAACCCTGCGGGACCCCAGTTGACAATTTCTTTGGGGCCGAACAGTAGGGGGGCATCCAGACCTGTTGAGTTCTGTCATTTAAAAATGATGACAGCCAGTCAAGGGCCAGCCCAGATATTCCAACAGCACGTAGTCTGTCCAACAGTAGGGCATGCGGAACCGTATCGAAGGCGGCAGAGAGGTCCAATAAAATCAGGACCGCTCTGCCACCTCCGTCCAGGCACTCACGGACAGCCTCCGATACCTCAACTAAAGCAGTCTCGGTACTGTAGGCAGCTCTGAATCCAGACTGAGCTGGATGTAAAGCGTGGGAAGATTCAATAAAGCTGTCCAGTTGTTTAAAGGCCACCTTTTCACACACCTTCGCCAGAGCTGGCAACAATGAAATGGGCCGATAGCTCGATGGTAGTGCTGGGTCTAAACCGGCCTTTTTTAATAAAGGGAGCAGCTTTGCCTCCTTCCAACTTCTCGGAATCCTGGCTGTGGCAAGGGAGAGGTTGATGATGTGAGTCACCTCTTGAGAGATGGTGTCCATTATCCCGCCCAGAACCCTGGCAGGGCAAGGGTCTGAAGGAGATCCAGATTTTAAAGCCGTCAGGATTTGACGTATGTCCGGTTCCGAGGCCGGAAGGAAGGTAACAAGTTGGTCACGTTGACATGATCTGTCTGGTCCGAATAAGGCAGGAGGAGTCGTAACGGTCTTTTGAGCCATTTCTAGGTCCGATTGTATTTTTGCTATTTTGTCCGTAAAATAGCAGGACAGTGTTTCACACCATTCGGCGGAAGAAGGGAGCTGGGGTTGGGCAGCACAGGGAGATAGGAAGTTTTGGACAATTGTGAAGATCTCTTTACTGTTGTTCTCGGCCTTCTCAATTCTGTCCGAAAAGTACCTACTTTTGGCTGATTTAATCGCAGCATAGTAATCCATTTGGGCTGCTCGTAAAGCTTTCTTTGCGACAGGCAGGTAGTCTTGTCTCCATGCTCGCTCTAGTTTTTTACATACCAGCTTCTGTTCTCGCAAAGCATGCGTGAACCATGGTTGAGAGGGACGAGACCGCATTCGCCGGACGCCCCCCGCATTAGTAGAGGAAACGACACCATTTGCTATCCAAGAATTGAATGCGTCTACAGTCGCTTCCAATTCCACTGTTGGAGCCGGACGGGTGTCGGCAAGGGATTCAGATAAGGACATCATATTAATCCGGGGAAGGTGTGCCATAGGAGGGGTTTTCCTCAAACCCTCGGCTAGCTGCCAGGCAAACTTGATCATATAGTGGTCGGACCACACCATAGGCGATGGAGGGGACAGGCTAATATCAAAGTTAGTACAGATCAAGTCGAGAGTATGACCTCCCACATGTGTGGGAGCATCGACCCACTGAGAGAGGTGAGCCATACTAAAGGTCTCGCTGAGACGAGTAGCTTCAGTGGTGTTCACAGAATCCACATGTATATTAAAATCGCCCAGTAGTAAGAAGCGTGAAAAGCGTAAGGCTCGTGGCACGATGACCTCCTCCAAAGAGCCAATGAAACTTCCAACATGGCCTGGTGGACGGTACAGTAGCGTGCCACCTAAGGTGAAGTGCGGACTGAGGACCAGGCAGAAGTGGAGAAGTTCAGCTTCTTTGATTTTGTCCAGATGCTCATACGTGAGAGACCAGTGATCCCTATAGATCACGGCAACCCCCCCGCCTCTGCCCACATCAGCAGCGCGGTCCACTCTGCAGATTCTGAAACCGCGAGGGATAGCTAACTCGACTACCGGTGAGCAGGAGTCAGTCATCCAAGTTTCAGTGACGAAGAGTAGGTCGAGTTCATTATCAGCTAGCAGATCAAAGACTTCGGCCGTGTGGCATACAAGAGATCTGGCGTTAATCAGGCCCGCTTGTATGGTCTTAGTCTCCTTACAGGGTTGAGTGGGCGGGGTGGCAGGACTAGGAAGACGATAATTGCAGAAGGGGCAACATCTGGACTGATTATCAGAGAGAGCCCAGGAATGGGCCACCTCACAAGGCGGGACCTGAAGAGCTAGGAGGTCGACGGCAGAATAACGATATGGTGTAAGAGGGACTAAGGGGGAAGGCAAACGGCCAGGGGTCAGGGCCCTGTGCCCGGCCAGAGCACGGACGGGCACAGACGGGCCCTCCTTTGGCGCTCCTTCGGCGCGCAGACGGCGCGCCCGCTGCGCGCGTCCGCTGCGCGGTCGCTGACACATGGCGTTATATACGGTCGTGAGAGCTGCCGACTAGAGCGTCAACCCCGGTGCAATGCGGTCCCGCCTCACTTCCGGGAACCGCTGGGATCGAGCGCAGAAGCCGGGACCAGAAAGGGGCGTGTGCAACACAAGCACAACCAATGTTACCCAGGCACTGGCTGTAAAGAGCAGCCAAATGAAAACGGAACCAAAGCACAGTAAGGGGAAGGGCGGGGGGGATTAAAAACCTTAAAATACAAATGATGGCAAAATGTTAAAATTGATGGAGGAGCTCCGCTAGCAGCGTAGAGATAGCAGCCTAGTAAGTGTGCAAAATAGCAGCGTTACAGCGTTTAACCAAAAATACTCACAATCTGAGCATGCCGCCTCAGCCGATTATATACGGTCGTGAGAGCTGCCGACTAGAGCGTCAACCCCGGTGCAATGCGGTCCCGCCTCACTTCCGGGAACCGCTGGGATCGAGCGCAGAAGCCGGGACCAGAAAGGGGCGTGTGCAACACAAGCACAACCAATGTTACCCAGGCACTGGCTGTAAAGAGCAGCCAAATGAAAACGGAACCAAAGCACAGTAAGGGGAAGGGCGGGGGGGATTAAAAACCTTAAAATACAAATGATGGCAAAATGTTAAAATTGATGGAGGAGCTCCGCTAGCAGCGTAGAGATAGCAGCCTAGTAAGTGTGCAAAATAGCAGCGTTACAGCGTTTAACCAAAAATACTCACAATCTGAGCATGCCGCCTCAGCCGATTATATACGGTCGGGAGAGCTGCCGACTAGAGCGTCAACCCCGGTGCAATGCGGTCCCGCCTCACTTCCGGGAACCGCTGATGGGAGGAGGTTCACGGTATGTGGCTTTGCTGCGTATATTTGTAGTGGGAGTGTGCAGTGCATACATTGTGGGTACACATGCTGTGTAGGTACTTTCCAGAAGAGGTCAAGGGTACATACATGCCTGTCTGGAGCTGGGGGTCCGTTTTGTCCCATAGAAGCCCGGCCTGCAGACGCAGATGTACCTGCCGAGGACGAATCCCGCTCCCTCCTGGGGGACACACTGAAAAACGAAACAAAGCAAAGAAATCTGTACAACATTTCACTTTGAAGGAGTTAGAAATACTCGCAAAAATACTATGTGTTGCATACTGTCCATCTTACCAGTTACTTGGAACCAACTGTAACTGTGTCTTAATCAGTGCTTTAAATGGAAAAAAAGTGCAGGTACTCACCAAATTCTGATGTGGACAAGAGGGCGGGCTTGGGGTGGGTTAGAGGGCGGAGATATGGGCAGCACAAAGGGATCCGGCCAGGGGCACCATTTAAGCCAGGGGTCTCCAAACCGGTCCTGGAGGGCCGGATCCATGCCAGATTTTTTGGATATCCCCATTGAGATACATGTAGTTATTTTAAAAATCTGGCATGGATCCAGCCCTCCAGGACCGGTTTGGAGACCCCTGATTTAAGCATTCATGCACGCAGACAGGGCATACATTACATGTATTTAAGAAATGCATACATTAGTTGTGGCCCTCATTACTAAACCTTGATCCCACGTGCTGTGCTACAGCATCACTGTCGCCACCTTCCTCCTCAGTCTGGTTGCAAACAAGCGCTGCTGTAGTCTGCTATGCCAGCAGGAAGCTGCCTCTTCGAGATCCCGAGAGTCACGAGATATGCCTGTTAGCAGACCCTGCTCTCACACCTACAGTGAAGTGCTATGGACTACACAGAGCCCGAGTGGACCTCCAAAACTTCCTGCCAACTCTGAATGAATGCTTACGGGTTGCAGCTCAATTAGCATATTGAAAGGGGAGATTAGCACTTGATCAGAGTGCTTCAGGAAAACGACCCACTCGTTGTCTGCTGTGTCGCTCTTTTTTGTAAATGCCAATTTCCCTGAGCTTGGCTCACATCCCTATGAGTACCGGTACTCTCTTTGGCCCATTTAAAGCACTGGTCTTAATAAACCTTTCTCAAAACCTACTTTACCGCCTACCGAATTATTTACATGCAAGGATGTTACTTGCATTAGGGCGCTATTATAGATAGCTAGATATCCATGTAATGGACGATTAATTAAAATCATTACAAGCTCTCTTTCATCTTTCTACAAGAAAGCAACACCTAGTGCACGTACGTTGATAAGGTATAACGGGGCATATTACCAAGCAATAGCGATAATTATCGCTATTGCTTGGTTAGAGACAAAATGTTACCGCTAAGCTGCGGCAATTTTTATCGCAAATAAACCTTGGTATTACCAAGGTTTATCGCAAATGCGATAAAAATCGGCCGCAATGCATGAATATCGCTGAAAAGTCAGCGATATTCATGCATTACCGAGCGAATGCTCTTAGCCATGTTATCCACCTCCCATTGGATAACATGGCTAAGATCTGCTCAGGGCAGGTGTTAGCTTTTGGAGATATTCGCGCTTAGTGCGAATATCTCCAAAAGTTGTTAATAGGAGATAGCGATGTTAGCGACTGTTTCCAGTCGCTAACATCTTGGCACGCCCACTTTGCATGTCATTAGTGATAAATATCACTGACATGCAAAGTGGGGCCCAAGATGGTCACTATCTCCTACTAGCTGTCGCTAACTGGTGTTAGCGACAGCTAGGTAATAGGGAGATAATTTTATCTCCTCTTTCTTGGCTTTTAAAGCCAAAAAAGCGGAGATAAACCCCTTGATAATATGCCCCAACGTTCGTGGCTTTAGTAAAAGAGAAGAATGTAAACCTCAGGGCATAGTAGCCACCCATATTACACATGGCTGAAGGAATATGTAAATAAAACATAAATTAGCAGCACTGTCAAAGAGGGTTCAGACGCTCCATTACTACAGCCCTGGTTGTGCTCAGCTAAGGTGGGGTCTTGTTAGTGACTCAGGGCCAGATGTAGGTAAAAGCTGTTTTGCGAGTACTCAATAGCGATTTTTAGGGAATCGCTATTAGGGACTTGCAAAATGCCATGTAGGTAGGAATCCCAATATTTTTTGCAATTCCTTAATATTCCTTAATTGTGAATTGCAAATTGCGATTCGCAATCACGGAATATCTTCCCATTTATTCCTATGGGCCTAGAGGCCCGTAGGAATGAATGGTAATTGCACCCGCAATTTCCGAGTACCCAATAGGTACTCGCAAATTGCGTGCACAATTTCAAGGATGCAAGGGTTCCAGAGGGACACCCTGTTGCACCCCTGAAATGTGCATGTGTGCACATGTGACGCACATACATGCCCTAAGGGCATGAATGTGGCCCACATGGCACTTTTAAAAAAAGCAAAAAAGTACTTTTTTAAAGGCAATCACAAATTACCACCAACTTGAAGTTCGTGGTAATTTGCGATTCCTTAAGGCACTAGCGCAATTTGCGATGCCTACTAGCATAGCATTTAGGGAATCGCAAATTTCGATTCTCTAAATGCTTGCGCAAAACAAGGAATCGCAATTTTTGCGATTCCTTATTTTGTGAGTAGGTATTTGCCTTTCTACTTTGGAAAAAGCTGAATTGCGATCGCAAACGCCAAAATTCACAGAATTTCAGCGTTTGCGACCGCAATTTGGCTTCCTACATCTGGCCCTCAGTTCTTTAATGGCCTCTTTGGCAAATTTAAAAAAATGTAAATAAAGTCAACTGTCAAAAGAACCCATTCAAACAACATGCGACTGCCTGATTGCAGGATCTTATGTTCAGGAGATAGAAGATTGGTTGTGGCCAGTATTTCCGGAAAAGAAGATTTTTTTTACAACCGCTTGCGATTCGCAGTAGTGTTTTGGGAGCAGCATGGCACAGTCTACAATGCTGATTGAAGCTGCTGCACAACATCTAGTACCAATGCCCCCTGAGAGGTACTACTCCTAGTCACAACTTAATTCACTGTTGTTTTGATTCTAGTGAAAGGAGTTGGTTTAGGTATGCTCAGGGCCGGCTTTAGCACTAGTGTCACCCAGTGGGATCTTGTTTGCTGTGCTCCCCTAATGGCCTCCTTCGCAATGGATTCCCCCACTGTCACCCTTTAACAGTGACCCTCAAGTCTCCATAACCACTCTCTATCACATGCATTCCTTTTGTTTTATAGTGCCACTTGTACCAATGTAGGGTGTCAGAGCACTTTACATTGCACACGCTTTACACAGAGACAATGAATCACACTTGTAAGTCAGTGTATAGGAAATGTTACATAAGAAAGAGGACTACAAGGTGTAGGAGTCACAAGTTATCCATACCGGTAGGCAGTAAGTCTAGTTTAAGAGGACTTGGTCTTGAGAAGCACACACTAAGAATTTAAAACGTACCACAATGGTTGGGGGTTGCCTTTATTAATAAGAATTGATTTCTACCCAAATGAACCCTTATTACAGCATTAGGATAATGAAAGACTGAGGGAACAATCACAATGCTCTAACCAATACCTTTCAGTTTCCAAGCAGTTCTTTGATGCCAGGTAATGGTTTGCTTCACCAGCGGCGGCCGCTAGCTGGGTAAATTGGCAGGGCGGGGGAGGAATAAACAATAAATAACATGTACCTGAATCCTGATGTCCGCCGCCTCGCCGACACTTCAGCTCCAGCCGCCAATGTGACGATTCTCACACAGGCTACCAGAGTGCCCTGCACAAATCGAGACTCTACTCTCCTGCTGGTATTACCCAGCATGAGAGAAGCGTAGGTATTGGGTGGAGCGGGCTGGTCACACGCTACAGCAGGAACTGTGACCCTGTGCTCCTGAGCCCTGCGGATATCTCCAAGCAATATCCTGGAGATATCCAAGTCGCATGTGGGTTTGGCCAGCCGTGGCCGGCCGGCCAAATCAACATGCGCACTGGTAGTGCCCTGAGCCCACCACTCCTCCTGCTGCCGGAAGCCCCGCCCTCAAGATTCGGCGGCAGCTCCAGAGTAAAATGTAATGATGATAAAGCAGTTTTATTAACTGCTTTATTATCATTGAGCCGCACCTGCGCCTTACTGTTCTATATTGGGATTTTTATTTATAAATTGCAAGTAATCAAAGGATCTCTACGAAAAAAGGAGTAACCCAATGAACTATTTACATTATATGCTCTTCTGTGATCTTCACGGTACACATGCTTTGCAGCAGCCACATTAGCCCGCTGCTCTTCCAAATGAGGAGGCAAAACTTCCACTCAACAAAACTCCTCTCTCTTCCCAGCAGCAACAGGAACATTAATCACCAGAGATATCTCGACATATTATTACCTGAAAATTCCTGGAGGGAAGGAACGCGGCAACAGGTGCTTTTAAATCCACTAATATGTGACAACACAGCCCCCCTGTAGTCAGCACTCGGTGCGGTGGCACCCATCACAACGCCCTAGAGCTGGCCCTGGGTATGCTGGCCAAGTCAGTAAAATAGTACAATTTGGACAGAAGATTTTTATTGTTTTTTTTTGCTCTTATTTTTTGGTCTAATGGATAGAAATTCAGCATGCTTCACTAGCACCTTTACCAGGCATTTGTTGCAAGACTGGTTTCCCATAGGTCTTTTGCTTCAAGATTTTAGAGTGACAGCTTAAGATATTTATTCCACGTGGTTGAGTCATTTTTAATGACCTGCCACAAAAGGAATCTTTTCTTTTACTTTTGCACAATATGAGTTGAGCCTGTGGTGCAGTGCCAACTCTTGCCGTATTATATGAAATTCCAGGTGAGTTGGTGCTAGTGCCGTGGAATCTGGCTGATGGACACGGCCACAGTAGCCGCTGAACTGTGCCCTCTTCAGCCAGCTGCTAAACAGGTTCCCGAAGGCAATCATTGAGTAGACCAAGGTCAGCATTAGTTTGCTCTGTATAATTTTGCACGATAATGTTGTGCCCGGGCCATCATAATATTATTAGGAATAGTGCAGAGGCCTATTTGTCACCTTCTTTTTTTTAGGATTTTTGTGGGTCCACTGAGGTTGCTCGCATGCATGCAGCGGTGTGCTTCACCTCTGGAATCCCCAGCACAGCATACCTGCAGCTCTCAGGACAATGATTTACTGTGTGTTGATCACTCTTTAAGCCTTTAAGAACACCTCTGAGTGGGTTTGCACTGATTGGACTGTCCTTGCTTCATGGCCGATTTTGGTGGACCAGAGGTGAGAAGATGCAACTCTAGAGCTGAAGATGGCATTATGGTATGTGTATTTTTTTTACAGAGAACACTATCTTGGCGCTGAGCAGGTGAAGCGTTGCCACGCCATCTGTTTGAAAAGCCAAGGTCTTCAGCTTTTTGCAGAACTCAAGAACTGAGGAGGAGGCTCTGATGAGTAGAGGTAGGCCATTATTAGCTTCAGGAGTGACCGAGGAGAAGGCCCGACTCCGGATCTGGTTCTACGTACGCCTGAGATGTGCGCTAGTAGGAGTCCCGCCAAGCGGAGGCATCTGGATGCTTTGTGAAAGGAAATGCGGCTCTTGACTAGGCTGAGCCAGTGTTGTGTAGATCTGCCTGGGAGATTGAGAGTGATTCTGGCTGTTCTGTTCATTGCTTGTTTCGGTAGGTGACTAATACGGCCATGCAACTCATTGTGCACCAATTTTCACCATTGACATTCCGCAGTACCTTGAAACAGGTCTAAACCTGCAGCATTCATCAAGAAATTCAGGAGCTCAAAAGCAAACACTTCTGTGGGACGGTAGAGATGCTGGGTTTCCCCACTTCAATGTTCTACCCATCCTCAGGTTTGTTTGCACCTAACTGGGCTCATTAAATGGTTGAAGACGACTGCAGTCTCTCCCACACTAAACGTTGTTAGAAGAGGAAAAAGTGTAGAAGTGTGGCTCAATGGTGGAGAAGCGTGGCTCAATGGTTAGAGCGGCAGACCCTGATGCAGAGGTCTAGCCCGGGACCAGGGTTCAATTCCCCGCCTCGGCGGGTCTTGGGCTCAAAATTCTATGGACCTGATAATTCTCGCCTTGGTGCCTATTCCAATCATGGAGTCCCACTCTGCAACTCTGGGCAATAGCTTGCTTAATCTCCACAACGGCCCCCACAACGCTAAGGATGCCTGGCCTCCACCTTGGGGGTGCCCAGGAGTGGATGCCTCACAGGGGAAGCCAGGATGGGTTCCACAGCGGTATTCGTGCAAGCGCCTTGAGACCCTTGCGGGTGAGTAGTGTGCTATAGAAGTATCAATTTCCATTTACAAAAAATACCATACAATGATTTCACAGCAAACAACGGTTTGGGCTCACATATCTACTCTAAAAAGCCAAGGAACGCAAGAATCCCTAAACAACCACACTTCACTCTTTACAAGATGGGAGAATGCTAGCTCGGTCTGCACAGTGTCAAAATAGAACTTTGACAAATTACAGGATGGAGAGAGAAGAGCTTTATTTTAACTGCCTCTGCACCTCACCAGCCCTCCTCCAATGTGTCATAATGTCCCCCAGTACAACAAGATGCTACACACACATGCACACACACCTAACAAAGTGGTTAGGAATACAGAAAATACAGTTTACAAATACAGTTGTGTGTGCTACTGAGCGCGGGTGGTTTGGCGGGGGGAGCGGAGGTGGGAATAAAAATAAAATTGACTTACCTGGGTGCCGCTGGAGTTCGACGCCTCTCCTCTGTCGTCTTCTGGCACAGCAACAGGAAGTTGAATCAAATTTTCACATACTAAGATTGCCGTGCACTCCTATTTTTTCCGTTTATACTCCTTTCTAGGCAAAGTTTTTTCAGACTCTGTGCTGTATGCGTGCGCACTGGAATACATGATCTGCCCCTTATCACGTCAAAAGTTCCAACATCATGAAATGGGGTGGGTCTACACTCCAATCCAGGTGCACAGCCTTTGCGCTTATCTTGCGCTCCTTTTTAATAACTTTTTTCACAATCACTCCATATCATCCAGAATTTTACTTCATTGCATTTTATTTGCATAGTTCTTTACACACGTGTTATGCTTATGCTTTAACAACTTCTCATGACCCGGATATGCCCATCCAGGCCTTTTTCCGTGCAAGCAGAAAACACAAAATATCCTCGGTTGCAAGTTCTTGAATTTACCCAATGCATTTCGGACTTTTAAAAGTCCTTCCTCAGGGGTTCAACCAACGCAACGCAAGATAAGCGCAAGCGCTGTGCGCCTGAATTGGAGAGTAGACCCACTCCATTTCTTGATACAGCAACAGGAAGCACACAGCCTCCCAGAATCCCCCTGTCCAATCACAACGCTGGCTTGCAACAGTGTTGTGATTGGTCTGGACGCGGTGGTTCAGTGCTCAAACAGGGGCTTGGAGGCTGGGCATGTTCCACACCAGGCTGTGAAATGCAGCCTGGTGGGGGAGATACAAAGTGCGCATCACGGTTTGGCCAGCCCAAGAGGACCGGCCAAGCAGTCATGCACACTTAGGGAGTGTGCTTAACACTCTTTTCCCTGCCTCCTGTCCTGCCCAGCACAGCCCCATCCGCCCACCTCACACCCCAGCAGGCAGGAAAACGAAAATGGAAATAACATCACTTATCATTTTCGTTTTCCTTTTTATACTGCAAGCAGAGCAGTGGGGAGACGTTCCTCCGCCTTAGCAAAGGAGCCACTGCTGTACAAATACAGTTCTGACACCTTGCAAGCACCTTAATTCTTCTGTCTGATACTCATTCCGAAGCCCACCAAAGTTAAATGTTCTTACCCAGCATTCTGCCACCAATACACCCTCAATTCCCTCTAAACTCTCACCAAGTACTTCTTGCCTGACACGTCTGCGGTAGCAGCAGCAGCAGCTCTCTCATTATTGCCCACACCTGTTGCAAAACCAAGTTTTCCATCAGTTTCCCCATCACCGCACACAGAGCTGTCTGGTTCAAGTGCCATCAGCCAGCCATCGAGAACATAGTCCGCCCTTCCCAAGATCTCTGCGACACTCTAGCAAATTACTTCCACAACAAGATATTCGTCATTTACTGCAACTTCAACCAACCGACATGACACCAGCAGATGCCACCCACAATCACTCACTTCCCGAGTGGACACATCTCACAATGCAGAAGACTACAACCATCATGATCTCCATTCACTCTGGAGCACAATCGTACCCTGTCCCCATCATGCCTTCTACCATGGACACAAAGAAATCAGCAGCACACTCACCACCATCCTCGACGCATCAATCATCACAGTCACTTTACCCGAAGTATGGAAACACGCAGAGGTCAGAAACCTCCTGAAGAAAACCTCCACCTACCCCAGTGAACAAAATAATTACCTACCCGTCTTGCTGCTACCAATAACGCCATCAACCACCAGCTCACCGAACACCTAGTAAGAAACAACCTACTTAATGCCTCCCAATCCGGCTTTCGCACAACCATAGCACAGAGACCACCTGATTGCTGCAACTGATGACATCAGATCCCTCCTCCTCTGAGGTGAAACAGCAGCCCTAATCCTCCTCGACCTATCAGCGGCACACAACACTGTATCTCACCACACCCTTATTAGAAGACTCCACCACATCAGCCCTTAAATGGATCGCATCTTTCCTCACAGGACACAACCAGAGAATCCGCCAACCGCCATTCACCTCTGAACCCAAGAGCATCCTATGCGGCGTTCCCTAACCATCGTCTCTCAGTCCTACCTTGTTCAATACCTACATTATACCACTTTTCGACTTTGTCTGATCCCAGGGACTCAACATCATCTCCTATGCAGATGACACCCAATGCATCTTCTCTCTCACGGAAAATCCCACCGCTACCAGAACAAACTTCTGACACGTTATGACGAGCGTCACCAGCTGGATGAGGATCAATTGCCTAAAACTCAACACGGAAAAGACAGAAGTGCTGATTTTTGAGAAAAACATCTCACCATTGGACGACACCTGGTGGCCCCCCCAAGCTTGGACCTGCCCCCGCCCCCACGGACCACACCCAGGTTCTGGAATGACTTCCCCCTCCATCTACGAACAGCCCCCTCACTGGGGGACTTCGGAAAAGGACTCAAGACCGGGCTCTTCCACTAGAGACTTCCGAGACCTCCGCGCCTGGATACTCCCAGGGATGATTAGCTGTGTTCTACAAATATGGTTTGATTGATTGATACTTTCCCATCATTCGATGAGAAGAGCAGCTCAATCGCTTTCCTTGATTGTAAGACGGCTGCCCCTCCCCTCCCCACCTACACTTCCTTTTTCGCCATTACTACTGTGTTTACATCGCCCTTCCTTGACTATGTTTTTTTAGCCACATCCTTTAACCAACTCAGTTTTCCAGACTGTCCCCCTGAATTAGGTAATCTGCTCACTCAAAACTGAAAGGTGATACTCAGTTGCCCGACTGGTAGTTAACCTGTGTTGGGAAAACAACAATGTCGTCTGCATAGCATATGGGCATGTACCTCTGCCTGAGTACCCGACTCCATGTGGAGCTGCTAGCCTGATGTTTTGATTGGCCCAGCCAGCATGCTAATCGAGTATGTGCGCCAAGGCCAGGCTTGTCAATGGTAAAACCAAAGTTCAGAACCTGACCTGTGACCTAGGAGGGGTGCACCAACTATACCCTTTGTGGCTATAAAACACTACAGTCCATGCCTTGGTTCGATCACATACAGCTGTGGAGGCAGCGTAACAATTTCTGAGGATTTATATATTTTTTCTCTTAGTGTCTGACTCAGAGGAGTGCAGCATACTAGCACACTCATGTAAAGCTATGCTGGGAGGTCACAATCTGACCCTTGCGCTGACTTGTTGTGTGTGTGAGATCATATTGGATGGTCCCTGGTTTTACAAACTGACAAGATAGAGGGTGGAGTCACCTTACCCTGACAATGGAGGTGTGTTGCCTGCATGTGTGTGAATGGAGACTAGAGATTCAGACACTTAAGTGAGTATGGAGGAAGACAGGGCTAACCTTACAAATTCCATGAATGAAGACCTTTTAGCAAGGGGTTGCTGATTATATTTCCTGAGCTTTGCCTTTTGGTGGACGTTAGCGGACAGGGGGTGAGTCAGGAGAGTCTGTTATTAAAGGTAAGGATTTTTCTAGGCAGGCCCCACGTTATAGTCAGTACCTGATTATCGCCTCAGTAAGACTGATGACCGCCAGGTGATCTTTTTTGCGCCCTTGATACTCCAGCTTGGAGCCAGTAACATCACTGCGTATTGTGAGAGCCATCACCTTGCACAAAGGTTGTGTCTACACTACAGAGAGAAAATAAAAAATTTGAAAGTGAACCACCCTAAACCAATTCCAGAACCACAAATAGTGGATCCACATTCCTTGTCTGGAAAATGAGAACCAAAGAGGGACTTAAACCAACCATCTTTGCTCCAATACCAAGTTCTTTTGGGTCACAAAGGGAATGTTCTGAAGAGGAGCTGCTCTGCAATTACGCCATTGCCTGTCTGACAGTCAATCTTCCAAACCAGAGATGAGTAAACATCACCTGAAATCTTGTGAAACTTGCTGGAGAAGTTGTGTATCCACCCAGCACCTCGAAGCCTGCCTGCTCAGAGAGGAAATGAGTGTGCCTGGTCCTGTAAGAGGAGAGAGCATCCAGGAGGAGAAGCCCAGCAGTGTTCCCAGTGCGAAGAACATCCAGAAGAAGCCAACCTGTTTGTGGAAGTTTGCCTACCTGAGCTGAGAGTAGGTTCCCATAGCCTCCCTGCACGGTTTATTTAGCGAATTACAAGGAGTAGTGACCATCGCTAACATCTGTGTTCCATTTAGAATCCATGTCGTGACCTGAGCAACTTGCTGTGAATTGTAACAAACTGTGTTACCCAACACATCCCCCATTCTCAGAGGGCTGTAACTGCCCAGAAGACGAGGATTTATGATCCCCAGCCCGTTGTGCCACAACTTCGCCAGGGCCCAAGAGGTGGTACTAGTTCCTCAACACAGCTACTGCTGCCAGAAGAGTTTGTTGTGTGACTGCGTAGATTGTGGGCTAATCTCTGATCCTGGCATGCTGCGCTGCAACTCTGGTGTCACCTGAGAGGCAGTCACCTCCTTGATACTGCTCCCACTGCCTAAAGACTCTGTTGAGTAACATCATGGAGGACAAAAAACCACCACACACCAAAAAGCTTTTCAACCAGACCGGTAATACAGTGCCTTGCCTGAAAGCTGAGAGACTATATCACACGGTGGTCTCGAACCGGAGCCAAATCCCCCCGCTGGTCCCGCCATCTTTAGTGAGGAGCTGGGCGAGCAGACTAGTGCTCCGCCCCTCCCGCCCCTACTCGCATAAAAACCCCGCCTAAACGCACCTCCACTGATTGATAGTGTGTATGGTGTGATTGCACGGTCCTGAGGCGGAAGCCGGGACTTGATGACTTGCGATTTTGCTGCTATTTGCTTTAAAAAAGCCCGATATAATTGCCGCTGATTTTAAAAGCGCTCTTGCACATTTATGTTTTAAAATTGCACAGATTGCCCACGGTGGTCTTGAACCGGAGCCAAATCCCCCCGCTGGTTCCGCCATCTTTAGTGAGGAGCTGGGCGAGCAGACAAGTGCTCCGCCCCTCCCGCCCCTACTCGTATAAAATGGTACCCTTTCCTAGGAAGCGCAGCGGGCGCGCCGAAGGCTCGTCAAAGTTAAGCCCGTCTGTGCCCGTCCGCGCCGGACCCGCGCCCAGAGCCACAACCCCTGGTCTCGTGCCACCGAGAGCCTTGACGGACTACTCTTATAACCGCAACACTCTGCTGGCCCTACGTGGCAACGACAAGCTTCCAGGCTGCATTACATTAGAAATGCAGGAATATTACCAGTCCACCCCCCTAATCTGCACCAACTGTAAGCAGGCTCTTCCCAATCTGCTATGCCATACTAGTACACTCACCATGGCTTCATCTATACCCCTGGAGAAGAAAAAACAAACCGCTGTAAAATGTATGCTACTTAACGCCAGATCGCTGGTAAAACACAGCATAGAACTGGCGGATCTAATACAGGAAACCAAAGTTGTGATAGCCTTCATAACCGAATCCTGGACAGACGCTGCCTCAGGCCCAGATATTGTTAAAGCTACTCCCCCTGACTACGAGTGTTTTGCCCAAAACAGAGAAAAGAGGAGAGGCGGAGGGCTGGCCATAATCTATCATAAATCGGTCAGAGGGTTCTTCCAGCCGGTACTACCGACCTATTTGAAGCGGTAGATTTCAACTTCACTCTATCTAACCATCAAACCCTCAAAGGTTGCCTCAAGTACAGGCTCCCTGGGTCCAAAACCCCTTTTCTCACAGGACTCACTAACCTGTTAGAAGAAGCGGTATGCGCCAACACATTCACTCTGCTAGGGGATTTCAATTTTCATCTGGAGAGTGACTCAGACCCAGATTCTCTGGATCTCATTGAACTGTTGCATGGGGTAGAACTAAAACAAATGGTCAGTGGCTCGACCCTCAGGGCGGGATACACCCTAGATGGGATTTTTTCAAACCATCCTTACCTTGAGATGACGGGTGTTTGCCCGGTCTCCTGGTCGGACCATGCTGCTATCCACTTTGATATTAGCCTAGCCCCCCTACCAGATCGAGCAAGGTCAAAAACCCACCAGAATAATCAGGAAGTGGAAAAGCATAGAAGGGAGGGCACTGGAGGATTTGCTGAGAACCTCTATGGTTCCCCCCCCTAGTTGGTGGAGGAAGCGGCCACCACTTACACAAACTGGTTGGAGGCAGCTTGCCTACACTTAGCCCCCCTAAATTGTATCACTCTACACGTTCAAGTCCTTCAGCCCCCTGGTTCTCCGAGCAAATTAGGGACCATAAAGTACTCTGCAAAAAACTTGAAAGATCCTGGCGGAAAAATTATAGAGAGGAGGACAGAAAATTACTTAATGCTGAGCTGAGAGTGTACAAACACACGATCCAAAAGGCGAAATACATTTATTTTACCAAACGCATCAAGGAAGCAAGTAACTCCCCCTAAGGAACTATTTCACGCAGTAACATCACTGACGGCCCCCAAACAAGCAGAGATTCCCCCAAGCCGTAAATTATGCGAAGACCTGGCCAAGTTCTTCCGGGAAAAGGTGGAAAAGATTTTCCTCCCGCTAGACAAGCAAGTTAAGATCGGAACCCCAGAAACTGACCCTGAAAAAAACTGTAACAAAGTGATGTTACTCAACTTCACCACCATCAGTGAGGAGGAGGTCGGGAAAAGATTACAAAGGATAAAATCAGGTTCCCCGTCTGACCCCTGCGCAGCCACGGTGGCCAAATTAGCCCCTGCTGCCATGGCTGCAGGTCTTACCCCACTGTTCAACGCCATGCTGGACAACGGGGAATTTCCCTTGCGTTGGAAACAAGCTTCCATACTTCCCTTGCTCAAAAAACCCAACCTAGAAACGATGATCTGAATAACTTTTGGCCCATTGCCAGGCTACCCCTTCCAGCGAAAATCATGGAGGGTATTTTAAACACACAGCTGAGTGCCTTTTTGGGGGCAGGTCAACGTCTAGATCCGTCTCAGCATGGATTACGGCCGGGGCACAGCACCGAATCCGCACTGACTAAATCAGCAGAGAACATAAGAGCGGTGATGGATGCAGGTGGCAGAGCTGCCCTGATCCTGCTGGACCTGTCTGCGGCCTTTGATACGGTCCACCATAAGTTACTGGTGGACCGATTGAGGGCCTGTGGGATTCAGGGAAAGGCACTTAAAATCCTGCAAGCCTTCCTTTCCGGCAGGACTCAGAAAGTGGCTTTGGGGGCCTTTGAATCCGACCCTTTTGTGCTCCCCTGTGGAGTTCCTCAGGGGTCTTCCCTGAGTCCAACTCTTTTTAACCTCATGCGCGCTAGCGTTATTTTGCTCGCATGCTGGGATTTTGAGAATCGCACTTTACATGACGAGCTGGGCTCGTCATCAGCGTGCGAGGAGGCTACGCCATGACGAGCCCAGCTCGTCATGAGTGTGGAAGGGGCTAACGTGTACGTTTCTACTCTGGCGCCAGTGATTAGATCTTCTGGCTTCAACTTAACATCATAGGCAGATGACACACAGATTGTGGTGTCACTGCTACCGGGTGAAACGGATAGCACAGCAGATAGGTTCAGAGGTTGCATGCGTGAGGTCAGTAACTGGATGGCTGAAAATTTTGACAGGTTACCTTCGGCGCTTACTGACAGGGATTCCCAGCCTATTATGGCTCCTTCTTCTTCCAACTGTCTCCACTTCACTAGCCCTGCCTCTTTCAGGGGAATCGATAGTTTATCTCTAAGGCATGCTGGAGTTCCTGGAGGCTCCCAAATTGGGGCGAAGATGCTATAGTATGGGATCTTTAATATTCTTCTGAGTTGATGTCACAATTTACAAGCTGATAATACCGTCTTCAGCCTGATTTTTTAAGTATTTGAAATGACCAAACTTATAAAGAAAGAAACTTCCTACTAACATTGCCTGCTGATATAATAGATAAGAGGAGTGTTCCTTAAGTAGTGATCTAACATTTTGAAACTGAAATCCCCGCCAGTATAGTAGGAGACCTGGACTTGCAATCCCTCATTGTTCTTTTTTTCCATCCCAACTTTTTTCATGCTATTTTTACCCCCCTGGCCGCCCAAATACTGATAATTCTTATCAATTTTTAAAATCTTTTTAGAAAACATTACTGTGGTTATTCGTACGTATTTGACAGTATAAAAGTATTATGTTGAATATTGTCAACTCCATCTTTATTTTATTGAATCTGCACTTCATCATATTTAGTTTCATGCTTTATTTAGAATTCCACTACATTTACGGGAATCCTTATCCATATAGTTATGTGTTTTAACAGGATTATGTAGGATTTATGTTAATCCCTCGCATCGTGGTCTCAATCCAATTCCACTTTTAATTCTTTGACCCTGATCAAACATGCAGTAATGCTTTCTCTGTTGTAAAGCCTGCCATGAACCTGGCTACAACTGTTGATGCTGAGCCCACAACACTAACCTCTCATTGGCTGAAATAGTCCTTCATCACAATCTCAGGCTTTGGTAGTCTTTACATTATAGCCCATGATGTCAAAGGCTCCTTTGTTTGCCTTCCGAGGACAGCAATGAAGCAAACAACTGTATTTCATTGTCTTTCTAACTTACTTTTCTATCTGTAGGTCTATTTTTAACCAACAAAATAATCCACATGCTCTCTTGATTTTGAATATACCCATGTGCACTTTGTGACTTAGGCAGTGTAACTCTAGAGTAAGAGATTTAATTTGAAGTCTAGATTGGTTGAAGTAGTTAAGTCTGCAGTTGTGATTTGCTCAGGGCAGCACTATCTACTATTCCCATAGCCATATTCCCTTATCTTCCTGCACAGTGTCTTTATAATGCATGTAGCATGTAGGTTTCCTAAAATATTTGGGCGTTTGAATAGACCAGCGATTGCCAATTACTTTGACCCAGAGTATAAATCCAATCGAATTGTTGAATTAGGGTAGAACTCAACAAATATCGAACATGGTATAGCTGTAGTCTATTATTTCCATAAAAAGAAGCTATTTACAGATCTGTGCCTTCTATAGTTATTGTTCACCATCTAAGAGGAATTTCTCATTCTCTTATAATTTGGTCTGTACTTCCCAGAAAAATTTCTCCAGCTTTAAAATCTCAGATCTTCATGGCCACCACTTGACTGTGATGTCCAGTGTTTTATCTACCACTATGTCACCATTGCACTCTTTGACCCACGCTGCCCGAGTGATTACATTTCCCATACCTTGCATTGCAACTGGTACTAGTCTGAACTATTAATTGCAACATTGTCTGATGAAAAAATATCTGCGCTCACATTTTTGACTCCCAGCGACTTCCTTTGCATTAACGCAATGCGTGCTGATGCATGAGCATGGATATGACTGCATGAGCTTTGCAGTGGCTCCTCACACCGAAATCGCGAAATTAACGTTTAACTCTCTACAGATGTTCTTCCTTCTGTTTGGGGAAAGATATTTCCGAGGTATAAGTGATTATATAATACTAGCAGCCCGTCCCGAAGTTGTCCGGGTATGAATTGCTGCCGGCCAGTATTATATTGTTTTGTAGGATTTGGTTTTGATAGCATTTCTTATCTGTGACAGGCCTGTGAAACGCTCCGATTCACAGTGCATTGCTGATGCACTTAAAAGTGCGCGTTCAGTAGTGTGTGAACTCGAGTTTCCCTACTTTATTTTTCCTTGCAATATTATATAGCGCAAACTCGACAACATGGCATGAGCACAATTTACATTACAGAAGAACACATTCATTTGTGGTAGGCACGGGGAGACAAAACGATTTGCCTGGAATCACACGATGTTGAGCTGATGCCGAGATTCGAACGTAGCTCCCCAGCTCTAAAGTTCGCAATTCTAGAACTTGTGGCGGGAGGTGTGTCTAAAAGTGTATGTCGGTGCTGGCTATCAATGAGAGAGACCTGTGCCTTTTTGAAATGGGTGGTGAAAAAATATGAGTATGTTGCTGGAGATTTGGGCCGCCGTGCCACCAATGTACTTACCAGGGGAGGGTAAACACCAATTATTCTGCAACTTTCTTTCCGCATACCATCAATCCGCATACTTTCATTACGAAAGTACCATGACTCCGCAATGCCATTTTAACGCATGGCATTACATTTTATATGCTTTTACCACGCATACATTTACAACGAAATTCGTTGTAAATGCATGAATGGTAAAAGCATGTTTTTTTTAAATGTTTGGATAAGGTAAGTATGGGTATAGGGGTATATGTTTTGGGGTACTGAGGTATATGTTTTGGGGTGTTTGGGTATTTTAAGGGTTCAGATATAGTTTTGGGTTATGGGGTACAGGGGTAGTTTTAGGGTTCAGGGCTAGGTTAGGGTTTTGGGGTACAGGGGTATTTTTAGGGTTCAGGGGTAGGTTTGGGTTTTGGGGTACAGGGGTATTTTTAGGGTTCAGGGCTAGGTTTGGGTTTTGAGTTACAGGGGTATTTTAGGGTTCAGGGGTAGGTTTGGGTTTTGGGGTACAGGGGTATTTTTAGGGTTAAGGGGTAGGTTTGGGTTTTGGGGTACAGGGGTATTTTAAGGGTTCAGGGGTGGTTTTGGGGTACACGGGTATTTAAGGGTTCAGGGGTAGGTTTGGGTTTTCGGGTACAGTGGTATTTTTAGGGTTCAGGGCTGTTTGGGTTTTGGGGTACTGGGGTATTTTTAGGGTTCAGGGGTAGGTTTGGGTTTTGAGGTACAGGGGTATTTATAGGGTTCAGGGTTTAGGTTTGAGTTTTGGGGTACAGGGGTATTTTTAGGGTTTAGGGATAGGTTTGGGTTTTGGGGTACAGGGTATATTCATAGGGTTAAGATGGGTTAGTGTTAAAGGGTGTTGGGGTATTTTAAGGAGTAAGGGTGGGTTATGATAATGGGTTGCAGGGGTATTTAAAGGGAGCAGGGTTGGATTAGCACACAATATGAGACATGGCATGAAGGGCGGAATGTACCACACCCCACCAGCGTTTGTCACGCCCCCAGCACACGCCCACAGCACAACGCAGACACGCCCACAAGGGACTACTTTGCTGGCACGGTTCTTTTACCCTTTAAATGTATATGGTGGGCGTCTGCATAGCCTATGTCC